>NC_064445.1:13637411-14243646 GCF_023343835.1 Lagopus muta | reverse complement strand
AAAATCATCTCAGGTTGTCAGTACCCCCAGGAGACAACGGCTATTATCTAATTATAAATCACACTGTGTCATTTGATGAAAGGTTAGGAATTTTTTTTTTTTAAACACATTTTTGCAGTCAGATTCTCATGTATAAATCAGAGTGACATGATTTGCTTTAAATGTTAATTATTTTCTTCGCATTGAGCATCTATTCCATTATCATGACCGACTCATAAAAGCAAGCTCTTAGTGCATGTAGCAAATTCCCAGAGATGCAACAACAATTAAGGAACTGAGATTTCAGTTTTACTTCACATTGACCTTGAGCAAGCAACTGTAATGCTCACAGGGCTCGCCTTCCCCCCAGGAGAAGAGCGGGACACATTCGCAGCACTCACTCTTGCTAAGCATGTAAGATTCTCAGAGGAAAGCTGAACAGCAGCAAACTTTCCCCTCCAGCTCTCAGACTGAGACAGAGGCCTGCCAGTAACCCTGCAAAGTGTTTTGCTACGCACCCTGCAGCAGTGACCAGGGTGCTAAGTGCTGACATTCTCTATTTCTTTTTCTCCCCTCAGATCCCGTTTTTCCAACCTGCCCAGGACAACATCAGCCTGCAGCAACAGCGGCACAAGGCAGGAGCGTGGCACCATGGGACCATATTACCATCCCTGTGCCACTGCTCCACATGTGCCCAGGATCCCCAGGCAGCTGCTGCAGCCCCTGCTGCCACCCACCTCATTATGCTGTCTGCTCCTTTTGCAAGCAGCAAATAGCCCTGTTCTTGAGTGCTCTGCAAGATGCCTTCTTGCTGTTGCTACACTGCTCATTTCCACACTTTTCAATGCCAGGGAGATCTCAGGTGTGAGCAGTTTTCCTAACACTCACCCCATGCACTGCAGCCAGGGGGCTACTGTCTGCTATGATATGCTCTTCTATGATATGCTGCTGCTCTAAAATTACTTCTAGTTTGAAGTAACACAACATGATTCAGCATCCCTGAAATAAGCTCTCAAGGTGGTCTGCAACAGTCCCTTACAGACTTCCCTTCTTCATCCATTACTATTCAGAAAACACACCTCACATCCAAAGAAACCTCTTACTGAATCTGGAACCCTGGGACCAGACGAGGGAGCCCATCCCCAAATTACAAAGACATCCAAGACATTGAGATTTTGGAAAGGGTCCAGAGGAGGGCAACTAAGATGATCAGGGGGCTGGAGCACCTCCCCTATGAGGACAGGCTGAGGGAGTTGGGCTTGTTCAGCCTGGAGAAGAGAAGGCTGCGGGGTGACCTCATTGCAGCCTATCAATACCTGAAGGGAACCTACACCCAGGAGGGGAGTAAACTCTTCAAAAGGGCTGACAACAGCAGGACTAGGGGAAATGGATCCAAGTTGAAGGAGGGAAGATTTAGGCTGGATGTTAGGGGGAAGTTCTTTACTAGGAGAGTGGTTAGGCCCTGGAACGGGCTGCCCAGGGAGGCTGTGGATGCCCTGTCCTTGGACGTGTTTAAGGCCAGGTTGGACGGGGTCCTGGGCAACCTGATCTGAATGTGTATGTTTGGTGGCCCTGCTAGGCAGGGGGGTTGGAACTACATGATCCTTGGGGTCCCTTCCAACCCAGGTGATTCTGTGATTCTGTGATCTGTGATTCATCCTTTTGTGACAACTGGCTCAAGCACCCTCCACTGACCCAAGGTGGGCAGAGAAGTGCCAGCCTTTTCACTGCATCTTATCCCCACTGAGAGACCCAAGGGCAAGCAGTGCACCTCCCTGGGTAAGGCGGTCAGAGGGAATCTTTATGCACAATCCAATAGCACATGACAGACGGCATCCCTGCAGGGTACATTTCTGTATAAGGAAAGAGGGTGATAAAAGTGCCTGATCATTGCTCCCTAAAATACAATGACTTAAACAACTGCAGTGATGGTCTGTAATAAACGCACCATTCAGTGCCATTCTGGGACTCCCTTTTTTCCCCGTGCATGCCTTGAACTTTATGATACAGAAATGAGGATAAAATAAATGATCAGCGACAAATGGCCTAAACTGAGAACATGAAATCTGAAAGGGGAGGTTAAATATTTAGAAAACTGTAAGTGCCCTCCTCTAGATTTGAGTTTTATCTGATTCAAAAATGTCACTATTGAGTCAAGGACAACTTAGAGACTAAAGAAATTTTTCAGCTGAAACAAGGGACATTTTGGAAAATCAGGTTCAAATGAGAAGTATACACATGAAAGCTATCACTTGGCACTCATTGCAGTCTGTAAGCCCTTATGGGCCATGGGACTCACTTTATTTTGTCAAAGGACATTTTTACACTTGTAGTTGAAACCTCCAAAATCATGACATTTTCTGCATCTAATGGATTTTGGAGACTCTATAGGGAGACTGACTAAAATCCTCAGCGCTGCCCTCAACTGCAGGAACTTCCAGCAACAAAAACATCCATTTTTAACAACAGCTTTAGATTAGCACCTCACTCATGTACTTTACTGGGGGTGAAGCATTGTCCGGGGTCTTCAGAAGGATTCCCCCCCAAACGCCAGAGACTTCCACACCCACTGTATGTTTTAGATCCTTGGAGAGCTGAGATGCAGTTTGAAAGGATTGAGATGCAATAACCCAAAGCGTTATTTCATTTTTCAAAGAAAGCTAAAACATAAGGCAGAATTAAAAGCTCTTCCAACTTACCTTCTCAAACCCACCCCTAGGGAGTCTAGGTGAACCACATCCAAACTCAGTGCGATGTTCACACCCAACTGATTATTCATTCTTCATTTTTATTCTTTTAATTACCCCAAAGATCTTCAACACAATGCAGTAGAATAAACCACTACGAACAAGATCAGAAAATCTCTAGTGTTATTCATTCAAGCTGCCATTTTCATTCCATTCAAAGCATTTTCAGTCACTTTTCATGCATGAGTCAAATTTACCTCAGTCATCTAGAGAAGAAAACTGTCCTAAGTTACTGCTACTTCGAGCCACCTTGGTTCTTTGTAAATAGTTCATTTTATGACTCCTTTCTAAATTTAGGTCCGTTCTATTTTCAGTCCTTGCTTTTTAGCATATATCACACCCAACCAGTTCTTTTCCATAATTAACCCCACGCATTCACACCTACTAGTGTTTTTTCTTACTCCAAATGCAACTTCTCATTTTGCTTCCTCTCCAGAGAACCCTGCATTGTGCCAAAAGCTTCATGAACAAATAAACACACTGGGAAACACTCTCTCAGCAGGGTGTGCAGTTTTGTGTTGTTATTCCACCAGCATGAGGAACAGAAAGCCAAAGTGAACCTCCAGAAGAAGCCTTAAGGAAAATGGTGCCAGAAAATGTCATGTTTACCATGCACCATTTCTTCTGTTCTGCCTGCAGAAGCATTTGTCTTTTCAGTCCAAGGCCAGCCCTCCCATGTAAGCCTACCCATACCCCCCAGAGAAGAATTTGAGCTCACATCGCTGGATTCACAAATGGGGCAATAATGCAGAAGGCACTAATTCCTTCTCTGCAGGGTGACACAGCTACCTCAGGTCTGATGTAAGAGAAAAAGCTGTGATATCTCAGTTTGCAATGCAAAACTGAGGTTACGCCTAGAAACAAGGAAACAGCCTTTGTGCAAAACATAAGAGAAAAATATACATGCTAATTTCGAGGTGAAGTTGCAAAGAAATTCATACTTTAAACAATTCAAGGATTTTTGAAAACCTGAGTACCTGTGCAATACAAAGAGGTTACGTGCATAATGGTTCAGATTTGTATACCTGAAATGGAGGTATACAAACCCAACACACTGAGTGATGGCAATGACAAGCACGACAAGCACGTAGAAAATCTGCAGCTAAACAAAAGTAAAAGATAAACAAGCAATTAAAGAAGGACTGTGAAGTGCATGGCTTTGAGTAGTTCCCAGAGGCCATCAATCCAGTACCATCCTACTTGTCAGCTGGCACCAGACCCATGCATACACCTCCTTGTTGTTCAGACCCCTGCAATTGTTTCACATATTTATTACTTTTCTTTCCTGAAATTTAAACTGCTATTTGATCAAATGTGTTTTAAACCGTTTGATTATAATGGAGTATTTCAATATTCTGTCAAGTGGAATATCAATGACTTAGAGATTAACAGCACAAATAAAATAGACTTCCAAAGGAAATGTGGCCTTTGGTAAATAACAAGTGAGATACCATCAGTACTTTTGGGTCACCCTGCGTAACACTGGCTTGTGTACTGATATAGGCTGGCTTAACAATCAGGATCAGTATATTAAAGAACCAACATATTAGTTTAGCAAAAAGAATCAATGAGTGCAGTGCCTAAAACTTCCCAGTTTAGTTTCACTTGGTGTGTGTACAGCCTTGTTCTTCTCAACTATCCTGCTTCACAGGAGCACTGGAGTCACAGCAGACTACTTTCATCTTTGCATCTACCAGGAGCAAGGATTTTTTCCTTGAATTTCACGTATACCATTTTGGGTTACAGTGCATTAAGATAGAAAGTTGCATGTTATGCTATAACGAGCAATGGAAATTTGCCAGATTGGGGAAAAACAGCTAGTCACCACGATGAAGCTGATAATGGAAAAACGTGGAGGAATTAAGTGATCTGAGACCACCATAGGCCACCACCACACGTGCCCAGAAGAACATTACCATATATTAATGAGTTCTTGGAAAAGAATGAATATGGATGCCAATGTATTGCATATGTATGTCTTAATCGTTTAAATGTAGAACTTGAACTCTGAGAGCGCATGCTTGATTAATCAAGTCACCCAGTACATATCGTGAGGAATGAAGGAACGCCGCCTTCTAAGACCACATCTCTAACTTCAGTTAGAGAGTTTTCTCTCCAGATTTCTGTATTTGCCCTAAGAATACTGCTACCACATCTTTACATCCACCCATCTTCCTAGAATATGTGGTGTGACCACTTCAAATCAACAAAGGTCTCAGCAAGAGCTGTTGAGTAAAAATAATGTAAGAAAAAAAAAAACAAAGAGAGCCATACGGGCCTTTAGCAGCACAACTCTTAAATCTTCCCTGAACATTTTTAACAATCTTTGATAATTTTCTCTTTATGACCTCAGCATTTTTGTCAGAAAGCTAAACTGAAAGTGTCATTTTTTTCAACAAAAGATCTTAATGTTAATGAGGAAAAGGTGTACTAATATTGACAAACAGAAAGAACACGTCCTTAGGTAAGTGCTGAACACATTTGAAATTCTAGTCCAAATGCATCTTTGCTGCTGAAGTATACAAGGGTTTTTTTTTCATCTGATATCTGTACAATCAAGTGATCTGATTTAGTGAAGTACGTATTGAACTAGTAATCAAACCCAGAAAAACAGAGCCCCTCGAGCAAACTAAGTGGCTTTCTGATGTCCTTGCTGACAGTATTTCTAAGAATTACTGAGAAGCAGTGAAGACTTGCAATGAGAGACAGAATGACTAAAGATGCACTTCAATAGAAAGAGCTGCCACTCCTCCCTTTCTGTTGGATATAAAGGGAACAAGAACTAGCTAGAGCTGTGAACTCATGACATTTCAAACACTGGATTTAAAAAATAAAGGTTTTCTGAGAAACACAACAGATTCATTACTCCATCCAAGATGTCGGCAAGCATTTCTGCACTCCAGCAGCCAAAGTCAAAGCTGCAGGAGGAAGATCCAACAGAATCAAGAGTACATACAGGGGACTAAATGGGTGATCAGGGCATAGCCCTAGGCCCTCAGCGCAGCTCCTTGGATAATGCACTGTTTTGAACAAAAGGAAAGGCAGTGCTGGGTAACCAATTTGTCTCCATTCACTACAGGGCCTTGGGGCAGTGGTGAACTTGCACTGTGTAACACTGATGAGCCAGCCTCATCTGCGATGCAACATTTCTCAGCTTGCCTCAGAAGGAGAAGGGCTGTTCTCACATTAAAATCATATCTATTATTACAAGTGAAAGATGTCTAAATTGCACATAGGTGGCAGGTGCAGAAACGCACTTTGGGGTGAGTGCATTATTGACTTTAGTGTCACAGGGGCTCAGAGGAAGAATACGCAGAATCAGCCAAAGCTGATTTCTGAAAAAGAAGCATTTCTAAGAATACTCCATGATTATAGAACAGGTTTTAAAGCATCATCACTTTAATTTGGGACATGGCCCAAGCAAGTACTTAATGAATTTTCATAGAGCTGACCAGGATCCTACCTGTGCAGCAAGAAAACTTTCACGTGGGTGGCAAAATCACCAAGGTTAAAATGGCTTTCTGCTCCATTCAACAAGTAGAGACACTCACTTTGGAATCCAGATTCTTCTTGCACCCTTCTGCATGTTCCTGCAAGTCCACACAACAAAACAAGCTTCCACCTCTGAACTAGGCTGTGTTTTCTATTGAACAACACAGTGGAATTCAGTAGTCCCTACCTCACGCCAGTCAGAAGAGATAGCAAAATTAAAAGTTGTCCAAAAATGAAATGCAAGAGTTGCTGCCTTAGTCACACCAAGCCTCTATTTCTCTGCTTCTCACACTGGCATTATTGGATCAGCTCAAGGAGAGTCACATCCTTCAAAGACTCCTGGTTGAAACCTACATGAAAATTTTATCTTTAGCCTATATCACCTGCAAGGCTCATACTGATCTGTAACAGCCTGAAAAAAGTAATAATTAAATTAACACAGGCAGACATCTGTGACCTCTGACTGAGCTTCACCTGAGATTTCCTAACCCAAATTGCTGTATACATAGAGCTGCTTTTCATTCTCCTGCTAGCTGATGCTAGGAGATTCTCCAAAGCTATTTCCTGTCCCTCTGAGTGCCCCAGTCCTGCTACAACTATACTTCCTTCTCCAATGCCTAACACAGATTTTTAGAACTTCAAGAGTCTTTTTTTATGGCTAAAACCTTGTGGGATCATACACATCATTCAGCGGCTTGAGATCATTTTATTTACTGCCTTAAACATTCCTCCACAGACAAAAAAAACTGGATGACAAACATACAAGTAGCAACAACTTCAGTCAGCCCATGATGGACAAGGACAGCACAGCCTTGACTGGACCTGAGTGATACTTGATGGCATAGAAAAGACTCCACTCCAGGCTTAATGACAAGCAGCATGAACTGGTAGAGATGTTTGCTATTAAAATAACTTATTTCTGGCTCTGTATTTATCTGCAGATAACATCAGTGAGACTGTGCTTTTTTTCTCCTCCTGATGGTTGATGCTGCCATCGACTCACTTGACCCATTCACCTACCACAGCCAACCCACAGGGGGACTTCTGCAACAGGGCCACCTCCTCCAGCTTCTCCTCTCAGATCCACCACAAACTGCAACATGCTGAAACGGCTGTTGTCACTCAACTTACAGTTGCAGCCAAAGACCCAGTCAGTGTGACTCCTCCAGGATTACTCTTCTCAATCTGTTTCACTCCAAGGGTGAAAAAAAAAAATCAATGCTTTGCATTCACTTTCTTTTTTCTTTCTTCCCTTTTCTACGTCGAAGGAAATGAAGCAACATCCATTCCAATTATTACTACTATCTAAAGCCTTTCCAATAACGAGGCATATGGACAGCTAGACACGCACAAACTAATCAGCTTTTACTGCCTGATAAAGCGTCACACTTGTCGTGTTTCCTGATCAGCCAAGCTTATTAGTTCACTTCACATGACGGTCACAAATTTGCATCTATTATCCACTGTCTGAAGATTTAAGAGCTTCCTGTTCTGCAGAGATTATACATCAATGGAAACAATTCTTAAGGGAGAGAAAAGAATATATTAGTTCAGTGCTAGCTTTGCTGGGCAGGCCTTGTTGGATTCATCACTTTAGTCTACTACACTGACTGAAACCAATGCAGATGGTTTTACCCAACTCCCTCAGAACTGAATGGCACTGTACTAGTAATAATAGCGCTAAACACTCTTCTGAATCCTTAAGAACATAAAGCAAATGAGACTTCTTTTTCTTTGGTTAAATAATAGTTCATTACATGCTCATAAAGTCAAGTGGGCACCTGAGCAGATGCGAAGTACCTTCAAGGCAGCACCGTGTTTAACAATTTCAGAAACAGCTTCCTCACACCCTGCCACTGCTGTGTCACCAGAGGTGCAGACGCAGAAGGAGGGAGCAGGACAGCACAGGTTCTCTGTGGTGCCCCACTCCAGCACGTAACAGACACCCAACTGCTCGTCTCAAGCACATAGCTTTAGATACTAAAACGTGGGGATGCACTCAATCACCAAAAATAAATCAGTGATAATCTTCATTTACACATTCCAAGTAGGACAAACAATAAGTGGAAATCAGAGCCAAATACTTTCCCTTGCAAACATTAGGGTTTGAGTCTTATATTGTTGATTCAATCTGGCTCCATTTCCTTTCCCAATAATGCCAGTTTCTTTCTCATTATTACCTCCAGCCAGAAAAAAAGGGAAAAAAAAGGCTGATAGTTATTCCAGCCATGAATCAGCAAACGGAGGAGAGTACATGAACATTCCGGATTGCATCTTCCCTGAAGAGATTAATTGTAGCAAGCTTGCCTGGCCTTCTGCCACCTTGTACTCCTGCATAACAATGTATGCACTACCGTTTGCCACCCTGCCCCTCAAAATGGGCATGGATAGCTGGTGTAAGTGTGCTCTCTAACAAGTCAGAAAGAGGGAATTAGCTGCCCTTTACTTTCTGCTCAGGTCAGCTAATTCTCAGAGTGGTCAGACAAGCTGCAGGGGGAGAGCTGTATGAAAATCACATCAGGCAGACAGATTGGTGAGTCCATTATCAGTGTCTTCCACATTGCCTGAGAATCCAGAGCGTGAGGCAGGAGCAGGGAGAGAGGGGCAAAGGGAGCAGTGAGGCTTGGTACTGTATGAACAGCCCTTCCACCAACATGCAGCAAGGGAAAGGAGAGCTGCACAGTTAAATTCATTCTCTTGTTGAACGGGGCTACAGATAGAAAGAGTCAAAAAGTGAGATGCTAACTGTCAGTGCAATTCTCAGTTGCATTTACAATGAATACCTAAGAGCTGGACCCTTTCTCTAACTCCCTTCCGTATTTCCAATAAGATACTCAGAGTCACATCTGAGAAGAACAGTGTGCACAACAAAAAGCTCAACATGCTAAAAGCGATGCATTTCAATAAACACGTTAAGGCTCTGTTCTGCTCACAAGGAAGAAAAATTGCTTCCCCTGGTGACACCAGGCAAAGTTTTTGCAGGTAGGCCAATAGTCATATATAGAAAGAAAAGCTGACATCACCCAGCTGGTGAAGGGAATTCCAACTAAACAGCACTCCTCCTCAAGGAGCCTAGCTCCAAGAGACACTCTCCCGTCCATGGCTGGCCCTTATGTGAGCCCAGAGTGGTTGCACCCTCGGTCCCCCCTTCTGGTCACTTAGGAAGCACAGGTGCAAACAATTTGTCTACGCTCCCTGGGCAGCCACAGCCCTTCACCAGATGCTCAATCACCAGTTCAAGCCCTAACAGCTCCCCTACAGGCACCTACTGACATTTATTCAAGTTCTGACAACATGGGTGCTGATGATGAATAAGCTCACTTATTTGGGCTAATGCTGCAACTCTCTCACCCTCACATGTTCCAAACTTCACAGATATTCAGCAAATCCCCAAAATATCCCAAGTATATCATCCCATAAAGGTCAGCAATCCTACTCCTGGTCTAATATTCACGAACCAATTCAAAAGCTATAGGAATCACAAAGCACCTGTTGGCATCCACTGGTCACCAGGATTTCTGTAAAAAGCACAAATTCTCCATAATAGACTATATTTATGTATGTATGTATTAATAATCAGTAATGAAGAGCAAAACACAGAAATACCTAATTTGTTCACAGTCGTCAACTACTTGAAGCTTGAATGACCAATGAAGAAGTACTGAGAAAGCTGCCGCAATTTTGTTGTGATACTTGCATGCTCTGTGAAATACCTCCTCCAAAAACATGCTTGTCATTCATAAAGACAGGGCCATGTAATCAATGGAAGAAGAGATACGTTAACTGTGAAAGACACCATGTGAACAAAATCTTTTTTGTCCATAAATTCCAAAAGAGAAAGATGGAAAACAATTCTCTCTGACTTAGCGACTGGGAAGCAGAGACTTCTTTGTGACCTGCACAGGTCTAGGCAGCAGCCAGCAGCCTGTTGTCTCAGTCCTGTGCACCTGCACTTTATTCTTCACATCCTCCTGCTCCTGAGACCACTAAGTACTTAGAAGAAAATAAGTTTTTTTAAGAGAAGGACATACAGTGAGAAAAACAGACAAAATCTTCTACAAACTAGAAAACAAACTGTCCCTGCTGTTACATAGTCTGTAACCAAGGGTACTGCGCCATTCTCTCAGGTCTTTCTTTCCCAAACTGCTTAATTCCACAGGGGGATTTAGCTTTACACGTCTAATTCTATCCGTGAAGGTAACAAAACAAAAACTGTTCATTGAGCCCATTTCCCTTTATGGCTCTGCTCAGACTCTCAAGCCAAGCTCCACCCTGGAGAAGAGGCACTCCAATCCCTATGGATAGTGAAAATGCAGCCAAATACAAGCCCAATTTAATGGCAACTATTTAAATCACTGTAAAATAAAGCGTTTTCTCAGGAACTTAATGAAATAAAATACAAGTCAGAACTATTTTTTTCTCAAGTAAACCAACTGGAAGAGTAGATAATCCCATTAATGTAAAGCACTGAAAATAGCTGAAAGAGGGATTCCAAGAGCTGCAAACACAACGCACACTGCAGAAGATGGAGCAGCAGCAGATTACCCATCCCATCCCTATTTTCTAATAGTGTATAATTAGTGGTTCCTTAAAGAAGCTGCACATGGCATTTATTCAAACTAAGCTTGGGTTTTGTTTACCAAAGACACGGAGCTTCATTCTTATCTCAAACACACTGCAGTGCCTGGATATGCCCTTCCTTAGGAGCGTGTTCTCAAATAAGTACCATACCACATTTCAACAGCAGTAGGCTTGTTCTCTGAAAAACCTTCTAGAATGTCATAGGAAGGAGTTTTAGGGGAAAAAAAAAATGTTTGTGTGTGAAATGTTAAAAGGGATGCATAATACCAAGAGCGTATTTGCTAAGGAAGCTGGCTGATTTATTTGAATATTTGCACAGCTTTTGCAGCAAATCTCCTTCGCTGCTTCTTCTGCATTTTCAGATCAGGGGAAAACACATGCACATACAAAATAAATAAATACACACACACACACAAATGGAGGAAACAATTCCAGCGTCAAAGGAGTAAAGCTTAAAAATGCATACACACAGGAAGAACTTAAAAAAACTGAGTAAGGAAATAGTTTTATGCCATTATAGATCTTATTGCAGCAGAGTTAGGATAAACAACACAATGTAAAATATCATATGGCTAACCAGCAAAAAAAAAGTTATACGACTATATGCCTTTCAGGTGAAGATCTTAACAGTGTGCTAAAAGTTCAGAAGTACACCATGAATTGAACATATGTCCATAACCCATTAAGTCACCTCACCACTCACGTTTCCAACTATATCAATTAATCAAGAACCATTTTTTCCCCTGCCAATCTCAGCAGGTGAATGCCTATAACAAATTGAAGGTGCACATATGTACCTGTGGCTGAACATTTCTCCTAAGAAATACATTACAATTTCAAAAACTCTCTTTTGACTCCAAGCAGTTCCCTATAAGCAGAAACACAAATGAATTTGTAGCTAAAAGCGAGTATTGCAACCTCATGCCATCAGGTCTTGGTACAAGAGTCTGAATGCCATTTTTTCCCCTGTACTGCCTATACAGTACACAAGGAGCAAGACAAGTCAAGCATGAATTTTGAAAGAGAAAATCTTCACTTACTGTGCGTTGGGCATATGTCAAAAGTACACCAGAAGTCACAAACAGAAGGATGCCTACCTTATGAATCCTTAGTTAACTGAGAAAGAAGCAGGAATCTCCCTGTCTCAGTTCCATGAAGACAGAATCTCTCTGGACTGAGGTAGAACTCTTAAACCTGGAAAAGAAAATTAAAACAAAGACGTGAGTCAATGATAAGACATGACTGTCTTTGAGGCTGAGTGACAGCTAAGCAGAAGTTGAGAAGCAGCATTTTGGATGCATCTTGGTTCTTCATCTATGAAATAAGATGAATTTACCTGCTTTATGGACAGCAGTAGTAATTATAGACAAAGCACTAAAATAATACAACACCATCAGCCATGAATACCTATGAAAACCTGGAATCTTGCAAACTGAATATTAGCATACAACAAGTTATGTTGGATTATGCAGAGAACTCATTAAAATTAGTTCTGTTTAATAATATGTTAAAATCTCTCTACATAGCAGTACATTAATTTTAAGACCAATTAATGACTGTGCTTCAAGATGCACTGCAACTACTGTTGCTCCAATTACTCACTGTTTCAGCAATGGCATTCAAGAAGCAAGCCAGGTGCAAACAGTTTGCCTGTTCTCCCTGGGCCAGTCACACCCCTTCACCATGTGCTCGATCACCAGCTCAAGCCATGACCTAACAGTTCCCCTACATGGTGACTATGTTTAAAAATAGTGTTTTGTAGCTGAAAATTTGCTCTATCAAATAGCTTGTTGTTGTATTCTTTGTACCTGTTGTAATTTCCGTGGAAATAAATAGGAGGCACTGCTTTTGGAGCAACCTATGTAGTAGAAGCTATTAATTAATGAATGAGTTCACTTACATGCTGATTGCAATAGAGCCTCAGGTGCTCTCAACTGACAGCAGACAACAAAGCAGCTTGAGATGCTCTGTTAGGACTGGTGGACTTGAATTCTGCTCTCATTGTAGCATTAGATCCTACAGCTACTGTGGGCCAGCTGTTTTTTACAAAGAAAAAAGAGGTAGCACAGCACCCCTCTGGGATTACACTTAGCATGACAAGCTCGTTTATTCCCAGCAGTTGTTTACCACTCTGTATCTTTCCTGCAGCAAGTGAGACAAAAGCAGAATTTGACTGCAGAATAGCTTGAACGCTACAATAGAAATGGGGCATAGGAGGACCTAGATTCTCTTCACAAACCAAGTGGAGACTCAAGTGAGGCTTTCAGCATCTTCTTTCTCTCCTGCACCTCAGTTATCCTCTACAGAAACCTGAGATACTCAGATGCAGTATTATACCCTACTATTGATCCATGTGAAATATCAGCTGTCTGAGATCTCAGGACAAGAAGGGCAACAGATCATCAATTTGCAATTTTGCTCATTTTCAGTGAGGAAATTTCCTGTCTCTCTTCTACCTGGTAAGGGCATCCTGCTGGAACCAGTCCTTATCAATGATGGCAATAAGAAGCTGAAGTCACTAAAGTTTCACCATGCACTCGGTGCCAAGTTTATAGCTTGCAAAGCGTGAAACTAAAAACAAAGTTATCACAAAAACATATTCAAGGACTGTTCCCTTTCACTGCAGCCCCCTAAGCTGTAAGGTATCATCATATGTATCATCAGAGATCAGATTTATTAGTATTTTGAGTAACTCAGGGTTGATTATTCAGAGCGGAAGAAATACGATCAGTTTGGGCTTACAGGAGAACCCATTGAGGAGGCTGAGAGCAGCACCACTGCAACAGCTCAGGCAGGGCCAATGCCCACCTGGGAGTCTGTCAGGGCATAGCATTCAGCAAGCACTGCTTCCCTAGGGCATAGCATTCAGCCTCAGAACCAGCCAGGCTATTTGCTTCCTGCTTCTGCAGGAATTGGCCCTACCAGCCCACTGTCACCTGGAGAAATTCACCCCTTCTCCGGCACACTCTTGGAGCTGTACCTAAAGTCTGAGGGAGGAGAAAAAGGTAACAGGCTTTTTTTGGAAGAAAAGAGAAGTAATATATTAGTGTACATATATATATACACACACAAATGTGAATGTATATATTTGCCATGTATTTGACTTACTGTGAGACTGTTCTCCCTAATAAAAATGCTGAGAGACACAGTCATCTTAACAGTCACCTTGCAGGAAATCACGTTTTGGATTTGGAGGATCTGGATTTATAGAGTCATTCTATTTTCACTACATTTTTCATGTGTTTCATAAAGCCAAACATGGAGTAATTTACTGCTTGTCTAGCATCTTTCATACCAAAAAGATTACAAAAATGTTTCACTCCCAATTAGAGCTAACCAGCTGGCATCAACCAGCCTCACTCAAAGGCAGCTCAAAGGTAGCAGAGCTAATAAGTTGGACTCACAAACTCAGTTCATGGACAGATGAAAGTTCTTAAAGTTCAATTACTTTTGCATGGCCTGAAGTCTCACCATCTTCCCACTAACCAAAGCCTTCTCAGGAAGAAGTATCTGAAAGCTGAATAGCTCAGCAAACGTGCCTTAAAATAAAAGCTGTTAGCCAAGTTGGCTTAGAAAAAAATATGTCATACAGCATATCCAGGAGCAGGACACAGAGATGAAAAAGCTGAATGCTCTCCACCTCTAGCATCCCCAAAATAGCAAGTGTGGGACAATGAGCATGGTTAGAGTCATAAGATAAGAGAAATAGGCTGGGGCACCACAGCAGGGAGGTTTTTAAATGAGCACAATCATTTGTATTTGACTTTGAAGAGAAATGATATGAATACCCTTAGCCTGGTGTGGAGATATTTTTATTGCTTGACTTTTACATGAACTTATCAAGCTAGTATTTGGACAGTAAAAATACATTGCAGAGATACATCAGTATGTCTGCAGTGCATCTGGCAGGGACTTGCAGCCTCTCTGTTCCAAGCCTCAGGCAATAATGTCCTGGGTGACAAGTTTTTGTGCTGAAGCATGAAACATCCACTGGATTTATGCAATTCACAATGTTCATGTGCTGACTTCAAAATCCATGAAGTATAGATGGCACTGAGATTTTTTTCCCCAAAAAAAAGAAAGGGTTATTCTTCTTTTAGAAGATGGCTGGAGCCACAGACAATGCACGATGCTATGAAGTCTGAGCTTTAATTAGAGAGATAAAGAAATGCATGTCTTCTGTTAAAAGGGAAGGTTGTATTGAATGTGTGACAATGAAACCGCTTCCAGGACAACTGCTGGAGCTGTTCCTGCAAGGAGCTCTGGAGAAGGAAGATAAAGAGCTCAATCTTCACAAACACTGGCTTTTTGCCATCTTTGCACTTTTGTGACTCATCTCCTACTGATTTCAGTAGGAAACAGAAACCTTTAATGTAAATAATACTTCTCATGGAGTTTTAACAAGGGCACCTTCCAATGCTAAATCCAAAACTAGTAAATTCTTTAAAATTAGTAATACTGAGGAAAGAAAGGGATGTTCAGGTGGAACTTTTCTGGGACTAGTGTCACATGAATAAAGTATTATAACCCATGAAAGAGAAGGGGCCTTTGGAACAGAGCGGGTTTAGTTCTTACAAGTTCCACTACAGAGAGTTAAAACAGAGACTTCCTCATTTAATAGAGACCCATACAACAATATGCCAATCAATGCCTCATGCTTTGTGTTTGAAACGAACCTTTGTCCAGCACAAGCAGAGAACACAATTCACATTCCCTGGCACATGGCAAACAGCAAGCAAACCCTAAATCCGGGGCAAAAAGTCTCAGCAAGCAGCACAATTATCTTTGCACCAGAGCTCCTGTATGTTTCTCTCTCTGAGAAAAAGAGATCACAAGATCTGGGCAAATCCTTGCCTAGAGCACTGACAAACAAGGTTGAAATGACCCCTGCTGCAGGAAAATATAAACATGCAAAAGAGAACACAAAAATCTTACTTTTAAAATGACAGCCTGTGTTTTCTAGCCTATAGACTTCAAATAATAGATTTTCAAAAGCTGATGTCTAAAAGAACAAATAATGTTATCAATGCAACTTAAAAAAAGAAAAATCTAAAAAACAATACAGTAATGGCTCAGCTAAGGACCAGCTTGGAAGTACAACCAAAGGGGAATCTGCTTTTTCATGAAATTTTGGAGATGTGCATAAAAACAGATGTTTGATTATGTACGTACTATTGTGTGGAATGTAGTACCAGTAAAAAACTCTTCAGCAGTACCCATTTACTGCTGCAAAGAATAAGAGCTGACAACATGGATGCTTATAAACAAGATTTACCTGAACCTCAGCAAAACTTCTCTTCTCCTGCTTCCAGTGCGTTTTCCATTCCATCCTCCTCACCTCAGGAGCCAGACCACTACAACTGCAGGCACCCCAGAAAGCATAAGGATGCTCTTCTTCTTAAGTAAGGTACAATTTACTTCATGTAAGGATTCTACTTTTCAGACTTGGAACTCAACTTCAGTGCAAATTTTTTTGGAAGAGGTGCTGCAGATTGGCATTCATAAAGCAAAGGGGAGTTTCTAATGGCTGCTGCTACGAACTGGGCAGAGCTGAGCTTCCCAGGCTGGTAGCAAACCAGCATTACTGTTTCCAAAGTTGTTACTTCTTACACATCTATCTGTGTTCCTGCCTGCTGAGCAGTTTCCGTTCACATCAGGAGCCCCTGTGGTTAAGCAGTCCTTGAACCCAGAGCAACGAGCTGCAGCAGAGGGGATTTCCAGCAGGGCTAAGCTGGTGCACAGACTGAATCCCGCCAACAAAAGCACCATGTATCGCTGTCATGTGGAGAGACATCACTATCTCAGCATCCTCAAGTTTGTTTAATTCTCACATTTTAATTTCACTATTATTCGCGCTATTCCTCCTGATCTTGTAATTATTTTTTTAAAGCAACAACAACAAAAAAACCACTAAACAAGATCAAGCCCATCAAATACAAACGGAATATTTCAGCATACTACCCCCTCCCCTTTTGCAAGTTAGTGCATCACTTGCAGCCTTGCTTTGATTTCCCTGACGTAAGGATCATCCAATTTGCTGCAATGCTGCACAAAATAAATCACTAACCTCTTAAAACAACAAAAGGAGGGTATTTAATGAGTCAAAGACAATATTGTATTACCAAAGCAAAGATTAGAGGAACTGAATTGTTCCTTCAAAATAAAATTTGAAAGCTTTACAGAACCCAAAAAGGAAAGAAAAAAAAAAAAAAAAAAAAGCCATACATAAAGAAAATACAATTACTGCAACCATAGAAATACTGATGTTATTGGTAGAAAACATAGCAGGGCTTTTTGAGAGAACACCACTGAATGAAAGCAAGAGAAGCAAAAACCAGATGAAAGGAAGAAAAGAAGAGACAGATGAAAGAAAAGATGAGAGCTGGAGGGGTCATTGCCTTCATCTAGACTTGCTAACTTCACTGTTCAGAAACAAAAACAGTGACTCTTCTTCCCAAAATTGTCTCTAAGGACTCTGTAGCCATTTGATGATTTAAAAATATACATATATATGATTTGAAGAAAAAACTATATTTTTTAATGTCACTCAGCAGCAGTTCTGCAGCTGGGGATTTCTGTTCATAGAATGATTTGAATTTGTTTCTGCTCTAGTTATTTCATTACAACCATAGGATTTATTACATGGTAATTCCCCAAGCTCTTATAAATCTATTTGTTGTTTTGTTTGCAGTTTTTTTCTTTTCCTATGATTCCAGTCTGGCAACAAATTTTCCATATAAAATTTAATCTATTGTATCTTACTTTTGCATAATCAGATCATTAAAATGCATTGCTAATATGTAAATCTGAGCTAACCTCATTACCATAATTATGCTCCATAATTATTGAATAAACAAGCATTTTAGGAGTTTTGAAGTCTGCTGAGAATGCTTTTTGACTTTGGGAGTGGCCTTAATTATGTGCTCCCTAATCATTATGATAAACCTTTGTGACAACTCTGTTACGTGACCATTTTAAACACTGCTCCTAATCTGCGCAGCAAGGACCAAAGGTGGATGTGCTGAGAGCACGGCAGACAGCATCCCCCAGTCACAGCCCAACTGCCACATTCCACATGAATTAGTATTACTGCTTAATTTATAGACAGTACTTTGCTCACAAGCCTCCACATACTTTAAGGAACGACAAGGGATGAGTCAAATTTTGCCTTTTCCTCTGGAAGCAGTAGAATTAGTGAGCAAACATCTCTGTGTGTGGCCTAAGTTTATTGGATGGAAATCGTTCTGCAATAACACACTCATCATCATGGACTTTACACCAGTACTGCATGGATGCCTGATGAAACTGCTTTCAAAAGCAATGACTAGTAATTTTTTGGGGTTTTTTTGGTTTCTTTATAAGAGTTTGTTTGTAAGTTTTTAAAATATACCCCTAAATGAGGCATAGGGTAAACACTGAAGCTAATAAACCTTAGCCAATGTATGAAAGATTCAGCCCATTACCTTTAGGAAGCATCATGAGCAGAATCCCGCTGGCTTCCTCAACTCTGTTACATCTTTAGTAAGAAGCAGATAGTTCCATGACTACCGTTGCCAGAAGATGTCTGAACCTAAACAGAAAATGGAAACCTTCATTCTTTGCAAGACCCCCAGGAAAAAAAATCCAAAATCTGTGGTAGATCGGCTCTTTGAACAAGTGTTTCAGAAATGATCAGTAAGGACTTGGCAACAGTTGGGTGTCCTTGGCCCAGAGTGCTATAAACAAAAATACCTGTGTATTGAGCTTTTCTCCTTTTACATGAGATTTTGTGCAGGAGACTTAATTAAAGTTTTTGTCAAAGTGTAAGAAGGTCAATAAGATTGATCCATAACAAGTTTTCAGGGTGAAAATGAAAAAAGCTGTTTGATCTATGTTTTAGGGGAAAAAAAATCAAGCATATAAAGCATAGTAGGCATACTAACTTGCTAGCATAAAAGACAACTGATAAACAACTCCGTGGTTGTCCAAAGGGCAGCAGAAAATATAAAATCCACAGATTATTTTAGCCATTTTTCTTGAGTTCCAAGGCTGTTTTGTTGTTAGCTGATTTTCTAATAACAAACAAGAGAAAGTGATGGCAAATTTTTCAGCTCTTTCAGAAAGCAGCTCTCTTTCACTACTCCTTTGTAACAAAGCCTCTCAACACACAGCCTCTACATACTCAGTCCCTCATGTCTTCTTTCCTGGAAACTGAACTAGAAAGGAAACTCAAATTAGATTCAGGCAGTGATGAACATTACCATTTTGGTGATCTGAAGCTTGTCAAGCCTTCTTATCCTTTCAGTGAACATCACATTATCCTGCCACTGGACAAAGATTTGATGTGAAATGACACTTCACTGTGCATTTAAAGGACAGACAGACTGTTTTACCTTAGATGGGAGGAGAAAGAACAGAAAAGAAAAAAGGATTATTCGTGTTCATGGACACAGGCAAACACCAGCACTTCTCTACATATCGATTTTGTACCTTTCTGCACAGTCTTTTTTTTGAGAGTGTTGGGATATGACAGAAGTAAACGTCAGTGAAATAAATCATTTGGTTTTAAGGAATTCAAGACAAAGAATAAAAAGAAGTTCAAGTGATTCGAGAAATGCATTCAGGGAAACATTTTAACCTAGAAATTAGCCACAAGGAAATTGTTTGGGTATATGAAATAACATTCAAACTACATTTAAATTTTTATTGATCCCATTAAATCTCGAGTCCATCCTTTCCATACAGAGTAATTTACAGGGCAGAATAGGTTCTTCTGTTTGCAGAACAGGTAATAGAAGGAAAAAGACGATCACAGCTTTATTTGGTGGGAAAATCTCAGCACAACACCAGCCTGCAAGCCCACCCCAAGAATGGCACTGAATAATACAGAAATACTTCTCATTTCTGCAGAGACTTTCAGTGCAGAATCTGGAAATATTTTGAGGTATCCATTTCTTAAATTTCACTAATGAAATGATAGGGGCATGCACACCTTCTGGATTTAAAGGAACAAAAAACTATGTAAAGATACATGGTTACATTCCTTTTTGGGGAGAGAAGGGAAAACGACTAACTTCAAGTCTTTCTTACAGGACTATTCAGACGTCCTATTATCCCTTTTTCTGCAATCTGAGTTTTTGATATCCATCTGCATTGCACCCTAATTTTACCATGGTTTTGTTCCTCCATTACCCAGGTGAAGCAGGTTTGGCCCCAGTCTTTCCTCCTGCCACTTCACCCAGACACCCCTAAGCAGCCCAGATAATTTCTGTGGTGATGCAGGTTTTTAAAATGAAATCAGAATCCCACAGTGCAAATAAGTATAGCCGGCCAGGGCACAGCCATATCCCTTAAGTCAGTATCAGCAGAAGAGACTCAAAGTGATGCCAGGCTCCCTTGCCCACTTGCTGCAGCACTTCACCCACAGCAGCCCAGCAGTTCCTGGGGCTGCACTTGGCTCAGAGCAGAAAGGGGAACTGCAAGGTGAGGAAGGAGCAGAAGGAAGAAGTGCTTGCCCTGCTTTGAGAGAAGGGGCTCACGACTTTACAGAGCTGCCCCACTGTTTAGGAAGAGTTTCACAGGAAATTCTGATTAAACCTGCAAAGCTGCTGGGAAGAGCTGCCCAGTGTCACAAAATGAGTGGGCTGAGTTGGAATCTTTCTCGTCCGTTCTTCTGTTCGCTTAGTTTGCTCAAGGAGTTTTCAGGACCATCCACCTCTCTGAAACGCTATCCCTGTGTCACAACCACTTCATACAGGCTGTACGTTTGACAGTTTCTCTGTCACAGATAAGCAGCAGGTATGACAGCAAGCACTATCATGCCATATGCTTCATTTTCTTAAGTGAAAAAAAATGGTGCTGATTCATCAGTAAGAGCAGCTATTTTCTCGAACTGCAAAGCTTGCTTTCACTAGGTGTCAATACGTCAAGATACCAAACCAAGATGGGCCATGCCTTCACCTCTGTCAGCTGATTTGAACTCCCAAAAAAGCAAAAAAGGAACTCTGTCTGGTCAAGGTGACTGCATGGTGTACTGCTGCCACAGCACCTTCCATCACATCTGTCTCTCCCACAGGCCTTGCTTGTGAGAAAGGAAAGGAGCTGCATAACATACCATAGTGTCAACTCAGACCTTCTAACATTCCTCCATTAACTTCAGTAGGTACATTTCCCAAATTCAATATATACCATGAATTACACAGCTAAGAATTGTGAGCTGCCCTTATAATTTATTCTGCCTACAACTCAGAATGAAATGTACTCCTTATAAAGGGCACTTAATGACTGGTCCTAGAATTGGACAGGTTGGGGGACCTTCCCGTTGGCCTGGAGACTGTACTAAGGTGATGCTCAGAGTCTCAAATTCAGTTTCAAATGCCCTGTTTCGCTGGCACAGCCTCTCAGCTGACTTCATTTTTTCCTTTGTTGAAGAGTGAAGTGACCATTCTGTTCCAAATCTCCCCACCTTCCTCTACACATTTCCTAAAGCATTTTTTCAATGCAGAAAAGTGGTTATTGCACTCTGCACATGCTTGTGACACTTTGCTTCAAAGAAAGAACTGCAAACCCCTCTTCCTGAAGCAAAACAGTTAATTACACTAAGCTAGTTAATAGCCTTTCATCATCAAGGACTGGTTCTTCCGCACACACAGGGACAGAATCCATTAATTTTTATGTATATCCTTTTATTTATCTTTCTCCTACCAGCTGTATGATAATTTATTCTCTGTCACTGTTCTTAACTCATGAGTTCATTTAAAGTGTGATAGCAGTAGAAATATATTAACAGTTTCCAGAGAATAAAATCTTTCTGAAAATGGAATCCAGCACTTTACTTTTACAAATACAGAATTTAAACCTTTTGCACTTAGCTTAATTAATTAAGTCCACACGGAAATTACCCAAGCAGTGCTGTATGGCACAATGTGTATGCTGATACCTAATTATCATCAATTCAGGCAGAACAAAGAAGCCAGAAAATTGCCTCAATATAAAAGGTATGTTGGGATTGGCCAAGGAGTGAGCAGAGCAGCCCCACGCCAACAGGGGCTGCTTTGAGGTTTCTGGGCTGTGATCTCTCAAGCTAAGGCTGCTGCAGCCAGAAGGAACAGCCACTGTCTTCTCCCCATCTATCCCTGCACGCGCATCCCACCTCCTCTTCTATGTCATACACTGTTTATTGAGTTTACTGATTCAGCTGAAAAGTGAACAGGTTTGGAAAAGCCTGGCAGTGGAAAGTAAGCCCATGGAACTGCACCTTGGGCCACCACAAGGTTCTGAGATGCCAGAGATGTACCCCGACGACCTTCCAGAGCCATGCTGCCTCGTGCCACAGGCAGGGCAGGATGTGAGGCCCTGAAGAACAGACTCATCCATGCCCCAGCACACTTACCCTGGGTTGCTGAGCTCTGCAGGGCTTCTGTGAGCTTTCAGCATTCAGCTCCCTGTTGGTTTTACACACCAGTAACACAGCCGTCAGCAATGCTTTTGCAGCATGCAGAAGCGACAGGCTCTTCTCTCTTGGGAAGCGAGTTTGTAAAAGAATTCTCCTCCTTTAGCCGCCAGTCCTGCCAGTCAGCACGGCGGGGACACCGTGCGCCCTGCCCTCACGGCAGCCACGTTGCGGGGCCCGCGCCTCTCGCCCTGTGGTGCGGCAGCATCCTGGGCCCCGTCGCGTGGTGTGGGCAGCCTTTTCAAACCGACATTTCCGCTCCTCCTTTCCCCTCAGCACCTTCAGTGTCATTAGGAGTAGTTAGAAGATAATTAGTCAGGAAAAAGCTATCCGATTCTTATGTAAAAGAGCCACTTGGCAGAACAGCTTCCAGAAACGGCCGCTGCTTGGTGTAAACGGCCTTGCAGAGCACGGCAGCGCCGAGCAGATACAGAGATGGCACTCAGCTCCTGAGCTGCAATGAAGACAGGAGGGACAAACTGACATAAAGCCCTGCCAAGCTGAGAACTGCCAGACTCCCCCAGTGGCTGTGGAGGGCTGCAGGGAAACCTCTGATACGAGCAAATAAGCAAAAGAAAACTGAACGTGGGGAAAAGTTAGGAAAAGATACACATCCACATTCCATCCTAGCAATCATTATTATTGATTTCACTGCTGTCTTTAAGGGATGAATCTATTACAGGAACCAGTACTTGGCAAAATTACAAAGAAACACATGCTTTCCCATAAGCAGCTATAGACGATTGCCCATCTCTATTTGTTTGTTATAAGTCTCAAGATCCAACCACTATCTGGAAAAAACATTTCAATATTGACATTCGCTTTAAGCAAACATGTAGTTAAGGAGGAAAAAAAAAAAAACAAAAACAGTGAGAGAGGAAGTATAAAGTAAATTCTTCTAATTCTCTTTCTAGTTAAACAGGTATGTTTTCACGGCAGCACTGGGTGGAAACTTTCAGCTTCCAACAAGAAGAAACTAATATGCAGTAGTCAATATCCTAGTGGAGAAGAAATAGGAAATAGGTACAATATTATGTATAGAAAAGTATCTCAGTCTTCTTGTTCACCTGTCATACCCTTGCTCATAAACAGTTAATTCAGTAGAGCATTTAAAGGTCAAAGGTTTCTCAGTTTTAAAATTACAGTTCTATTAATCAGCCTGCTTTGGCTAGGATTGATTTGTATTTTTTAATAAAAGAGATGTAAATCCCAGAGTTTATTACACAGGCCTTACAATGGTTTTATTAAACATGTCTTAGATGGTTTTCCTCATGTCTAGAAGTGTGGCTGTAAAGTCACCTGCCACAACTAACTCAGAAAGAACCCACTGTGTACAACCTGGTCAATTCCACATTGGCTCCATCTCACTCAAAGCATGTTACACACCTATATGAACCAAAATGTTCATCTTCAGTTATTACACAGTTAAACGACATAGCTGCCCTAAGAAAAACAAGAGAGCTTTTTTTTAGTTCAGTTCTGTGTACCAGACCAAAATGCAAAAGCATTTTCTTTTATTTATTCCAAGATCAAACTCTCGGAGTTTTCAGGTTAACTAGATTATTTCTGAAATTCTGTTCGTATATAATAGAAAATTGCTGCATTTCAATGTAATTCTTGCTTCTCCAAAATGCAATGTCAGTAAAGCAGGGCTGTACTAACATGGAAGTAGGCAGTAGCACAGGCCCACCAAGGGCTGCCATAGACATCAAATTAAATACAATTATGGAAAACCTCTAAAGAATTTTATAAAACATAATGGGCTTTTTAGAACTGATTATTTAGAGCAAGATTATTTTTCTTCTAACTAGTACTACAAGTTTCAAGAACTTCAAAGCTACCTCAGTCTCTTTTGAATTCCATCTGCTTTCAGAATCACTTCTATAAAATCCTGTTTCGGCCCAGTGTTAGCCAAAATCTTTCTCAAGTACCCACATTTAAACATATGACTTGCACCACCCCAGCTCCTGAGAGCACTTCAGCTCATGTTAATTTTAAGCACATGTTAATTTCAAGCACATACTGAAGGCTCTCCTGAGCCAATGCTAGTAAGAGCTGTGGCTGTACGTCCTTGGCAAGGGGATTTCTTCAGCTTCAAAGCACTTGGACCCTGTTTTTACTAACACTGCAATAGTCTGCCTTTGCCCCTTGACAGAAGATGAAAATCCACATGGCTGTTAGCTGGAAGGGACCATGAACCCTGCCGAAGCAGCTTTAGGTCCCACATGTGCCACTGAAGGCAGATTTCTACCACTGCCACCCCTGGCACTTCTCTACTACACATTTCCCTTACAAAGTTATACGTGCTGCAGCTGCATCTCCATATCTGCCTTTCTGCATACAGAGAGAGATGAACCACAGCAATGAAAATGAATCTGAGTTTACGAGCAATACTGTTTGCTCCTAATGTTTGGAAGCATTAATATTTTAGAATTTACTTCATCCCTTCAAAAAAGCAGTCTCTGCCTCAAATAGATTCATAGCATAAGAACTTCAGTTTAAGCTGCCCAAAAATTAGAAAGCAATCCAGATTCCACAGTTGCCTGTTTTACAGCACAATGGTTCATCACATATAGGATTGTAAAACTGCACTCCTATGTGCGGGCAATTTTAACACCTGGGGAAGGCAGGAAGCTGAGCTATACAGATCCATGCTCAAGTTTCATGCCCATGCAGAACAATCTTGAAACAAGATTGCCAGCAAACCCTATGCAAATGATAGCAAGTTATGCACTTTCACAACTTTTTAATTAACAACAATCACAATGACATCCATGCTAGTGAATAAACGGGTGGTGTTCTGTCACACAGTTGTTAGTTTTCTCCTCGCAGCTCAACTTATTTGAGTGCTTTTGCAAGGAACTCCAGCATGTCCTACTGGGCAGCAGAACACACAGAGAGAAGAAAGCTGTTAGCAAGTCGATCTTAACATGATTTATTTCCAAGTGGCAGATACCAAGCAGGTAGTATATATTTATCATTTGGACAAGGCCTCAATAAAGACAAATTTGGACTGTGAGTCTTTCTAAGAAACAGCTCAGCTACAGATACACCAAAGCTCACTTTGCTGCTTAATTAGACGCATGCTTCAGCTGGTCTAGCTGGAGGTTTTAATATAGTTGATGTTTGTATTCAGATATGAGTTTTACTACTAGCAGTTTAAAATATGAGAGCATTGAGGCCAAAGAGTACAAAATCCTTTTCAGACTGTGTTTCCAACACCAATAATCAGTAGACATTACACATCAAAACACAGTTCCTGAGACAATAATTAACGTCCATTTATTTCCTGAATAAAGGTACTGTAAAATCTCATTAAAATACATGAGCAGCATTGAATCCTGTTGAAGACTCGGAATAAATGACCAGTTTAGGACAATACAAGCAAGATGTTGGAAGTATTTCTGGTCACCATGAAATGGGGGAGGGGAGTGGGAGAAGCAGAGCGGGGTAGAGGAAGAAAAAAGCAGGAGCAAGTTTCATTTTGCTAAAAGAAAATAATACACTAAGCTTTCTTTTGTCTATGCCTACTAGCTGGCTATCCATCATAAAAATCATCTATTATTCACTGTAATTTAAAATATTTTCTGTGCTCTGTGGTATAGTTCCCCAGTTTCTTTGAGACTAACCTAGAGTCAACCCAATATTCATGCGCAGATAATCTTTCTTTCACGTCAATGGGAGCTCTGGGAGCGCACAGGTTGCAGAAATGAGGCTGAGCAACTCCATGGGATTTAAATACACATGTTCCATCAAAATGAATGAAAGGTAAACCTCCTGTGTGGCTTGAAAATCTCAATTACTGTTCTGAACTTAATTCAGTGATAAAAGTTCCCATCGTTCATCTGCTCAACAATATGCAGAGCTGCCATAGGACAGCATGCTCTGTGGTTGTCTATTAGCTTTGTAAAATACAAACATAACCAACCTGACTCTAATGTCAAATCCCAGTTATAAATAATTCTGTTCTACCAAGTGACTGCCCACGTGTCCAGCATTACACACGTAATGAAAATCAAGTTCTTTGCTTGCCTACTCCGCCATCAACCAGGAATAACTCATCTGATGTCAAGGGAGCCATGTGGAGTAAACCCAGTTCAAGTGCAAAGAGGAAAAAAAAAAAAAAAAAAGGAAGCGTCTGATCTGTGATTTCTCACAAACTCCTGAACCCACTGTTCTTCTAAAGGCAAAAAGTTGCCTTAATTTCTGTCCTTTCACAGGTATTGTTAGGACAGCCTTTCTAAAGAGAGTTTGCAAAAGCAAGGATGCCAACCCACTGCAGAGGAGCACAAAAATATCCTGAGCACTTTCCCAGTTCTCACGGTTCCCATCACTAACAACATGGATGTCTGAAGGGAATCTAGAGCTTAACTGCACCAGGTACTTACTAGCTGGAGAGCTGGCAAGCACCCAGACCAGACCCAGCAAGCCTTCTGCTGTGGATGACAGATCCACTTCCTACATGAACTGCAAGCCATGTTTACAGCTGTTAGATCTTCTTAAAAATACAGAAGCTTGACGATATATTTTAAAACAGCTCCTAGAAAAAAGAAGAAAAAAAGGTTTTTGCTAGTGTATACTGTTCTCATGTGCTTCCCTCCAACCCCTTTTTGAGTGAAAAATCAAACAAGAAATCTGCACAGGGCTACATAGAAGTGTTCTTTGCACCAAGAGCCCAAAATATTTCTTAACATGATGTGATTCAGACAGGTAAACAGCCCTTCTCCTAGTGACTGCCTAGTGCCTCCCCTAGCCTGAAGAAAGCCCTGTTTTCTCAAACCTTTTATGCACCTCGAAGTATTATAAGCAGTAATAGCTCTTATCAAGCTTGTGTTGCAGCACATCTTCTTCCTTAGCAAAGGAGACCAAAAAGACTTAGGAAACCTCAGGGAGAAATGGCTCTGGGTAAGGCCTAAACACAAAAGCTGAATACCCTCATGGGAAAGGAGAGACAAAGGAAAACACAAAGGATAAGCTTCTGTACAAGTCAACAGAAAGAGAACCTAACAAGCAGCCATATTTCAGGTTATCACAAAGCTCATGTAAATGCATTAAATCATTTATTTCTGAAAAGAACGTGAAGATTAACCCAGCCCATCTTGTTACCTGTATGGCGCTCATTAGTTTCACTGAGAATTCACAGCAGAAAAACAGCAGCTGAAAGGGCTGCCAAAGCCTAAAGGAGCTGCCTAAAGCCAGGGTAGACTTGACTGAAGACCTCCACCTGATTCTTCTTCACAGGAGGAATGCAATTGAAAAATTCTAGCCTGACAGGTAATTTGCATTGTTGAATGATTACATATAATTTAGCAGCTTTTTAGCTTTCCTTGATGCATCTGTGTTAGGCAAGTGTGGCAACACAGGTCAGCTAACTTAAGCTAAATACCTCAAAATGCAAGCAAAGGGGAATTTTTATTTTATTTTATTTTTCTTTTTTATAAAAAACACATCAACAGGCCTTCAATGTCAGCATTAAAATTCTGTGGTCTAACCTCACTAGGCAACAATTGTGGAATGCCAGGTGTCAGGCGGAACGAGAACTGTAATGATTTATACAGTCAAAGAGTTTTTCATCTCAGCATTTACTGAGAATTTTAAAAGCACTCTCCCTTTTACCACGGATGGATCTTAAAAATAGTAATCACCACCTGGTATACTTCACCAACACTTAAAAAAAAAACAACCAGAAGAGGTTGTACTTTGCATTGAGGCAGAACATCAGTAGGAAAGGAAGTACTATGTACTGTGTGCTAATGTAAGTAGACACATGGAAAGAGAAAGACATGAAACAGTTTAGAGGGCATTATATAACAAATGTTGGCAAGAGTTGGCTTTTTAACAGCAGTGGCTTCAGGAATTGGGCAGGAACCCATCAGCTAGCAGGTGCTGAGATGAGAATAAATTGCTTATCTGTCCCCGCTGCTCAATCTCAGGAGAGATGCTGTATCATGTCATTCAACTTGCTGATCTCTTCAGACAGATTTTTCCAGTGAAAAAAATGCAGTGCCAAAAGTACTGGCTTACTAATAGGAAAACATAGCTTCTCTGAATTGACATTTCTATATGCTGAGCACATAGGGATCCCCTTGGGAAGTCACAAGTAGCGACTGTTTTCTAATTAATTAATCCACACATCTCTTCTTTCAGCTACATCTGTATACATCAGTACTGACATCAAGTTGTCTGTTAACTTCATCAGAAGTATTTCCTTTCCCTGAATTTCCCAGGGGTGTATCAGTACCTGCTTCCCTAAATAAAAGTGGCAGGCACATGCAAAGTGGGGATCAACTGACTCTCCCATTCAGCATATCTACCGTGCAGACAAGAGTTCAAAATGGTTATTAAAAGGTCAGAGAACCTTCCAATTGACAAGGCACCAAGTTGAGGTGACACTCATCCAAAAGTGCTAATAGAAATGGGGACCAAAATTGGAAAACCTGCAGGAGACATTTTGACAAGCTCAACCAAATAAGGAATCCCGGAGGACTAACATAAAACTGTGTTTTAAAATGACCTAAAAACAAACAAACATAAGAAAATATTTACAGACTATTTTTCAGGAATATTTTGAGCATTATTTTCATGGTTCAGAACATAGAGAAGTCAGGCTACTTCAATATCTCAAGCAGATGATACGGTTCCAAGAAAGCACAAGCCTCTCTTTTTTTGCTGCCTCCTGCTCTTTGCAAACTAGGTCTTTGCTTTCTTAGTAGAAGAAAAACCCTGTTAGAGGGATCGCATTTAATGAAAAGGGGCCGAAATGGAATTCTGACAGCATCAGATGTCAGGAGTTGATGCCACTCCTTATATATTATTGTATTCAGAAAATCCTACAAGTACTCAGCCAGAGAAAATTCCCTGACTTAAAATCAATACTACACTAAAGTCCTTTATCCTGCCAGTAATTGCTGTTTGCATGCAAAGCTGATGCATACACCTTCACTGGGAGGAAAATTAGTTAAGAGTTTCCCTATATTGGCAGAAAAAGAATGAACTCAAGTATGTGTTGCTAACACTTTTTTCAGGGATGGATTGTGAGGAAAGGGTAATGGTTGCATATCTTGCCGTGAAAGCCATGCAGAACAGCACGTTTCGTTTCTTCAGTGAACTGCAGATCTCCAGATTGCAACTGCCTGCATAAATCACGTCAGCCCATTCTGCTGTGTTCACATGTAATTCCTTATGTATGTGCCCAAAACATGCAGTTCTTGCATGCTGTAGAGGGATGCCCCATTACCTTAAGGTACACAGGGAGGCATCAAGCTAGCGATCAGAATGGAAACCACAAATACCTACATAAAGACAAGTTCTTCTAACAAAATCTGATTGAAATGAAGAGATGAACATTTTAATGCTTCTCTGAGCTGCCCAGACTGTGTGAATTTAGAAAAACTGGTCAGGAAGTACAGCTATCACTAAGGTCACTGGTGTGAGGACAGGTGTCTTTTCTGAAAATAGCTAAACTATCCACATTTCAAGTTCTTGCTTCATAGACATCTCATTTCAATCTCATTCGGATTGGATGGAGCCCTGGGCAGCCTGGTTTAGTATTAAACGTGGAGGTTGGTGGCCCTGCATGTGGCAGGGGGGTTGGAGATTCATGATCCTTGAGGTCCCTTCCAACCCTGGCCATTCTGTGAATCTGTGATTCATTTTTTCCTATTAACAGGCACTGAGCCCTGTGGCACACTGGTGAGGCTACATGTATGCACCACACTCCCTGCAAAAAATCTAAATCCCACGTTGCTGCAAACACTGATTTACTAAGTAGGTTCACGGGTCAGTACAGGAAACTGCCCGAAACATCAGCTGCAGAACATCCAGAGAAGTTTGTTCTGTTTTTGTTCTGACAAAATGACCAAATTTCAAGGAGCAGAATTGCAGCATTTTTTCAGAAAGATCCACTGTTACTAATTGGTAATGGACAAAAGATGAGGTGCCATACCACAGGCTCCTGTTGTAGAAGGGCCATCCTCGATAGCCTGTGCAAAGGGGGTCGACTCCATTCCCCTCAGATCCACTTGTTCTTTCTGTAGGAATACTATTCCTGTGTGGCAGTGCTCAGGCCAGAAGGCAACAGCTCCTCCCCACCCTGCAGATTGACTTTGGTTTAAAAGAAAGACAGCAAAAAGAAAAGACACCAAATTCTACAGATCACATCTATCCCAAAACTTCATAGGATGCTTGCACACACTATAGAAATTGCAATCTATTCTCCATAGCATTTTCACCTGCGCTGCACTGATTGTTGGCTTTGCAGTTGGCTATATGGTGGGGGGCATTTGATCACCTCAGGCTGGAAGATCGAATTTCTCTTTTGTTCCTCTGTGGCTGCAGGGCTGTATTAAGCTGTATTTTTTAGTCAGCCTTTCCACAGCTTCTGCAGAAGTATGTAATTTCCACCAGCACCTTTAATGCCAATGTTGTTTAATCCATTCCCGAATCACAATGAAAAGGAGTTTAGAAGCAAATGAAAGGCACCTGGATGAATAAGGAAATGGAATATCACTATGTCAAAGCCTGAATTAGTCACTGTGCCTGCATGCGTGTTGTTTATTATAGTTCTGACTATTAAAAATATGCCAGAGCACCGCACTGGTGGAATCAGAGCTTGTGGACTTCGTGAGCTCTCTCAGTGAATCAAAATCAGACAATCTCCTCTGCTAAATAACTCTGTGCTGATGTGCTCTGAAAATGCAGAGACTCAGCTCCTCACTCTGCTTGCTTATCACCTAAAGTGGGCTGGTATGGAAAGAACATTTTGGCTTTGAATCTAAATGCAAAGGCAATAGACAAACATCCAAGAAAAAGCCAGTGCTTCATGGGAAAGCAATCAGGTCGGTGGTTTCTCAGGCTCACTAAAGGACCACTGGCATTCAGTTTTTGGGAAGAGCTGGTTTGTTTGCTTTTCTCTATTTGACAGAATAAGAGCAGATGCTTTCATGTTATGCTCAGGTGTTCAAATAGATGACCTCTCTCTGCTCAAGGGGGTGCCTTTCAGCCACTAGAAACACTCTAGAATTTGAGAAGTTACAGAGGGAAACTTGGGATTTGAATCCAGCTCATCTAAACACCCACCATCACACCTTTTTCCAGAGCAGTATGGCTCTGGGACTCTGTAGGGTTCTGAAAGCTCTCATCTTGATCTAATTTGGCACACACATCAGTTAGAAATAACTCCTGGGATGTCAGTAGTAGTTACTTGTAGCCGTGTCCATTATATTACGAACACCGTGTGTCCAAAACAAGTATGAAACACTTCCAGAAACCATTCTTCTCTCTGTTGGAACAAGATGGCATTTCAGACTCACTCAGAACTGCCTGCTGCACAGGACTGTAAAGAATCAGTTCCCTAAGGGGAAAAGCATTCAACTTTCTGCAGTTACCAGCTCAAGAAAACAAGAGATTCTGGCAATTAAGTGTTTCAGGAACAACTGAAGGTATTGAACTCTTCCCATGAATCATAGAGTCATTTGAATTGGAAGGGCCTTTAAAAGCCATTTAGTCCAACTCCTCTGTAACGAGCAGGGACACCCACAGCTCCATCAGGCACTCAGAGCCTGGTCCAGCCTGACCTTGAGTGTCTCCAGAGATGAGGCACCCATCACCTCTCTGGGCAACCTGTGCCAGTGCCTCACCACTGTTGTAAAAAACTTCCATACAACCAAACTAAATCTCTTCCCTTTTAGTTTGAAACCATTTCCCCTTGTCCTGTCATAGCAGGTCTTGTTAAAGAGTCTGTCCCCTTCCTTCTTACAGCCTCCGTTTAGATTCTGATAGGCCACCTTCTGGTCCCCACAGAGCCTTCACCTCACCAGGCTGAACTGCCCCATCTCTCTCAGCCTACCAAAGAAGACCCACAGTGTTTGATTTGGACATATTCCTCTTCCAAGTCCCATAAAAACCATCAAGAACGGTACCAACAGATGATGTCCAAAGCCGCCTTTGTGAATTGTTACCCCGTTCTGCTTTGCCATCAGTCTAAAGTCTGAAGCATGCAAAAAGTAGAGACAGAGACTATGGCACAGAAAAGGATGAAGTAAGTGGGGAGTTAAACAGGATATGTTATTCCTATTTCCCATGTTGTACTGTATTTTATTTAATTTTAAATAAAGGATGGGAGACAACAAAGCTGAATAGAGCAAGAAGAAAAGACAAAGCTTGTTATCTACCTAGCAGAGGTTACTAGACTAGAGATGTTTCTGAGAGAAATGGGGAACCTGCTCTTGACCTTGTTCTAATGGGACAGCCTCACAGCTCTACCCTGTCCTTGCCACATTAACTCTGGATATCTTTCATCCAAGTCAATTATTTGGAACAAGTACCAGTCTCAGTTCTTCCCCAACATGAATTCTAGCTTTTCTTCACATCTTGTCAGCTCTCACACTGACTCCTCTCAGCCCCCATCTCCTGCTGCAGCAGGAGACCCTTCTCTATGCAGCACTGCCTATGCCAGGAGAGCAGACAAGAGCTGCAGCCATTTTCAGGACATGGGCTGCAAGGCAGGCAGAGAAGGGCACGTGGAGCCAGGAAACCCTTAGCTGGTGTGCTGAGTGAGCACTAAGCCTTGCTGACAAGTTCACATTCCCAAGTGGACATTTGCTTTTATTTTTAATTACTCTTGAATTTCCCATGGCTTGTGTGGAAAGGAGTTAATGGCAGCTGTTTAATTAATTAATTAATACTCCAAGGAAGAAGTCCTGCCATGCTCTGAACTGCATTTAGATATGTTGACTGTGCTCCAGTCAGGCAGTGAATCCAAGCAAGATCCTCAGGCTGTGAACTTCACACAGGATGCTTCAAACCAATACATACAACTGAGCTCAGGACAGTAGCTGTGGTTATGGCTATGGGTAGCTGCTTACTGCACATTTCCTTACATGTGCCAGGCAGATCAGTGCCTACAGCTATACTTTTGACAATGCTGATTTAAACCCACGCTATGGATTTCAGGGACCTCTAATGCCCTTAGAAAGAAGAGAAGCTCCTGAGGCCTCCCCTGAAATAATCTTTACCAAAGTTATGTCAGAGCATGCACATACACTCATGAATCTATCTAATAACTACTTCTGCACTGTGCACTGTATTCAGAAAACTCTGAGGAATGCAAGTAGCAGCAGCACTGAATAACAAATATGGATGGTAGCTCTGCAGCAGCTCTTCTTGTTAGCTGTCAGGAAGCTGGAGTGGCAGGTGAGCCTGCAACAAAATGAAGGGTAATGCTCTCCAAAGGGAGCGTTCTCCATCCTGTTACTGCAGCATGGTTTTCAACTTCTTTTTTCTTTTACTGCAGTGACACAATACCTCTATGAAGTGCTGCTTTACTTAATTAAGTCAAAAGTGAGACAACAATGCATATTAATGAGCATCCTAATGAGCATTAATTTTTGATGCTCCTCATTAACAAGCATTATAAATTACAACAAATTTCTGTTTGACTGAATGTCAAAATTTGGACGAGAGGTGGCTTAAAATTGTAAATCTGAATGCTTCCCTGGGGGATTAGAAGGCTACACATAAAGAGCTTGGAACGTCAAACAGGAAATATAAATGCTGCAACAGGCTATCTTCCACTGCCCTTCTACACATGTCTAGTGAAACAGCACTCGTGTCTTTCAAATAGAGGCAATTTAGATTCAGAGAATGAAAAAAAGTAGCACCTAGCTCTTAAATGGTAAAAGCGGATTACTCTGCTGGCACTGAAAGCAACAGACGTCTTGTTATTGAAAGCTGTGCATAAGCAGAGGTGCACTCACCCCTCTGAACTGCATTAGTGCAATCAAACATTCGAGCTCACAGTGCAAGGTATAAAGCATAAACAAGTATCTTTAAAAGATGAACACTTTAAAGAAAAAGAAAAATAAAGAACTCGAGAGCACACAACACAGTGACAAGACGACTTCTTGGCGAACAAACATATGTATATAATCCATGCAGCTATTGTTACCAGGGGTTTCTAACAACTCGAGCAACATGGTTTTGTCACCTAGCAGCTCTTCCAAAATACACTCCCAGTGCCTCTGAGTCACTGCTGCATTTTGCTCCTTTACAGATAATCAAAGTAGCTCTTGCTTTTAGGCATTTCTACCTTGCTTTTGCGTTCCAGTTCTATCACAATCAAGCACTACTTGAAGGTGATAAACATTACATATCAAGGCAGTCTCATTTGTGCTTCTCATGCCTTGTTGTTTCAGAAGGAACAAACTCATAGCGTAAGACCTGCAGTAGTAAACAAATACAGATAACAAATCAAGTGAGGAGAGGTAAAGTTGCAGAAAGAATAGAGTCTGGCCTGCTGTGATTTCACCAGAAGCTCCAAAAGTTTCCTACTACGCTTCACCATACCCATCTAACTCCTCCAGGCATGAGATTCCCATTCAAAACCGTACTAAAATGAGAATAAGATTGTACTTGTGACATAATTAATGTAACCAAAACTGAGGTGAAAGAGGAATAAAATCAGTTTCATTAAAAGCTCAGCTTCCTGAAATTCTTTTGCAGAGTACTCAAAAATAGTTTGTTTTGAGGAGATTTTAAAGTTTTTTAGTATTTCCTCTAAATATCATTAAAATCACAGTAGTGACATTTCACTTTATCAAAATATGGTATTTCTTAAGGGGCAAGAAAATAATGTTCATATATGCCCCCCCTCCAAAATAACACATTATTCAATAAACTGCTTTCCCTGACCAAGACACTGATCAGTCCATCATAGATTGACCTCGTAGCAATTAAAGCACCAAGGATGGGTTTCCCTTTTCCTGAAGCAGACAGCTGAAACAGGACTCATAAACTATACCCCACAAGTGCCTATCCATTGAATCCAGAGAGACTAGGGGGCCCCATCTGTATTAAACAGGTAAAGATGTAAAACAAATCCCACCAGTAGCATAGAAGTGATTGTTCTCCATAAAGGAAATGCAGCCAGATTTTTAGTGCTATCTTATACGCCTGTAAAGCTGAACTCAGAAAGTCGGTACATAGGAGCTCTAGCCAAACAGGTGACAAACATATATTTCACATGATGTGTGAAAATGAAAAACATTTGGGAAGTGCCTGTGAGGCACCATCTGCAGCCATTACACTGAGCTGGAATAACCACTGATACTCTTGATTACCCAAGTAAGCCAAGGTGTGCCCACCTGTGCTTGGTGTCCATGCCCAGCAGGGCTGCAGGGCCCTGCAAGGGAAGACTGGGGCTGCCACAGACCCATCCCAGCTGTCCCAGGTGATTCCAGCTGCCCCACTGCAGGGCATGGCTGTACCCATCAGGTTTTAATTGGCAGTAAACTAGTTCTCCCCAGGTCAAAACTGTCTTGCTCATGACAGTAACTGCCATGTAATACCCCCATCTATCTGTACTGTCCAGCTTTTTATGTTATTTTCTCCCTGTCTGTTGAGGAAGGGAGCAAGCAGCTGGGTGCCTTCTGCCAGCCAGCCACAGCCAACCCACCACACCACAGCATGCAGGGTTCTGCAAAACTCTGCTTCCTGCTCCTTGGTGTTACAGCTGCTGCTGACACTCCACAACAGCGTTCCCCTCATTACTTAATTTAATAGGTATTCCTCTGCCCATGCTTAGTTGAACAGACTCCCTGTACTGCTCTCACCACTGCTAATAAATTAGAAGATGGGCATTAAAGAAAACATCCACTACTGTCCTCTTTCTTCAACAGCCACTCCTGAATTGCCAACTGGTTTTCTCTGTGATTGCTGACACTTTAAACAGCACAACTATTTCTAACACTCACACTAAACCAACCTGGATGTTTTATACCTGCTGAGCATCCTGTGGTCCCATTTTTCCAGCTGGGGAGGTGAAAACAATGTTGGCATTTTCAAGTGATCCATCACAAATTTTCATTTCTATTTTCAGCTTGCTTTCTATTGGTATGGCTTTGATTTCTACTTTGATGCTGTTTCCAATAATCAAAATAAGAAATACAGCCTTTTACTGACATCTTTCAAAACCATCTTCAAATTATGCTGTTTCAGCATCACAGCAGGAAAATTCAGAGAGACCTTCTGTTAGTATTTACACTGCAGGCTCTAAGTTTAAAAAATGGATTATTTTACAACCTTTGTTTGGGTCAGGAATATAATCTGTAATTGGCAAATAATGACATGCTTATTTTTTTGTCAAAGTGAACGATAACTGGCAAATGGATTTTCAAAATATCTTCCATCAGAGTACTATTATGGGGGGTTAACTATTTTTCTTTTTGAATCGGTCAAACTGTCCAAAAGGGTTTCTCATTTTTGGATGGATGAAACCAGAATTGGTGTACCCCCCAGCAGATGGCTATTTTATCTGCTCAAGGTGTGATTCACCATCTGTGAAAGAAATAAGAAAGTTTGGGAAAGGGGAATGAGGATTCTCCAACAGGAGCAAAGTCTCTTCAGGATCCCAGGAAATTTCCCAAACCACCCAGCAAACATCAAAGTAGCACTTGTGCTTATTCCTTGGAAGTAACATTAAACACCTCTGTAAGAAAACAGACATATTTTGTCTTGCTCAATGGATTTGTGCTATTTGGCATAGCTCAGAAAACTTCAGAAACCTCTGTCAACACAGGCAGGAATCCATCTCTGACACACTGAAATTCATCAGCTGATATATTTCAGGAACAGCGGACTACTCAGTGAATAAGGAGTTGATTGAATGGTCACAGAGTGTTGTGGTCAAAATCTCTACGTCCAGGTGGAGGCTGGAAATGAGTGGGCTCTGTCTTGGGACTAGTACTTCTCAACATCTTTATCAAAGACCTGTACAGTAAGACTGAGCTTGCCCTCCGCTGATGACAAAAGGCTGAGAAGGAAGGCCAGGTTGCATGGGGCCCTGGGCAGCCTGATCTACTGGGTGGTGACCTTGTCCATGGCTAGGATTTTGAACTAGATGATCATTAAGGTCCCTTCCAACTCCGGCTATTTTATAATTCTAAGAGAGCACTGGCAGTGCCAGCATCCCCTCTTTCCTTGCACTCCAGCATAAATTGCTGTCAATCACAGCATACCAAAGCTTGGGCATCCTGCCCAGGACTAAAGGGGGCTGGCTGACCCACTGGGCAACCATGGCCTTTCCCCAGAGGAGCAACCATGCAGTGTGATGTGGGGACAGGGTGATGCAGGAGCTGTGAAGAGGAAGGGAAATGACAGGAATTACCACCTGCCTTACGAGAAAGACAGCCTGCTCCCCTCTGCCAGTCCATAGCAGTGGCAGCATCTACAAAGTTACTGTCAGCCTGATATTTGAAAGCCCTACTGCCCTTTTGCCTGGTGCAGGCAGCAGGAATAATCCTCATCCTGCCTTGCCTCAAATTCAGCAGAGCCCCACAGCAGCAAGCAGTAACCTTGCATGGCACCGTATGTCTGAAATTAGCTTTTGATACTCAGAAACAAAGGGCTCAGTCGTGCACTCCAAGTGCATACCCCTCAAAACTTGCCAGCAGGCTGCAAGGGCCAGGGGAATGGGACCAGAATCAAAACTTGCTGCTGTTTTCACCTCACCCCACTTAAACACATTTATGGTCAGTAGCAGAGGTTTACTCTCACTATAGTCACTGGGAAGATACAAATAAACTTTAATGAATATTGCCACGGCCCAGGTCAATAGATAAATGATTCTGTTATTTAACATAGCTCTCAGAGCTATATCTAGAAGTGGAAACCGACATTTTATACCTCCTTGTTCACAAACAAATGTTACAATGAAATTTAGCTTGCTATTGGCTGCATTTTGTGAGTTAAAGGGATAAACCCCATTAATTCTCTGCTGATAAAATGTTATTGAACTCACTGTAATGTCTATTTTTCCTTTGCCAAAATCCCTGATTCCTTTTTATCCTTGCTACTTCCTCAGTGCTATTCCCTTACTGTAGGCTACATAAAATCAAAGCCGACTATCCAGGCAGCAGAATATTTCCTTTATTGAAAAATCTCCCTTATTTTCAGTTTATAAACTGTCAGCCTGCAAGGGACAACTGCTCACAGCCCATTCCACACAATAACCATTCTTTGCAGGGCATGGCAGGTTGCAAGAAATGCCCCCTCAATCTTACATCCTTCCCACGGCTTCCAGACAGTAAAATTACTCTAAAGAAATACTAGGCTTTCTAGATCAAATGATTTCACATGAACAGTTTTACACAAAACCATCTTCTAAGCTAAAAAATATATATATTTTAAATATTATAATATTCTGCTTTAAGACATGAGACCAAATGGTTGGGCTAGTAGATGAGACCACTGGGAACCAACCCAAAATTGATGTATCTGATTTCACTTGCCAAGCTGAATGACAAGCTGAGAATTGAGCCAACCAATTTCAATTTGAAAATAGCTGCCATTCCCTCATCTCATGATGTAGAGCAGAATTAAGAAAAAGCAGCACCCATCCTTCCTGAGAGACAATGCTGTTAAAGCCACCCACCCCACTTACAGAGATCTTCAAAACAGCATGGTGTAAAAGCTGACCTCTGCCTGGAGAGCATGAGCCTGTGCTGGTAGAAAAGAATGCAGTTCACAACTCCAACAACAGGACACCGAATGGAAAATATTTGTTAAGAGTGAGGAACTAATGTAAGGAGAAGATGGTAGGACAGCCAAGGTGGAAAGGAGGAACTTGAACAATTTTGCAAGAACTGAGTGCTTTTCTTTATTTAATATATTTATTCACGAGTCAGGATACTATTAAGAGTGTGCTAATGAAAAATCATTAGCTGATGATGTCAGGTTAGGAGATCTGATCAATACAAAGGAGGAATGGAACATCACACAGGAAGAGCTACAAGATCAAAGCTGAATTTAAGAACAACAAAGATTTTGATTAAAGTAGAAAATTAACATCAAGAGAGGTTTAAGAAAGAGAAAAGCTTGGGTGTGTGACTACAGAAACAGCCAGCACGGTGCGAGCATGGCTCCACCAGCCAGCTCAGCAGGGACACAGATATACTAACGAAACTCTCCAAGCACAGGAGAGAACGCAAAGCTGAGAATAACACTGCTTAACTTTAAACTGGTCATTAAAGGAAGTCTCTTGTGGCTAAGAGCTACTTTTGCCCCCAGAATAAATGGGTACATAAAGAAAACTCTAGAAAAGTCTTCATAATAATGGCAACAGCAAGAAGGAAAGTATCCTAAGACTGAGTTTAACATACTTGTGAATGGGATTATTTCATCTGACACGAAATGAATGATAATTTCCTGCTCTGGCCAGCAGGTGGGCAGTGCTCTGGGAAGCACTTCCCAGCCCAGAGCTCCTGTGCTCCAGTGGCAGGAGTCACCTTGAGTTGGATGATGCTGCACGATAAGGGCCCAAGGGAATTCATCATATTTAATATTAAAGACTTTACTTTGACACAATTTCAATTGACTGCAACAAATCAAAGCAAACTCTGCAATAAATGTCTTCATAATGCCTTTGCTGTAGCTGTACTCTGAAAGTCCAAAATCAATAAAAACAAAATGGTGACATATGTTTGTATTATTTGAAAAACTAAATGCGTGCAAGGGGATCTGTCACTGCAGGATTAATAGAGTACAAGATGTTCTGTTTGTTGGGCAGCTGATTGTCTGTCTCATAATATGAATTTTGAAAAAGCTAGGGATTTCTGCTAGTGCATTTGCAGGTTTATGCTGAATTTCACATTAACAATAAATCATCCTGTATGTATAGCTCTCTTTTTCAATTTACTGCTACATAACTTCATCAGTTCACACAGGGAATAGGGCCATGCGCATAATGAGTAAAAATCTGATAATAAAATATTAAGTAAGACAACGAAACAAAAACATTTGAAATATTAATACCAAGGCTCTAAAATACCCCTCATTGCCATTCAGCACACATTTGGTGTGCACATACCTCTTACATGTTGGTGGAATGACTGGGAGAATGCCAGGTAACATGCTCTAATGACTGCAAAGCAATGTACTCAGAATTAAGAAATCCATTTAACAATGATGTAAATAAAAATAAGATGCATTCTGTTGTGAGTTGAAAGACAGTATTTTTGTTCTAGTTTGTTCAGCTCCCTCTGAGGAAGTAATTTTTCACTAGGTTAGTACCCTTCAAAACTGAACTCAAATTTATTTGTGAAGTCTGATCCTTGGCTGTCTACATGGCTGTTCTGCTGGGCTGTTACAGAAAGGTCCTTGTGGTGCCGGACACTTGCATAGCCAGCATTAAGCCTGTACTTAAGCATTGCCTTGACTTCAGGCACTTCTTTTCAGAAGGCATAGAAATGTATGCTTAATTTTAAAATTAAGCATATCAGCATATGCTGATACGTGTTTGACAGTTAAAGGAACTTTCTGCATATATCTATGCAGAGTCTGCAGAAATAAGGGCATGTACTTTTGTCCTAGCTTTTTGGGGACCTTCTGCAGGTTCAGATACTGAAGAACAGGAATTAATCCAGTCTAAGATACATTTTTTACATGCATCTACATTCAAAACCCGTAGGCGAGACCTTTTCAAGACTGAGTGTTTTCATGATTCCACAAAATGCAGCTCTCCCATCCCATGTGTCATGCAAATAGGCTCATGAATCCAGTAATTCTCCTCAACTAACCAGGATCGTAGTTACTTAACTGATGTGAAAAGACAAAGGAAAATATACTGCTCGCTCAACGTGTGCAAAATTTATGGTAACATAATATGTTTAACAATTTTATCCAAGTTTCAACCTAGGACAAAACAAATATGTTCACATAATCCCAAGCCATATTATAGCGGTTGCAATGCAGTAAGCAATGTAAAATTTTAATTCATCATTAAGTACACAGTACACATACAGGTTTTGTTTTTAAATAACAATATGCAAAACTTTCAGAGTCATTAACAATTTAATAAGCTGTTTAAACAAGAGAACACTTTGAAATGCTTGATCTGACTGTGTCTATGCTTTCCACGCATCGTGCAATAATTTATTATCATTTTCACAAATTGCTTGTCAGCTGGAAAAAAAAAAAAACAGAACTGTTCTGCAATTATCTCCATTCCAGAAAGTCTCTATATAAACTTTATATCAATGCATACAGTAAGTATATGGATACAGATCAAATATGTTTTCCATTAACAAAATGTTAATTGCCCTTTCCATGTCATTAAGACTTGCTGATTACCCAAGGAAATTCTACTGCAAGATCACAGAATACCCCGTATCCTACTGCCAGGTCTTAAGGCAGCAGTATCTACATGTTCTAGGCAGTAACACACAGAGTCAACAGCTGTAATGACTAAGTAGAACAAACTAGGCTTGGCAGCATAAAGTCAGCTGCAGGACACTGCTCATGCTTCTCAATGTTTTGAAAAGATCATTTTATATCTTCACCTGCAAATGAGGAACTGCCTACCTCCAATTTGGGTAGGGAAGGAGGATAAATCGTAACGTGGTTGATCTTCAGCATTTTGATACTCCCTTGAGATGGAGTTGCATTAGCATAACATAAACTCACTATATGTGTGTCTTGAAAAAGGGATTCATGAGCAGAACTAATAAAACAATTCCCTTCCCTCTAGAAGACCGAGATTAAATGGTGTGCTATGAATCAGGGCTCTGCTACTCTCTAATTCTGCCTAAACTCAGTCACAATTTGAGGTGAAGTCTGTGACCCGTGCTCAGAAAAAAAAAAGGAAAAAAAACTACAGAAAACAACAGTTTGCATGATTACTATGACTAAAGAAATACAGGGCTAAAATTTGATACTTGCTCTAGCTTATATCAGGGCATTGCCACGATGTAAAGCCAAATCTCTTAACTCTGGGATTCTGAGCGTCAATTTGACCAACGCCAGAACTAGCTCCTTCCACATCTACCTTTATTACCAGAGCATAACTTTCCTTGAAGCTTGCCTCTGGCCTCCACTTCTACAAGTAGCCCTTTCACAGCTTTCTGTTATGCCAAATACTATTTAGTCAATAGAGGGCAAGTCTTCCAGCATTTTGAAGTTTAATACCAATGTCCAAGTCCTTCTTCCAAGACCAGCTGACAAGTAGTCATCACCATTTTACACTGAGACTTGCATTCTGTTTTTCTTGCATTTTCAATTAATCACTGACACACTGTTAAGAAGAAAGAGAGCAAATCTAACATTTGACCCCATCTATTTCAATATCCAACCTGCACATTGCTTTGTTTTACATTACTGAAGTATGAGAATGCACATAATTGACCTGCCACAGCAAAGAAATCTGCTGAGAGTTTGAACTTGTGTTTTGAAAATGCAGGTTAAGGAAGAGCCTACACATCTCCAAGCCTGTACCACTGAAAGCGTGATTCTTGTGGTTTGGGATAGATTTGCAAGATGGCTTTGACATTCTGTAAATACCCCCAGCCATGCACTGAGAATTATTCCATGCATTTCACATCCAAGATCCTACAGCTTTCCAACATGAAGAGCATGTACTATTGCATATTAAGTTGAAATAATAGGGCTCTGAACTCCCATTGCCTGCCATTTCAATTGCAGAATTACTACAGAATGAAAACCTTTACAAATCAAAAAAGTTCAGTCCTAACTAGGACAGCCTATTAAAATAGGGTGACATCTACTAGCAAAATTAAACAAAGAAAAGGAAAGTAGCTCTTCTAATAGAAACAAGGAAGTGAATATGGTTAATGTTATTACCAGCAATGAAAAATCATAGAATCACAGAATGGCCTAGCTGAAAACAACATCAAAGATCATCTACCACTAGACCAGGCTGCCCAGAGCCACATCCAGCCTGGCCTTGAATGCCTCCAGGGATGGGGCATCCACAACTTTCTTGGGCAACCTATTCTAATGCATCATCACCCTCTTATGAAAAACTTCCTCCTAATATCTAACCCAAAAATTGTGGTAAAAAGATTTGTAGGCATGATAAGTGAAGAGCTTGGAAAAGAAACATTGGTAGAAACAAAGGTAGAAAGATGTCCACCAATAGAACAAACAAAGTACACCACTTGTAGTGCACATCCTTTAGGTTTCAATACACACTCTGGACTCAACAGTAAATTACCATTATGTCATGGACAAACTGCACATAGAGTCCTGGTAAGAAATGTACAGCAGATGAAAATAAAATAATAGACTATCTGTCATTAAGGCTTCCAGCATTCACAAATGAGGATCAACTTCATATGAAGCACTGATGAAAAACAGTTGCCTTAGAAGAACTAAGGTCTTACTCAGATTGTAAGAAATAATATTTATTTCAGTTGCTTTGGGAAGATCTCTAAAGACAATGTGGTTACAGAAATGTTAGTTCTTAGTTAACACTGTATGTTTTTGCTCTCATTTCATCATAGTTGATTCATAGCCTCTCTGGCCATTACAGGTCTGTTTTTCACTACACAGTGTACCATAATCTCTCATTAATACCAGTGAGATGCACTGAAGCTTCAAAAAGCATTCTGCATTTGGCAGGTGTAGGAAAACTTGGCAAAATGAGCACTGAAGGAATAGTCTTTCAAATAAGGCCTGCAGCACTCCACACTGTAGTTGCTTGTGACGTGCTGCTCGTATGGCTTGCTGAATCCTAACCATAAACTTCATTAAATATGATTCCCTACAGAGAAGAATAAGCATGCATCTTACCTACATACATTATAATTTTGAGGCCAGCTGAGGATTTACGAGAGACAACTCCAGCTGGGTTGGGAAGGTAAAGCAAAATGAAGAGAGACAGAAGCAAAGTACTGCATTGCTAATGCAGTGGCATCCTCTGAACAGATCAAAATGAGCTTGAAAAACAAATGCAAATCTGAAAGCACAGAGTAAAGCTCTAGATCTTGGCCCTTACATATGAGTTACATCATATGAGGGAAGTAAAATATCATCTTGACCTACATTGCTTGCCATGCCATTCATTATCATGGTGTTGTAAGACAAGAGCTGGGACAGATTCAGCCCTATGCGTGTTGTCATCCAAATGAGTGAGTACATAAATTCTGATATTCTATCTCCATTTGAACGCTCAAGTGCCACCAAACTGGCACATTTGTGCCTTTCACTTTTTCACCCATATGCACAAGTGGGAATCCTCAGGCACCCACATTTACAAATTAAACAAATATTTTTCTGTAACAAATAATTTCATACTTGGAAATTATGTTAAAGCAAGCTATAAATAAAGCCTACCAGGGCACTACAAATTTACTGCAAAGCAAAAACAACATTAAACTACAAAACAATGAAAAAAATAACATCATTTCCCATATGCTCAATGTATCAACAGATATACAGTCCTTTAGGTAGCAATAGTACTAATGAAAAGTCAGCTGGGACAAATGGCATGTTTCTGTTTACTATTAGCATTATTTAAACTAGATGTAAGGTGTGAATAGGGCTTTAAAAATAAGTAAAAGTGTGACAGATCCCTGCTCTGAAACATATGTGATCTGAAGTAGAAGAATCTGTGGATAACAACTTCCAATTTTTTGCAGTGTGGAAAAACATTACAACAAAAAACACGTTTCAAAGTTTTTGTCTATGAGGGGAAAGTTTAATTCACAATTTCTTCCTTTTATTACAGCACTGGGTTCTGATGAATTCCTGCACTACTACAGCTGAAGCTGCAGACTGGACTATCTCCAATTCTACCACACAAATGGAAAACAAGGAGAAGTGCCATAAAACAGAACAAGCTTCAGATCTCATTTATCAGGTGCCAACAGCACACTATGGATATATTCCTGAGGAGCTCATGTGGTCTGAGCCAGCTTCCAAGTCAAGGCAAGTCTCCTATGGTTAAACTATGGGGCAGTATTTTATTAACCACAAATCAGTTATTGCTGCAAAAAGCATCAAATCCTGCCTACCAATGAGACCTGTTCTGAGCTGATGCATGAGCTGACTGGCTTGAGCCTTCAGGGGGCTGTGGAACAAACCCTCAAGACTGCTGCTTGCTGCCAGCCCATCAGACCAACCCCGCAGGGCCCCTCCATGCCTGCTGCACTCAGGGACAAGAACAGAGCAGGCAGCCCCAGAGCCAAGGGAGCAGGTGGCAGCAGCACAAACCTCAGCAAGCAGCATGTGTTGGAACAATCCTGTTTGTTAAAAACTGAATTGCTCAAATACCTGGTAAGGCTTCACCTGGTGATCCTACCACATCCAAGCTGGTCTTTCCATTTGCTTGTCTGTGTGGTGAGTAGATGACAAAGTCCTGATGAATCACAAACTCTGGACAAAAAAAAAATAGAAAAAAAAGAAAAAAAAAGTAAATACTTTTTAAAATAAAGATGCAGAAGGCTCCAGGGAGACCTCATTCCAATACTTGATGGGAGCATATAAACAGGAGGGGGAATGGCTGCTTATGAGGGTGGACAGTGATAGGACAAGGGGAATGGTTTTAAACACAGGAAGGTTTAGGTTGGATACTAGGAAGAAGTTGTTCACTCAGAGAGTGGTGATGCACTGGAACAGGTTGCCCAAAGAGGCTGTGGATGCCCCATCCCTGGAGGCATTCAAGGCCAGGCTGGATGTGGCTCTGGGCCTGGTCTGGTGGTTGGTGACCCTGCACATAGCAGGAGGGTTGAAACTAGATGAGCATTGTGGTCCTTTTCAACCAAGGCCATTCTATGATTCTATGATTCAAATCTTTGCCTGTCGTGGGAAATATCCAAAGATCTTCCAAATATACACAAATGAGTTCCTGATGCCCCAGGGCATATCAGGATGCAAAGAAAACAAGTTCTGCAGTTTTCTGAGAAGAAGCAAAGGGCATCAAATGCTAGGAAAAAGCATGGTGGAAGTATAGACACAACACATCTTTCTAGATCTGTATGCATAAATATCAGGAAACAAAAGTAGTACACTAAGACTCCTAAACAGAATTCCTCTTCTGTTATAAATTCTTTTTTTTTTTCCCCAATATTTATCCAACTGCAAGCTCTGACAGTACCTTCTAAATGAAGTAAGTTGTTTTAATTATCAAATTTACAAGACCAAACAAACTAGCAAATAAGCTTAATAGCATATTGGCAGTTATTAGGTTGTTGATGAAGAGAATGGATACAGATACAGTGACAGCATTAAACTGAACATCATATCTCATAGAAACGTCTACGAAACAGGTGAACACAAGAACCTAACACTATGTTCCCATGTCAAATTAAAACTTTTTTTTGTTTGTTTCCAAAGATTTGTTATGCAGTATTCTTAGCATGCATCACAAGACCTCCTCCCCCCTTCCACCAGCTCTGCTAGAGCTGAATGAAATAATACCAAGAAAGGAATTTGCCTCAGGTTATTTTATGCAGCCTTTTTGAAGGCTAAGGGCAAAAATACAAGCAGGCCTATGAAGAATTTACAATAAGCTGACTGACACAGTGAAGAAAACTTGGAAGTGTTCATCTAATGAGCAATACATATCACTGCTAAAACCTGAACCATCAGCACCTCTGTTGGGATCTTTTCTCTTCCTAGCCCAGTAACTCTGATGTGCTCAGACTGAAATCTACCTTCTTCCATGCTTTTTATACACTGAAAGTTACTTTATTAACATTAAAAGACTCCTTCCAACAATGGTGGCCACCAAGTCCATTTTCACATGGATTCACAGCTCCTGGATCTGATTTCCCTGGAGCTGAACAGCCCGAAAAGTAGCAGGGATCCCCTGGGCTGGGGCTGTCAATCAATACGGCTCCCATGTCTTACACTAGCAGTTCACACCTATCTAAGAGTCCACCTCACCTACCAACCTGCCCTTCCACCTTGGTTGAAATTCAGTGCACAAAGAAATAATTCACATTTACAGAAGTACAATACATAAAAATTAATTAAAACATTAAATCTTTCTAAAGAAATGTGATGTACACAATTAAACTCAGCATTTAGTATAGGGGAAAAAATCCCTTCAGACAAAGGTCATTGCTGCAGTGATGAACATCCTTCAGGTCTTCTAAACAATGCTATCATTCTTTTGTCCACCTCATTAGTATCCTCCCCCACAGCCTGCATTACCTAGTTCACACTACTAGAAACACTGCTTCCAGCAATGCCTATGTGTGCTGATTTTATTTCTCTCAGCAATTTCCTTACCAGATACCATATGCACGTGTAATGTTATTTCAGCTCAGATTTACACAGCACCTCTGATATTTCCCACATGCAAGTGTACGTCTCTGAATTGGATTTCCGAATATAACAACAGAACATTCCACATATAAAAAAGCTTGTTTATTAGCACCATAAAATTGTCAGTCGTTTATGCCCCACTTGTAAATACCAGGCCACATTAACATAAACTTGCCAAATGCAGAACAGGGGGGAGAGTGGGTGATCTTCCCTGCGATCCTTCAACAGGAGAGCAAAGCATAAATAAAAAGTGAGCGTGGTGGGAAGTGCTACTGTTAGTTCTAGTAATTCTACTCCAGCTCAGAGGAGCAGACTCATGGCCCGGAGGACACGAGCGTGCACAGCCAGCATCCCTTTATTTACTGCCCTGAGTCCCTGCCATGCTCACTAGCTTGACTTTACAGGAGAGCACGTTGGCTCATCTTGTGCAAAGATATACATATTTTAGATGCTGACTACTCTCCTTGTCAGATTTGAGACCTAATCAATCCCTTATGCTATAACCAGGTGTAAGTCATAAAGAGGTTGTTATTAAAAAGTTTTATAGAGTGAGAAGCTTAGGTACTCATGCAGGAGAGAGGTTTTATAAACAGCCCACTGTGCCGTCGTGGTTTCAGGCACTGATGCCAAGACTTCTACCCTCTGGCCAGTTTTAAGCATATTTCGTTATTCTCAATCACTGGTCTTGAATTCTAGAGTTACTTCTGCTGCTGGCTTATAAAAGCCAAATTCTCCATCCACGAAAAGAACCAAATAAGACTTACCAGAACACTTTGGCTTGGAGGCCAGCAGTGACAATCAGTGGCACCATAGCACTGAATTTGACTTTGCACACCTGTTTCGGTGGTAGGAGAGTGAAATGTAGAATGACTACAAAACTTCTACAGACTGTGCTCTGTGTGAAAAATGAGACTGTAGACAGTGAGTTACTCTAAAAATGAAAATCTGAGCAGCAAAAGAATACAAAAAATCAAAAATAAAGTATAGACTTTATGTTACCAAAATGTCAAAGCAGCAACAAACATCCTCGATGAATTCATGAGTGCTTGCGAGCTTATACTTATTTCAGGTTATTTTTCAGTATAGCTTAAATCAATGGAGTATAACTTAACCTTAAACCAGAAAACCAATGCAGATTTATCTATCACTTGCAAAAGAAAAAAAAACAACAACTAAATAAATTCAATAAGTTATTGCAAAGGGAAAGTTAGAGCCACCCTGCCCACACAGGACAGCACTGCTCCCTCAGCTCCTCCTGCTCCCACTGGCTGCTTGTCCCCAGGGACCACCCTGTGTCACTTTCTAAGCAGCAACTGCAGAAGCCTCTGTGTTCAAAACCCGAGGAAATCCCTTAATAAGGGGAATTTATATGTGCATACTGCAGCTGCAGTCCATGTTCAAGCTGCTCACTTACAAATTTCCTGCTACATCCTCCAAATTCCAGCAAGCTATTATCTTAAGCTCTGCACAGCAAGTCCAGCCTTTGGTGGCATCTCACTCTGCTATTTTTGTCCTAGGTGATACTGCCTCCCATGTCATTTATCAAAGTAATCATGACTCAAAGGACCCAGTTCCCACCCACACAAACAGAAAAAAATTTAGAGCAAGACAGGATACCAGGTATCCACAATGCTGTTATTATTATCTTGATAAAATAGCAGGGACACACATTCTGCCTGTCACAATTAAGGTGATAAATGCCTGCTTCTTTGAGGCTTGTTTGAAAGTCAATTATGCAGATTATTTCTAGAATACAGACAGATGGTCTTTTCCCCCATGTGAGACAATCAAGTTGAACTTTGATATGTGCATAAAAATACTGTAATTTGTCAAGCTCCAATGGGGCCATTTTATCACAGATAACCAAAAGACTATATGGATTTTTGTATTTGCCTCTTTTCGATTAACACAGCCTATGTTCCTGTTTATTCCGAATTTTTTTTTTTTAATGGAAGCTTTGCTATGTTTCATCTTGAAGCCAAATATTGATCTTTCAGTCGAGTCTTCAGGTTTTGATTAACGCAAAAGGTTGCCAAGCAAGCAGCTTTTTGTTTGTTTTTTGCTAATTTTTTTTTTATTCACTTGCCACAGTAAATCTTGCTTTTATTGTCCCACCACTGAAAAGAAAAAATGGATTTATTCGAGCACCTAAATAATTTACAATACACAGCTTTTTGGAAAGACTGATGCAATGCTGACCTTTGTTTTCCCCCTTCTCTAGTTGACAATAGGAAATTTTTGATTGACTTGAAAGGAATAGAAAGGAAGAAGATTGATTTTGACATGTTAATGACGGTTTAATGCAACAAAAGCTTCAGAAAATGAGTGTTTAGTAAGGAGTTTTTTTAACAAAGCAAAAACAAGCTGTTGTAAGTACAAAAATTGCCATCAATATTTTTCTCATAATTTTCATTCTCTAACAGGTTGAATTTTGTGCTCCCGTTTAAGAAACAAGTTAAATTTATTTTTGATGCACAAATATTCTGGCTGCCTAAATTCCACTTTATCCATAGTCCATGCTTATCAAATCCACAGTAGACTTGGTATGCCAAAGCACACAGATCCTGGCAAATGCAGGAAAGAATATTCTGAAACAGAGGATGAGGGAGACCAATATCTTGTTTCTTGTAGATGTTTTTTATATCCTTGTGTTAAACAACTTTGGTTCCCACGCAAATGCAACCAAATCAAAGACCTGGCTCCAATCCAACTGAGCCCAGGGAGGGCTTAAGCCTGCTTCCAAAGCAGTGCAAAACCCCATGAAGGTATAAATAATAATAAATATTTGAAGTCCACAGCATGTAGAGTCAATAGTAGATACTGTCTTACCTGTCTGAGGTTTAATGTCAGACAACACAAGATTAATAACACCTGCCTAATCAAGGAGCGTTTCAAGGTCTCCAATGAGAACTGCAACAGAAAGACAAGATATTAATTTAAGGGAACTTTTTGGATAGTAGAAGTCTTCCTTGACACCACTGTCTAGAGCCTATAGTACAAATCACTGCTGGACACAGACATATACAGTTAGATCCAGATGGAGAGTAAGGCAACGGGTATTTTGGCAGAACATTTTACCAACTTTCACTGTAAGATACGTCAGATGGATTATCGTGGTTCATAAGGAGACATGGATATCAATCATCAAAACCCACATTTCAGCAAAATATTCAATACAAGCTTAAAATAACTCTTCTCAATCTATTAGCCAAAGTACTTGCATTACCTACAAGTTTCTGCTTAGCCCCTCACAAAAAACATATACTGACTTCTTAGCAGTGCTTTAAACTCAACCACACACCAGAAAGCTGCTCACACAGTATTAACGCCACCAAATCTGACTCCACAAAGCTTCCAAACTGCACAACACTGCAAAAATCTACCAGTCATTCAGGGCAGAGGCAGCTGCTGCTGAATGTAGCATTCATTTTGCCTTTTTTTTTTTTTTTAAATTTCTCCAGACAAACCAAAAAGAAATGGCTCCATATCAATAAAATGGTATGTCAATTTGGTGATAAATATTCAGCTTTTCTCTTGGGAATTTACTGCTTCATTCTAGTTCTGATGGAACATATTGCCAGCCAGCACTCAGGGGCCCAGTATTTCACGTTATTATACATCTGCCAGATATTCATGTCCACTCTCTCCTCGTGAGAAGAATAATGTGCTGATCTACGTGTGGAAGACAAGAAGGTGTTCAGGAGCAGTCAGCATACATTAACCAAAGAAAAATCATGTTTAAACAACCTGATTGCTTTCTACAGTGGGACAAACAGCCGGGATCAGCGGCACAGCGTCTAGCTGGAGGCCTGCAGCTACTGGTGCTCAGCAGGGGTCGATGCTGGGTCCAGTATTATTTAATTCATTCATCAGTGACTTGAGTAAAGGGATAGAGGGCCTCATCAGCAAGTTTACCACTGCATGAAAAATCCAGGAAAGAGAATAAGGGCACAAAATTCAACTCATACATGAAAAAGTACGTTGCAGCAGCACCATTGTATTTTCCGGGTAGCAAGCATGAGAAACAAAAGGCTGAACATATGCAAACAGAAAGACTATGTAATATGGCAGATGAAAGTTCTTCAAATTATTTTTAAAAGTGCTCTGTAAGTGGGAGAAGATGCGAGAGACAAGGGTTTTCCAAAAAAAAAAAAGAAAAAATTGTTATCACGAAGTGAAGGAATCAAAAAAAATTGTTGAACCTTGCACATTCTTAAAGCTACTCACGCAATTTTCAATTGTGCTTAAGTTTACAAGGACAAATCAGACCTTTGAAACTAACAATTCCATTTTCAAGGGTGTCCATGAAAGACTGAAGCCATATACAAATAAGTTACAGGATACAAAAGAAAGCCACGTAAATAACAACAACAACAAAAAAAACCTCAGGGTGAATGTCAGCAATTGAAAACATACATGCAGCAGCTGCAAAATAAATTACTGTAGTCAAAGTCTCTCCTCAGACTCAAGAGCTCATACGGCAGTCTTTTAAAGGTCAGTAGTGAAGTCAGTCACGTTGGAAAAGTAGTCCAAGAATATGAAATCCAGTGTTCAAATGATTTGTTTGCCCAGGGGTCCTTATTAGAAAGGTAATCTCTTCTCTATCACTGTTTAATAACATATCATTACTTTGTGAAGTGCTTTAAAATACCTGGAGTACAAAAGATGATATTTAAAACAAATTCATTCTATTCTATCCCAAACAATACATAAAAAACTGAAGAGAAAGGATAAAGATGTTAATTTCACTGACAATTTTGTAACACTCCATGAGAGAGAGAGCAAACAGCTATAATTCCAAAATTACATATAACCACAGGCCATTTTGTCATGTGAAAAGTACCAAGAGATGATAATTTCTCCACTGACTTTAATTAAGCTTCATGTAGACTCTCTCACAGACTCTCCTTCCGGTTCTCCTTGTTATTAAAAGAAAAAGTGAAAGTACCTTCCAGGTGAATTTTGATGAGTGCTCGTAGTTCCGCAGTCTTGCAGAATGAAAAGTTTACATGTAAAGTCGAGGTTTTGATGAATGCCAACATGAAAGCCAATTAAACGGGCTGAAAGGAAGACACAATTTCCCATTGTCTAATTGCCTCACAGCACCTTCAAGGTAATAAATTTGTCACATTGAATTATTAATGAGCAACGAACATTTGACTAGTAGCCTTGAATAGAAAATAGATCATTATCAGTTGGCCTTGTTCCTTCCAAACAAAGAATGGCAAGAGGGGCGTTAAGAAAAAGGTGTCAGACAAAGCTCTTCCTCACATCAGCATCTTGCACATAGCGTGCCTTTTGGTGCAACATCCTGCAAAAGTTCCACTGAGGGGGAAAAAATCTAATTCCTAATGCTCTTCAGCCTTCGCAGCCTAACAAAATTCCATCTGGATTTCCCAAAATACTCTACTTCGCTGTCCCTTACATGAAACATATACAAGGCTACGTCAGTGTAGAAGGAGCTAAAAAAAAACAAAGGCCAGCTTTACGATTATGTGGCTCTTTGAGACTCTACCTATCTTCTTTGCAGAGAACTGCACACAGAAATGAGATGGGACAGGTAGAAAAGACCTTTGTAATGGTGGAGGACTCCACTGTATCTTGTTCTTAGAATGAAGTCTAGCCACTTGGTTTGGTGTTAGATCTGCAACTAGATAGGGAATTATGGAATAAAGTTCATTTGCCTATATCTGGGCCATCTCAACAGCAGAGGCTCAGGCTGTACCATGGCTGGGGACATGCAGCTGCCCTGGTGATGGGCATGCTAAGAAAGCCCCAGATATAGGAGCACTGGTACTGGTTCTCCTCTGAGTCTGGATCACACTTTCTCCAAGGGCTGCCACTCCATACAGCACACTTCAGAGTAGCATACCCTACATTTACTACTTTGCCTCCAGAAAGTAATTGCTAGTTGGGGAAGCATTCCTTGCACTTAGAGAGTTCTCGGGTGAAGGAGGAGAAGAGAGAGGCAATCAGTTTGTGTCCTGATTGTAAAACATAACAGGAAGACACAAAGCCTCCCAGCCCAAGCAGACAGAGCACCTGCACGTACCCTGGATGTTCAACTTTGTACATTCAGCAAGCATTTCAGCAAGCATTTTCTGAAATAGTTTTCATTTTTACAGAAAACTTATAATCGTTAATTTGAAGCACAGGGCTCAAGTCCGCAGTGTCAGTAGGACTAGTTCATAACTCCAGGATAGGAAGCCCTTCTCTTTTTCATCTCGAGATGAATAAAATCGGCTTCTTTGATGCCTGACCATTCCAAAACTCAACTATTCCCCCTTCTGCCTCACTTCATACCAGGGTTCCCCAGTGTTATTCAAAAACAAGATTAATACCTGCTTAGTGGCTGTTTCCATGGCCAGGTAATCACAGCCGATGGCTATAAATGCTCACAGAGCCCAGTAGTTTACTGGAGCTTCTCACCTACATTGTAAACAAGCTCTGCTACAGAAATCATACAAGCTGCTCAGAGTTCATATCACTTCTGCCTGAACACAGCACCTGTAGCTTGTGTGTGGAAGAGCAATGGAGAGACCAAATACTCGTCACAGGGCCAGGCACCGAGGCTTGCACGTGCATTGGGCCTAGCTGCATCGTGCACACAGACAAAGCTTCTTCTCCTTAGGTGGAAATGGAAGTGTTGTTAACTCTCTCTTGAATTGCAGCACTTCCAGAGAGTCCTGCTGATTGAGGAGGTGCTCAAAGGGCCTGTTCCAAATGCATGTGTGAGCCCTGAGCAAGAAATCTCTCAGCTGCTGCATCTCTGGCACTTTACCAGAACACCTCAGAGATTCGGCAGCTTTCCTTTTGCAGTGAATTTGAGCCTTTCATGCACACATCAGTAACACCTGTAGTAGAAAGCTTAGAAGTTTTAATGAATAAGGCAGGGAGATTTAAAGGTTTGGGTATATAATTACTGTAGCAACATGTGCTCTTTCTTGCACCACCATGAGATCTTCTATTAGGCATGGTGCAATACACCAAATAAATTACAGGTCACAAAATACAGCAATAAATCCTGCCCACATTAAATTACAAAGTAATTAAAACCGCTCCGGTGTTTACACTTGAAATTCACTAATGATATCAGAAAAACTTCCGATTACCAATGCATCCAAAGCAGCCTCTGTAGCATCTGACTGCTGCTAACATGAAACTGCTTTTTCAGCAGGGCCAGACAAAAACAAAAGTACTTAGACATAAATAAGCAGGGGATGCTTCCGAGGCTCTAAAGAAGATTCTTCCCTACGTAAATCCCCAATTCCATTTATCTGTTAGTGAAATTATCATACACTTCAAGTTCACCCTATAAAAAAAAACCAAAAATGGGGATTTTCATCTGAACACCAAACAGTACCAGCTTTACTACTTATAGGCAACATGCTTTTTCATTTCTCAGTCCCACCTCCATCCTGGTTCAATCCAACAAAGAAATGAAAAGAGCAAAAGGGCAGCACCAGTGTTGCTCTGTTCAAGGATGTGGGTGGTGCCAGCCCTTGAACTGCCTCTGCTCCTTGAAAAAAAGGACCATCAGCAGACAGGATGTCTCAATTCCCAAAAACCTTCCAGGCCAGAAAGTTGCAGCGATGCTGAAATAACAGGCAAGACAATGAATGCACTCCGACAAAACCTGACAAGACAGTACCGAAACACTCATTATTATCCCTGACTTATAGGGCAAGTCAAGCCTTTAGTCACCCTTGTCTTGATATACTCTTATTACTGATAGTGAATGGCATTCATCCTATTTCAGAGTAAAACACCTACTACTGCTGATACACAGAAATTAAGTACCAGCTTTCATTACACATATGGTAGATTTGATTACTCTATTGCTTCTCACATCAGTCACTTGGCAGTAGTCATGCATCCTCCTCTGAAATTGGGATGCAGCAATTAGGTACCTGTGTGAAACAATGATATTGCTCCATCCCATACCTGCACTCAGTGCAGTGCTGCCCAGTACATCACCAAGTCACTTCCAAAAAGCACCTGACGCTTCCTGGCAACCTATGAAAAATGTCCTATTTTGAAACAGTATTGCCTCTGCGTGATGTATGTGCCGTTTTTCCTTTCCTCTCAGTCTTCATTACTAACATCTGCATGAAAAATAGCATCTTCAGTCTTCAAAAAGTTCATCCGTTGCTGCTGCTGCTATTTTTTAACTTTGCACTTGAAGTCATAATCCTCTTTGTGTAGTTACAGCAGGATGCTGTGAAAATTCTTGTGGCAAGGAGAAGAAAATACAGCCCTGATGAGTACTCAAGAGGAGCACTTCTGGGTGCCAGAGCAGAAATGAAGCAGGCAGCTGCCAGCATCTAGTATGTTGCCACCATGTAAATGCCACTCCTGGGCCTCCTTTCCTCTCCACAGTCCTTCTGAACTTCTCAGTGACAGCAGAGTCCCATCGCACACTGCTACCACCCACCATGGCTAACGCTGCCCCACATTTCCCCACACTGCATCCAACAGCTGCTTCCTGCCCTAGGCTATGACTCCTGGCCAGGCACTGCTTACTCCACCAGGGCTGCACATGAGCAATGCTCCAGTGTTCTCTGGCACCAGGAGTAAGTAAACGATAAACAGGGGTGAATTGTGAATAGCTCAGGCATGTGCTCATTTAGCTCCTCTGCCAGTGTTTCTTCTAGCCTTTAACTCATAAATATCATGCCAAAGACATTATATTAACGGTGAAACAAGATGTAAGGGACTCAGTCCAGTCACTTGTACTTGGGTAACACTACTACGTAAAACTGATCCTAGCACGGAGATGGAGCATTTAACTTCGTGGGGAGAACATGGTTTCTGCAAGAATACAGCTGAGGAAATGTATCCCCACACAGAGGAAGAAGAACCACCTACACACAGGCAAAATTAGCCCAGATCACTCTGAGTGGTACACAGACTCTGTTTGCCCTCAGCAGGGCCTCAGCTCCTTATAGTACAACCATTCTAACGCAGACAGGAAGCTTTGCTACCAGAGCATCACTGCAGCCATCAAATCTCTGCCATGTGCTTTCTTTTTACAGGATGCAATTACTCAGATTGCATTATGACTCCAGAACAAAGCGGAGGAAAAAGCCAACAGGAGCTGCCACACACTGCGAGTCCTCAAAGGCTGCCTTTGGGCATCACACTGTGCCTTTAGCTCTCCGTGGAGGAGCTCACTGCAGAATGCCATGCTTTCCAGCCCTCCCACCTCCTTCTCAGGATTACTGGGATTGCCTGATTATTTCCTTCTGTGCAGTGGTCAAAAACATCAATCATTTTAACCAAATGCTTTAGGATGTTAAGTTCAGCTTTCTAAGGGTGGTTATTTCTGTGAAATACATTGTTATGCATAGATTTAAATAGAATTCATTTTCCTGAATGCACATGGAGAGCTCTTTCAGCTTCCAGTGGTCACCTGTCTTACTTTACTGTATTCATCCAAGGAGCTCTGTAAAGCATGAGGGACCATCTACACCTAACGGGAGCAGGAACCTCACACCCGGTAACACCAACAGCTGAGGCTGGAACCCAGCTGCTGGAGAAAGGTGGGCCAGGACAAGAGCACCAAAAGCAAGAAGAGAAATGAGGAGGAATGAGATCTGGACATCTGTGTGATGAGTAATTATCCCTGTAAATTAACTCGTCACCACTTGGCAATCTGTAAAACTTGCTCTAACACAAGTAGCTTGAGTGGTGGGAGATGAGCCTCCAGCTCTCCCCATGCTTGCCCACCGAAGTTTTCTTCTCACTGGTTATTAATGTGATAAGCACAAAGGCAGAAAAGATGCTTCAAGCAAAATCAATGTTTTTAAGATAAAACTTCAATGTAATTTAAACAGCCTGAGTCAAACGCCTATACTAAATTAAGTTTAAAATTTTAGCAAACTGTCAGGTAAAATTGGTGGTGTCTGACAAATTGAATTATGATAGTAATGCATCACTCACAAAAGTATTATTGATAGTGACAAGAAGATATTGAATTTAAATTATTCATTTTTATTGATTAAACTGTACATCTTCACCAAGAACGGGGCAAAATGTCTGACAAACATTTGAGATTCATATTTTAGCTTCTGGAATAATAGCTGTCAATCCACCCATGCTGGGCTTTTGCATACTCCCCTGCCGTGGATCAAGTCAGCATTAAAACTTTGCATGCAAAGAACTATTTACAAACACTTCCAACAGAAATCACCCTGCTGCAAAATGGGCTTTACCTTTCCAGAGACCATTACAGAAACTGTTTCCATAAGAATACACAGCACAGTGCCTAGCTGTGAGCAGCTTGGGGTGGGGACACAGTGCAGGAGGGGCTCTGTGCCCAGCATCAGACAGGTCTGCCACCATGTTCCTGGGACCCAGCTGAAGGCTCAACCTCCTCCTCATCCCACACAGCCACTTCAAACTTCATCTCCTGCCTGCAACTGGGAGATCCCAAAACAAAATGAAAGGAGTAATTGCTTTCTAAGGCAGTAGACTGATCCCAGAGACACAGAGAATACCGACCCCAAGCAGCTCTAACACGTGCACGCTGAGAAGAAAACTAATCAGGCAATGGAAAGTCAGGTCAGCTTCTATAACTAACGTGCACCTCTCCCCTCATGCCATTGCCTGTGAGAAGTCCTGGGGACTGCTGGTTCATTTAAGCTCCCTTGTTTCTTGGCCAGCTTCCATATGTGGTGGTTTGCATTGCAATGGCAAGTAACACCATACGTGTAACAAGAAAAGAAATCCACATCAGTAAGGAAGACAGAAGCAACAGAATGAATTGATAAACAATAGCTGGCCCAAAACTGGGCAACTATCTTCTAAAGGAAGGAGCCTCTTGCACCCTTACAATTTACATTTTCTTATATATTTTTTAGAGATTTTCAGCTGTGGTAGCTTTCACATGCCCACAAAATTCCAAGCTTTTCCCTGCTACAGGAGAGGGAACATCATGCTGATAAATTTGTGTTGTTGGTATTGATACTTATCTGTGTGTTCTTAAGGACTGCAGAAAAGTGCATAAAGATATGCAATACTCTGGGTGACTCTTGCTCATGAAGTAGTGCCACAGAGCCAGTGGAACAAAGACCCCCTCAGCAACCTTCTGTAAACCAGAGCATGAGGAATGAAGTCATGCTGTCACATACATGTACTGGGGAAACAACAGGCAGGCTGTGCCCATCAGAAGCACATTTATGTACATGAATAAGTATCAGATAAATTTCACTCATCATCATCATGCTTCAACAAGTGATTTGTAGATGTTCTACTGTCTTTATCTATATGCTGGGACGTGCAGTGGCCAAAGCCAGCCTGGAGAGCCAGCACTCCCATTAGCCCCTGAATCTTGGTACGTTTGATTTCATCCTGCAGAAGAGGGCATTTACTCCTACTCTGAAATGCCCAGAGGGAACAGAAATGTTGTGCAATTGCTCTGTGCCACTGCAATGTTTCTCCAGAGCACTAATATAGGAGCAGCACGTTTTATTATTTCCCTGTTCTGCAGAACGAGATGGAATTAAATAAGATTATATTAAAGAACAGCTCTACAAAGTTAACAGTCAAACTTGTTTAGGTACTAGGCTGATGCACATTTTTTTTATTCAGGAAAAAAAACTTTGCCTGCTGCCAGTTGACATTTTTATTTCTTTTACATGAAGAAAAAGTGTCTTTCAGAACAAGAAAGTTCAGACTACTACCTAGATTATTTCTTTCTACATGAAATAAAAGGGAATTTGTTTTATATACTTGACCTTTGATAAACTACCATACAATAAATCCTTTTCATTTCCCTCTCCCTGCTGAATGTGTATTTGGGCAGTGTAAATACAGCACTTCTCAGCAGCTCTGAGAAGCTTCAACAAGAGACCGTGGAAAATTAGTTTGTTCCTAGCATTACTATGTCCTTGTTTAAAAGCCCTCTGTGATCCATCAGAAAAAATACATCAAATACAAAAAAGAAAAAACCCTCAGTGCTTAAATGATTCACAGCCACTCTGCCAGAGAGCAACAAATCCAAGCTGTTTTGATGCCTCTTAACACCTTAATATCCAGTTTAAATGTCCACTTCTCAAATGTCCATCAACGTGGAACGCTCAGCCTTTCAACTGAAAGATTCTGAATCATGGACTCAAATGGGACTTCCTAGCCCCGATTTCACAGAATGGCCAGGGTTGGAAGGGACCTCAAGGATCATGAATCTCCAACCCCCTGCCACAGGCAGGGCCACCAACCTCCATATTTAATACCAGACTAGGCTGCCCAGGGCCCCATCCAACCTGGCCTTGAACACCTTTAGGGACGGGGCATCCACAGCCTCTCTGGCAGCTGTTCCAGCACCTCACCACTCTCTCTGTAAAGAATTTCCCCCCACATCCAACCTCAATCTTCCCTCTCCGAACTTAAAACCATTTCCCCTTAAAATTAAAATTTCCTACTGATATTATACAACCTATCCATTTTGTAACAAACATACAGTGGAAACCTAATGGGGAGAATTTGGATTAATCCCCACAGGTCTGAAACACTGGGAGAGAAAAGGGGACGAGATTTTATTAATTCCCTTTTTAAATCCAGAAAATGAACTCTCAGTTTTCTGGGGAAACTTGAACAAAATCCAGGCTTTGCTTTATTGTTCTGCACATCCATCCTGTTACCTTCTAGTGATCACCAGCGCCAAAAACAAAGACAGCTCTCCAGCTCCTAGCAGATAAGTGCTACTCAGACAACTACAATTAAAACACCATAAACCTGCTGGGGGCAGCTCTCAGATGCAGCAGCGTCCAGCTGAGAACATCCTCACAGCCTAGCTGCATCTCCTTGCATCATCACACACTGCTGAGAAGATCCCCTGTTGTCACCCTGGGTTCAGGCAGGGAGAGGAGGCTGCCTGTCAGTAGCGACTAATTATTTCTGCTCTGCTCTTCTGTGCTGTTCCTCACCTTATGTGGCACATGCTGTCCAGCAACAGCAAGTCATGCACTCCTGCCCATGGGGCCCAGTGCCTCTGATTCAGTGTAGAAAATCTCATAGTGCTCAACAGGCACACACATACCCAGAGGGACCGTGGCTGGGCAGTCCTCACCCCACCTCTCTGCTTTGCTTTCATCACTCTGCCTTGCCACCTCACACTCCTTCCATATCATCTGATTTCTACAGGTCTTCTCTCCCCTCCCCCCCCCCTCAATGGATTAAAGAATGACCTTCCACCACACAGAGTGATTTCCCAAGCAGCAGCAGATGTTCTGCTTTATGCTGCGTGCAAAGTTACCAAGAGCCACAAGCCTCTGCTCTCGGGGCTTTACCTTCACTGCCAAAACCCAGTGCTACTTCATTGCTGTACAACAACTCACTGCCATTTCATCTGCAGGAAAACTGCATGGTGCTGCAACCAGCTGAAAACACCAGGAGAGAGCAGGGAGGACCTCTGCTTCTGTTGGGGCCAGTGAGCTGGAGGCAGGGCGATGCCCAGCAAGGATGTGAAAGGAGAAAGAAGCAGCCCAACAGGGGAAAAAAGGGAAGAGAGACTCTGACACAAAGCCTGCCAAAACCTAATCCCACATGGCACCCTTCTCTTATGGGGCATCCCAGTATGCTGAGCCTGCAGCACATCTTGAAAACAATTTGGCAGCTATCAACTGGAAGTGAAGAAATAATATTCCGGAGATTCCTGCCAGCCATTCAGAAGGAAATTGCTTGATTCCACATTGCACCAAAGGCCAGGGAATAGCGAGCACTGCTAAGAACAGTAAACGACAGCTCATCTACTTCAGCAAATTTTCATGAATTTAGCTGAAAGTTAGTTGCAAATAACGTCTATTTCTGAGGTTGCAACGTTCAGCATCATTTCTCTTAATTATTTCTGACACTCACCATATAATTTAGGGCCCAATGACACTGAGAAATTGACTTTGTCTTCTTTAAGGAAAATGTGCCAAGTAGCAGAATTAAGTGCTGCACATTTTCATTACTGCACCCAGACCTCTAAAGCAATCAACCTGGTGCATGCAGTGACATGGCAGGGATAATACTCAAGTGCCTACACATGGGCTGAGGACATCCTTATACAGATTGTGCTCTCTGGTGTCCTTGTCTGAACTGCCAGGGGAGCAAACTCCTGAGATTCCAAAAAGCTTCATAGCCCAGCTGATAGAGAGCCAGTCCAAGCATGGTTTGTGTGGTGGGCTTAAGGAAAACAAAACCATTTCCCTAAAATCTCATTTCAAAATGCCTCAGTTCAGAGGTGTCCAAGTTACAGCTGACCCGGAATGTGAACCAAATGACAGCCCCACTCAACTTTCCCCCAGGATTTGTCCACACCCCCTATAACAGGGGCTCCATTTGGTGTTTTCTGACCCATACGAGATATCCCTCAGTGTGATCGGTGGCTTCAGACAAGAGCATCCATGATGTGTTTTGAAAAGTTAATGAAATCTGCCCACCAGCAAGGCTGAGGGATCGCTGTCCTTCAGCTGTGTCATATTTACTCTTCAGGGCTATTTCCTTTTCAAAGCAGTGCGAGGGCAGGAATAGCTCTTCTTCCTCTGGCAGATGCAGTTACAAACTTACAGTTCATGGGTAAATCAGTAACAGGGGTTATGTGCCAAAGACAGGAGTTTGAATTTCACTATCACCAGCTTCACATCCCCTGAGCTCCCATCCACTCCTTTGAGCATCTCCCTCCTCCAGCAACCTACCCCAGACCTGCCTGGTACAACGCCCAGGTTTCTGCAGGGAAAAATAAGAGACTGCTTCCTGAGCAGGTTTTCTTCACAGTAACCTGAGAACAGGACCCACATCTTACTGGAGTTTAACTCAGGCAGCTTCTTTCCTAAAGAATCTAAAATACTCTCCTGTTTGATTCTGCTGGGTCTGACTTCCTACCTCCCTGTTTTATCTGCAGTCCACAAATATTTTCACAAGTGGATTTGTATATGCATAGATGCCTGGGGAATGGTTGTTCTTCATTCATTTGAATGGAAACAAGGCAACATAATGCACAGTTTCCATATCTCATTAGCACCTATTATTGCTAAGCAAACAACTGCAGAGACCCACAGATGCAGCTCCTCCACCAGGACCAGGGTGCTGCTGTGCCACCATGCCCGCCAGGACAGTCCCCACTTCCCATCCCACCATGGGGAGAGCTGCCCAGTGGCTGGACCAAGGCAAGGAGGGGTATGATGGAAGTGCAACCATTACAACTACTGAAATTTACCTTTACAGAATATTTTTAAAAACACTGATCTTGCAGATAAGCAAATCCTGTATTAGCAGGCAGAACAGTCCAGCAGCTTGCTAGCAGGACCGCAATATCAGTCTTAGCATGTTATGAATAGACCAAGGACCTGCTTTATTCATCAGCTCACAGCCTTAAATACATTTCCACAAATAATCTCATCAACTAATAAATGACTTCCAAAAAGGTTATAACTCACAAAGAAGAAAAGGACCAAGTTTACAGAATCTTATGAATGATTAGTGGGCTGCATTGGTCTGACAGCACTTGATGGCACTCAACAAGCAAATTGGCCACATTAAAATGGATGAAGTCACTGGCAAAGCAGAACATCTGACAAAAGAATGAATACTGAGAACTTTTCCCCTTTTCATGATTAACTTGATCATTTAATGTCCAGATCAAATGTAACCCATAAATGAGAGCCCTGACATGATTAAAATGGCCATGAAAAGGTTAAGGGCTGCTTAATTGTCATACAATTCAGCGTAAGATTTAAGAGAGAAGTATCACACGCAAGAGACGAGCATTAGGAGATGCATGGAGTAGGGGTTAGGCCAGCCTTTTAATCAGTATATCAGATCCTGGAGGCAAAGACTTGGCAGAGACACTGATGTGCAACACCAGCTTTTTGAGAAGACAAGGTCTGGAAAGCTCCTCTGTACCCATGTTTCTATTCAAGTCTGGTTTCTGCAACATCTGCAGCATTAAGGAAACAATTACCTTTCCAGTGTATTGGTAAAGCTATCAAATGCAAAGCACCATGCAATCTTGGGGTACGAGATGGCAATAAACACCTCCAAAGTACAGGCAGCAGGCCAAAGAAGAGCAGAGATTTTAGCATTTTTAATTTACTGACTAGCAGGGAATGATATCATGGGTGCCTGAGTGCAGACGGAATAGCTGCTTCAGTTCATTGGTATAACTGTCAGCACTGAATCCAGGCAGAGCAAAAAAAATGTGACACCTTTCAGCCAAACTTAATAGCAATATAAATGGATTGAAAGAAAATTGCAATTGGGTCTACAAGAGAAACATCTAGGTGCTCAGGAAAAAATGACTTATTGTGATAACACAGTAAATGTGATATGAACCAATAACTCACAGAAGTAGTCACTGTTTAGGAGATAATTTTAAAATATATAGCTTTGCAGTTGTTTCAGAGTAGGTAGCAAATGCTTTTTAATACACTTGACAGGCAGTACTTTGTGAAGGCTCACAGAAATTTCACATTTCACACTCATTATCCTAAATAAATCATTAAATGTTGTGCTGCTTAGTTATCTAATGAGCAAGCGCATGCATATAAAACAAAAGGGCAGATTGGCCCTTCAGCAAGCCAGCAATTGTTCCCTCTCACTTTGAGAGAAAGTTTAAGTTTGAATTATGTGAATCACATTAGAAACGTACCTGAAAGTCAAAGCAGTATTTTTCCCCTTTTGCAGAAGCTCTTGGCACACAGAAGTTGCTTCAAAGGAGGAAGCAGGAAAAAAAGAAGTCACAGAATCAGTCCTGTCTGACCCTCGGCCTTCACACAGAAACCACAGCAGAGATGTTCTCCACTCACCTTTGGCAAAATTATTACAATAAATAAAGCCCTCCTGCTTGCTGAATCCTTACCTACCCCATTCCAATGCTATGGTAACAACACCAGCTCACCTTGCCAGATGGAAGTCTTTAAAAGTCACATGTCAGGACCCAAAAATCACTATATTTTGGGTTTTGTTTATAAATAAAAAAAAAAGGGGAAAAAAATGTAACAGATGTTTTTTGAGATCTTTCATTTTATTTTCTAAACCCTGAAAGTTTGTACTTCCGAGCCTAAGATAATATGATTGCATGTTAACAGGATTTGATAGCTCTTCATAATCACCCAACTCCACACGCCGGAACTCGAGAAGCAGAAGCAGATGTTTTCTCCCAGCAACATCTCTATTTGTTTTGTTTGCTACAACCAGAGTGGAAGCAGTGACCACCTGTAACCTTTCAGACAGCCCTCCCACTTGTTCCCCACTCGGATGCTTTTGGCAGTGCAAGAGATGAGCACTTGGTACCCATTTGGGCTCATTTTCTTCTGTTGTGGCTGCTGGACCGAGGGAGAGGTGAGCTCAGGGGGCTCTTCACATGGTGAGGGGAGGCACACAAAACTGATCATGGCTAAGGCAAGCGGTCTTCTCCAGGCTGTGGAATTAAACAGCAAAACCACTGCTGCAACAGCCTCCTCTCCTCTGCTTCCCCTTTTTGGAGCACAATGATCCAGCAAGCATTTGTCTGGTCCCTTGCTCCATCTGCTGCTCAAATGCTAGATGTGGAAAAGCCACAGCCCCTGGGCTGGAACAAGGATGCTGCCTGGGGCCTGCTGCTGCAGGGATTCTTGCTGGCATCACCAGCCCGAGGCAAAGGAAAGGTCTTTCTGTCCCACCCTTGTGCAGCATGGGCCTGATTCATCTGCTATTGGGCAGATCTCAACACAATCACGGTCAGCTTTAAACAAACACCTAAAAACTCCCCTCTAGCCAGACTAAAATAACAGAGCTTTCATCTGAGACTGTGCATAAGTGGACACCAAACAGTAAGTCACAATAAAAAACAGCAAGAGAAGAAAAACAGGGATTCAACTCAAGATGCAGGTTTATAAAGCCTGGAAGTAGAAGATCCAGCAGCTGCACAGCAATAAGCAGTTTACTTTAAAGAGAGGACACTAATTCTCATCCGCTGCATAGCAGTTTTCCTCAATGTTTCCCATGCCGTTTGTGTTCACCAGCTGCAGTCTCACTCCGCTCTGAGACCAACACACCAGTGTTGCATCTGTTTGTGACAAATTCAAGCTTGTGATGGTGCCCCACCACTAAGGACCTACAAACATAAGGACCAGGCAGCACCCGGCCAGCAGCTTCAGCAGCAGAGGATGTCCACCAGGACTCCTTAAAGGAAAATTAGCAAGGAGTGCCAGGGAAGGATCTGCAGATCTTGTCATCATTAGTAATGTCAGACCCATTTCTGCCTTGTCTTTTCATGTTAAACTCTCAGAAGAACATGGAAGGGCTGCGCTTGACAGGTCCTCAGGTACCTTTGATAATGTGATCAAACCTAGCACCTACTTGCCACTCTCTGAAATAAATGATCTCTGCAGCTCACATATACATTGCATATTAGCATATGTAGCTGTTTGATATCTACTTGATATGCATCATTCTGTGCAGCTAACCCCCTACTTATTCCTCAGATACTATTGGTCCCACGACTTCAAATATAGCAAAATCATCTCCCCATCTTGCTTATATTACAAAACAAATTAGAGATCCTGAAGAGAAATGTGTTAATCTTGTAATTACCATGGTAATAATGAGGCAGTTTAATGATCTTGCTAATTCTCTGTTCAGTGAGACAGGGTTTGGAAAATGCTCATACCCCATCTGCCCTTTTAATTCTGCTGAAATCAGAGATTCCTTTTAAGTGAGATCTGTGACTGCGTGTCATCACCTCGTCTCCATTCTCATGTTTAAGAATTGCTGCAGGTCTACCCAGAGGCCAAGTATTACATCACAACCAATGCCTACGCAGCTCCAGTCAGCAGCTATTTAGTTGTATGTTAATTCAGACAAGATTGCCAGAGGAAGTAAAAACTGAAATAAAACACCTACATGAGGACTAAAATTCTGCACATCGATTGTCTGCATCAAAAGTCTTCAAATTATCAGCTGCAACGAGCTGCCCAAAAGCTGCATTTGCCTCACTGGCTCATCCTCACCCTGCCAGTACTAAGTTATAAGCAAGTGCAGCTGTAACAGGTAACATTTACCAAGCATTCCAACAGGGAATTCTGTCTAGAAGCTGACACCTGCTCTCCTCCAGCAACTGATGGCACAAAAAGTGAACAATAATATAGCAGATGAGAAGATCCTCCTCCCACCAGCGTCTCCAGAAAACAAAGCTGACTGGTCACCAGCTCTGGTAACAGCAGTTCTCACGATGGGCACACAAAAGCAGGGGCCACGTTCAACCTGGGAGTAAAACAGTGAGGTTCCACCAGCCAGTGAGATAGCAGCTCACCTGGAAGGCCAACCCCTTTGCATCACATTACCCAGGCAAGTGTCCCCACGCACACAGGCTCCACCTCTGCACAAAAGAGAAAAAAAAAACAGTCATTATCTCTTACTGTAACCATATCTTAATCCTCAGTACCAACAGATATTGTTTCTAGCACATTTGACACGCTACAGAAATAATGAATAGTAATTAGAATTAATAGTTGCAAGTACCAGTGCAATTAACAGCAGCAGTGTTTAGCATGCCAATTATTTACGAACACGGGAATGCTGCACTGGATCAGCCCAAGGATTTGACTACCCCACTGTTCCACTTCCAACTATTACCAGCAGTGAATGCCCAGAAAAACATGCGAGAGCAAAGCTGGTATCAAGTGATCCTTCATCCTGTGACAACTCACAGCTCAGGCACTTCCCAAGGCAGACACCACTGCCAGACACACAACAAGCTCCATAAGACCTGCCTGGATGCCTACCTGTGCTACCTGCTGTAGGGAACCTGCTTTGGCAGGGGGGTTGGACTCGATGATCTCTGGAAGTCCCTTCCAACCCCTACAATTCTGTGATTCTGTGATTCTCTGACAGAGCTCACCTCTGAACCTGTGCAGGGTGGGAACAACTGGAAAGCACCCCAGGGCTGGTTGTGGGACTTGGCAATAAGCAGGGTCCTCTTGTGATACTTCTCACCCAGAAGCAGCCACAAGCTCTGTTTGTGCTCTGCCAAGCATCACTGCCTGGGCTGCAAAGGCCAAGCCCCTCGGGTATAGGAACGCACTGCACATACCTTTATTTCTTGCTATGAGATACAAGCCTTCCCTCAGTGTGTGTGATCTCAAACTATTGCAGGGGTGAAATGCCCCATGAGCCAAAGCTGACACCGAGCTAGAAAAAAGGGCTCACAAGCAAAACAGCTTTCACAGTAGCAGTACAAGCTACAGAAGAGAGAGCAGTGTATATGTTTAAAAAGCTGCTGTGGTGGTGTTTAGCCAAAATAGGTAAAGGACACCCTGAAGAGAAGGCTTGTAGGTGAACACTAGATTTTATTAATGCAAGCACTAAGGATTAGAAGCGAAGCACAGCCCTGCCAGCACAGACAGCCAGCCCTGGACGTGGATCATCCATGCTGCAGGAAGGCCAGAAGAAACCAACAGCCCTCTTGCACAGCTGCTCCAACACCCCGCACTTGGGGAGGTAGCCTGGTGGGGAATGCAACACGAAGTACACACTGATTACCAGACACACTGCACAGCAAGGAAGCGTTCAGAGATGGAAAGTTGTGTTTGTTTTTTTTCAAAACTTGTGTTTTGAACAATTTGACAAGAACCACTCCAGAACAAGCTGCTGCACGTCAAGTGGCAGACTCAGTACTATGCTTTAAATAAAACAGTTATTTCTCATTCTGCCTTCAAAATTGCAAGCTGGTTCATTACCAGATAGGCCTCAGAAAGGCTCGTGTGATGAGATGTGCTGCTGCCAGGGAGAGCAGCAGCTGGGTCTTCACCAGCATCACACCACCCTCATCACATAGCAGTGCTGCAATTGAATTCATTCACATGTTATCAGTGTTTGGGGCCAACTGCAGCAGAAACTGCTCATTCTGCCTGAGCTGCAACATGGCTCAGTGTGGTCCTTCATCAGACACTCATTGGTGCATCTTCAGTACCACAGATGAAAACTTGAGAAAGATGGATTTAAGGCAGAACCAATAGAAGCCGAGCTTGCTCTGCACGGCCCCTGAACAGCCCACTGCCTGGCCACAGTTCATCACCTGGCTTCACCACTTCAGATCTCACCAGCACTGCTCAGAACACACAACTGTGTTGATGTGAAAGAGAAACAAGTAAATGAAAGATTATGAGTGGAAATTGAATCTGCTAGACAAATGCTCAGCCATAGATTAGCATGTGCTGCATTTGCAAAAAAATATATAATACTTTAACTTCAGCTTATATTAAATATTGGAACTGCTGAGCTTTCCTCGGTGTTCTGCATGTCTTGATATATTGTATGCAAGCATATTTCATTAGCTGCATATATCCATAGCTCTCTAATAACTTCCAAACTCTTGGACTCCTGTCATTTGGACTTGTATTTGAAGAGGCACTTGAGATATAAAAGAAAAAAAGCAAAAAAAAAAAAAAAAACCCAATACTAAAAGCAATGAGCTTTCACTGCTTTTGTCAGTGGAAACTTTCCTCTGAGCTGTATAATTGAAAAGCAATGCAGTCACACAAAATATTACACGAGGTGAAGAACACTTCAGTGACAGACTTACAACCCACAAACCAAAACATAAAGCATTGCTTACCACAGATAATTGCACGTTTTGCATCCTATTTTAATCCTTTTGTTATCTTTTAAACAAATTCCCTGCCCCAATTTTAGAGACAGGAAATAAGAAAAAACATTTGCATTCTTTTCTGAATCACAGTCATTATCCAGGATAAAAGAGAATAAACTGGGTCTGCTGTAGAACGTGACCTGCTCACGGTAGCTCCCCCTTTCCCCCAAGGTAAAATACAACAAACCACCACAATGCATTTGCTTTATTTAGTTTTCATAAAGCTGTAACTGAGTTCTAAGCTCCTCTGGATCCCTTTACTTTTGATCTGTTTTCCAAATTAAAAAAAAAAAAAAAAAAAAAAAAAAAAAAAAGTAAAATCTGACCTTTTTGGTACAGAACAGGAGGTAATTCAGTAGTAAATGGATCTGCTACAACAGGATTTTTTTTAAATTTGTTTTTAAACATTTCAATTTTGAATTTTTCTCAGAATGAAAGGGAACAATTTGAGAGGAGGAAGGGGCAGGAAGGCTTAGAATATTTTTCACCATGTCTAGACAACTCTGAATAGCAGTCGTGGTCAACATTGTTGAACTCTGAACAGTGAAAAATCTACAGGTAATTCATAAAAGTAATTGTGGCCCCAACCTTACAGCCTGTTTCAGACACCAAAGCCTTTAAGGGGAGGAACAAAGTGCAGGAATCAACAGCCAGAGAGAGCCTCAGACAAATCCCTGCCTCGGGTTTACCCATTCCATGGACATCACTATTGGTGACTCCTCTTATTCTCATTTTTACCATAGCAATGGTATCCACAGAGATTACTAAAGGGTGAGGATTTAGCAGTTAAATGTACTGCACACAGGAAAATAAGAAACTCAAGAGCAGGAAGGTTTTCCATCAGTAAGCAGCTCTATGCTAGGAGTGCTTCCTTGCTACAGGCTGTAGTTTTCATTTGGGATAAAAGCCCAAAGGTTTGGGTTCCTTGAGGCAGAATTCATCAGAAAACAAGATTGTTTGTATTGCAGCTGGTACAGGTGCGTGGTCTTGCATCAGCCTGAGGATGGCATTTGCTTTACAGTCATTTATAAGCTTTCTTTTCTGTGATATCTTCCCTACAGATGTCACAGGCAATCCACAGAAATGTGATTTTGCTTAAAAAAGAAAAAAAGAAAAAAATCAGAAAACACACATTTACCCATACCTTGAGGATTTGCATGGTGACCGATGCAGCACAGCCCATGGGAGCCAGTGGCACTCCTCATGCACACCCACTGTTCTGAAATCAAGCCGACTCCTTACCATCTGGTTTTCCCTTGTTTCTCAGGGTGACCCAGCTCCAGCCTCACACATACATTTAACAAAAACTCATTTCCCCTCCAACGAATGAAAACTGTGGCTTAGTTATTTTCTACAAACACAAAGGCTAGATAACACAAAATTTGCACAAAGTCAGCTCAGTTTGCTGACGCTGCTTGAGGATTTTGTTCCTGCAAGGCACCTACCACAAAAAGATTTGCAATGAACCAAGTGCTCTTCAAACAAGTGAATACCCATTAAACACAATGCAACACACACATAATGCAGTGTAACAGGTCTGAACTAAGGCCATAGAGCATCCACAGCATTGAACAAAATATACAGGTTTCCCAACAAGCCCCATGCCTCCAGACACCTGCTGTTTACTCTCAGATTTAATGGCAAACTATCAGAAATAAGTGCAGACATCACCGTTAGGTCATGGGTGATTTCTTGCTGTCTCTCAGCAGCAGGCAGACCTCCCTGGTTGCACAGTGCTGCTGTCCCAGAACGTGCCAGGATGGATCGAGGCAGTGTGGCAAAGCCCCAACCCAGCCTCAGCTGTGGGGATGTTTGAGGAACAGCACGGAGGAGGGTAAAGGACATTTAGTGCATCAGCCACTGGCAAAGCATGAAGGATAGCATGAGGCCTAATGGAGTGCATTGCAACACTGCCTCGGTCTCCAAAGAAACTGCAGAGGTGGGAGGATGGAACTGAAATCCTTGTGCTTCAAAGGCACAGATCTCCTGCTGCTGAAGTGAAGAAGAGATGGCCCGGGGCTTCTTAACAGTACCTGATCCAGCACATTTTTCCCCAAAAGAAAATAGGAAAAAAACCCACAGAAAACAGCAATACACAAGAGTTTGAAGTCACTGGTTTATACAATTCTGCATTAGCCAGGTAATTGAAGAGCTTGCTTCTAGGACCTACTGCTTTTCAGTTGCTTCTATTGTGCTCATTCACTGTGGACTTCTTAAACATTTACTGCACAAAACAACAGATAGATTTTACACTTCTAGGCTACGTTTTGTCCTAATTCACTCACAGTTTCCACTGCAATTCACACAGGATAACCTCACAAGTGCTCTAGACTGAAGCTGTCTACTCAAAATGCCAAGTGTTCTTCTAGCAGCCAACACCAGTAATAACAAGTGCACGGGGACTCTGCAAAGGCACAGCATGCTGCTGATCCACATCCCACTGCTCCACACCCTTTCCCCAGCATCATCCCTCCATGCACAGTTGATCATTCCCTGAGAGGGAAGCCTTTGTAAACTGAACCAGGCATTTATACAGCTGAAACACCACCAAGAAATCAAGCACAGGGTCACAAACCAACTGTTCTAGCTTCTTCCTCATTTCAAATTGGTTGCAAACATTTTCACTTGCTCCAGCAGTTGGAAATTGACAGCCGTGAGTGAGCAAAGCAATTCCCACTGCAGCTGGATAAACCCTCCCTTCCCAATCTGTAACAGCTGTAACAAGAGATGCGCAGAGAAATAATGTTGATCAAAATGGAATAATATTTAGAGCAGAATGTCAGGTTCAGCACAACTAGATTTGCTTGCTGAAGCAGCTGCTCCACGCATTAGAATTTTCTAATAAACAGTTATGAAGATCGACACCTTGGAAGTAATTAAGTATTAGGTATTTTTAGGTAATTACTGCAGCAATAACGTAAGACGTGCTCATTTTCAGAATGAGGAATCATCTGTAGCTCCCATTGTTGTGCCTCTTTTAATAATTCATAATAGTTTTGACACCAATGATTATTTTTGATTACTCCAGCTTTTCAACTTCCCAAACAAACTAATGGGAGTAAGAGAAACAGTTTATCATGTGGGGGAAATCCCACTGATCCGTTAGGCTGTATGGGACTTCTTGGGGAGAGGAACATGTAGAAAGCAGGATGAGAATGTATTGACAAGGTACAAGATACCCACATGAAAAGTAAATGCTTACTGAAAAATGTTACTTTAGTGGCTTGAAAATTAGCTTGTAGTGAGGTTTTGGCCTTTTTTAGTTTTAGTTTAATATAGACATTTGCCTTAATTTATCGTGAAGAAATTTAAATGTCAAGGAAAAAAAAGCACTATGAACTGAAGCCATGTTTAAAATGAGAAATTTACTGCAACTGTGCTCCTGTAAACAGGCTTCAGCAGAAAAACACCCTATCAGCTCCATACTGACCGGTGAGAGCCTAATGATTCTTAACATGGCCCCCTCAAAACTTGCCTGCAGTGCCCACCTGCTGGGAGACACCCAGCCATCCTCCTGCAGCATGGTGGTGCTCATGGTCAGCACTTACAGCCCTGCCCCATTCTGGCAGAGCTGCTCATCAGCAAGGCTCAGATGGGGGCATTGATGTTTGGGATGAGTAGCTGTATTCAGATTGAATTCCCTCTTTGTCTTCATTCATTCCCAATGCACCAAAACCAGGAATATCTAGCCTGTATACAGACTCTGCCCAGCCACATTAACACTTGCTTACAATAGGCACCAAAGGAGAGAATAACTGCTTCTCATTTATTTTAAAGTGTTTCCTGGTTTGTTTTTTAAAACGCACCATCTGTGCTTCCACCATGACACTCAGGCTGGTGTTAATGAAACACAACTCCTGCTCTTCGAAGGCACAGCAGTGATTTCTCCACCCCTACAGCTCAGAGGCTGAGGGCAGCCCAGGACAGCAGCATCTCTGTGCCAGCCACAGCCCCCTGTGCACAGCTCTGCAAAGCCCCCACAGCACCCAGCCTCACCTGCTGCAAGAGGTAGCAAGGCCAAGGAGCTGCCAGTGCCCATTGATCTGAAGCAACAGTTCAATTGAAACAGCTAGAATTGAGACACTCTCACGACCAGTTCCTATGTTTGTTTTAACCAGCAGACTTTGGGATAAGCACATCTTCATGTTCCCAAAGCTTTAATGAAGTCACGTTTCTCTCTGCTCTATTTTTATTTGCATTGCTGCCTCGGCATCTGCAAGACAAAGGCTTGGAAGCACAGGGTAAGAACACAGGTTGACTCTCCGCATAAATACATAAAGCCTGCAACAAAACTGCACTTTGGAATTGGAAGTTTTGTTAGCTCTCTCCTTGGTGTTCCTACTAGCATGTACTCGAGGCAGGAACACAAGATGTTTATCGTATGTACGCAAGATGCAGAGGTGGTTGAATTCCAGATCAAATCTCTGAGGAGGTGCACGGAACATGCAAACACTTCTCTACAGGAGGTAACCCAGATCACCCTAACAAGACAGGGGATTAACTTCCTCTTATCTCAAATTCTATTCTGTTAAGCAACATCATTTTAAAGATACAAACAAAGCCAGATGACACAATCTTGGCTAGCAGAAACCCATTAGTGTTGTGCAAAAAAATCACTCTTATTAAATAGTAATAACTTCATCTGTTCAGAAACAGCTTTCTTCTGGGGGAACCAGGGAAGGAGGCAGGAGGTGGAAGAGGACGGACATTTCAGTATCCATCTTTAAAGGTATTGTTCTGTTTTACTTAAATGACATTGTAATGTCTCTAAGGAGATGAAAATCCACACCTAATGGTTTAAGTCTGCTTCCCTCCCATCCCCCTACCCTCAACTCCAACACATCTTATCCATAAGGTAAAGCAATTCCAGTTATCATGGGAAAAAAAAACCCATACTGCTTCACACCCAGATCAAAGGTTAACTATATCCTTAAAAGAAAAAAAATGTGGGAGTGTTGTGGATGCCACGTGCAACATTTTATTCCACGTTAAACATAAAACACAAGCCTACCATAAAGCTGGGGGGAGCATGAATTATGCTTGAAGAGTCTCTGGCCATATGTGGTGCAGTACTCAGAAATTTCTTATTAGGCTGCTATGGCACCGTTCCATTTGTTAAATTATTTTATGTTAGTGAGAATGATTAGGTTTCTTGTGCAGTTATTGGGACCCGAAAGGCACCTTTATTTACCTCATTTATCACATACAGCAGCATTCAGCTGAAGCACAGAGGTAAACAATTTTAAATAGCAATACTCCTGCTGCAACACAGTCGTCCTGACCAGAGGAGCATTGGAAAAAATGCAGATTTAAACTGCTCACATTACTGTTTTATCTGCATTTCAGTCTGAAGTACTAACTTATCACCAAGCTCAGCAATAAAGAAACATGGAGAGGAAGGTATTAAATATTTATGCCTACGGTACCTTACGAGGTTTCATCAAAATATTAATTGTAAAACAAAAGCACAAGTGTCCTAGCCACCAGAAATGGGAACAGCAATACATAAAGCCAACGTGACAGTGCTGCAACCAATTTAGTTTGTAGTGCTGAAAGCATTCTTTGCTCAAATTAAATTTGGGGAAGAAAATACTCTGGAAACGTATACTGAAAATAATCATCAGTTGCTCTGAAACTGGAACCTGCTAGGATTGCTAAATTGCAATTTGCACATTATGGGGTAAAAATAATCTAGGGTCACATCTCCGCACCTTGCCTCCCTGCTGATACTCTGAATCACTGCCATCGGTTGCCTCAATATTCACCTCCAGTGACACCCGCGTGGCACAGGCTTTTCCCACAGCTGAAACAAGGCCCAAAGCATCACACATGGGTACGCACCAGCATCCTCACATCAGCCTGGGGAAAGGCTGAGCAAAGCTCTGCTCAGATCCTGTGAAGTGCCAGCAGCACTTCAAAATGGAAATAGATTTATTACTAAAGACTAAACACTACAGGAAACACAAGAAAAAAATAATGCTAAATAACCTTCATCGTTATGTTGCTTTGGAAATAAATACAGTGAAATATGTATTGGACATAAATAAGAGTTTATTTATATATTTATATTTATTTATTATATATACATAAGAAAGGTTTATTAACTCCGAAGAGCTGGATGATTCTCTGCAAGTTATTAAGTACGGATGCAGGCATCCGGAACAAGAGTAACTCTCCAGAGAAGAAAAAAACTCTCGCTCAAATCCTGTGTAGCTGGGGAGATTTTTTGTTAGGTACTACTTTATGGTGACTTGTATGCCTGGAAAACAGACAGCAGAAACCAGGATAATGGGCAGAACGCACAAGGAAATCTGAACACGTTCTGGATGAACACCAACAGCCACTTAGAGGCTTTTTTTGGATTGGTTAAGAAGGACTTAAAAATGCAAAGGTAAGGGAGAGAAAGTACGTCTCCCACTGCTCAACTCCTGCCATGCTCAATAAAACAGAACTTCATGCATTCTTTTAAAATAAGAATGGTACATCAAAAATAAATGAGCTTTTTAAACAAATCCTGCTAATGGAAACAGCCCCCAGGACTCCTTATTTCATCATGCAAAAGGACAGCAGCAGACTGCCAGGCAGCATGCCCTCTGCTCCAGGGCCCCGACTCTCACCTGCCTTTGCTGCAAAGCCTTCACACCTCACCAGGTTTGCACCTGGAACATCAGAGACCAAAGGCCCTGGGGCAGTTTTGGAGTGGTGTCCACCAGCCAAGTTGTCCCTGCAGAAGTTGAATGACAAAAGGCTAAGTAGTAGAGCTGTGCTTGTGATGGGAGACTTCCACATATCCTGTCGTCCACTGACAAACAAGAAGCACTGGAAATCCAGGGAAAGGACTACCTCCAACCAGCGAGCCGCCATCTGTGATCGCTCCTATTCAAAACGCAGTCATGCTCCTTCCAAATACAATTTTCCAGTACTTCAAAATGAGATTCCTTTACAATTATCTTATAGTCATTGGGACATTCCAATCAACTCGTTCATTCCGCATGCCTTCCTGCTTATTCTCCTAATACTTGACTTCCATCATCTTATATCGCTTCAGTAACACAGTGCTTGAAACTGAGTGGCTGCAAAGAGCAAGACTCTGTTTTCCTTAAGGGAAAAAGCATACCATTAACTTTGCACCTCTGATACTAGGAAATCCACACAAGGGAGATGTTAAGAAAGACTCAAACAACAGGAAAGTTTCCAAAGTTACATATACACAAGCAAAATTCAAGTATGAGATACAAATTCACAGAAAACAAAGCTTTGTGACTGCACTTGCTTGTAGAAAATACTAGTTATAAAGTTAAAATAAAATAAGTTACATTTTAGAAAGCAGTAAGTGCTTTGTTGATCTGGTTTACCTTGCTTTGGGGCAGATCTAGACAAATTATGATCACCAAGACTTCATCTAGCACAAAGGCATCAGGTTGGTGAATTACTGTAGCACTGCACACACAGGGTACAGGTTCATGTCTCCTAGAGCCAGGCAGCTCCAAGACTTCATGCAGATCTGAAAGCAGAAGCAAACACCAAATTAATTCACTGCAATTCTATTCTGTTCACAAAGAAGCAAAATTGCTTCTCAACAATTCTTGGTGATAGCAGGCAAAACATTCACAGGTAGGCCACCAATTATACAAAGAAAAAAAGAAGAAAAAAAAAAAGTTGAACTCATTCAACCAGAGAACGGGATCTCTGGCTATGCAGCACTGCTGCCTAAGAACCAGTCTAGCTTCAAGATACACTTTCCATTCCATGGCTGACCCTTATATGAGCCCAGGGTGGTTGCACCCAGGTTCCACCCCTTTCAGTGGCTTGGGGAGCACAGCTGCAAACAATTTGCCTGTGCTCCCTGGGCAGCCACAGCCCTCACCAGGTGCTCAATCACCAGTTCAGGCCTTGAGCTAACAGTTCCCCTACAGATTCTTTTCAGCTTCACACACAGGTGCACAGACAGACTTGGGTACTCCATGGTCTGGTCCAGGTGCTGTGCTTAGCAAAGTGAGTACAGCTTTGCAGCAGCCACTGCAAGGGTTGCAGCTCCCCATCATACCAGTGATCTGCTCAAAAGAGGGTGTCTTTTACAGTAAGACACGATCATTTTTATGTGAAATAAAAGCTTAGTGCTGTCAGAAAAATAAAAAAGCTGGACTTTGCTGAAAAAGCTTATTAGGAAGGCAGCCAGTGTGGGTGAGAAAGGGAGAAAGGCAGAGATGCCAGCTGAAATGGGCCACAGAGAAAATCAAAGAACACTTGGGATAAATGAAGTGCCACCTCTACTTCACAGAGGTTAAATTATTAATTACTCCTGAAGAAAGCCCTGTGTTTACCTCACATTCGATATCATAACAAGAGCCACCACCAGTGCAGCATTATACCAGCACAGCACACGCTTAGCTGGAGCTCAGGCTTATTGCATTACAGAGGATTTTAAATACTGCTGCTCCTCAAAGGCAATGATACAGGTTTGAGTATAATACTTGTTGTAGAGAAATCTAATTCCAAAGCTAGGAAGGTCTCTTCCCACCCCAAAATGGCATTAGGTATTGAAATGAAACCCAAATTACAGCTCAGCTTTGGTCAAAGTAGAAACGCTGGCAGATTTATTACTACCTTGTCAAGTGGTTTCAAAAATTACATATATTCTTCTAAAATCCATTTATGCAGGCAGAATTCAGCGGTCACACGAAGCGTGCTCCATGATGGAGACGTGCTCCGGGCGCGTGGCAGGGCTCCCCCAGCAGCCCTTTCCTGCTGCCCCCTGGCTCCCACACTCACAGCCCCACTTAACAGTGCATTCAAGCACTTCCTCTCACACCTCTGCATTCTCAGAAAATTGCTTTTTAACTCAGGTCAGCTTCAATTTTAACTTCATTTTTTAGGAAGGGTTTTTCATCTGCAGCAGCCCAGCACTTTTTGCCTTTCCTTGCTCCTGCGGGTCTGAGGGAAGCAGCCAAGGACTCGGCCACAAAGCTGCTGTCTGCCTGCTGCGTGGCTGCAAGGGGTTCAGCTCAGGTCCCCTCAGCCCCCACTGTCAGGCACAAGTGCTGCTTTTTAACACTGGATTTCAGGACACGTCCATCCACACATGTCCAGATACCACCTCAAGGCATTTTGCACATCCAAGCCTGATGATTCATGAAGGAAGCTCAGAGCCCTTACAAAAGGCCAGACAGCCCTGCAGAAGGAGGGGCAAGCAGGAGTTAGCACTCAGCTAAAATGTCAGCTGCACTAAGGATGCACCCAAAACACCTTCAAGAGCAGGCTCATACTGTTTGTCACATCATAAGAAGCTGAGGCAACACATGGGAGTCCCCCATGGAGCCTCAGGGACCAGGCCCAGCTGCAGACCAGGCAACACAGGATCGCGCTGGGGAGAAAGGTCTGGCAGAAAGGAAACTTGTCGGTGTACCTGGATGGTCTGTTCTCAGGCTGCATCGCTGTAATGCCGTCCATCTCAGCCTCACCTTGGAGGTTTGCTGGGAGTGTTTACAGTGTGCTTCTTGGCCAGGGGTGTTGCAGGTCCTTTGCAGAAAAAGCAATTCTTAGTTTGGAGAGGCTGCCTGCTGCTCCTCCTTCTCTTGGTATCATCCAGCAGCAGAAGCTACGTTCCTCTTTTAACTGAATTTACTGTGACTTCTCAGGGTTAGAGTCTGAAGCAGGGAGTCTAGCAATGGCAACACGAGAGCAGCCTTGGTTTCCAAGCACCTATTCTAAATCTAACATACTTCCCATGAACATCTCCTATCAGGATACAACAAACAGCATTCCTCTTTGTTTCTGATTCCTAACAAGCATGTGATTATTGCTAAGAAATAAGGCTGAATAAGCAGGGAGACTAAGAAACCAGCATTGCATATAAATGAAGAGAGATTCCAAACATAAAGCAAAGGTTTGCCTAAAAGCACATTACGAAGGAAAATCCTGATGGTTATACAAATGACTGATCATAATCAATGGAAAGATGTAAGCTACATATTGAAGGTTTTTTTGGGTTTTGCTTTCTATTTCCAAAAGGGCTGCCAGAGGACAGTAAGTTTCGTCCTGGGCACTTTTTGTGGCAATGCAACAAGGGGTGTCTGATGGACCCAACTCACACTGGGGCTCTGGGCTTGTTTTATTAAGGAAATCTTAACTTAACCCTTAGGAGTGACCTCATCCAACAGCTATTCCATCCCCAAAGGATTTAAGGGGCTTGGGTAACCTCAAGTTAACTAAACAGCTTTTTTATATCTATACGTTGTACTGGTTTTGGTTTCTATAATATATTACTAATACAGAAGAGCTGATGCTTCATATTTCTTTTTGTCCACTTCCAATCACAGTGCGAAGTACACTTACCTGAAGGACATTATTTTAATGAAGTCATTTATGCCCTTAAAATTAATATGTCAGAGCAGTTAAACTCTAGTGACTGTAACCAAACCAAATAATGTGTAATGGAGAAGTGTAATGAGAAAAAAATACAGCCTGAAGTCAAGGTTAAGTTGTTAACCTTAGGAAAAAAGTGAGAGGGGAAAAAAAAGCCAACGCCAACTGTATGTCCCCTTGGCATGCCATGAAGGATACCACCACATTGTCATCACCACCTTGTATACAATAGCAAACTAAGATTTTTAACTATCACTATGCTATACACTGGAGGCAGCAGGAGCTGTATCTTCTTTGAGGAGATAAAAATGGGGTTCATTAGACCCTCAAGCAGCAAAGTAGTAGAGCTTCTCACAATCTATCCTCAGTCTTCTCTTTTTGCAGTACAGGAACACAAGTTGTGTGTGAGATCAGAGTACTACAGAAATATGATGAAACATTCATTCTTTCTGTTCTTTAAGGTAAGTCATACAGAAACTGCTCTTAAATTCCATCAGCACACAAAAATATTTCATTCATCATCTGCATAAAGCCGTAACAGACTATTACTGCAGCAGCTCCTTGCATTAGAACAGCTCCAAGTCAGAGCTTCTCATCTTTAAATAATTCAGTTTTTGCTGCTTTCAGGTGAAACTAAGCCAGCTACATCCCTCCAGCCATGAACCACCAAAAACACGAATAGCAAGAACACAGAACGTACATGTTGGTATGCTACTTCCTATCCTTCCTTGTCATGAAATTTTCATTGTAGAATGCCGTTATTTGAATAATGATTAACAGAAGCAGCTGTTAAAAGCAGCTGTCAAATGAAAGGAACAGTTCACACCCAGAGCTGGAGTTCCTCACCACAAGCTTCACCAGGTGCATTGCCCGTGAATTCGCTGCCTTCCTTGGGCAGCAGAAGGGGATTCATAGCTTAGTACATAGGATATCTGAATACATGAAGAGTTTCTCCTCTGTCCAGATTTCCTACCCAAAAATACGCAGCAAATTGAATGTTTTTCTCTCCTGCAGAGAAAGACCACATCTGCTGGAACCCAGCAGTGTATCAATAATCTAATAACAGGATAGCTCACTTAAATTACTTTTCAGGAGGGCTGATTTCTTCATTATTAACTACTAGTGTTCCCAGACAAGAAGGCAAACAGTCCAGATTGCAGAACCCATCACATATTTACATGTTCTTCTACCTGGCCCATGGAATCTGCTGCTTTGATCAACTTCCTTCCCCTCTCAAAGCAGCTTAGCAGTCTCAGAGGTGCATTTCCAAACTGGGTTAACGTACCTCCAGAATGTTCATGAGGTGAAGAAGTGTAATTTAATTTGCTATTGCATAAACCAGTCACGGAAGCTTCCCAAGAAGCGTGAGTTTTCATTTCTTTCATAGTAGACATTTAATTATATGATAATTACTTACAGCTTGCAGCTCAGCTTCTACTTTTATGAAATATAAATTGCACTTCACTCAAAAGTGCAGGGTGAGCATTTAAAAGGCTTCATTAAGTAGGTTTTAAGATTTTCCTGACGACTTAAAGCTGTGGAGTGGAAAGCAGATGTACCTGTAAACTGAAACTTGCTTTGTGGAAGAACAAAGAATAGCTAATGTAATAACAAGAGAGAGTGAGTATTTACAAGAAAAAACATTAACTTGAAAAATACACTTTTTTAAGTAACAAACAGAATATTTCTCCCAGTCTGCATGATGAAAAGGACCAGGAGGGAAGAAGCAGGTTTGCCACCCCTCAGATACAAACAAGGCTCTGTATTCCAACTTTCCAGTGCACAGAAATACAGTTGGATCAGACCCACATCATCATTAATGGAGAAGGAACAGAAGCATTCAACTTGTTTGCAGCATCCCAAAGGCCTGGAAAACAGGAATTGTGCAAGTAAAAAGGTTAAGACAAGAAAAAATAACTTCACATGAATTTAATTACCATAATCATGCAATATTTTTTACTTCCCTCTTGATTTTGGACCATGAGGAGGCGACCATGCCTGTATTTCTGCTGTGACATATCTTCACTGTTCTGCAAACCTGGAACCTAAGTAAAAAGGATAAAGAAGCAAAAATCAGACAGGCCCTGGCTGCTACATCGTGCAGGTGTTACTGTCACCTGGTGGCTGTAGAAAAAACACACACCGATGAAGGGAAGGGGCTGTTTGCTGCAGCCCTGAAGGAAGCCATTACATGGACAGGCAGAGCAGCCTTAGCTCTGGCTCTTCTCATCCCGGGTACTCGTGTCTCAGCTGGAAATACAGCACCCTTCTGTCCTCTGTGCTTCTTACTTTCTTCCCTTTGCTGTTATTTAGCTGCTAAGTGCTACGTGCTGCAGTGGAAGATGGAAGGAGCTGTTCAGAATGAAATGGCATGGCATTTCATGCCCTTTAATAAACTTTATAAAATAAATATGAACTTCCCAGCTTATCCCAGCCAAGGCGCGCCTTGCAGTGGCATGCTGGCCCTTGTGTTTTCTGTTGACTCTGGGATCAGCGAGCTGGGAACACCATCCTCAGCCAGTGTGTGGACATGGTGTCAGCAGGGATGCTGTAGCCCTTAAAAGGTGTCTGTTTGGGGTTTGTCCCTGGAGGAAGGACTCAGTAAATTGAGTTCACTTAGAGCACAGAGCGTGCCTAGCATTGCAGGCTGGGTAAGAGCACATCCCACACCATGTACACTGCAGTCTCCAAATGCCACTTTACATAAGAGCCCTGAAGAAAATTATGCCAAAATGGCATTCAAATAAAATGATCAACATTTTTCTGTAGACTCGTTTCTTCAGAACCTAAGTCGCTAATTTTTCTGCGATTGGAAATTAATTAAGCTTCATTCAATTAAAGTTATTTCAATGTTGAATGATGCAGGGACTCAATGCAGTTTAAACATGCCTTTCAATTTGAGCTGTTAGATCTGATCTGGCAAGTGCCCAGCTCTGCGTTTCTCCATTTCAGTGTCAGTTTGTCTCCTCCCTGTGGCTCCACCTCAGAGGGTGGCTGTGCCATACTTTGCAATGCTCACTGCTCAGCCTTAACTTCAGCTCAGTCTTCAGGTTTGTTGGTGAGAGTAGGATTCTGGACAGCACGTTTTAAACAATTATTCAGTCTTAAATTCAGAACACACTAAAGTACAAAATGCAAAATTGCTTTGACTTTGCATATTAAATATTAACATACCCAAACAACTTAACACACTTTTCTGATACTATGAAATAGCACGTATATTTATAGATCTCCCAAGGCAACTGAAGCCAACAGTCTGTGCTCTCTCGGGCATCTCAGTTGAACGGTTGTGCTATCCAGAGCTGCTTCCAAATAAATCAATTAGAAGCACCTGCAAAAGTCACTGGGAGACCAACATCATTATAGGGAGAGGATGCGCTACATAATAATTCCTATGCAAATTTTATTCCTCTGTCATTAGTAACTGCTAACAGCATTAGACATGTAATGCCACAACGCGATTCATTTCAGTTAAATAACTCAGTCTGTATCAGCAGCCGTTTGGGATTGATTGTTCTGACTGGTGGAAACCACTGCAAGCTGCTAGAAGAGGCATCTTGTGCTGTTGTCTTAGCCTTAAGCTGGGATTGCATGAACAAATTTGCAGATGGGTCCTGTATGTTAGTTTTAGCATCTCATAGAGTATGGCATACATGTTTAATGAACCCAGATGTAGCAAATAGCATGGGCATAGCCAACTTAAACTAAAATAGACTTACCCATTGGAGGTTCACAAGGCAAAGTTTGTATTTTAACACCTTCCACAGCTCACCACTTCTTCTGTTCATTCTGAACAGCTTCTTCCATTATCTACAGCAGCACGTAGCACTTAGCAGCTAAATAACAGCAAAGGGAGGGAATTAAGAAGAGCACTGTATTTCCAGCTGAGACATGAAGTGAATCAAGAAACAGTGAAGGGCTTCTCTGCATAGGATTGAAGCTATTCTCCGTACAGTTAATCACACCAACACCGTTTGCTGGGGTCAGGGTCTGGTATACCCCATACTGATCAATATGTCTCAGCTTCTGGAAATCAGCTTGATGCTGATAAGCTACTTGCTGGGATGCTGCGTGTAAAAGTTTTAAATATTTTGTGAGAACAAAATCACACTGAAAGGCGGTGGCCAGAAGCCTGGAAGGGCCCTTTGCACAGGGAAAAAGCCACTGAGAGCTGCTGCAGGACCAACAAAGCTTTCAGTCACCTGCATCACCCTGGAAAGGGATGACAAACTGGAGGGACATGCATGGAGACCTACGTCCCTGGAAGCTCCCTGGGCACAGCAGTGAGTCCAAGAGCTGCTGTCTGAGAAGAGACCCTAGGAGTCCAAAGCTAAAAGCCTAAGAAAACAGAAACACACCATGGGCAGATACATTTTCAAAACCACATCCTACTTTTGAGGTGCAGCTTGTACCAACATCGCTGATTCATCCTTCAGACCTTGCTGTCCGCATTTCAGTGGCTTATCCTCACTCGCATCCTCCACAACTGCTTTTCTGAAACATATCTCATGTCCAGAAGAAAGGTGGGCCAAGCAGCAAGGGAACCTCATGGCCTTCTGTCCTGCCCTTTCTCCAGTGCTTTTGTTTCCACCACAACCTAAACATTTACTACAAAACAGCTCCTTCACTAAAAAGATCATTCCATGACACATTCTGGAGGCAGCAGTAAGGTAAGGAGGTCTTATCACACAGCCCCATAACGATAAAAGGTTTCTCTTGATCTCAGCTGCTGCAGTTTCATTAAATCTGGCTGGAATTTTGCATCTGCACAATTGTGCAACAAATGCACAGTTAAGACTACAGGAGTTTAAGTTGTAATTTAAACCTATAATTAAAACAAAACTTCTCAAGAGTTATCTTGTATACTTCTCAATCTGCGCTTCCAATGTTCTATCAACTTGAGGCATTTTTAAAGCCCATTGCAAGACATAAAGCCGCTGCTCCTAGGAAGTCGGGAGGCAGGGCCTCAGACAACATCTGTGACCAAGCAGGTGTGCTTTGTGCTCCACTGAAGACTGTCCCATTTTTCATAGTTGGATACTGCTGGGGAACCTCATTAGAAACCAAATTACTACCTGCATCAGGTTTACACTAATGCATTGACATCTACAGCACTTGTTAAATGAACCGTAAATCCAATACACTAAAGTCATTTTCAACTGAATCAAATCAGGTTTCAGTCAAAAGAATTACAATTGTTATATACTTAATGCTTGGCACTTTCATGGTGTCTCCAGCTAGATCATTTCAGACACAGAAAGAAAATTGTAAACCTAGAAACAGTGCAAGCTAAATTGGATGCACTACAAGCATACTAAACACAGTGCTAGGAGTTTAAGGACGATAATTGGCTCTAATTGACTAGTTGGTAAAGCTATCCAGGCATCCATAGTCGCGTTCCTTATTAATCTATTTTCAACATGCTATTTCCTTCTCCATAGTTAATTTATACTTTCCCATTAAAAACTACCTTGTTTGCATTTCCTAGAATCCTTGCTTTTAAAATGTTTAACTCTTCAACGATCCTCAGGATTGACTTTATAGGAAGCAGGCATAAGGGAGAAGGCAGAACAGCAGAGCTGCTGCTTCAGCAGGAGTCAAAATGCCATCCAGGATTTGGAAAGCAAATGCACGGTCGTGTTGTTTCTTCCCCTCACAACCAGAATCAATCGTCTTTTAAGAAGGAAAGTCCATCACCTTGAGCTATGAATAAGTAAGGACAGCACTCACCCTTCATTTTCTTCTTATTCTGGGGGTAGATGATTTCCCAGGAAATCCAGTACTACCACCCAGCACCTTCTTGTGCCCACGTGCACCATACAGAAGGGGATGCCAGCAAAGGACAAAGCCAATTCCTCAAAATACCCAGTTCCAACACCTATGAATTTGAACTTGGAGATTTTTCCTGCCTCACAAAGATGCTCTCCTAAGTGGCCTTGTTTATGCTTAATTCAGAAATGAAAGACAGAGAGGCAAAATGAAAACTAAATCATATATATGTATACAAACCAACTCCTCTATCAGCACAAACTCCTCCTGGTACTAGTAAGTTACAGAGACACACAATACCTGAGGAACAGGCTCCTGATTAAAGAACGTAGAGATTAAATTCATTTACTAGTGCAGACTCTACACCTTCTCTGGTATTTTGATATCTTAATCCCAGGCAGAGTGTCTGTGCTGGCACTCCTCTTCCCTTTGGCTCAAAACAGTGCTGTCCCAATGGCAATCTCCAACAATAAAGAGGTGCTCTTTGGTAGAAGCAGCCACACAAAGTAATGAAAGGCCACATTACATTTATTCAGCCTGGAAGCAGTTCTGCTGCTCAGCCAGAAATCAACTGATGACCTTTTATTGTGTGAAGAAAATCTCACTAGAAAGGGTGGAAGTCATTTACTTCCACTGAGGTGCAGTTGGACTGCCTGGAGAGCTGCCCAGCTGAACAGTGCTCTCTCACCTCTGGCCCTGCCACCCCTGTTCACCATTTCCCACAGTCGGTGCTGGTTCTTGGCAGTCCAGTATGCTGCTTTCCCTAAGGGAAAGTCATGCTGACAGCAAGCTGAAGGACAAATTTTCAACACACTGTTGCTCATCTAACACTTTTCAAGGCTGATGGTGAAAGAACAGATCATTTACTCAGTGCACCTTACTCATGGGGCTCCTGAACCTCCCTTGTCAGCCAACATCAAGGCAGCTGACCTGATCCCTGAATCGATCAAAACCAGCACAGGATCAGGTCTGCAACCAGGAAAAGCCAACACGGCCCAGCTGAAGTCAGCAGGCCACTTGCAATTGAGTGCCAGGTCAGCAACTCATTCTGGACAAATAGGGAAAATTCTGGTCAATTCAGCTAAAGCCACAGCCTTAAGTAGAGGCTGTGCCAGCCCATTGTTAGTTCTTTCTCCCTCTGAACATGAGGGAATATCAAGCATGCAGATTTCAAATGGGTTGCTATCCTGGGCTGCCCACTGTTTGCAATGGTGCCCATCAGCTTGGCACCCTGTAAAGCCAGCTACAGCTGGGTACAGACACTGGATGGGTAACAGATAAAGCAACACATCAGTAGGATAGAAGCAGCATGGCTGGTACAGAAGTTGGGAACTGGAGATCTCTTGATAGTGAATACTGAAGGTAATACAGCATGAGAAAGAATAAACTCTGGCACTTGGCAGTAGCTGCGTCTATAACACAGATCATCTGTCAACCCAGACCTGGCACACACATTCTCCAGAGGATTAGGGCACCATACAACTACTGTGGGCTAGACTTTACAGATGACAAACAAGCTGCAGGGCAAGTGGGGAACAGAGTGCAAGGAAAGCCTGGTCCACTGGGTAGGAGGAAATCTGCACAGCATGTACCAATGAAAGGGCAGTAGTAAGAAACTGAGGATAGCTCTGAGCCAGCTGCAAAAGCTTGGGAACAGATAGAGAGAGGCTGTAGGAGACTTCAAAAACAAGTAGCAGATCCAAAATCAAAGCCAATCTTCAACTGAATTTTAAAGAAAAAAAAATAGAGATCTTTAACACAGTACCAGGACAGAAGGGTTGTTTCAGTGCAGAGCTCTTCAAATACACCAATGAGAAAAAAGACAGTAAGCTAATGCTGTTCTGGAAGAGACAGAATAGATTTGTTGTAGCACAGCATCTATGCCAGACAGAGCAAACCAACCAGCAAATCCAGCCAGAGTCAACACACTGAGTCCTGTCATCAGGGCACGAGATCAAAACACCTTTCCTAAACACCTCTGATGGAGGTTTCTGCCTGTTGCAGTACCTGCTATGCCTCAAGTTATTACTTTTGATGACAGTCTTTTGTCTTCATTCATACTAATTATGCCTAAATCAATGGTAACAGTAGATTTGGCATTGATCAGTCTTGTAGATGCTCTCAACTTAAATTATCCTTTTGCATACAGATAATTCCCATGGTATCTCCTGCCACAGCATTGACACCAGAATATTTATTTAACTAATTATTCTTGTCCACATCATCGTGGGCATTTGATATAAACTGCAGGAATGCAACAAGCAGCTCTAGCATGTATTGCCCAGAGACATCACAAAGTGAACTCCTTAGCAGTGAGCTGCTGCTTAGTGCTCCACTAGGATATGTGAGCTGAAATCAGCATTCACAAGATCAGATTCTTCAGCCACTGTACAAGATGACAAAGTGCCCACACCGGTCATTTGAGGAGTCTTACCTGTATAAAACCAAATCTACTGATGTGTCTACATGAATTTAGTGGAGTGCCAGCAGTTCAAAACAGCTAAAAAGTGTCAGGATTTCTGTCATAAGATTCCTGCTGGTTTGCAGTTGCACTTCTAATTACTTGCATCCTCAGTTCTTCCCTTGCTCAAAAGGAAACTGGAGATTCTGAACTGGAGATTCAGTCACCCCCAGTGACTGGGATTACAGCTGGGTCTGTCTGCTGCCATATCTACCAGGAACTCCACAATGTGAAGGGGTGTATGGTATTTATGGGGATAACTTTTTTTCCTATCTGTTCTGCTTTTAAATTAAAGAGAAAGAAAAAAAAAAGAAGAAGAAGAAGAAGAAGAAGAAGAAGAAAAAGAAGCTTGCCTGATAGAAGGGGAAGGTTCTACATCATCAGAGAGAACTGCTGTTGGCGACCTTTTTACTTACATAAAAGTTGTCCAGATCAAAAGTATATGATTGACTTTACATGCAGAAAAATGTAAGCCAGCAGACAAAAAAGATTTGGACATTTGAAACTCGGCGTAAAGGTTTTCTCAAATAGTTCTTTTATGTTTGTGCTGATCTGTGAAAAAAAAAAAAAGTTTAAGTGATTAACAGCACGATTAGTATGATGGAGTGGCAGATTAATTTGCTTTTAGATACAGCCAAAGTGCTCCACAGCTGCAGGAGGTGCAGCATGTTGCACCTCCAGGTCACTGGTTCAAACACAGCCTGGGGGTAGGGACATTTTTCACGTCTAATGGTTGTTCAGTGGCCCATGTGAAATGAGTTTTGTGTGTGCACGTTCACTCCAGGTATCACAGTGAGTGCCTGAGGCCAAGGGTTGGGTGGGTACGGTGAGCAGCGATTCCTCACTTCCCAAGAGTGCCCTTACTGTGATGGAAGATCCACGCCTGAGCTGGCTGCTATACAGCTGCCCAGGAACAAAACAGACAGTTGCACAGCATCAGGGCTTGTCAGCTCAATTCTTGTTGCCAGAATTTAATTATTTTTAAGCAAGCATTCAAGACAGAATTAATACCAAACAGACCCTCTTAGAAACAAGATCTTATTCAGTGGTGAATAAGCAATTCCCCTCCAAAGTTTCTCCTTTTTTTCCTACCACTTGCAGATATTTGTGTTTGGCTGAAGAAATGGTAAGTTCCAAAATCTAGGAGGCTGTGGGCTGCTCTGGACCATTTGCAGATGCAACAGACAGGGCACATTGCACCTGGAAATGTCAGCTGTGTGCAGACAGAAATAAGCAGCATGTCGTTATTCCCTTACATAGTCCTACACTGTAACACTGCCGAGAGGCCTCATTCTGTACCTGATATACATTTGAAGTTGCTTTTACTCCTGTGAGATAACACTTTTATTTTAAAGGCAGAAAGCTGCTGGATTTTTTTTTCCAAATTGGAAAACTCGTTTGAAGTCCAGAGCTTGAGAGCACTCAGTCTTAATGAGGGAGAGGAGCACTGCTCCCATAAAGGCTGCTCTGAGGACACATCCAGGCACCAAGTAGAGCTGTGCTGGATGTGGTGCTTTGCAGAGAAGGGAAGATGTTGCACAGGGACTGCAGAGGCAGCTGCATGCTCCTGGCTTCAGCAGCTTCCTCAGTGGCACACAGCAATGTGATCCTCAAGAGAACTAAGAGTTGCTGTGAGGCTTTCCTGATTTTCTTCTGCAAATGACACATCTTTTCAGGGGAGCTCCAGCCATACCTCTTTCTTACCCTGTGCACTCTACACGGGAGAGGGAAAGAGAGGCTACACCAGATCACATCTACAATAAGGAGAAGAAACAAAAAGCTCACGTTTGTGAGCTCTCTCCCTAATGCTATACAGAACAAACTGCAGATGGGGTAAAGGTTCTTGCCCCAGGTGCCCACACATAACATTTTATAGCACCAGATTTGGGGGCATTAAGCTGTACACGTAAATTGTGCCCATTATTATTATTCACTGTAAACATGCCATAAGTATGGAAATATGGCCCTGCTAGGCTACAGAAGTCTGTACTGAAATATTAAACAGCCCATTAAATAGAAGCAGTAAATACTCCAAAGTGCGGGAGACCTTATTCAGTTATGTAACTCTGGACAGGCTTTAAACCTGGAAAATGCTTGGCTCCATCTAAATGCCCTCCTTACATCCCACAACTCTGCACTGCAAGAAACCACGGGAGAAAACAGCCAGCGAAAATCCACACAGGGCAGCAAATGCACTGCCACTTGAGTGACTGCTGGCTCTGAGAGCAAACAAATGGCATGAGAAACAGGCTCCACTAAAAGACAAGAGACAAGGAATGGAGACAAGGAATGCAGGCAAAGGTTACTCGAGCACACCTCCTGGTCCAGAGCAAAGATCTATCTAATTTAGGAAATAGAATTCAGGGCCTGGGGGTCCGAAGCTGATATGAATCCCAGAAAAACTCATCAATCCTGGGCTCCATAGCATCTCTGATAGGGTGAATCCAAGGCCTTAGAGATGCATACGCTGCTTTTAACCCCTGTGTTAAGCTGCTGCCCCATGTAAGGCAGGGTCAGGCCTGGAGCAGACTGGCGCAGGATGGCACCTGTGTCCTCCCAGCACCAGCAGAGGTGCCAGGACAAAACACCTGAACTGGGGGCTGTAAGGCTGGAACGCAGCCCAGCCTCGTGGCAGTTCATACCACTGTCAAGGACAGAAACCACACGCTTCTTTCTCTACTGAAGAACACAAAACCTCATTTACTCCCCTGATTGCATTAGCCAATATGAAACAAAGTAACTTTTAATAAAGTGTGCCATGGCAGAGAAAAATTGATACAATCACAGAGCCGGTATAATGGGATTTAATTCTGCTTCAGATGTGCTAGTTTTAATAAAAAAGGATTGAGCAAATCTAAAATAAATTACAGTGAAAGGTCAGGCTTATTGCTTGTACTGTTACGTTAACTCTTCTGCAGACATTTTTACAGACTGTATTTATGAGACCTTTTGATTTTCAGGATAGGTATAAAATACATCTGCAATTTTCCCATTATTTGTGGCAATGTTTCTTTTACAGGTGTCATTTCCCAGTGCTTCAATACAAATTTCCCTAGCTGACATTTATAAGAAATGATGAGTTATTTATGGGGTGGTGTTGTTGAATTAGCAAAACTATTTCCCAATAGAAAGTTAAACTCAACTAGAAAAAAAAATTGTCAAGGGAACGATTATCCCCATTTTTGTGTCAGTGACACTTGTGATTTCTTTGTCATTAATCATTCCACCAGCACATCACTTATTCAATAGGAAGCAAATCAATTACTTACTGTTCTGTTCAGCTATGTCCCTGCTTCTCTGACTACTGAGAGCAGACAAGAATGGGAAAAAGCTGCAAACACTGAATCTTATTACCTGTCTCTTATTAAAATTACTGCAGCACCTAGAGACCCCAGCCAAGATCGCAGCCCATTTCGCTCAGCGTTGTAACACAGAGCTCAATATCCATCCTAACCCTAAAGGACACGCACAGCACAGACTGCTGGGGACAAGAAGAGAAGGTGAGCAAGCTGCAGAGGAGGGAGCTTGTTGTCACAGAGGAACTACGAGTGCATCATGGGCACACGGGTGTTTCTGGATATTTCTGTGCATCTTTACCCAACTTAGGTGCACATGACACTCTATGCATGGAAGGGGAACTATCCATTTTGCACTCATCTTGGGGTGATGCCCAGACACAACGAGCTCAATGCTCTAGAGCTGCAACCTGAGAAATCCTGCTGAGCTTGATCAAAGGAGCTATTGGAAAGAAAATGCAGTCCCCTTCTTGGTATCTGTCTGTATTCACTCTGTCAGAGAGCCTGGCTACAAAGCCATAGACAATACACAAACAAGGAAAGCCAGACTGTGTGATCTTAAAGCCCAGTTAAGTCATGTGTCCAGTTAAGTTGGCTCAGGACCATGGAGTCAACTGGGAGCTCCAGGGGGGAGCCAGCAGGCCAACCCCACCTGAGCTGTAGGCAACAAGAATCCACCCCAGCAGTCAAGGGCTCTTCACAGGGTTCCTGGCTTTTAAGAGTCACTTTGATCCTGAAACACTAGCTTTTATTTCATTCTGATGAAATCAACAAGAAATTAATGCCAGCTATTGAGGAGCACATACCTGCTTTGTGCACAGCACAGAATTCAATCAGGAATGTCACTGCTCCATAATCAGGAACATAAGCAGACACTACTCAAACTTAGAGAGCCATGGATTGATACTGTGGGCTGCAGAAAGGCAGTCTTCATGAGCTAGCAGCAGAGATCCTGCAAAACACACTTATCAGAGCCTGAGTTACATGAATGTGTAAAAGGGGGCATGCTGAGAACACCTCTGAAGCCTGTGAAAACTCTGCATCACATTTCTGCTTTAAACAGTCAAAATTGCTGAGGTAGAGTAGTAACAAGAGAACAAAGTTTGTGGCTTGGCCAGACACACATTGCCTGTGAGCTGTGTTACAGACAGGTTCCACGTGCAGGAGGTTGCCAAGGCCTCTCCAGTCCCTCGGTGCTGCCCTACACCTAGAGAAGGGGGAACCTCCATGGCCCTCCTTCCCCCCTTCTTGGCCTTCCATGCTCAGCCAAGGCCCAGCACAGGCTGTGCCCACAGCCTGTTGGCAGCAAATTGAATCTGAGCCAGCAGCATGCCCTGGCAGCCAGAGGGGCCAACCATCCCCTGGGTTGCACCAGCCCCAGCACTGCCTGCTGGACAAGGGAAGGGCCTGCCCCACTCTGCTGTGCACTGGTACCAACTTGAGTACTGAGTATAACATGCTGCAACGTGAAGAGATTAAAACTATTAGGGCGTTTAAAGGAGGGGAAGGGGCTGGAGAAAGAGACAAGTGGGAAAGGTCTCACTCCCTTCCAACTCAAGCTATTCAATGATTCTTCCATTATGTGCGCAGCAAGTGTAAATGGTGAGCAGAGCACACACACTAAGGAGCAGTGCTTGCAATATAGGGGAATTGATCAGCTCTTGGGTCTCTGATGAGCTCTTAGGTCTCTTCCTTAAGAAGCCCAAACCCTGGCCAAGGCCAGACACTATACAGGAAGAATAAAAGACAGTCCCACACATAAAATAACAGAGCCAAGAAGATAAAAGAGGCCAGGTAGTACCAAAAACTAACTAGAGAAGGCCAATAGCACTTGCACGAGGCAGAACACAAGATAGCTCTCAGCAAACAGATAAATGTAAGCTGCCAAAAAAAAAAAAATCATACTGAAAGTTGTGTGGTCTTTTTGATGACTATTAGATAACTAGTAAACTGTAAGAAGATGTTATCTTCATTTTTCTCGTTGATAAATGTAGCAACCTTTAGACATACCCTCCCCAACTTTGCTTCAGAAGGAGAAGCATCTACTGAACTCAGTATTGTGATAGATCTGTTCATATATACTTTTCCTTATGATGCCACTGAGTCTTTGACAAGGTATCTGTATCTATTTCTAGCTATCTAAGATACAGACGTAACCCACAGTCTTTGCAGAGGACCTACTATTTATAACCTCCAGCAACTTCAGAGGATTCACATCAATCATAGCAGATCTCCAGCAGGAATGTGGTCCCCATCTGACAAAACTGTCTGTCTTATTTCGTCTTTTATTTTAATAGGTTTCCTGCCAGCCAGGTTCTGCTTCCATTTGATCAAGGGTACTAAGTCTTCAATCAACTCTTCTCCTTGCTTTCTGGTCTATTTTTAAAGGCATTGACCCAAATCCATGAGAGCAGTAAAAATACTGTAATTACAACAGCTAATTCCCAATGAGAACAATCATTTCTATAGCAACCCTCCAAAGAAGGCCTCTAAGCTAAATCAAAAATAAACTGAGTACATAGGCAAGCTAGCAGTGCTGCTCATCTTAGGTTCCAGGCACCATTCTTCCTTGAGGAATGGCTTTAAAAAAGCAGGTAGTAAATCGCTGACAGTCTCATCAAAGCTGTATGTCAACACAAACATACTGTACTGCATTAATTGCAAAGCAGGCTCTCCTTAACTCTCCAGCACCCTTGGCACACGCAAACAGGCTCTGACTGAAGGGCTGACTGTTTAGGTTGCCTCACCTAGTCTACTTCAGGAGCATCTAGGCGTGAGCAAGGGATACAGCAACCACTCAAAACCACTGGAATAACTTACTGTAACAGTTTAATATCCCTGTTGGGGGGGGGGGGGGGGGGGGGGAAGAATATTTTCCATCTATTTTGTTAATAGATGTAATTAACTACGTGTTACTTTTAGTTTCCTCTGCTGATGAAGACTTTCTGACCATGTTCAGACAGCCTACTTTCAACATAGTACCAAGAAAATTGTGCATGAAAGATGCGTTTTTTTCAAGAGTGATGCAGCCAGCCCATGCACAGGATTCTAAAGGCAGATGAACTGAGAAAGCTGGAGGTAAACATTAAGTAAATCACGCAGACCTCAGGATGGTTGAATGCCACCGAACATATTTTTCTAAAGAGTTCTGTATCTCAAAATACCCATGTGGAAGACAGAGCCATTTTCTTTACAAAGTACAACTCGACAACACTGTGCTCCTGTTTTCAAGTGAATTACTGTCCACAATCCTAATTTTCTGCCTCTGCACCTAAGACTACAGTAAACCTCAAACACTCCACAAAGTACATAAATGTTTATGTGACTCTGCAAACAGAAAACGAACGAGAGGGCAGCATGCAGCAAGGCATCTGATGCAGAATGATGGAGATTGGTACAAAATCTGAGAGTCAGCAACGTTTGCTTTAGGTAATGCCTGGCTCTGGGGAGCCCTTATTAGATGTGTCTTGTACACAAATCAACAGAGTAGAATAGGGATTGTTAAACAAAGTGACTGCAGCAATCGGTCAATACAGAAAGACCATTAGGGTTGGATGTAACTCTGCAGAAAGAAAATAAAAAAGTAAATTACCAGTGTACAGAATACCATAAATCTTACAGCAAATAACTGATGCCTGTTTCTACTTCTGCCAGAGATTCAGTCTTTTTATAACACCATTGTACCTGCCTTTCCAATTCAAATCACCTTTATTGTTGAAACAAAACACTGAGCACCAAAGAACAAGCTCTGCCACTGTGTATGGTAGTTGGTGCTTTTATAAACAGAAAATCTGATGATGTATCTGCATCCTGCTTTTCAGTTTGTTTTGGCCGATTTCTCACTCATCCATCAAAACTTCTGCTTGTAAGGATCCTCATAAAGAAATGCTTGAGCAAACATGATGGCACACAAGGGTCATTCTCTCTGCCTGTGATGGCTCTACCAGCACCTGCAACCCAGCACATCTACACAAAAGGCACAAAACCACGTAAAAGCATTGCACCCAAGATGAGTTCCCACAGAACACTGGATAGGAATCAGGACTGGTGCTCAGTCAGCTCTTACTTTTCAGGTCCCTGAGTACACTTCTAAAATGGAACACCTGTCAGTGCTGAAAAAAATAGGTTATCTCTGATTCTGTTTCTGATTCACCACAAAATAACTTGCAGCTCCATAAACTTGGTCATGTTGTCACAGTACTAAAACAAAATCAAAAGCTTATTTATTCACTTTTACCTCGTAAGTCCTAAATCAATAATTGCACCTAATGACTAACAACAAATTCAAAACATTAATTTGCATTGAGTACCGTAACCTAATAAGAAGGCAACAACTGTATTTGTTGAAATTGATTTTCCTTTTGTTACCAGCACAAAATCTTCAGGTCTGTATAATAATAAGATACAGCATATGGAGGAGTTCATTATCACAGAATACCAAATAGGCAAAAATTAAGTTTCTTTTTCAGTGTGGAAGGGAAATGTTGAATCTCCAGGGCTGATGTTTGAACAAAGGAAATTTCTTGTACCTCTTCCGCACGAGCATTCAAGCAGTGGGAATCATCAAAAGGTGAATTTCAAAGCCTACTAAAATCACTTCGTAATGTAAATAATTAAAATCATTTCTGAAGTACATACCCATAGAAGCTATGAAGTGATGCTGAAACACTGTTCTGAAAGGGGCAGGTGTTGTTTCCTTTGTTTTTCATTCCAGCAACAACTCTAGCAGCAAGTCACTGAAGCCCAGCCCTGCAGCACACTGAGCGATGCTGGGATGTTTATGCTGCTTTTTGGCAGAGGCCTCCGCTCCAGGCGAGAGCAGGTGGGCACAGGGAGCACCACATCCACCAGGAGCTGAAGCAGCAGAGCCCTTCAAGTTGGAAACCTGTAGGGCTGGAGCAGGAAGGGGCACCCGGCTCATCCCTCACAACACCATCCATGCGGGTACTTTTGGTAAGGACCGACCAACTGGGAGGGGAGTGCAGGACTATGGCCTTGCTGAGGCAAATCTAAACTAAAGCCCCAAGCACCTCAGTACTGAGATGACACTCTCAGCAGCAAGTTACAGCAGCTTTACTTCAAATTTCAGTTTTTTACCAATAAAACATAGGTTTTATCACTACTTGCCAGATAACTGCACACCAAGTTTCCCAGCACAGGTAACTGTTTTGAAGCCACAACCTTTTCCCTCTTTGTTTCCAGTGTTAGCAGAGAGGCCCGCTGTGAGAGCAGCCCTCACAACAGCTCAGAAACCTGCCAAGATCCCAATCTGTTAATTTGGACAGGTTTCCAAGGAACCTCCTCATGAAAATATCCATGATGCCAGCCAGCCCAGCAGGATTTGAATTAAGGCTAGGATGCAAAATCTTCCTCTCAAATCAGAAGCACGTTTTTATTGAGCACATCTCACACACTCATGCATCTCTGTTCATTACAGAGACTTGACCACCCTACAATCCAAACACCAAGCAGTATTTCAAGTGGCAGTAATAACCTACAACTCCTGCCTCTCCTCCTAGCGGTTGGCAACCCTGCCCACGCCAGGGGGCTTGAAACTAAATGATCTTTGAGGTCCTTTTCAACCCAAGCCATTCTATGATTCAGTTTTTGCAGCCGTGTAAGCATCAATCAGCAGCACAGCCTGGCATAAGCTGATCGTCTCCAGGGCTGCTTGAACTCGAGCTGTGGCAAGGTCACACATGCCAAGCAGGAGAGCTACAAACAGCTCTGAGAAGGGTGGAAGCACCCAGGGATGTTCCTACCAACCAACTGCAGAGCACAAGGAAATCAGACTGCCAACAACCTCCAGCGATGAGGAACAAGGTACTGAATGAAAATATGAATCCTCATTTAAAAACATGTGAGGGCACCAGGGATTTCCAACCACAAGAAGGAAGCAAGCACCACATCATCTTGTTTTATTTAGAGGGGATGACTGAAGCAGAGTTGATGGCATAGAGTACGTGCAGTTTCCCACATGCAACCAAAGTAGGCTTTTCAGTCAAACACGGTTGGAAAGAGTTAACTGATCAGTGGTATCACTCAAATCAGATGCCAAATCAGTGGTCTAGTTTGCCCCTGCCGCGGAGTGATTAATACATTCACCAACACATAGAGGCAGGGCCCCCATCTGTTGAACAGTATTAAAAAACACTCAGCAACAAATGTGTTGTCAATGAATAAGGTGTATCAGCCTCTAATGAGCAGCTATTCTTTCCAGAAGAGCACTTTGTGAACAGTATCTATCCAGAAGTTCTGTATAAATAAAAGACAGGACTCCATATCAGTGAAGAGCCAAATATAAACTCCTATTATCCCATGTTCTTACTGTGCCTACTACCACTGAATACGAGTTCATTAAAAAAAGCATTAGTTGGTGAACAGGGAGCTCAGGCAGAAAAAAAAAGGAGCAATTAGCAAAGTTGAAGTTCTATCCATAAGTATATAAATACGGCTAGTGACACAACTAATAAATATTAAAAGTTTACAGTTTACCAATATAGTTACTAGTTGTACCATCATGGTTGTATAACCAGTTCCTCAAGGTGCATTACAATTAAAAATTTGTAACAGCCAATTCCTTCGAGAATCTTAAGCTATAATGCAGTTGCTACCTGAACACTGCTGTATTACGCTCATTTAGAAAAGATGACTCACCACCAACATAATGGATTTACTCTTGGAATTGTGTAGAAGCTCCATGAAATTCCAAAGCCACCAGTATGCAGCATTTGGCATTACTGGCACAAAATCTCAGCTTCTCATTAGTAGCAGGGCTTAGGATTGCTATGATTTAAAATACTCCATAATCAAGTGTTCTTTTCCCCAGCAGAGATCACAAAATAAGAGGCAAAGAAAGCACTCAAAAAACAATCCTGAAGAATCTGTGGCCTTGGGCAGCATCCAACTAATTCACAATGGATAAAATAAAAGAAGGTAACTTTTCACACTGTTTTCATAAGGCATGAAACTGCCAGATAGAAGCACCAAGTTCTGTTCCCTGAGAAAGATGGCCTTCCCAGACACTGAGGGCTGCAGTGAGAAAACCTCACACAACACCAACCACCACTGCTCTTCTGGCTGCTCCCACAGCTGCAGCTGCTCACCCCCTTTCCACCTGCCCCAACTTCTCCTGCACTGTTTTCCAGATAATCTGTGCACTGTAGCAGATCTCAAGTTCCTCCAGCTTCCCTGCTTAAATGGGGACATCCTCACTCCCCTCCCACCCCATTTGCTTTCCCTAGTCCCTGGTGGAAGTGCTCTCATAGCACCTATAAACGCATAGGTCACACAACTGTTATAGTGAAGAGCGATGTGGAAATGTTCTCTTCAGGAATGACTACAGAGATCTTTGTTATAAACAAACAGTTTTATTACAACAGTTTAGTATCTCTCCGGATGGGACAGATCTGCCCCAAGTTTTTCTAGTCCTCCATAAGGGGAAACTACCAACTACACCTTCAGGCAGGACAGCTGCTCCCTTTACAAGTCCTCTTATTTGAGCACAGAAGCTTCTTCAGAAGACTTAACAGGTCCAGCTTCCAAAACATTCTGTAAATGATAGGCATCAGTGCTCATAGACAGTATGAAAGTAGCAAGTAGCTACAGATCATCCTCAGCTGGGAATCAAACTGAGCTGAGGAATGAGATTGTGGAGTCACATCTACTGGTGACCAAAGGCTGCAGTGATACAATGCCTGGTTCTTACTACTCTACGTCAAGAGGACATAAGCTCCAAAGTATTTTATTTCAGTAACTCACCAAAGGGATGAAAAAACTGAAAAACAGCAATATACTTTAATAAAGCATCAACATATTTTGAGACAACAACAGGTAAGGCTGTCACAAAAATACAGACACTAACACTTCAAGATTACAGGAAATTAGATTTTGAAAGCAGATGTGGAGCAGCCACACACACACCTTGCATTCAGCTGTAATAGCCTGAAAGCTCTGAGAAGTACAAGAGAAATGGAAATAAATCAAACTATTTTGAACAGCATCCCAAGAGCATGGGCCAGTCAGCACCAGAGTGCAGTTACTGGAAGACAATAGTTCATATCAATTTTTATGTACAATGTAAATCTCATTTTTAAGAAGTTCAGAAGTTACCTTTCAACACAATGCAGACTGAACACGTAGATGCTGAATGTAGAGGCTGGATAGCATGCAAATGCAATTAACACATTTCAAAATATGCAAACCAAGTTCAATTCTACTCTCTTGGAAAAACTAAAAGCAAACATTCTAACTGTGATGCAGCAAAGCTTTTACATATGTGCTTGAAGTACACAGACTAGATAAACTCACATAAAATTTAGCAATCAACCTTCAGTTCTTAACAGATATGAACTACAGAGATCAACTCTTTCCAACCCAACATCAGCAAGGGTGTCAGTGTCACATCTGTCATTTCATACTTTCAAACTACTGCTGGCTGAAAAATTCCATGCTTTTCCAACCTGTAAGGCCCTCGGAGGTTTTGGCTGTTGTTAGTTGGGGCTTTTTTTTTTTTCCCTTCAGTAGCTTTGTTATAAATCTGTCATCACTCAACGTGCTTAATCCCAGCAGTGAGCCTGGGGAAGAGGCAGGCACAGTGAGAGCCTACGGCCAGTGCCAGGGTCTGTGACAGCACACAGCAAGAAGTGCAGGTGCTGTAGGAAATGCATAGGAAGTTACTTCCATCAGGCATTCAGATGGATTCCGATTACCTCCATATACTGCATTCCTTTGCTTATGATGTCAAGGAGTGAAAACTATTTTTCTTTCTAAACCATAACCAGTATTAGCAATAAATTCAAGAAGCAATGCAAATTTACAAGAAAAAAAATCTATTCTAGCACAGTGATGCTACTTGTTCAAATGGCACCTGAAGATGGTTTCACATTACTAGCAGGGAGAAAACCTTTCCTTCTAGATGTCATTATGAGAAATAGGAATTAAAAACAATGAAGATTCAGCCATATCACCACAAACATAACTCAAAAATAAAGGGTGGCTAATTTGAAACAATAAGTGAAAGAGCTGTTGTGCCCTCTCCAAGGAGGATACGTGCACTTTGAGAAGTGCTGGATGACTGTGCATTACTTTCTTCAGCCCCAACACAACCATCACCAAATTTTAGTTATGTACTCAATAGGAGACAAGAAATTCCTTTCAAACTTTTCATATCATATTTCTCCAACAACTGCCCAGTTGTCTGAAGGCCCAGAGTTTTCAGGAGTTCTTTGTGTGACATTACATTCAGTGCTTACAAATTTCTCACAGGCAGTACTCCTCATCTAAGATAAAAGTAGTTAAAACTAAGTGATTCTTTTCTTTCAGCCCACCTAATTTTGAGCCACAGCAGCATATCACTTAGATTCTGCCAGGCACATACTGTGGTTATATCTACAACTAGAAGAACAGAAAAGGAAAAGAAAGATCCATTTTATTTTAATCCTGACCAGCACCTGTTAGCAATTTTCTTTAGTTATCACTGTGGGACATGATGAATAGGAAGACTCAATGTGCTAAGGAACTAGAATATAGTATACAAGCGCTCTCAAGGATGCAGCACCACATTTAGTTTAACCAGGAACCACAGACTGTACGAGATAACATATTTCCTGGGAGTATCTACCATGCTTCAGAGAAGCTGCCTGATCACAAGGGTAGTATCTGAAAGGACTGCATGATCTTGTGCTATGCAGCTATTGTATCACATCACTGAAGGAGCAGTATTAATTTGAGGTAACCAAAACCAAGAAGTCTGCATAAAAGAACAAGTTGAGGTATTAATATTTCAAAACTTCCCACATACTTTGCAAATAGTGCAGAAAAACTGGATACACAAGAACATAAACAAGAACAGAAGTGTAACAAAGCTAATCTCCAATAAACAGAAAAACAGATTTCATGTATTTTAAGACTTAAAGCATTAAAAATATTACCTGATTACACCAAATAGTAGCGAAGGAATAGGGTTCTACCCCTAGCTGACATAATTAAGTAAAAATTAATTTGGCTCTTCCAGTTTATTTCCCTTCCTCTTTATACACGCTGTTATAACTTCAGGCAGTAAAGTTACTGAGTGATACAGGAGCTGAAAAGCAAATGTAAATAAGGCATCTTCCTCTATTAATAGCAATGCTCCAGAGATTTGTGATTTATATGTAGGTAGCTGCATAACAATTTACAGACCATAATTACACTACATGTCCTCCTGCCAAGGACAAAATAGGACACTGACTACTCTGATACCAGCAATACTATTTGGAAAGCCATCCTTCTCCACACGCACTCTACCCCACTGTGGTTGCATACTCAGTTAAAAGTATGCTGACTCCCATCGTTAGCCTGCTGCCTGAAAGCTGTGCCCCATCATTACCAGGCATGGCTCTCAACTCAGATCTCAACAATAAATACTCTGTTGAACCACAAATCTTGCAAATAAAAGCCCAGGGCAAACAATTAATGACTGGGTTCCTGGACAAAAGCTCCATTCTGAAATAAGAAAGCCAAAAGAACAGCATCTTTCCAAGTGCCCAGCCAAGCCATCACATCCATTTTTGTACAAAACCTTCTACACAGACCATCAGGAAAGACTGGTAATCGTTCATCAAGTGTACAGACATTAATCCCAGAAAGCCTCAGACACATTCCAGCAGATTTTAATTAACACAAAAATGTGGACAGAACTCTGTCCTAGAACTCAGTAAGTTTTTATTAAAGCTTAGGTTTTACAAAATTCAGAAGAAAGTAGCCAACAAAAGCATGAAATACAAGGCAACATTATCATCTCAAACAACTCACGAAGGAAGCAAACTGCACTAGAAGAAACTTACACATCTTCAAGGAAGGTACCATGTAAAGCACAATGCATTAATCTAGACTTGACATTATAAGGTCATGTGCTGCTGTGGCAAGGTCCATACTAAACACCAGATCAGAGACAGAAGATTAAAGTAAAACATTAGATGTCACAGTCACTGTTCTACTTATCTGAGAAAGGCAGAGACTCCAAGGTGAGCAGAAACTATGAACCTGCTTAATAAAGGCCATTCTCACAAAGTCAAGAAAAGGTACATCCAACACTTTCATCCCCTCATTAAAATGGAAATACTAAAAAGGAGCACTCCACAGCATATCCCCATTGCTTCTGACTGACGTGCTGAATCAAAGGTGAAAGGAGAAAGAATTAAGAGCTAATTACAGCAACAGATCATCTAGCACAAGGCATCATATCTGAGCAGCCTACCAACCAAGAGAGGAGTTATTTTGTTTGCTACTTAACGAAGCTATTAGTTGCTCACTTCCATTCATTAGGCATAGAAAAGGTTTAATCTGGAGGTCATTCCAGGAAACACTTCACCCTGTGCTTAAGCACACATGCAGCCTAATAGAAACCAGTGACCAGGAAAACAGAAAAACTTATCTGCAGCTTTTCCTTCGGAGTACTTCTGAGAAAAACACCCATCTGATTCTGACACCAAACAATGTCGTCAGCTTCATTAGATTTTGTTTTGTCATGCTCCTGATGCTGTCTATATACTCCAAAAAAAAAATCTGATTGATGATGAAGGCACAATTATACAAACCTTAACATTCACTTTAAATGAGGCTATGCAGAAAAGAGGGGAGGGAAAACGAAGATGAAGTATGTTTCTGTTCAAATAATTTTATTTTCCCACAGCCATATAAATTTAAAATATGAAACAACAATAATACAGCTATAGAATCTAGTTCTTCTTTCAAAGCAGCAGCATATAAAACATATAAAAGCTAAAACCTCAGCACAAGCTTAAAAAAAACAAGGACTGAGTGACTTTTGCTGAAGACATGATTTCACAAAATACAATACACAAAAATACTGGAATGCATAAAATATAAAGCTACACATTCTAGGTAAAGAATGACATTGTAAAATATACAAAATTGCAAAATTAAGCCAAGGGATTTGTGGGTGGGTACCATGAATACAGAGAAGTTGGCAATTAATACTTGTAGATGAAGAGAAGGAAGAGACAGCTTTATATTTTGAATTTGTTTTCCAAGTTCACGATTTAACTTTCTTAGCATCTTTCTTTCCAGAGTTTTCAGCAGCCAGGTCTGCTTTTCTCTTTTGTGACTAAAAGGGAGAAAATTATTTTAAAATTAATTCATAGAAATGGTAACATCACATTGCTTTGTTTTGCAGTATGTTAACTAACCAAGCAACATTAGCAGCATTGATGTATTTAAGTTCCAATTCAAATTTTACAGGCCAAAACAGCAGGGTGAACAAAACAATCTTAGCCATAGACAGAATTCTGCCACCCCTTCTGCTTTCCTTAAGACCTGCACAAAACGGTCTCAATGGCACAGATACCATACAGCACAAATAAGATACAATCAGGACCTCAATTTATGTCTTATTTTAAAGGATTGTCATCTTTAAAGCAAGTAAACAGAACACTTCTAATTTCTTCCTCCAGGAACTACTACAAAGGGAGCAATGACAGTCCTTCGACTCAATTAGAGCCAATATATCATGTATACAAATAGGCAGGAAAAAAAGAAAGCTTTGTTTTCTTACTAGCTCCTCAGTTACTTACACTAAAGCCTCTTCTGAGGAAAAAAAAAAAGGAAAGACCCAAGCTGGATGAATTGGGAATACCAACAACAAATCTAGGGGAGTTGTTAACACAGGTATTTGTTTAATCTCTCAACTAATGGTATATACTTGAAGCCATCAGATGCTATTATCTTCATTTTCTAACAAGATACAATGGAATTCAGCCCCACTAGAAGTAAGGTGCTGCTCAACATACCGATGTGACTTTCGCTCCTCTTTTCTTCTTTTCAGCTCTTTCTTTTTCCTCAATTTCCATGTTTTCTTTCTCTATTAAAGATATGAGAGTATTGCAGCGTCTCTGAAACTCCTGAGGAAACAGAAAACAAGTTCTAAATAAAAACTAATTAACAAAAATAGCTGAAATTCTTGAATTCCAAAGTACTCCATTTTTACAGAGTTGTCTTTTCCTTCTGAACCAACTACGGACTGATCCAGTCTTTCACCTTGTTTAGATGAAGCAAATAATACACTGCCTGCCAGCATACTTCACCAGATTTTAGAAAGAGAGGTCTTAAGGGTCTTAAGGGTTAGAAAGAGAGGTCTACATCTTTAAAACAGAGAGAAAAGAAATCCAAACCATCTGCAGCATTACTTTGCTGTGACACACGGAATCAAAGAGAGAACACAGTGCAGAGCTCCAAACTAGCAAAGACCTGTGCAGCTTTAAGCTTAGAACTCAGTGCTGAATTTTGGTCAAAAAGCACCCAGAAGGTAGGAGGCCTTCAATACTTGTAAGCAGCAAGTCTCCCATGGCATCTGAAAGCAATCTAGATTAAATCACATCATTTTTCTTTTTTTTTTTTTTTTTTTTTTTTTTAAAACTATAAATAACATTCTTCAGTACAACTGCCACCAAGCTGGCTTGGTAAAGAAAACTCCATTTGATTCTTCTTTGTATCCCATCTGAGAATAAAAAGTCTCCTATGAAATACAGAATAAGTACATACTACTGATATTATGTTTTACGCATGTTGGGAACAGCAATTCCACTGCTTTTCTTTTCTGCTCAAAGAATAAATAAATATATATATATATATGTATATTTTCTATCACACTCATGTGGAAGAAACCCCACAGCAAAAGAAAAACCAAAAATCTTCACAATTCGACCACTACAAACCTTCAAATTCCACACAAACACTGGCATTCAAATTAACAGTCAGCAAGTATGAGAAAGCTTGGGTGCGAGCAAGGCCAGTGGTGTGTCTGTCATCCCAAATACACCACTCTCTTTAGACCCCTAGGGATGACTAAAAGCAGAGAAGAGTAGAAAGATGATCATCCACGTGGTAGAGGCACTTCACATTGTGGGAATCTGTGTACATTGCACTCAGAGACTTCGGAACTGTAGGTAAAGACCAGTGACGACCTGTTCCACACAAAAACCATTACTTCAACCTGTATGAATGTGAGAGAAATTGGCTTGTGCTAAATTCAAGACAAACCATTATCAGAAAGGTGTTGAGAAATAACCATGCACCATTTGCCTCAAGAGACAAATACTCTAATTTCTCAGGTAAAAAATGTCTGCATAGATACATTCACTGTAAGAGGTGTTCAGGTTCACACTTGGGGATTCCGATGGACTGCCACTCCAGAGCATGCTGTGGACAAAGGACTCAAAAACAGCTTTCTCAGGAGAATCACAGAAGCATTTGACATCAATAAGTAGCATGCACATGGACTTCTGTTACACCTACTACCACAGCATGAAGAAGTCTGCCTTCAACTACAAGAAGTACTGTATGGGCTGATCCACCTCATTTTAGTGCTATGAAAGTACACTTAGTCTGAAACGCCTTGCACCTTTGCAGATGCAATTTCATTCAGTATGGCCTGATACTTTCCTCTTTAGGATTGAAAGAGATAAGATGTACTCTGCTCCCTGCTTTCATGGCTCTAACAGCTAGTATTGCAGGAAATAAGACGGGTGCGCTGAACCATCACCTCCTTCTGCATGACTGAAGGCAAAGATGTTGGCATGAGTGTGAAAGTAGAAGTTCAAGGCTTTGTCAACAGGTCTGAATATTCCTGTATGTACAGTGGGTCATTTTTCTTACACTGGGCAGGGTTTGCAGAAAAGCCAGAGGGCATGCACAAATTATGCCCAGAAAACAGAGATGATTCATTATTGTCACAATATTCTGCATTCTTCCTACATAAGACAGAAACAAATCAAACATGCATGCCTCCACGCCCTGTTAATAACTTTATCACTTTAAAGAGCACCTAAGCTCTCTCTCTGCAAACTTACATTTTAGATTAAAAATAAAAAAACTGTTAGTGGAATGAGTCAATGAAACAATTTATTTTTGCTTTCCTGTGAGAAAATTTACAGAAGAAAAATAAGATGGAAGATAAATCAGCTATTTATGTGGAATTCAAGAGACATCTAGTGGATAGCAGAATGCAAAGTCTTCCTGAAAAGCCCGATCACAAGTTATCAGAATTACACTCCCTGCTTAACTTCTTTCACATGAGTTTGAATGTAACACAAGGTAACTTTGAGGTTACCTGTGAATTTCAGTGTTCTAAGGAGGGGTTTTATCCACTTCCACTAAACTTACTATACATATCCCTTTGTAATGATTCCTATTTATTCTTAGCATGTAATTCTTGGAACCAAGTTATCCTCCAACACTTCTCTTCACAGAAAGTATCAAGCCTGCACAAAACAGATCCACAGAAGTGAATGCTTCCACAAATATCACCATATCTGTATGCATAAAATACACGATTATTGGCAGTTTAATCTTAACTATCCTAACAATTTAAAACCATTAAGAAAAATAAATGCATATATGAAGTGAAAGATTATTTTCTCTGTATTTTCATACCACTCCTTCAGCTAACAGTAGAAAAACAAATCAGTATTACTGTATATAGTTTGAGAAAATAATCCAGAATTCACTGTATGCCCCTCCCTTGGTTTCAGCAATAGCAAAACATTTCTGCACTTTAGAAAATGACTCCTTTCTCCTTCAAAAATAAAAATTTGAGTGAATGTATGATTAGGAAGATTTAAACATAAGATTTAACACTACCTCTGACTTAAATATGCCAACCAAAATTAAATGTTGAGCCATATTTTTCATTTCTAGTACCAGTTTCTATGACTTGAATGGATCTCTCCACAGACAACTTAAAATTAACTGGACTTAATACTGGAGGCTTCTTTATGGTTACAATTTTACCATCAGTAATTCTTCAAACTGACATTTCAGCAAGAAAAGCTTGCTATCCTTTTTAATTAAGGGTAACCACTGGACTATCACGAAACACTTCAATTGCTGAAATGTCAGGCAAAAATTGGACTGTGAAGCTGTAACAGTGGCAAAGTACACATTCAAAAACATACCTGAAATATTTCAACTTGTTCTATTATTCTTAGTACTGTACCCACAATTCTGAAAAAACATTTTATTGACATCCTGAAGGAGACTGCATTAAGTAATGCACAAGTTGTTCTGCTGCGCTGAACTATCCTAAGTTGCAGCTTTGCATACAAAATAGTATGTGAGTTACATGAGCACAATGTAACATTGAATTAGAAACTGGTTTACATGGCAAGAGGGAATATCTAGGACAGCTGCATCTAGAAGAGGGTACTTCCCCTAGGTGTCTCAGCCATGCCATCATGCCTAGCTCTCACACCTTAGAAGATCACTTGATGTTATTATAAGAAAACTGGAAGGACATGTTTCCCATGTTTATATGATCACATACAAGATACAAATGCATTTGTTCTTTACAAAGTGCAGACCTGCACACAGGCTCTCAACCAAAATTCAGAGTATTCGTGTATTTATCTACTGAACTTGGATTTGTTTTCCAAGAATGAACAAAAATCTCCAGAAAATGTTAACTAAAAAGCACTTACATATGAAATCCCTATTAAAAACTAAAGATAATTTTGAACTAATGATTAGCTCACATTTAGCTCTGAAAACTTCCCTGGGCATTTAAAAATTAAAGAGCAAAGTTAGAAAAGCTGAAATTCCCTCTAAGTATCCAATTCAGATGTTTTCAGATTTTAACGTTGTCCAATAATTCTGAAGAGCAGTCACATTTTAAGAGATAACATTAAAACTTCCAGCTTGCAACAGCAGTACCTCTGCTACTTGTAAGGCTAGCTTTCTTCTGCATTAGTCCCTTTGGTAGCACGTGACTCAGAAGATTTTCTGTCACTGTGTTGTTTGCTGTGCTACAGGAATAGGTTGTCTTTAGAAAACTCAAGTGAGAATGAAAGCCAACACTACTTTCTCAGCATGTTTTTCCTAATTTCCAGTATTCTAGAATAAATCTAAAGTATGTGATCCAAGGAAAGCTACACTTAGTAATGACTTAATCTAATGACTTAGACCATGTAGCCAATACCTACCATTGCTGTTCTGGATTTGATGAACCAGTCAAATCTGAACTGAGGAGCGTTGCGCACACACTGCCTTAATTCCTCATACACATTTTCTTTGTCAAAGCCCATCTTGTGCAACATGCAGATCAAAAATCTGTCTTCCTCCTCTGTGTAATTTTTCCCTTTGTTTGTTCCATACTGAATACGCAACTGATGAAAAGGTGCTTTATATCTTGCAATCTGAAGAGAAACAACCACTGTTAAACACACAGCATGTCACCATGGATTTATTACACATTAATGCTGATCACACACACGTGGTTACTATATAAAAAGCTAGAACTCCCAACCCCAGCTGCCCCCTTTCTGAAAGGATTCAGAAGATTCTATCCCCCTGTAACCACAGGCACAGTAAGAAGCAATCACCCTAAATTAAAAAAATCTTGCAGTAATTACTTTGGCATCAAGGGCTTTCTTGATACTGATCCTCCGTTGAATTCTTGCCTCTCCTCGTTCAATTTGAGCCATAATTCTCTCAATGTCCTGCAGTTCATTGCAACGTTCCCAGAAAACAGCTGAAAAACACAAACCAAAACAATTAGCAAAATAAAGTCTTCTCCTTTATTCTTACGCCTTTCCTCCATTAAAGCACTCCAGCAGAAGATGTAGTGCAGTTTGTAGACCTGTGAAGTTTGAAGGAATTGGTAATACTCTCCCTTTCACTGTGCTAACCAAAGACAGCTCACACAAACCTTCATTCACCATCTTTACAGGCAACTACATAGGTTGCTCCAGAAGTAATGCCTCCAATTTATTTCCTTGGAAGCTACAATGGATGCAAAGAGCACAATAACACCATTCGATAGAACAAATTCTCAGCTACAAAACACTACTTTTCAACAGTCACCATCATCAGTTCCACATTTTCAATGGCAAACAAGAGCCTGCATGCCACACTTGTGAACATCTGCACCAGCAGAGATGAGCCCTGTTCATTGTTGCCACTACTGAAACTTACCCCTTCCACCTCTCACTGTGCTCACATCCACTGCTTGGCTACCACAAATGTTCAGCAAGTGTCAATGAATGCCAGTGGGTACCATTTCTTCCATATGGAGGAATTCAGTTCCACCCCTTTGCTTCATACACCCTTCTATGTCAGACTGTCCCTCTGCTGCTGTCTGTCACACAGCAACAAACTGTAACAGGACACTGGTGGGAAGGTTCAACTTCTACTGCCATCCCACCAACATCCACCTCTGATCTTGCATGCCAAGATCATAAAATAGGTGGAATTGCTTGGAGAGCAGCCTTCATATAAGCAATGATTACTAACAACTGCAAGATGATCTACATCCAAAATAATTAACTGAATTACATAAAACTGAAAAACCTTTAAGTGGGCTTCTTATAACAATGGTGAAACTGGTTAATAACATGAGTAGACATATTTTAATGTCAGCTCTCACTTGCTGGGATTACCTGGTACTTCAGTTATACAAAGAACTTTAATTTGTGGCTTCCTCCCATCACATCTTTTTATTCACTCAGTAATTCAGCACTTTATAGGGAACTCTTGATTAACTGTTTGTGGTTTTGTTTTTTTGGTTTTTTGTTTTTTTTAAGCAACAGGGAGAACACTGCAAAGTTCAATTTAATGAAGGATTTCAGCAAAATTAATATAAGAATGAAGCAAAAAATTCTGACCAAATTAAAAGATACTGCATAAATATCTAGCTAGAATAACAAATATATCTATAAAGAGTTATGTAGCTTCTAAAATACAACCTTATGAATCTGCAAGACCATAGCATCGAAGTCAACTATGCCACCTTTTAGATTTCAACTGAGGGATGGATAATGACAGCTGCAGATGTTGTATGCTGCAAACAACATAATTAAGTCATCTAGGAAGAATTACAACAGTTCAAAGAGTTCTTCCAATACACAACCAAATCCTAATCTTACAGAAGAATATGCAGCAAAAATTGTGGATATCAGAACTAAGAAATATATCTCAACAGATCCACATACCTGAGTACTCAATGACCTCCTCAGGCGATTTTCCCTCCACCTCACGGGCAATATTATCTATATCATCACGACCGTATTTCTCATTAGCTTTAATGAACTGATTAAAATCTCTCTTATTCCAGTTTGTAAAGCCCTGTAAGCAGCAACAGATCAAGAAGCCATTACTAAAGAGAAAGGCAACAAGTTGTCTTATGTATGTGTCATTAGTTCCAACTGACAATGCCTCTGCAGTGCCACACAGTCACAGCGGCTAACAGTTCTGCAGGAATTCCTTAACTTCTATTTCCCAGGGCTATTAGAGAGTCATTTTTCATTGTTTTTTTGTTTGTTTGTTTGCTTTGCATGACTCCACATACATTAATAAGAGCTTCTTAGTTTTTTTCCTCTTAAAAATCTTCTTTACAGTACTTCTGCAAAGAAAAATCTCACTGACAGGTCAGTGTAGCTTCACCTAAATCACCCTTCACCAAAAAAGCAACAAAAAGTTTTAGGAGTGGAGAAAACTCCATTGCAAGTGTCATTCCAAGTTCCTCAAGCAATGCACACAGCTAAAGCAATTGCTGCTATTTACAACATCCACAAATTTTGAACCAAACAGTTGGATGAAAATTTAACTATGTCAGGAAAATAATCTCGTCTGAAAAGATGCAGTCAAATTCTATAGCACTGTCAAATAGAAAACATGTTGTGTACTGAAGTGAATTCAGAACTGAACAACAGTTCAGTGAAATGCAATGCACAAAAACATCATTCAAGAAAGAGATTTTCAAGACAGGGAGAGAAGAAAACATCAACAACGTCAAATACAAGCCATGTGCCTTAACAGCAACTTGTAAGAGTATTTCTGTGATGAAAAAAATGCACTACAAGGAATTCTGTCAGTTCTACAGCTGACTCTACTACTAGACAGCTTCATTACAAGTTTAATATACACAACAGAAAGATTTTTAATTAATCATGAACAGCAGTACTGACACATACAACTTAAATATTCCCTATACTATAAACAGGTGAGATTAACAGATTAGAGATTAACAGATTAACAAATTGTTACCTTGCAAATTTCAAGGTACACTAAGCTCAATTGTTTCAGAGAAAACTTATTACTTTGAGACATACCTTTCTCCTTACAAATTTGTTTTTAATAAGCCTTATTCAGCAATGTAACAGTTCAAATTGTCAAGAAACTAGCCAGTGATAGAGACAGGCATGGCAGAAAAAGAACATACCAAACTAAACTGGGGCAGAATTCACGACACTGCTTTATACAGCTGTGTGAAAAGCTCATGTTGATAGCAACTTGTCCTCTCCAAAACCTTTTTAGACAAAAATCAACAGCCAGATGCAGGTAGAAGGAAGCCATTGCCTGGTTTCTCCAGGGACTGCTTGGCAGGACACTGACCACACAATGTTTGCCTCAGAAATACTGCAGACATTCAGGGAACAAGAGCTGACTAGGAAAGCTAAGACTCAAGGACAGGAAAGGTCACTCAAAAGAAGAGCAAGTCAGAATTGTTGTATCTCTCTGTAATTTCAGTGCAGCTTTCCTTTGCATGTGGCATCATTATTACTTCATATTTATGTTCCATGCCAGTAAAAATAATTATATTCATACACACACAGTGTAGTATTCGACCTGTCCTTATTTTACCTGCGTTAGTAGTTTCTCTTTCTCTTCAGTTTCTTCAGGATTCAGAGGCATAGACTCATCTATCTTCTTTTGTTCTTCTTTTTGCACCTGAGCTGCATTGGGGAGGTCAGGATTCCTGGGAACCTAAGATCCGAGGCATCAACAAGCAATAATGACATGTTACTAAAGACACGTTGTGATGTATCCTGCTTTACCATCTAGAAGTGCACGTTAAATCTCACAGACTGAGGTGGTAACCTGCACACATTAAATATGTTATCACAGAGCAAATCCAAACAGCATCCCACACCTTGGCTACCCTGAAGGAACAAACCCATAATAAAAATATTTTTAAATACCAGATTACTAAAATACTTCTGCAACTATTTAACTACCACAAAATTGAATATCCTCCTGTAAGACAAGGCAATGTATTTATCTCTGCTTGTTCCTTCTTGTCTCAGGTAAGAAATGGAAAGTTGCTTCACCTGTAAGTAATAAAAAGATCCTACTCTACTTTTCTTCAAGAAGCTTCAGTTTATCGAGGTATCTTCAATCTGTTGTCCTCTCCTGTCTAAAACGTACTTTAGGAACTTCTCTGTGTACATACTTTAACTGGTAGGTGAACTGCTACTGCAAATAAAGGCTTTACATCAACAAAATTGTACTATTTGTATATAATTGTATGCTTCCTATGTCTAGCCATCTAACAGCCTTAATCCATTTTCCTGTATTCATGTTTCATTTCTAGAAGTCTTACACTTCTTTCACCTGGCATTCCTTCAGTTTTCAGAAGTGAGCAGTGACCAGAACATCCTTCCTCCTTTCCAGGCCTTGAGTTTCAGTCTTCCCAATTCCAATTTCAACTCTCAACCTCACTGAAGCATTCATTGAAGAATTCCTCACAGCTAATTTTACTTCCTTTAATTCTCATCTATCCTGCCTTGTAGAAAAATCTTTCTGCTTCCTACTAGGCTTTAAGACACTTTCTGCCTTTCCTTAAAAAAAGAAAAAACAACAACAGCAAAACATGTTGCCAGTATTTGTTCTACTCTTTTGCAACGGCAGTTTCCTATCTTGCCTCGTATGACAGTTTATGTTCTCCACCACATTTTACAAATGCTTTCCTCTTATCACAATCCCTCATGAGACATGGTTGTTTTGCAGTAAGGTACATGTCTGCAAGTAGGGGGATCTAATCCAGTTAATCAACCAGCAGCAGCACAAGCAATGAAAATCAACATCAGAACACAATGCTCCTGTTTGCCTGGTAATGTCAGCAGGGAGAGGGGGAAATTGTGCTAACACACAGTAGGGGAAAAAAATGTAAGTCTCTTGTCTTTTCTTTTGTAACGGTAGTGCATTCAGACTTGACATCTTTAAACGTTTTATACCCCAACAAAATGCGAGGACAATTGATGTCACTTCGTTTACCATCATATCAACACAAAGCTGATTTCAATATTACCTGAAGTTATTTTCTGCATAAGATACACAACTATGAAGACCCACACCCTGTACTCAGGAAGGTGATCTTGTATTTGTCAAAAACTATTTTCTCACCTTAGAGCACATTTTTCTTTGGTGAAGTATATTAAGCATCAGAACTGCCTTCAGTTTTTCCACTCAGTCTTATTGCTAGGAACCCACCACAAAGCACAGGGATACCCACATAGGACATTTTTTAATAGAGGAAGGAATTACAGACAGCTTTTTCTACTCTATTATGGAACAGAAACAGGAGGAGAGACTTCAAGCCATTTTCATTCAAAATGAGAAACACATTAAAAAGAAATAATACCAGAACAATAACTTCATACAGTCTTATTTACTTTATTTAGCTCTTTCCAAGAGAATTTGCAAGGATGAATAAAAATGCCATCTATGAATTTGAAGTGGGGGTGGGGAGGCAGAGGAGGGAAGAAAAAGCATTACCTTATACCCTATGGTCTTACGATAATACAGAATTTCTTTTTCCAGAAGTTCAAATAACCGCGGTGGGAAAAACTGGAAATCCTGAATATTTGGCTGTTTTGGAGGTCGTGGAGCCTTTAAACACAGATAGGTACATTAACATTCCATAAGCTTGATTCTGAGTATTTAAACTGCTGTAACTGAAGACATCGATTTTATTACCAGTATCGGATGAGAGCAGGGGATGCAACAGGGGAGAAGAGCCAAAGCAGCACAAAAATGATTTCCACACTCAGCAGTTTCTTACCTTTGGGACTTTGGGCTCACTAACACGCAGGGCTTCTCTGAAATACGCATCAACTGCGTAATTAGCTTTGCGTTCTCGTTTAGGAGGCTCTATCCATTCCATCATGCTCAGCTACAAACAGAATTGAATGACAACATACTGAAGAACAGTTAGGGCAGGCCATAGTCTTGCTACGGTATGGCCAGATACCTTTACAGTATTTACTGACTTTGGTCACTTGAGGGAAGTTATGACTTTACTACTCAAACGCCACTGATGGTCTCAGGCTCTAAATTCCATCATCTAATATGATACAACTGAATTGCTTCTCTAAATATCCCAATTAATAAGCTCTACGAGAACTACAACGTTGGCAAAAAAAATCCATTAGTAGCAGTGAATTAATCTTACTGAAGGACTTCAATTAAACATTATTAAACTTACAAAATCATACTTCAAAACTACATTGTATTAAGCTGACTTCTTGTAATGAAGTTACCAGGAAAAACCCTGATGTTTGTGCAGAGCTAAGTGAATTGCTCAGTGATTTCTACCTTCTCCAGCACAGCCTTTTTAGCCACAACATTCCTAGAGGTCCAAGCATACAGGCTATGCTAAACTGAGCTCTCAAAGACTTGTCATCCTAAGGAAAATTACCTTTTGTTTTTCTCTATAATCTTCACCTTCAAAGTTGTACAAGCTCATCTCTGTGTCCATAGTGAAATTCCTTAAAGAGCTCTCCCCCATTTTCTGCAGTCGTTCATTCATTTCAGCTGTCTAAAACAAAAAGACATTTCTAGGTTTATTCAATTTGTTCTGTTTTCAAAGAAAAAAGCATTCATTATTAAAATCATTTTTCATATTTTTATGCTTTACACTTTTACTTACATTTTTCTTATTATCCAGGAGAGATGCCCACTGCGTTTTCCAATTTTGAACTGACTCTAAGCCTTCCCATCAAACTGAAACTATAAATGCTGTGATGTGGCCCTACAATTATATGATTTCACTTCAGATTTAAATGAAATTTATGCCCAGTTTGGAGCTGACGTGCTAGTTCATATTTTCCCACAAAGCTACCCATTCCTCAGTGAAGTTCCATAAAGATTTTGTGTCGATTAGAATTGTTGGCATAAAATTTACACATTTCTAAAAACCCCATGAATTAAATGATGCTTAAGATGCAGTGCTCAGTCTGAAACGGTGGAAGTAATTACAACTCACTATTCTTACTCCTTCCTAGCTTTGAAATATTTATGAATAATAAAGTAATAGGTGGGCATATAAAGCAGATTTACATATAATTACACCATTCTTGTCTTCTTCAGTAAAATACACTTTGCATATCTATTTTTAATGTTTGACACACTTCAAGATCTATATAAAGCTGCTCTAACCTTCTTTTCTCCTCTTTCTAAAATAGTGGTTATGTCTTCTTCTGTCAGCTCACTGTCTTTGGAAGCAAAGACATGCGTAGCTCCATGCCGGATCATTTGCAGCATTTCATCTTTTGCCAATTTGTTAGACTGCTGGTCTATGAGCCTCCCTAGAATTAGAAGAAATATTAGGAAAGCTACAGAAAAGGTAAAAGTTCCAATAAAAACATGAATACAGAGGATTTTTACAGTTCTCTGGCAGCAAAGAAAAAACAAAAAACAAAGAACCAAAGAAAAAAGTTGCATTTAACTGAAGCTAAAAACAAACAGAAATTGGGTACTTCTAGGAAAATACAGAATGCAACAATGGGTCATGGATCAAGCCACAGCAAACAATTTCAGTCAGATAATCCATTTTGTATTTAAGGCGTTACTCTTGCAAAATTAGCTAAACTTAATTTTAAGACCCTATTTCAAAAATTAAGAATGACAAATTATTCTGGAATAACCACTGAGTAGAATTCAATCTCTTTTAACACTCACTTCACTGATTTTGACCCATCTGTGAATGCTTTAGTTTTTCACAGACCTCTATTCTCTGTGCCAAAATTTCACCAGCCTGGTCTCCACAGACCATCACAATTTTGACCATTATTCATTCAGAAAGGAACAACCCAATGGCTCACAAACTTCACAAACTCAGCTACAGAACTTCGGTTTTTGTCAAACTGTTCTCCCCGAGCTTTTAAACAAAGTCACACAAAGCAGCTTTATTCTTTACTAAGCTCTGATGTGGTAAGTACAGCTATTCTTCAGTACCTTGCTCATTTAGAATCTCTTTGAATCTATACTCACATCACTCAAGGAAACAGTTGCTTCAAAAATTTCAGCTGAACAATTGAATAACTTCTGCATCATATTTGAATTTAGCATACTGTTACTATACACAAGGCCTGCTTTCTCTCTGGCTGCACTTCTGTACAGCAGTTTAACAAATACGTGAAGGTACTGAACAACTCTGTTGCAGAAAAGAATACATAGCAGTTGATACCTTGTTGTATAACTATAGAGTCCAGCCTCAGTTTTATTTCAGCTCTTTCTACAATCCTCTCTTCAACAGTATTATCAGTGATAAGGCGGAACACCCGTACTGGTTTCTTTTGACCAATACGATGCGCACGATCCTAACAAACATAAATTAATGAGTGTTCAGCAACAGAACTCACAAGCAATAGACAGTTAACTTGCTACATAGGCAGAAACATCAAGCTGAAGCTAGCATGAATTTCTTGGCTCCTTGTTTATTCAGCAGAACACAAAAGTCGCCTAGCTACATTGCTTGCTATTACACCTTCTAAATTTGAGGTCTTTCTATTGCAAGAAATACATCTGCTTCACTGTAAATGCACATAATTAAATGTCTGTGTAAACTGCAGCTGTGGGATATACGTATGCAAGCCCACACTACATTCAGTTCACAACAGAAGCACTGAAACAGCATCCTTGGCTTGACAGCATTAATTCCACATGCAAAGCCCATGCAGCTACAGCTTCAATATCATAGCTGTCCCAAGTTGGCTACAATAAATCAGCAGTATAGAGCTCATAGTGTACAGTATATGAAGCTACGACTAACATTCTGTATTTACATGTATCAGAACAGGTGGTTATTATCTCTACAAAACATGAATACAAATATTTTGTCTTCAATTTAAAAAAATGGTCCTTTCAAGTGGTGGCACCAGCACTCTCTGACTGTCCTTTTAAACAAGATCTATGTATGGTATTCCTGAAATTCCTAAAGCTCACAAGTCACGCTCAGCAGTTTGCAGGAATTTCATCTACGACTGGTAAACAACATGCATCTCAGAAGGAGGTGTGAGACAGTCACAGTAAATACTTAATGCACTTAACATTCAAAAGCAGAACTGTCCAAAGCATGCAAGGCTCACGACATTTTTAATCCACAAATTACATAACTTCATTTTAGAAATTAATTAGCAGTCAGAAAGAGGAAACATTTAAAATCAAACACTAGGGTTTCTTTGCCCTTCCTTACAAGTAATGATGTTACACTTCTGCAGGGAAAAAATATAAAAGGAATTTGCAGAAGCATAACATTTCCAGAAAGGTTCAATACAATGCTGGATGATTTTGTTCTTTTCCTATTACTTCGGAAACAGCCAAAGCACTTTGACTGATTCCTTAATTTGCTGGTAATAGATTGTAAAAAGTAACAAAAAATAACTGGAAAGAAAGTTCTGGAAATACTCCAACTTGAACAACAACTTCAACAAAACCACCATGTGTCAGATGATTAACTCACCATGGCTTGCAGATCTACTTGAGGGTTCCAATCTGAATCATACAGGATAACCACATCAGCAGTTGCCAAATTAATTCCTAGACCCCCAGCTCTGGTACTCAACATGAAAATGAATTTACTGCTGTTGGGAGCATTGAAGGTATCTATTGCTTCCTGAAAGAGAAGAGTATTTTTAATGCATTACAGTTGTCTCCAAAACACTGGTGAGTTTTCAAAGAAATGCCTTCAAAGTTTAAAAACAGTGTTCTATGACAGCACCAGAAGCAATCATGTGGATAGTTTTGCCTGTGCAAACCTACTCAGAGTGAACAAAACACTCAGTTGTTTAATCAGTTGAGGACTGCATGAAATCCACTTTACTATGCACTTTTGATTAGAAAAAAGGTCTTAGCTGCCTTTCTAAACTGTAGCATTTTCTTTATTTTAATGAATAATTCCTTCTAACGAATGACAAACATCATTCTTAACGTATTATATACTTGATCACAGCAACAGTTTAATAACAACCTAAGGTGTAAACCAGGCATTTCTTGCTTTCATATCTTTCTTACCTCTCTTTCTTCATGTGGCGTCTGCCCATCGAGTCGGCAGTACTCGTACCCACGCCACATGCAATAGTCTTCCAAAATATCCAATAAACGGGTCATCTGACTGAAAAGCAGCACTCTGGAGCCTGACAACACAGAAGCTTCAGTCAGTTTTATGTTTTCAAGTTAGTTTTTATAGAGGTATTGCACTAATTTAAATAACTCTCTTCATAAAGTTGAGGAGAAGTTAAATCAATATCAGAAAAGTAAAACAGGTGATTTGATATTCTCTACAGAAGAAATATACAACCTAAAAACATGGTAAGATGTGCACAGACACCAATCCTCTCAGAGAAGTTTAGTCTCTTCTCTAGCAGTAGAAACTTTTCCCTTCTCCTTAATTGTATCACTAGTCTTCCTCACCATTCTTACAAGGCTTCCTTGCAGCCCTCCATGCATTAAGGTCTACTGAAAACTGATTTTCCAAACAAAACCTCACTGAAAATAACAAACACGTTCACTGAAGACAACGAGTCTCCACATGCTTTAAAAACATAATTTTTACCCATGAGGACTGCTTCGATTGTTTCTGATCAACTCACCTTGCTCTCTGAGTTTTGCCAGCAGTTTATCCAGAACTAACATTTTACCACTGTTAGTGATGAGATGTGTGTCAGTGGTGTAAGGAGGGCCGGGCTCAGCACCATCAAACAGGTACGGATGGTTACAGCATTTCCGTAACTGCATCAGAATGTTCAGCAGACGCATCTTATCCATTTTCCCAGCTGAATTTAGGATATCAATATCTTTCATCAAGATCCTTGTATACCTGAAGTTTTACAGGCAATTTTGAATAACTCTCAGTTTTTATTTCATATTCAAAGCATGAATGAAATCTGCTAATCCCAATTACTAATTTCCAGAAGCAGGAGCTGTTTCTGTTTACTTAAATAATGAGCCATTTTATTATCAAACCTGAAGAAAACATCTGACTGATACTAAGCACTTATAAATCAATATCTAACATGAACAGCAACTTGCCTGCAAGTGTCAGTGATTTGTCACTCACAGGCATTTCTTCAGCTTTTCTTACATATGACTATGAAGTTGATTAAAGATCTCATTGATTCTCCTGAAGCTGCTACGCTGACCTGCCATTTTCATTTTCACTTTTCCTTGGGTACATGGCTCCTGTGGCCACTGATAGTTTCAACTCTGAGACTTACTGGCACATACCTAGTTACATTTAACAGAAATAAACTTAACAGGCATACATTTTTTCAAATAAACTTAAGGAAAGAAAAGCTCTGCTTTATTCTTCCCATCCCCTTTTATGACAGTTCCTGAGTTCTTCACAGCTTGTGTACCTTTACAATGCCCCAAAAATAGCTACAAATAGGCTTCTCCATTTGACTGCCTTTGTGTGCAGCTACCAAGAAAAAAATCTTCACGAAGAGTCGTAGCGTTCCTTATCAGAGAAGAATCTTACTTTAATGCAAGTAACTCACCATTCCCTCTGCATTTTGCTGAGTCCAAGATAAATTTTTACTTCTTTCTTTGGAGGCAAACTCTTTTCAACTTCAGCCTTTATGCGACGCAATAAAAATGGCTTCAAAACCTACAAAAAATTAAGAGTTTTTTCAAAGACACAAAGATACTTAAAACTGATCACCTGAAATACAAAGTTATTAGATTAACTTCTGTGACGTTTACTTCAAACTAATCTATATCTGTTGCTGTCACAGTGACTCCTTCTGAACAATTCTGCTACAGTCTGCAAAAATGAAGCATCCACTACTATGCTCCCAAGTTCACACTAAAGATGTGCAGTATTACAGATTGCCATACTCATCCCAACTGCTGTCCTGAGCAAGAACCAAATCCTTATAAAAGTCTATTTCCCTTTATAGTCTTTTTTCCCCCCTCTAGAGATGTAATCAAATTACATCAAGATTCCAAAGATAAGCACTGCATATGAGACTTCTTTTGTTGTAAGCGATAAAACAAATGGGGAAGTCGTCTCATTTATAGCAAACCAAAGATGAAGACATGCCTCCCAAGGCTTGCATGAAGCCTGTATTAGTTTAGTACTCAGGATAAGTTGCTTCCAAAAGGCCTCAAAATCCATTTTGCATTTTAAGCACAGATTTGGTCTGATTCAAAACAGTAACACTACAAAAAGCTGTGACTAAACAGCAAGTTCCAGCATTTCATTCATAAGATTTATCTGGCTGTTTCTGTAACTCAGTATCTTTACATTCATCTTAACTTTGACTTAGACAAAAGGAGAAATATTCTTTACTTATTTCACACCACGTATGCTAATGACAACATTGATAGAAGCTTTACTTACAGCATGAAGTCTTTCTACAAGTTTCTGATCACCAAGACAATTTTTGGTATCAAACCATGAGTCAAAATCCTGTGGGAAGAAGCAGCACAACTAGCATGAACTATGTTTACCATCTGTGGTGATAACAGACACATCGATCCGCTTTCACTCCAGCTGACTGACAAACAATTTCTATGAGTGAAAGAAAAGTGGGGCTACAATTCTTTGCCAGCTGCCCAGAAGGTTACAACATTTAAGTCAGCTTAGTAACTCCACTGATGGAAACATTACTACTATGTTCCATTTCCAATGTTACTCCATGCTCACTGCTGGAGTATGCACGTTCCTGCCCTTAGCCCTTGTTTAACGGTGGGGCAAGAGTTAAAAAAGACAAAAGCCTGAAGAAATAAATGTGATAGAAAACATGACAGCAAAAACAATGCAAACAATGCACAGACATGGGAACATAAACAGTGAAAGATGACTCCAATTCTCAACGAAGAAAGCTTATGCACATTTGGATGTGCCCAGTCTCCGTCTGTATTACATTCCACAGTTCTACTCCACTTTGCAAAACTCTATTTTTCTGAAGTATTAAATTGTTAATGCCAGTGTGAGGCCTTACCTGCACACTAATGTAACACACTATTTTAACCTCAGCAAAAAAAATAAACAAAGAAGAGAAAGGTCCAGAGTTAGGCAAAGTCACAGAGCTCCTACTGAATCCAAGTTTTCTACATCTGATGTCTCTTGCTAGGCTGAACATTCTCTTCCACGAAAAGCACCTTGAGAATCAAAACAAGATTTTACTTCCAAACTCTACTTACATCTGCAGAATTAAAGACATCAGGTAGAAGAAAATTAAGCAATGCCCACAGTTCATGGAGGTTATTCTGTAAAGGAGTCCCTGTAAGCAGCAATCTGTTTGTTGTCTTGAACTCCCGGACAATCTCTGACAGCTGGGAATACAACAAATAGTTATCATAATGTACATTTAACATAACCTATTTTCATTGGTTTCTGAAACATGGAATCACATGAACTGAATTTAAAGATGGGGAATATTAAAAATAAATATTTACAGCCCATGAGCTCATAGCAAAAAAAAAAAAAAAAAAAACCCACATACTTAACATTAAAAAACTGCTAAAACCAGAGAGAACATTGTATAAAAATACCTTAAAAAGATCAAACATCTGAACTTACCTTAGACTTCTCATTCTTTATTCTGTGTGCTTCATCAATTACGAGGTACCTCCAGTTAAATTTTTTGAAGACTGATTTCTCTTTGATGACCATTTCATATGATGTAACACAAACATCCCACTCACCAGGCATCATAACATCGCGGATAAAAGCAGCCTACAGTGCAGCAAGTGAATTAATAAGCTTTTATGAAGTACAAGTATCTTTGCAACTCATGAGAGTCTCTCTCTGCCAGCAGCATTGAAGCACCAAGTGCACAAAACAAGTCTGAAAAATACTTTGCATAACTGAAAGTTACTATCACTTTCAATCCTTCCCACTTTATGGGGGAAATTATTCTGTACAGAATTAGATATTTGCTCCTTAGGGTATTTTCTTTCTGTAGTTGAAGTACAGTACAAATTATTAAGGGTGCAAAAGAAACACCACACTGAACTACCCAGTCCAAAACACCCCCACTAACAGGAAAGTGGTTTTAAAACAGCCCACCTATTCCCCCTCCACCCCTCTTCGTAAAGGTGCTATTAGCAATAGAGATCCATGCAGTCCATCTGGAGAACCAAAGAAGTCATTCCCCACTTCAAGCAACAAGCCACCTTCCATTGAACTCAATGCCTACACTATGAGAAATGGAAGCTCTGCAACAGAAGCCTAATTAGAGGGCTGAGCATGGACACTGGATACAAGTACAACGTGGGAGCATCACCTGAAGCAGGTGAAGACAGAGGCAACAAGGTGAGAACAATAAAGGAAAATGAACAAAACTGTCACATTGCAAATACAGAGGAGATCCAAGATAGTGCAAAAATCAAGGAGGAAAAGTCAGTCACAGACAGCTGTACTTCAATACCAATTTATTATTTCAATTACTAATTTGCATTTTATCCTCAAGTTACAAGTATAGCATTTTGCATTTTCAATGCTAACATAGCTAAAGACGACTGAAAAATACTGTAATTAAGAAAGCGGCTTAGGAAGGGTTCCATGCCCCCAGATGGTGGTTTCTGATAGAAAAACACAGACATGGTTTAAATGTAGAACACTTACTCTGGCATCTTTATCTCCAATAAGGCAAACGGCACGTAATGAAGGAACCCAGCGTTTAAATTCATTCATCCAATTGTGCAGAGTTGATTTTGGAACCAGGACCATGTGTGGCCCGGGAATGTTTCGATAATGCTTCAGATAGCCCAACAATGCTATTGTTTGCAGAGTCTTACCAAGACCCTACATTGACAAAGAAGGGAAAAAAACTTTCTGAAACAAAACACAGTACAGAGATAGCTTCAAGCAATTTTCCCAGTACACAACAGAAATTTGCCATACTGTATCTTTCACTATTTACAGATCCAGATGTGAAAAAATGTAACTGCTGCAAAATGGCACATACTACTTGCTGCACATACAGTAAATACTAGAGGTACAGTGTTAGAGTTTTGCCCAAAACAACATCTATTGAAATTCATGTTATCTTATACATATCTTGTTTCATCATTCATAATTACTCTATTTTGACCAAAGAACTCTTCATATACTCTAAAGATATAGTAACTTGAACTCCAACTTAACTTGAAATGCAAAGAAACTAAAGAAACTAATTTTGTTTTTGAAACAAAATTAAAGCAAAAATCAAGCAAGAAAATCTTGGACTTCGAGGCTGCACAAACTCACCCTTCTGGGCAGTGCTGAAGGAAGGAACATGCACACTGTTGTTACTTATGAACATACTAGTCACATACAAAACAAATAAATGTGAATCTATTTCCATCTATTTGAATTACACATGCACTCCCATTTACTATTTATGTAACTGGAACAGTAACTCCTTGAATAATATCTCTTCCGTGTATTTTTGCTAAGAATAATGTAATGCACAAAGCACACAATGTACATTCACTGATGGGAAACTGAAGGATATAAAATATAAGAAAATACACAAATTAATTTGAAGTGGCAGAAAAGGATGGTGAATTCCCACAGAAGTTTCCAAAGATTACTGCTTACCATTTCATCTGCCAGAATGCCATTAACGCCATTTTCATACAGTGAGATCATCCAGTTCAGACCTCTGACTTGATAATCTCTTAGCGTTCCTCCTTTCACATCTGCAAATGTAACACTTCTCTAAGCAGAAGAACACTAAGTACAACACTTTGTGTTCTGCTCATCAGCTTCTCATCATTCCAAAGCACCAACAGAATACTCACATGAAGGAGACTCCTCAAATCGAATGCACACGTTAGATGTTTTTCGACTTTCTGATAACAGTTCTTCATCTTCTTCCTGTTCTGTGCGCCTGTGACGATAACTGAAGAACACGAGATGTGTACAGGAAAAATTCAAAACACTGGTTATAAAGCCTAAAAAGAAGTTACCACAGAAATGATTGTCCACCCACAATGAGCATGTATGTTCCTGATCTTTGGCCAAAATCACGTGCTGTGTATCATCTATTTGTCCTGGTCCATTCCAGCTGTAACTCAGAAGTCTGATATGCATCTCTCTCCTCCAGAGCCATAGCTACACCAACAGGTATCAAACACTCCTTAACACTACAACACCCACATCAGCGGTGAACTTAGAATTACTTGTTAAGTACACCATTAAGAAAACGCATTTACTTGATTCCAAAAATATTTAAGAACTGATAAAAAAAAGTTTTATTTTGTAAATGCTTCAAAAATGCTGTGTTCATTCATACATAACCCCTCAGCAGCACTGCACGCAGTGCAGATGTCAATTAGGAACTAGCATAGAAATACCTGTGAAGAGAGGCAGTTCATGCTGAGGATCCAAGCCCAGCACTATCTGGCACTGTTTGAACTTGGTCTACCTCTGCTCTGGGCCCACTAACATGTCCACGAGTAGCTGGAACAGACCTGGTGTGTTCCTAGAGAGCATCTTGTAGTGGAGTGTCATGCAGAAGAAACTCAGTTCATGCCACCTTCACAGCACAGACCAGAGCACAGTAAATAGCAATAACCAAGGATTTTACTTTAGAGGTGCTCTCCTGACCCAAGATCATACTGACGCAGAGGATCCAACGTGCACACACAAATCCACTTTTAAAGAAACTGTGATACACCACTGACTACAAAAGTTCTGACTTAAAGCACAATCTCTATTGCTGAATAGATACATTAAAATGAATAATTTTCTTAAAAGCTAAAGTCAGAAATAACAATTAAACATACTCCCCAGCTGAGATCAAACTCTGCTTTTCATCCTTCTTTATCCGCGGACGTCCCAGCTTGACTTTCAGTGGAGATGTTGGTGACTTTTGTGCTGCAGGCTGGATAAAATGAGCGAAGAGTTCTGTCTGCTTCAGGAGGAATTCAAATCTTTTTGCACGATCTGCTTTCTAGTTTCCAGAGAGAAATAAAATCAGTAACTGCTCTTCATAGGAAAAAAAAGTGTATTTTTCTTAAGAAACAGAATTCAGATACTCATGAAGACAACTTCTGAGCATAGACTCAGAAGACTCTCTGCCTACTCTCAACCAAGAGGGCTGCAGGCACCACAAAGCAGCTCTTGAGCTCCTACTGCTTACAACTTTGCATCTTTAGAGCATCTAATTGTAATTTGCTGTCGTTCAAAAGGTCCTTCACAAGAACCACAGTAATCTGGAATACAATTAAGAGCTGATAACCTCATCCCTACAACTAATCTCCTTTCAAAACCCAAAAATCAATAAAAACTCAAAATTTACTTGGATATATTGCTTATAGTGACACAACAGCCCAGTAACTGCAAGGGTGTGCTTCAGAGGATATTTTGAAAACATCAGTTCTGAATCTTAGCCTTTCACTTATCAGCATCAAGACTTTCTGGACCTCACCCAACACAACACTGTGGTAGCTCTGCTTTTAGAAGTATGACAGAAGTAACAGGGATGCACAAGGTCAATACTGCTTGCACTGAAGTTAGTGGCATTTGTTCTCAGATTTCCAATTTCAATCATGAAGCACATGCACTTCACTATATGAGCACAGCATCTATATATACACAACTCAAATATTTTTAAAAAGAAAAACAGGACAAAATGCAAAACCTATCAAACTATTGCTATCACTACTTTGATGCCATTTCTAAGCATCACATAATGCTCAGTTCTCACGCGATTAACTTTGTAGGTTATGGTGATACATGAAGTTAAACCACAGTTTTGTACCATATATTTCCTAAAAAAAAAAAAATGTGAACAACAGAATGCTTCTCTGTAGGTAACTTACACATAAAAGCACGTGCCACAGCACCAATCAGTCTAAGAAAAAGGCAGTGAATGAATCTGGGATGCAAGGCAATGTCTCGCCACATGAGGGCAATGTATTCACAATACACTGATTTTAGCAGTGAATAACCTGTCACACAACACTTCAGTTTGTCATTCAGCTCATCAACAAGCAGGTTTACTTGTGTTTTCCATGTCTAAAAATTAAGTAGTCATTCAGGCAGGTATCAACTTTTCTACATCTAACATTGATACTCTTCCCTGGCTCTTGTGGCTTTCCAAACACTACTGCAATTATTAGGCATCCATTTAATGTTAAAGCTTCTAAGGAAAAAAAAAAAAAAGCAGCCAACCAAGAATTTAACTACATGAACAAGGTTTGCAAAGTCTGTTTTTGCTTTTTTAATACAAAAGTTACCCAATTATCTCTCTTCTTCAGTGCTCCCTTAATTTTTGTCCTAGACAGATCCTCTTTTGCACTGAGTATATATTATGAGGCACATCAATATTTGAAACCTTTGTATTTTTGTATAAGAAACTAGCAGCTTCAATATTGCTTTCATTTAAGTGACCTCTTTTCATTTGGTGACTGGGAAAAGAGAAACAACACTCTTGTTTTGAGGAAAGGGAGAAAGGAAGACTAGGGAACTACAGGCCAGTGAGCCTCACCTCTGCACAGGGGAAGATCGTGGAACAGATCCTCCTGGAAGATATGTTAAGGCACACATGAGATGGAGAGGTGACCCAAGATGGCCAGCACAGCTTCACCACAGGCAGAGTGTGCCTGACCAACCTGCTGGCCCTTCTAAGATAGAGGAATGGACAAAGGGAAGGCAACTGATGTTGCCTACCTGGACTTCAGCAAGGCTTCTGACAGGGTTCCACACAACATCCTCATCTCTAAATTGGGGAAATACAGATTTGAAGGTTGAATTATTTGGTAGATTACAATTGGTTGGATGGTCGCAGCCTGAGGGCTGTGGTCAACAGCTTCACACCCAGCTAGAGGCCACTGTCAGGTGATGTCCCCCAGAGGTCCCACTTGTTTTCTCTTTCCTACGTATCCTGCCCTGTGGGAACTTCTTATTACTTGCAACTTCATTGATACAGTTCAGGCAAACAAACCGTAAAAAAAAGCTGCAGCACCTTTTCTTGTGAAATTACTTACCATCTTCTCTTCATACTCTGGGTCAATCTCTTTTTCAGGCCTGGCTGCCTTAGGAGGAAGCTTGAGTTGAAATGGAGGATCATTTTTCTGGAATTCAAATTGCAAATATCACCATCTTCATTTAACAAAGCAAAGATAAACTTTAAAAACTAAATATTTCAACAGGAAGTGATTGCATTACTTTACCCAGAATAGAATTCACAATGTTACTAAAAAGTAGGAGAGATGGCCAGATAAAATATAAAAACGAACGAGGATGAGACTCAGCTTCAATTTACAAGTAGGATCCAAGTTGGAAGGACTGAAGCAAAGAACCAGGAGAGGGCCAAGTTCAGTTTATCACAGAGATCTTACTTGAAACGCATAAATTCAGTATCTCGAAAAGATATTTAAAGAATAAATGTGAAAACTAGAAGTAAATGTCTTCACTTTTATTGTTAGCACTTCCAGGTGAACAACTGGAGTTCAAAAACCTTAAAGTGAAATTGTAAACTAAACTATTCAGGGCCTGGTAGCAAAACCTGACCAAAACAGAACTAAATATCCAATAGCTTGTCAAGCAGAATTATGCTTACTTGCATTTCAGAACTGTTACTGATAAAAGAATCTGCCACTCTACTCTTTAACTTCAGGCAGAGAGATGCAAATGGGACAAACAATTCCTGATGCTGAAGAATGCTTTTAAAGTTTTGGCCCAAAGATACAAATCTCTGTGGTGACGAGCAGTATTAAGTATATAATTAAGTTGTTTGACTATTCAGTGATTTTATAACTGCCTGTGTTCAGTTGCACAAGACTAAGCAATTTAGTTGCATTCAAAACATTCTACATTAAGTCACTCTTGATATACATATTTATTTTCTGAGTTAAGGAAGTAGATGAACAGAGGTGTGAAATTCATGCAATTCCAGCAGTGTAATTGCACAGCCTACACTTCAAGTCTCAAGGCAGAAGGCATTTATGGCCCTGCTGCCCCTTGTTTCTCATTACAGTGTTTCTGCTGATGGCACCAAAATAGTAGGGGAACCCAAACAAACCAAAGCAGATTACCAAAACATGATGACAGCAGTGTAAGACCCACAGCACAAGACCCACTTAGCAGGAGAAAAGCATGCTGTACTTCCACTGGAGTGCTTCAGTTCTGTGCTGTGGAACTGACAGGCAGCAGGAACAAGCATCACAGTCCAGAAACAACAGACATTGGCCACTTCAAGGATCCAAAATGCTGCCTTTGACATCTGTGCCAGCCAGACCAAAGCCCTGACTGCAACAGTCCTAAGCCAGGTGGGTCACCACACACTCTAAGTATTGCAGGCAGCTTTGGTTCACTCCACTCTTGCAATTAAATACTTTGAGAACGCACTATGAATCACAACAAGCAAACACCTGGGCATCCACCGTGTGTATGCAAAGTGGAAATACACTTCAAATAACTGTTAGGGCTACGACTGACGGTGAAGTAAAGCAGCGCAAGAGGAAAGGGGCACCACAGGTTCCATTATATTCAGTTACCCTGCAGCTTTTTAACTACAGAACTGTGAAGAGGACCTGCAGCCCAACAGAGGGGGTCTCACAGCCTGGGCAGGAGCTCCAGCACCCATCCTTCCAGCCCTCAGAGAGGCACGGAGCAGCAGGCACAGGCTGGCAGCCATCTGAACCGTTCTCTGCTTTCTGCAGGTGTTACAGCCAATGCATTAGTATTACATCCCAACCAGTCTTACAGAATACAGGGCATTCCCCTGCAAAAATAGCCCTTAAGCTCCACCTCCCAAACGTCCGGCTAACACTGAGAACTGCCGTATTTCACGGCCCTCCTGCACAAGAGCAACGAACCAACGGGTCAGGTGCGCTTTTCAGCCAGACTTCCACGCACCGAAACCCCGCCGTCCCCACTATCGGTATTTGCGAGCCGCATCGCGATGACGGGTCACACGCGGTCCGCGCTCTCACGCCGAGCTCCCGCCGGACCACGCGCGGCTCCCAAGGGCACCGCGGCCGCCCCGCCCGCCGCCCTCTCTCACGGAGCCCGCGCTGCGGACGGAGGCTGCGGGCGAGGCGCCAGCACCGGGGCAGAGCGCACGGAGGACGGCTCCGGGCCCGCCACGCAGGCCGGACCGGGCCGTGCCGCACCGCGGCCTCCTCGCGGGCCCGGCGGCTCCGCCGCCCCCCAGTTCCCGCCTCCCGCAGCGGTACCTCCTCGGCGCCAGGCTCCTGCGCGGAGGCCGCGGAAGTGGAGGGCACTTCGCCATCCAAGCGGGCTGAGGCAGCCACGGCTCCCTGCTCCATTTTGTGCGCGGCGGGGGCGGGAAGAGCGGCCCCTCCGCCCCCAAACACGGGGCGGCCCCGCCCCTCTCAGCCCTCGCGAGGCTTCGGCGAGACCCGCCGGGCCGATTTGGCGGGACGGGTCGGGTCCCGGAGCGGGCGATCCGACTTTCTCGCCGCTGGCGGAGCGCCCTGAACCGCAGCATCCAGATGGCGGTCCCGCACGGAAGCACGAAGCTCCCAGCTGCCCTCTCCCCGCTGCGAACGCTGCAGGCGGCGCTCCTCAGAGCTGCCTCCGGGCCGCGGCTTGCGGCAGCGAGAGCCGCGATCGCTCTGGCGGAAAAATCCCTCTCTGCGATGCGCCCGTTCTGAGGCTCGATGGAAAACAGCTTACCAGCAGTTCTTAATATCCGGCTGTCCCACTGCAGCGCCAAACGCTCCTAGCTTCTGTTTACGTGAAATGCTCTAGAGTTCCTTACAGCTTGCCTTTTGCTGGCAGTTCGCAGGAACGTTACATGCAGTACCCAGCAATCAAGCTGCTGCTGTCATGAAAGATCCCCTTCGGATATTACTTGCTCGTGTGCCTGACATCTGCATTCAGCAATTAGCTGAGAAGTTCTCACTTCTTGCAGGCTATGCTGGATGCTCCTGTGGTTCTGCAGGCCATCGGCTGAAAAAGACTCATACAGTGCTATTACCAAGCAGTAATCTAGTAAGTTACCAAAAATATATGGAGGTGTGTTTTGTATTTACTATTTTTCCTTCTTACACAACATGTTTTCAAAAGCATTTGCAAAACCCCACAATTTCCCCCAATTTTTCTTTATTTTTCCGTGGCCGGGAGGCAAGGAGCTAGTTGCCATGTAAAGAATGAGCTGCTGGCTCTTTGCTTTTCCTCTTTTACCCCCCTCTCATTTCAGTCTGCAAACACAATTGGCAGGGCTGCATGTGCTGTGCCTTGCACTCAGAGTTCATAACAGTGCTTTGTCCAGTTCAGGTAGCATGTTGTGTAGACAAATCTATGCTGTCCTTAGGCACATCGTTATTCATTTTTACATATCAGACACTACAGGCATACATAAAAAGTTGGTGAGGCATTTCTATTACTATCCAGAATGCAAGACTTCTGAGATCCTGGACTGTAGATACTCTTCTCCCAAATACAGAACGATTCTGGAGAACAGAAGACTAATTGTGCTGGTCTTAATTTCTCTAACACAGAGACATTGCTTTGGTGTAACTTTTAAAAATTGAACCATGCAAGGAAATACACAAATGCTCCTCATGAGCAGTTACCTGCTGCCAGCAGTGAAATGTCAGTTCTGTTAGCAACAGCAACGCAAGTAAGGAAAGGCATTGTAACTACAGGTTGTGATTTGAACGTTCTCTGATGTGAAAAGGAATTGAAGTGCAGCAGGCAGCAGCACCCTGCCCGATGTCACTAGGTGGCATTGCCACACCACAGGCTGGATGGAGGCTGCAGAGCAGTGGGAAGCTGCCCAATCATACGGCTGGTTTGATTATGGAAAGGAAAAGGATAATGCAAGGCAGATGTGTAAGGCCTCTTGCACCTGCTGCTGTATAGTCATACTCAGCACTGCATTATGCAGCAGTACTGGGGGAACCCATTGTGCTTTGTTAGAAGGGGCCGGGTGCCATACCTCTGGTCATTAATCTGTTTGTTTGTTCCCTTATGCATCACAGAGACTTCCCCTTGAGCACTTTAGACCAAAATCCACCCCTGCAGCACTAGTTTTTCCTCATTTAAATGTATCAGTGAAAACTTAGACTACAAATGGCACATGAGACCTGCCAGCATCAGCAGTTGACATCACAACCACTGGGAAACCAGCCGGGCTCTTTGAACCATAGAGCATGGCCAGAGAGGCCTGCAAGGACTGCCTCTTGTCTGCGGCCACCCTCATCCAAGTCCTGCATGCTGCTCAGCCCGGCACAGCATCCACAGCCTGCACCTGCCTGCCAAAAGCAGGCCCCCAAATGGCAGCCCCATACTGAGCCCCATGCTGGCCTGAGGGAGCCTGGTATCACCAGCTGCCATGAGGTCACTCGAGAGCATCTCAGTTATGGGCACAGGCAACAGCCTTAACATGAACTGTTCATACAGAAGGGGCCTTGTTGGTTTTGCTTTTGTTTTGGTTTGAGTTGTAAGCACCATACTCATGCCTCAGTTTCCTGTATCCAGTTTTCACTTTGCTCTACAGACAGTCTCCAGAGTGGACAAGAGAACATACAAACAAGACATCATTCAGCAGTGAAAAATAAGAAAATTGCTAGTAGTAGTGTCCAAAAATCCAGCCCAGTGGAGAGATCTGCTAGTTGCCTCTCAGCTCAGCTCAGCACATCACCCCAGCTGCCCAGGACACTGCCTGGTACCAATACAGCAGGGCAGGTAGAGGCCAGGGCTGTGGCCACTCTAAGCCACGTCTGTTGAAGCAGCCATAAACCAGGCTATAACAAGCAATGGTACCACTGTGTGCGCTGCCCTGAACCACTGATTTTGCCCACCTATGCACGGTGATGTCCTGTGTGTTCAACAGGCCAGGATCCTAGTTTCATTGGAAGTGAAAGACACTTCAAAAGTGTTTTTTAGATCAAAGCAAAAGTGGTCAAAATGGATTTTTCCAACAGAAATACAGTGGTTTGGCAGTATTGAAAACCTATAAATAACCTGCCTACAAAGAGACAGCATATTACAAAATGTTGAGTGTTTGTGAGTATTGAGCAAGCAGGTCAGTACAGTGTAGGCTTGATCTCTCTTTAAAGCTTCCTGAAATAGTTTTTTCACAAATTCTCTTCCCAAAATAAATTGTCTTAAGCAAGAGCATATTCTGGTGATTGATTTCACTGTTATCACTTAGCATATCACAGGGTATTTGTAAATGTAACAGTGCTCGTACAAAGATTTTAGGATGTACCAGGATTTCCTTTGAGTCCAAGCAACGTGCAGAAGGATGCTGCAAAGCACAGTCTTGCAAGCATGGCCAACACATTCCTGAGGCCAATAGCCATCACAGCAGTAAGCCACAGGCTTTATCAAGCTGTGGAAGTCCTCTTGCTTTCATCCTGTTTGGATGCTTTTATTTGCCAACATCCACTCACAATGGAAGACCAGACTACACCTTTTATGTTTTCCAAAGCATTACCAGTTTCTGCTTCAGGAGCTGTTAAGCTGGAGTAGCTCTGGCTCACTTATTAAAGCCTACAGAGAATCTGCTTCTGCTCCCCATGCCTTGTGCTGTGCTTCCCTGCCTGCCTGGCTTCTTTCTTCCTCATCCTGCCATCAGCCTTCCTTTTCTGCAACAATCTCAAGCACAAAGCTGCCACCAAATCCTTCCCTGCACTCACAGATATGGTTCAGAAGCCTGTGCTGCCTGAAATGCACTCTCTTTGCTGCAGTACCCTCTACTCCATGGTAACTGCACACAGTATTTCCCCATGGGATACCGAGGAGAGGGGAGGGGAGGGGAGGGGCTGAACGTTTCCTGTAACGTGGCTGAATGTGTCCTCGTGAACGGATAGAGTGAAACATGCTGTCTGTGGGGGAGCAGGGTGGGAGCTGTCAGGAGCAGCTGGAACACATATACACTGTCATGGCTTTTTAGTGGCACGGGGCATTCTGCTGGCTGTGGGAATGCTGCAGAGGCATGCCAGCATTTTGCTGAGTAAGTGTGGTGGGAGCCCCACATGTAAACAGGGTTCAACCACCGGGTGAAAGAATGGGCTGTTCCCCAGACTGGAGCTGCCTCTCAGCTGCGCTCAACCTCTGCAAGGCTTTATAGGTCAGCATGGGGTAAGTTGCTAGCTAGACACTTTGGATGTGTTTCCCGCTTAAATGTGTACTTTGGTTGGATATCAGAGAGGGTACAGCTGTGGTCAAATAGCATTTCTTACTCTGCATACTATTCCTAGATGTCCCTGTGAGGTTATTTGTGTTATTAACCTAGTGCAAGAGAATAGGAACTCTATCAGGGATGCTCAGCTGAGGGCACGCAAGAGCAGAACAGAAAAAGACAAGGAAGGACAACCAAGAGGCCAGAAAAAGATGCAGAGGCAGAATTGCTCCCAACAGTGGGTTTCTTTGCTGTCTGTAGCTGCGTGTCTGTGGAGACAGCTTCATCAAGCAACAGGGGGGTTGAATAGTTAAGCGCAATACTCTATCATCTAATGCAGACAAGTAGCAGAGACAAAAGAGCACAGGTCGTGTGATAGGGGCACATCTTCTAAATCAGTGTCCGAGGAGTGTCGTAGTGCCAACATTTCTGTTGCCTGAAAATTAGTTATTAGAGCAACACATTGAGGGAAAAAACAATACTGTTGTTTATGTAAAAAGGTGGGCTAGGGAAGTGCAAGTCAGTATGAGTGAAATGGGGACTAACAGTGGTGAATGCCAGTTTTGGTCTCTGTATGCCAACAGGGAGATAGAAATAGCTGGAGAGAATTTGAAGGGAAAACATAAATATTACCCAGACAGTAGAAAACAATCCTTATAAATAGCTGCATGGGAGCTCAGCCTCTGGCTGCAGAAGGGAAGGTAGGGGGTGATGTGATCCCTGCACAGTGAGACGTGCTTGGTATTTGTAGTGGTGAACTTTTTAATGAAATAAAAGTCACAGAGCAAGAGAAAATAACCAGAAGGTCAAATTTAGTTGAATTTAGGTTTCAAATAAAATGTAACATACTCTGTAGAAGAGCACAGGAACAGGCTACAAGGAAATCTTTTTTCTCACCACTGCTTGATATACTGAAGGTCAGATTAGATAGCTCTTTAATAGATGTGCTTTAGTCCAGACCTGGGAGAAACGTTTGCTTGTGGGAATGTCAGCCCAGATTACTGTGGCATCTCTTCCTGTTTCGATACCCACACATTTGTCAACCAAATAAGTCCTCCTGTTCTGCCTTTCCTTTCCTTCCTGATTGCTCCTCTCAGCAGTGCAGTGAGGGCTTTCACACTGTGCTCAGCATTCATCACAGCACCATTAGCTCTGCGATATGGAAACGAGCAGGTTCAAATAGCACACCTGTGTGTTCCAGTCAGGTGCCTGTGGGGACATGGGGGAATCATAGAATGGCTGAGGTTGGAAGGGACCTCAAAGATCACGGAGATCCAACCCCTGCCGTGGGCTGGCTGCCCCCCAGCACAGGGACCAGGGACCATTCCAATGGACCTACACACCTCCAGGGATGGGGCACCCACAGCTCTGTGCAGCAGTGCCAGGGCCTCAGTGTCCTCTGAGTACAGACTTTCCTCCTCACATCTGACCTAAATGTGCCCCTCTTATAGTTTAAAGCCATTCTCCCTTGTCCTATCTCTATTACATCATGTAAAAAATCACTCCCCTTCTTGCTTTCCACAAAATGCAATCAGGCAATTTGTTCTCTTCTGGCTTACCAGTAGTCAGGGGTTGTTTTTCTTTGAAACATTAAGAGCCTGAGAAGGGGAAGTAGAGAAAACTGCAAGCAGAGAACTCCTCTTAGGTACTGGCTGAGATGAAGTGTGCCTGTGTTTGGGGTCAGACTGATGCTCCTTTGCTGGTCTTTGCCAGTGGCACGTATCAGGTCAGTCTGGTGAGGACCTCAGCACTTCAGTTCTGTGTTCTCTAACAGTGCCCAGGCTCCTCAGCTTACGCATTTATTCTAGAAAATTTCTATGACCACATGGGATACCGAGGAGAGGAGAGGAGAGGAGAGGAGAGGAGAGGAGAGGAGAGGAGAGGAGAGGAGAGGAGAGGAGAGGAGAGGAGAGGAGAGGAGAGGAGAGGAGAGGAGAGGAGAGGAGAGGAGAGGAGAGGAGAGGAGAGGAGGAAAAACAAAAACCCTCAGCCAAGCGAAGAAGCGGCGAGGCACGTTGTGCTGCAGGCAGGTGCTCGGGAGGGCGGGAGCCGCGAGCCCGGCGGCATCCCCGGGTACCGGCAGCATCCTCGGGTACCGCCCCACCCCCGGGCCGCCCCTCGCGCTCACCGCCCGCGGCGCCGCATCTTTCGGGCGGGGCCACCGGCGGGACCCCGCCCGGCCGTCGGTCCCCGTCGTCCCCATCACGTGCTCGGTGTGCTGCATTGTGTTCGCGGCGGAGGGAGGAGGGCCGGCCGTGTCAGTGATCAATGTCATGACTTCCTCCCCGGGCCGGAGCGCAGTGGGAGCGGGGCCGGAGGAAGCTCGCCGATCGCCCGGGAACGAGGCGCGGCCGCGCACCCGCGGACCCGCGCACGGAGCGGGGGGAAGATGAGCTCCGGGGACGTCGTTTGCACCGGCTGGCTCATCAAGTCGCCCCCCGAAAGGAAGCTGAAGCGATACGTAAGTGCGCGCGGAGCCCGTCCGTCCCCGGCGGGCTGCCGTTCCCGGCGCGTCCCGACCGAGCGGACGGAGCCGCGGTCCGTCTGTGCGCCCGCGGGCTGCGGTGCCCCGTCCGCGTGCAGCCCCGCTGTTGTTATGCAACGTGCTCTAGGTTAAAAACCGCAGATCGCTTTCAGTTAACGTTACCGTAACCAACAGCCTCGTCAGAATTTCGGACGCGTTTTCCCCATGGAAGAGCGCAAAATCCCCCGAAAAAAAGAAGAAAAAAAAAGCCAGCACATTCCATTCGGAGGCTCAGCTTTGTTAAGATGCCTGTAACGCTTGCTAACGGCTGCGGTCGGGATACTTTTATTTAGCAGCTCAGTGCGCCAGAGGCGGTCACTTAACGGTGCTGCCGGGGCGGCTGGGGCAGGCGAGCAGGGACGGCAGGGGGCCGTGCTGCCCAGCCCCTGCTGGCTGCGGGTACGGGGACTGGCGCTGCTCCGCGCGAACGGCTCCCGCTTCGCGTTGCATCTGTTTTTTTTTGCAAAAAAACAAAAACAAAAACAAAAACAAAAAAAACCGAAACAAACAAAAAGAAACAACGGGTGTGCGTTGCAAACGTAAGAAACTGCATCGCTGCAGAGCTGCAAGGAAGGTATTCCGGGTAATATCCTTCACAAATAAATAAAATCGCTTGGGACAGCGATCAAACCGTAAGCCCGTCGGGGGCCGTCCTGCGCCCTGATGATCCCCGTGCAGGTGCTGCGCTGATGCTCACGCTGCGCTGTGCGCCCTGCCGGCCTGCCCTGCCCCGGGCACCGCGCTGCCGAGCGCAGCTCACGTCATTCGTCGTATTCGCTTCTGTTTATCAGCGTTTTTTTGCCAGACTGCTGATGTGAGCTTTTTCGTATCGTATGAGGAATAAGTGCCTTGTGAAGAACGTGGCAGAGATCGTTCAGTGGTGTAGTTTTTCCTTTCTGCTAAAACTAAGAGAAAGGCAAATTTACTGAGGTTAGGATTGGATTTACTTTTGACTTGCTGTAAGCTGGAGTTTCTTCTCTTAAGATTGTAGTACAGAATTGAAATGGCCGAATATTTGCTTTGTTCCACTAACGTTTTCCAGTTCTAAAATAAGCACAGTGATGTGTCTCAAGGGAGCTGCAGATAAAATATGGACATGTAATTCTCATCGTGTGTTGTCCCGGGGGTGCTAATAGCCCGTGCAGCAGGCACCAGACAGCACAGGAGCCACTGATTCACCCAGCTGGTACCATTAATAACTCTGCCACTGAAGCTATTTTTGATGACTCAATATTCATAAAAGGACAAAGCAGAGAAAACAGAAAGTGGTAAAGCTGGGTTTGAAAGCCCCCAATATGCAGGCAGGGGGACGGCCGCGAGAGGGGCTCTGAGTAGTGCAGCACTGCCTGCAGCTCACCCCCACTGGGTTCTGCACTACGTACCTTGGCGCAGTGGCTCTGTGCTACTCTTCCAGCAGGACTAGATTAGCTGGATCTCTTCAGATTAGACTTTGTTTTCTGATTAGGAGGATGTACGACTCCTTTGTCTACAATAAAGCAGAAAAAGATCTGCTGTAAGCACAGCTAAGGCTGGTGTTCCCTCTCATATGACTGGTGACAGAGGAGATGATGCAAACCAAATGGAAAACGTCTCTCACGTGCTACAAGACGTGTTCACTTCTCATAGTTCCACCAGTGTGGCAGCTTGCACATCTCGCTCAGGGCTGGAAGGCAGCACAGCCGAACCGCCCCGCCTGCTTGAAAACAGCGGAGCTGGAAAACAAAGCCTGCTTCAACAGGCTTCAGGAGGCATCAAGCATCAGCCTGGTGCTGGCTCCACAGAGCAGCCGACAGCCACACATCAGCATGGCAGCAGCCCTCCTGCCTGCTGGCACCACGTGCAGCAGAGCTGGCTGGGGGTCAGGGGCTGCCCACCACCTGCTGCATCCCTCTGTGTCACCTCCCAGCATACGTTTCCCTGAGTTCAGCATCAGGCCCAAGCTGTGCCTGAGCATGGATCCCTTCTTGCTCCTCAGGCTTTACCCATCACTAAGAAAGTCCCACGACATTCATTGGGATCTGGGCAAAATGATGAATTTGGGAACTGGGAACTGCAGATAGTCCCCCTGAAGCCAGTGGGAATGTTTAATGTTTATAAAATTAGGGCAGCGTGCCTTTGAAAAATGGGACCCTAAAGACCAAAACATGCCCTCCTTTTTAATTGCTCTTTACTGAGACCAATCAGGCTTTCCATGCATAAACAAGGGCAGGATTTGGCTCTAGGTTAGCAGTTATTTTCAAAACTTTGAGAAACAAAAAGCAGGTGTTAGGAGTATGTATTTTTCCTGTAAAGTCTCGCAAAGCTGATGCTCTCAGTAGTACTATTCTTAGAAGTGTCTTATCATTCCCTAACAAAGGCTGCTCCCTTACATGTGCAGGAAACGAACATGAGATTAATTACCCGCATGTAACTTTCTGTAAAAACAGAGCGCTTAGTGCTAAACGCTGAGAATTCATTAGAAAGCACAGGGAGCCTCGCTCCAGCAGGCAAATACTCTGATACTGTGCTCATAGTACAAGCAGTTCTGCTCCTCTGCCTGACACCTGAAATGTGAGTCTGCCATAGCAGCTTGGCTGGGGAGGCAGAGGACTCTCCAGGGAGAACTGTGGGTGTTTGCTGCCATTCTTTATCCCCTATGTGTGACCTGAAAGCTGTGCTGCTCTCATTTCCCCACTTTGTTTTAGGGTCTGTTGCCCACTAGGGCCATGTGTGCTGGGGGCTCAGGGGAGCCGAGCGTGGGGCAGGCAAGAGAGGAAGAAGGCGCTCTGCAAAACTGGGAAGTGGCATGGCGAGGTGAAGTCTGTCCTGCTCGAGGCTGAAAATACAGTTTCAGGCAGACTCAGACCTGTGGGAAGAAAACCTGGCCCCACTAGAGATGTCTGTTATGGGCATTAGTGGATCGCGAGTACCAGCCTCTGCAGGAAATCAGATGTTGTGGAAGAACCTGCTGCAAGTCCAGTGGTTGCTCTGTGCCTTGGGTTAGAGCTAAATGCTTCCAGCCAAGGGGTTGGATTAGGCAGAAAGAACCTCAAGTGGAGAAAGTCTGTGTTACAAATAAGAATCACAACATCAGGGCGGTGTTGTAGCCCAGTTCTGTAACATTGGCCTTGAACATCAAGCTTTATGTTGCTTTTCATGTTGAGATGTACCTGATCACTGAATCGTAATAGTTGTTTTCTGCTTAGTGAAATAGGGAGAAAATCGCTTCATGGTCTGGAAAACAAGGGCATTTTACAGGCAGTGCAGAATGTCACAGCGAGGGAAATAAAAGCATGGCAAGGGCACAGAGGGTGCTTAATGAAGTAAGAGATAAATGCCATGGAGAAGGTATGTTTTTCATGTGCTGATAAGGAGATGGAGATCAGATTTTTAGCAGGCAGCTAATCTGAACCCACCCTTGAGCCGTTGTGCTGTAGCTCCTCCTGCTCAGGAGCAGCAGTGACAGGCAGCAGCCCACCTGCTGCTCAGTGAGTGCTCCTTAGGTGGGCTGCAGGAGTGAAGGCTGCACATAGACCCTTGCTTGGTGTGAGTCTGTGCAGCTCCATTAAGCCAGCTCTGCACAGCTGTACCCCAGCTGAAGAACTATTTTTAATCTCCAGTACTGTACAAACTGATGAGGAAAGACCACTTGCTCAAAAAAAAACCCAAGTCTCTCGCTTTACTTGATGAACTGGATTCTTTAGACACTACTGAAAATCAGAATTCCTTCTCAGCATCTCTAGAACAAGAGTCCAAAATAAAATAAAGGGGAGAAAATTCACTCTGCACTTCTTAACACTCTACTTCTTGGAGTGTCGGAGCTGCAAAGGTAGAAGGCTCAGCTAGCATCAGATGAGCAGCTTGACCAGGTTGAAACTAAGAGTTTACATCCATTTGGATTTTTGGGTATGGGATCTGTGCCATACAGGGTGTCTGCAGGCAAGTTCTGGTAAGTGAAGTGAAGTTTTAAAAGATGGCCTGTGGAGTTATGGCTTCCACAGCAAGTTGGGTAGGTTCACAGAACCAAAATCAGCAGTGTCATAAATCAAAAAGGTAGGAAAGTAGTGTCCCTGCTGCTGTCTGCGTGGGAAGGGCCATCAGAAGGGCACAGCAGGTAGCACGAGATGGCTGCCTCTGCTGGGGGATTGGCCGAGACTTGACCATTGTGCCCATCACTATGGTTGTACGAGATAAGAGAATTTAGATGACTTCCTCATTTTTAACTGAAGTTCTGATGTTTATCAGGAGAGCAAATGGGAAGTTACTGGCCACTAAGAAGAAAAAGTAAAGTAGAACTATGGAAGAGTTTGCTCAAAGAATAGGAACAAGAATCACTCAGCACAGCGAGGAGCTGCTCTCTGCTCTAGTGTCGTGTAGTGACACTGCCATGTCTGAAAGAAATCCCCAAGTGCTGTGTGACTCAGATACTTCTGCTGCTGTTTGGGAGCTGGGTATTTTTGCAAAAAAATAACTAGAATGTAACTTCTGTCCGTCAGTCTGTTCATTTCCAGATGTTCCTACAAAGCCTCTCATGCTCTGCCCTCTCTGAACAGAGAGCTATGGCCACCTTTCATACCCTGCTGGAACCCACATCCCCAAATTGCATTGAGATAATGGAGTGCCTTTAGATAATGTGTGCAAATTTGGGGAAGGTGGGAATTAGAGTGCCCCGTGATGAAGATTATGGAGCCTTTTAGCTGATCCCCTTCTTTGTGAAACACTGAACAAACAGATCTCACAGTAAAACAACAGCAGAAAATGTATTTTAGGGAGGAGCTTCCATCCTTAAATGTTTATAATTAGCGTGATGCAAACCGGACCACGTTCCGCCATTTGATCGTGCTTCGGTAGGTTAAGCACAGTGTTTATTCTAGACCATTTTCTTCCATCTTGACTGCATTTTGGTAGTTCAAATACAATGTTTAACGAGATAGGCTGACTTCTAAGAAAAAATAATTTCTAAAAAACACTGCTGTTCTTGGCAACCTGAATATCAGAATGTTAAGCAGAATAACTTCCCTCAGACTATTTATTTGGGTGGGGCTGTAATAGCTCTGAAGCCCCAGTTTAATCTTTGCCTACATGTTTTCAGAGCACAGGAATGTCCAGCTATTGGTTTCTATTCAAAACAGAAAGCCAACTTATCAGTTCTTTGCATTCAAAAGTAAAGACTTAAAAAAAACATGTTTGAAATTGAGAAGGAAATGTTAACTTGAGTGGTAATTAAACTCGTGATGCAACTGAACTTATATTGGAGGAAAAAGCATTAAAAGTAGCACTTTGGTGAACTATTTGGTGTAGCATGAAAAGTGTAATGTGAATAAACACATTACTTTTATCGACGATGTGTCAAAATGCTATGAATGCACATTATGCCCACGTGATGTTTTCAGGGGAAAGGGTGAGTTTACTCCTATGGCATCACTTTGTAGAGAAACAGTCTGTTTTATTTGTTTGCTTGTCCTTTTCATTTGAGTTGGAAATGAATTAGCAATGAGATAAGACAAGGAAAGAATGCCATGTTTGAAATGAAATTTGCATGTCAAAACATTACAAGCAGCCAGATAAAATAGATTTTCCTCTTTCTCACCTATTGTTGAATAAAATGCTAGATTTCAACCTTTTCTTATTTTCTGTTTTATAAAATTCCTCACTTGTTCTTGTAGCTGTTATGTCAGGAGAAAGAAGCCCTAAAAGCCATGCAAAGTTTGGTTTTAAAATCTGCTGCATAATTTAGTACTTGATATTCGTTAAAAATAAAACAAAACCTGTGTCTAGCCTTCACAGCAGCACAACATTCTCTTTCCTTTCTGAGCTTAACTCATTAATAGCTTTCTAATAGCCAGAATGAAACCACTGTTCTTAGAGATTTTGCTATTTCCCTTCTTCTAAAGTAGCTGATGCCAGAAACCCCACTGAGCCTTGCAGTCAAAACCACCTCACAGCTTTCCACCAGAGCCTGGAGCAGTGCATGGCAGCTGCTCAGTATCTGTTCCTATGGAACTTTTGATGAAAAGACAGTAAAATGTCATTACTAGTATGAGTTCAAAATTACTTAAATGAAGGTGTTGATTTAAATGGAACTCGGATTGACACCTGAAAGCTTTTGACTCATTTTTGGCAGTACGTTTTAAATGACAGTAGTTTCTGTGAGCCTTGTTAATGGCAAATGTTATTTGCCCTGTGAATCCCAAGTCCTGGGGACTGCGGGTTCTGCATTTGCATTTCTGTTGAGCAGAATAATGGTCATAATGGGGCCCTTTCTAAATGTGCACCCGTTGTAATCTCAGCAGAGTGCATAGTGTGCGGACAGTCTGTTTTCACATACCAAACTTACAAACTGTTTGGGGAAGGTCAAGGATCTTGCAGTTGTGAAGACATTTGTTTAAGCTGACAGGAGCTGGTGGTGCCAAGAAGAAGAAGCCAGTAGTTGGGAGCAGTCATCCATTTGTTACTTGCAGATTTCATGGTCTGGGTGATAAAGCCTCTAAAACAGAAGCATTGAGCTGATGCCTCGTGAAATCCTGCTCTGCAGGGGCTGGGCAGGCTGCACGCTCATGCCTGTAGGTGTGTAGGCACACAGTGCAGTGCTGCTGGCAGGCTGGGTGGCCGTGTGCTGCCCAGAGCTCTGCAAAGGAGCACTAAGTGAAGAGGTACCAGCTGGGCTTACAGAAGCAATGAGGCCACACTTGCACAAGGCCCACACTGCTGTGTGAAGCTCTCGCTACTGCTCCAGCTACTGCATCTGTGTTGTTTACTAATATTTATAGTAGAAGCTTTGCAATCGTAGGTAGTTTTATTTTTAATAAATTCAGCATTTTGAACCCATCCTAATAAAGTGATTGAGTTCTCACTGAGGCCCTAGGCTTAAAAATAAGTAGCACTGCTGAGGGAACTGCTTTTTTGAGGTACTCGGGCACCTTGCTCCCACTAGATGCGGTTTGCAAAGTGTCCTTAGGCAGTACCCCTCTGATGTGACGGGTGCTTTATGGCTCTCTGCTCATTTACTCTTCCTGTAGTGAGATTTGAACTGCTAAATGTTGGCTGTAAATGGGACTGATGCTCCTATTTCATTTCACTGTCTTCTGTTGCGTCACTTCTGGACAGATCACCTGAGCTGCAGATCATAAGATAATGGGAAACTGTTCTTGAAACATGAAGGGAAAACACCAAATACATTCCATCATTATAGCACTGGAACAGGCTGCCCAGGGAGGTGGTGGAGTCTCCTTCTCTGGAGATGTTCAAGACCTGCCTGGATGCCGACCTGTGCGACCTGCTGTAGGGAACCTGCTTTGGCAGGGGGGTTGGACTCGATGATCTCTGGAGGTCCCTTCCAACCCCTACAATTCTGTGATTCTGTGATTCTGTGATTATTTCAGTGTCCTCCCCAAACTCCTGCTTTCATCTCTGCTCAGCCTGAGAACTGTTTGAGCTGAAACACCAAGGACAAGCAAACAAGAAGGTCAGGGGCAAGTGTGACTTGCACAGCTAGAAGCCATCTCAGTGGTGATGCTGCCCACTTCCTTCAGGCATCTCTCCACTGGCTTTGCAGAGTGGGAACCTCATAGTACTGGCTTGTAAAAGGGAAAACAGAAGCATTTATTGTAGTGTTACTAGATCGTAAAGCCTTAACAGTTTGCTTATGAAAAACGTGTTCTTTTTTCTCTGGTTTTTTTTTCGAATTCACAACTGAAAGTACTGTTGCTATGTTACTGTGATGGTGTGTAGGCTGCTAAATAAATAGAGGCAGTTTAGTCCATGCCAGAAATAGAAAGACAGGTCAGAGGTGACATTTGGGACATGATGAGAAAAAAAGAATATATAATTTCCTTCCTATCATTCTCTTCAGCCTCATTAACCCCAGGCTGCTTAGAAGGAAATTACAACAGAATTTCATGGTATGTGAGAGTACTTTAGCAGTAGTAGTCAATTTTTAAATCGACACCTATGGAATTTCACTGAGACTTTTGTTTCTTACATGACTGAATTTTCAAGGGCAACTCTGGCAAAAGTGTGGCAGCTCGTGCACTTCAGAACATGTGCTCCAGGATGTGTGGGGGATAGAGCATTGCTGAGAATTGTCTCTGGAAAGGTGTGCTGGGGAGGGAAAGCACGACAAAGAGAACAAGCTTTGAGAAAACACGCCTCTGCGAAGCTAGAAACAGGAAATCTGAATCCATTGTCCTTTTTGGGACAGCCTGGCCAGTGACCAAGGCCCAGGCACACAACAACATGTGTAGGTCCTCACACAAGTGTCCCTGGGTACCTGCTTGAACACTTGGATGCACTTCAGGCTGGTGAACGTGCACAAGAGCTGGGCCGCACTCACACAAAGGCATCTCCAGTGGTGTCCCCTGCTGTGATTACAGCACAGCCACCAACGGAGCTGTTGGAAACAAATTATTGATCTGGCACAAGGAGTGTCTGATTGCCTTGTGAATTAGGAAGAAGCCCACAGCCAAAACCTAAACCAGTCTGGTGCAGGCAACCCCTTAGAGGTCTTTTTTTGTGGTGCTTTGTACCTCCACAAATCTGCTTTCCTGCTAACAAAACATGTGAGTGTACTCCCTACTCAAGAGACCTTTGGATCCAAAGTGGAAATCTGAGGCATTCCAGAAAATCCCACATTTACCATAAAACTTAAAGAGGAGAACTAAATTATAGGGTAAGGCAAGAATTAGTGATGCTAAGTACAGGTTTCCTTGCTCCCGAATTGCAGGGCTTTTGCAATTCTCTTTTTATTTGTTAACACTTCTTGAAAGGAGTGCTGGAATCAGAATGGCTAGGAATATTTCTTTACATGATGGATTTGAATAGCTGGTTTAATAAGAAGCTTTACTAATTTTCAGCCAGAAGCCAATCCCCAGTGCCTTAGACCTTGAGCCATGTCCATGAACAAGGTTTGGTGTCAGCACGTGACCATCAGGGTCATTTATTTATCTATGCAAAGAGTTTGGTGCTGCCATGTTTGGAGGCGTTTTTTTGTGCACAGCCAGAGTTATGTTCAGCCTTATGCTGAGGGGGTGAGTGTCACAGGCTTTCTTGTCCCCTGTGGAGTTCAAGCTCCGCTTTGAGCCCACTCAGATTCTGTACCCTTACCAGAGGCTGCATTTATCTCAGGCTCTGAAGAACAACTACAGTGATTTATCTGTCTTCAGAGTGAATAAGATTTTACCAGGCGTTTTCTGCATGGAAATCTCCAGCCAGGAGAATTGCAACCTACAGCCCATCCTTTCCAGGACTGTGTTGCTCACACAGAGCACATTGCCCAGACTTCACCATCACTAGCAGCACTGCTAAATGGAAAGGAGAGTGAATTACATCCTCTGCAGCTCTGTTGTGTTCTTCTCCTAAAGGACCTATTTGTCTCTTGTATTTCCACGTCTTTTGTGCCTGAAATGATCTTCAAAACTCTATAAATAAACTTGGTGTGCTGGAAGGTGAGTTAAAGCTGTTTGCCATTAGAGGATTCCTAGTGGGCAATAACCTTTGCCTCTTCTCTTTGTTGGAGTCAGTAGCTTGAATGTTAAAACGGAATGAAATTTTGTCAGGCAGAAGATGCCCGATACAACCAGGTTTCAAATATACTATAGCTAGCCAGGAGAAGAGTAAGTTTGTTTAGACTGCTGCTTTAAGTCCCCAGGGGCTCCCCTTACCGCGGCACTTACCTGGTGGTGGCCCCAGAGAGGCTTTGGTGAAACCCACCATCCAAGAACAGGGGACACAACCTGCGGATGAAGAGCCGGGCAGACCTGCTTGAACATTTCACTGTGCTGATCTTTCCAGAACAGGGATGAAGAGGGAGAGTCACAGAGATGCACCCAAGTGATATGTCTCAGGCATATTTCTAGGCAAATGAGTTGCATGCAATTTAACAGCATGGGCTAGGTGGAGATTTCAACAGTGTCAGCCCCAGTTCTCATTGTTCAGAACTTACTGTGCACCCACAGGCACGTTTTGGTTTGACTCAGGTTCACTGGATTTGGAAACGTAACTTGGATCTCTATATGATCATAACATTGTGGATTTTAGTTCAGAGGTTGGGGTTTTTTTTTGAAGACAGGAAGTGTTTAACACATCATCTGAGCTTTGGAGTAAAAGATTTAGAGCAGGGGAACGCAAATCCAGATAGAAAGCCTTGGTGTATTGACGGTTCAGGTACACAGGATCATTTTGTAGCAGGGCAGCCAGCCACTTCTGGCTGCCCATCTGGCTTGATGCAGTCAAGATACCTGTTTGGATTAGAAAATGGTAATGCAAATTCACTCCACATCTGGTTCTGTCTCAGAGTATGGTGGGATCTTCATGGGTCCTTGCTTGAACCAGCAAGAAAAGGCAAATGATGCAGCAGAACAATAGCAGCAAGTAGGCACAGTGATGCAACTGATAGGCAATAAACTTTTCTTTTGCTAAATAAATTGCATCCATAATGGACAGAAAGACCAAGTAAGCACTGTCTTTAATAAGCTGCTGGAATTGAGCAGGTGTGCAGTCAGACTGGAGCGTTAGATCTGAAGCTTTCATTTAAATTTATCAGCTTGCACAAATCTTCTTGAAAAACCTTTTTGTCCTCTCTGAAAGGATTTCAGATACATGTGTTTGGCTGGACTCATCAGAAAAAAAGGCCTGAAATAGAAATGGCGTCTCATGTTCTTTAGCAATATCAGAGCTTACAGAGAAACCAGGAGTCTCACATTCTAAATCAGTAGGACTGCACTTCTGGGCAAAATTTAAACAATCTGAGCGGTTTCCCCCACATATTCCTTACTACTAAGCGCAGCACCTTATAACTGGTGATAGCTTTCCTTCATTAAACACTGAAACTGAATATCAGAGTTAAGCACCAGGCTTCAGTGGGCTATCAGCTTTTGCATCTATTGGGTCAACAGAGATCAAGGGCAGAGCTGTGATTCTCAGCAGCAATGGGATGGGAAGAGGAGGGATCTGCTGTCATGAGAGCTCCAGTCAGTGAAACTAGGAGGTGTGGTGTGAGATATGGGATCTGCAGTTCTATTAGCTAGTAACTGGAAACTGAAAACCATGGATGTTAAAATGCAGGGTTTCGGTTCATTTTGCGTTATGTCTTTCAACAAAATGTTTCCATTCAGAGAGATGAGAGCCAGACAGTTCTATGGTGATTTCACAGAAATCGATAAGTTCTTCAAAGGAGTAAAGTCACCAAAAAAAAAAAAAAAATCACTTTCTATTTGAGAGATAAAATCTGTGCATGGTGGAGCCATTTTTGCTTTGCGTGGCATAAGATTTGCATGACTCATGCACAAAGCGCAGCGAGGACCTTGAAGTCATGCATGATACAAAAGGTGCTGGGGAGTTCCCATTGCATCTTTGAATGGTGATCCTGTTTGATGGGGCAGCACCCACGGTGGGAGGCAAGTGCAGGTCACATCTCCCTGTTGCGTCAAGTTGTTCATCCAAAGAGCCTGAGACAAGACAGAGGCTGCCAAACAGCTGCTGTAGCCGACAGCCCCAGCAATTCCAGTTCCTCCAGTAGTGAAATCCAGTGGCCAGAGAGATCTCATGCACCTTCCCTGACAACTGCAGCCTTTTGGGAGTTTTAGGGAAGCACTCATCCATTTCAGAAAATCTCAAAAAATCCATTCTTTGTTTAAAAACTGACCCGTTTGCACCCCTCTTTCTCTAGGACACCCTCTTATGTTGCATGCTGTTGCTGTGGCTGCTGGGCTCCCTCTGCAGCGATGCCATTCGAGCTAGATTCTGAAAAACGCATCTTCAGAACGAATAGCCCATAGCAGCCATTGCCAGTTTGCTGTCACATTGCACTGCTGTGCACTATCAGTGGTGTTAGCAGCTGCCTTTTTCCCCCGTGGCTTTCTAACAAAACTCTTATTCCAGGGATATATATTCCCATGGGAAACAGCAGTAATCCAGGCTTTGTGATACAGCAGAATTCTGTCCCACCAACCAGTGTACAGATAATGCTGGTGAAAAGACAACTGCTACGCTGTCTCAAGAAGCTCCACTTCCAGTGCAATCTGCAGGAAGATTGTATGCATATATGCTGACGCATTAATTTAAACCCATATTACTATGCTGATAAATTTCTTGCTTAAATGTTCTTAGGAAAAGTGACATGTTTTTCCTTTATCTTAAGCCACTTCTAGACAATATAAACTAAACCAGGAAAAATGCTCTTTTTTCTGCTATCACAGCTATGCCAGCAGATACGTGGCAGCTTGGCTGTGCTTGTAAAACTGCAGAAAAGCCCTTGGATTCAAACAGTAACAACAAGAGCAGTGGTAAACCCCACTTCCCGGCGTACTATCTTGACAAAATTCCTTTTATTATCTTCTGTCTTAAGACCACAGTTCAGTTTCTGTGGATCTTTTGCCCTTGCTGTATTTATTTGGACTGCAAACAAAGAGAGCCTTGAATTCCTCCTGTATTTGTTATGGTCCCCATGGAGCCAGCACTGAAGCTACCAAAGGCACTGAGCTTGTCCAAGGGGAAACCCCAGCTTCCATCTGGGTGGGCTGGTCATAGGGCCAGCTGCTTCTGGGAGCCCCAGTGATGGTGCATGGGATGGAATGGAGTGGAACTAGCATTGGCAGCAGGGATATTTCGCTACTGGACCTTTAGAGTGTCCTTAGCAGAGAGATTGCTATGTGCTGGGAATGCACAGGAAAATGTTTTTTCCAGAAAATTCTATACCATAATAATGATCTGCTGTAATTACATTCTGTACGTACAGCAGCCAAACAACAATAAAAATATTCCAGGTCTGTATTTGCTGTTTGTTCAATAATACACTCCAGAGTATCTGCCAGCTTCAGGACTGTGAGTCAAAGTGGAAGGTTTTGTGTTAGCAGAGGAAAAGTCCAGCATCATCCTCTGTTTTACTGTAAGGATGTTAAAAGCTACGTTATTCTAACTCACATTTATTGTACGTGAAGTGAGTTTCTGGGATATTGTACATGCTTATTGCAGAACGGTTAAATAGGAAATAGTGAAATCCGCCATGAATTTTACATAACTCTTTCTTTCATAATGCACTTGTGCAATGGAAGAGTCAGAATGCAATGTTCTGACCATGTTTCCTCCATGCTTGAACACTAGTGATCATCTGAAAAAGTAAATGCTACATGAATTCAGTGAATCAATAGGTGACACATACTCAGTGACTTGGTCCAGTGAAGAAATCCCCTCCAAAGAACCAAAAGCTTGCTTTATTTGCTTGGGTAAGGTGGTTTGTGCCAGGAAGGCATATGACAAGACAAAACCAAACTAGTTTGCCACCATTTGTACTTGGAGATGGCACTGATCTTCCATGTCAGACACCATTTTGTCAAACTGATCCCTCTGTTGTCACAGAATCACAGAATCACAGAATGGCCAGGGTTGGAAGGGACCTCAAGGATCATGAATCTCCAACCCCCTGCCACAGGCAGGGCCACCAACCTCCACATTTAATACCAGACCAGGCTGCCCAGGGTCCCATCCAACCTGGCCTTGAACACCTTTAGGGGCAGGGATCCACAGCCTCTCTGGGCAGCTGCTCCAGCACCTCACCACTCTCTTTGTAAAGAACTTCCCCCTGACATCCAACCTAAATGTCCCCTCCCTCAACTTCAAACCATTCCCCTTGTCCTGCAGTTATCAACCCTTTCAAAGAGTTGATTCCCCTCCTCTTCGTAGGAATGGAAATGCTGCAATGAGGTCACCTCGCAGCCTTCTTTTCTCCAGGCTGAACAAGCCCAGCTCCCTCAGCCTGTCTTCATAGGGAGGTGCTCCAGCCCCCTGATCATCTTCGTGGCTCTCCTCTGGACCCTTCCCAACAGCTCCCTGTCTGCACCAGCCTCTCAGTCCCTGCTCGCAGACCCCATCCCCATCTTTGTGAGAACGGTGGCAACCCAGGAAAGGCACTGAAGAAGGCTGCATAGCAGCAAAAAGAAATGCCTAAATGCTGGAAAAACAGCCATCTTCTGCTTGAAGGTCTGCTCCGAGAGCAGCCTGACAGAATCTCACCGGTGTGAATCCTCTGAGCAGGATTCAGCACCCACAGTTCCAACATGACTCATCTTGTGGCCGCAAAATCCACAGGGCTACTTTGTCCTCTTTACTTTGACGCAGACATTATCAGGCCCAGCTTTCATCCTTCTGCTTTTGGAGGGGTCTGGAGGGTGAGAGGAGAGGCTGATGGCTGCTGACAAGGGCTCTGCCATCACAGATACCCTTCTGGCCTGAGCCCTTCCAGCCAGTGCGCAGCACCGGCGGTGTGCAGTTATCACCCTGCTAGCGCCGGGTGGTGCCGCCTCTTCCCAGTACCGCTATCCAGATCGCCATCTCCCTGCTGAAGGCCCAGCCAGCTCTGCTCCTCTCTCGTTTTGCAAGGCATGTCTGACTGTGTCACACAGCCGGCTTGATGTCGTTCCTTGATTTGCTCAGCTTTTTGGTCATTCATGTCATAAATGTCATCAATTCATAATTGCCATTTACTTCATGGGATGTTATAGGGAAAGTGATGTGGGTCTGCAGGCAGCTGCATTGGCATGGGGACCCTGGAGCAGGACAGAGGCAGCAACTCTCTGCTGTGGCAGTGCAAGGCAAAACCGAAACGTGAGTCTTACACTCTGTGCACCTGTAGCTTTTCACTACAAATAAAACTGGGAGTTGTTTTATTTGTCAGATAGGACTGAGCACAGAATCTGCCTCCGAGGAGGAGTCTTGACTTGATCAAATGCAAAGTCCTCATCCAGCTCCAGCTTCCTTTCAAGGCAATCAGATTATTCTGCTTGATTTTAGTAAGAATTGAAACAAATGAATCATTGTGTATGTATTGCAACTCCACGACAACCGTACTGCAATAATATAACGATAGTGTACTGTATGCCCCATAATACTTAACTTTAAGGAATAACAAAGGCACAGAATAAAATACAAACATGATGGGTTTCAAAAGTGAGTTCAAACAATCAGTAAGACCAGAAGCTCTGTAAGTGCAGAACTGCTCTTTTTATCTATGGATCATTATTTCCAAGAAACAAGCAACAATTGTAAACACTTCCAAGCATTTGTCCCTTTGGGTATAGGGTGTGTTAAACAACAACAAAATATTCTTCGTGAGCAGAAAAGAATTGTTGGCCAGGGCACTTCAGGCACAAGTGAATAATGGCTAACTTAGCGAGCAGTTATTAAGAGGAAAATTGCAAATGGTCATATTACCTGTTCATGGCAATTCACCATTCACCTCAGCCTTGAAATGAAGACTTCCTCAGGGTTAAAGAAGGTTAAAGAAACCAACTAGAAACTTCTTCCTGCAGTAGAATTCAAAGCAAGAGATACAATTGCTGGTAAGAAAACAGCAAATACGTGCAGCGGTGGAAACCACAGAGCTGGAAATCAAGCCTCTGCTGAGCTGGGTCAGATTCTGTGCTTGATTACACTGCATGAATAAATTATTGGAAGGCACACATCAAGCTTTTCAGAAGTGAGAAAATAATTAAGATTTACATTTTGCCAGGCAGACCAGAAATGGGCAGAAGAGCGTGACACCATTACTTTGCCGTGTTACTGGTTTATGGGTGTCTTTTTAGTAATAAAGTTAAAAATATCCTGTTGCTTCCAGCATAGATTGTAAGAATTTTAATATTGCATGAGTTGTCTAAGTATCTCAATCCATTTTGTTTCGCATATTACCTTTTTGATGATGATGATTTGACCTCACAATAAAAAGTGAAACAGTATATGAAAGGTAGGGTAAATGGAAATTGGCAGCAAGCAGTCCTTTCTTGATATGAGAATTAAAAAGTGGCACAAGAATTGCTTCATCTAAACCAAGAAGCAGATAGAAAACCAGAAAAAAATAGTAAGGTTGCTTTTTTTTTTAATATCTGCTGGAACCCAGCTGATCAAATGTTGCAGCTTTTGCCTGTTGGCAGCAAAGGCCGAGCAAAACTCTTTATGTTGTATGCTGTATATACCAAGACCATCAGAAAAATTCTGCCTTGCCTTCTTTGGAAGCTTTGTCAGTTTCCTCCGTGACTCAGGGGAAGCAGCTCCCTGGGAGTTTGCATTGGCTTCCAACACAGCAAACAAGAAAGTATTAGCATGTGATTCTTCCAGGCCATTATAAAAATGATTTTCTACTTAGAAAAGGCTTTTATATTATCAGTAGTTAAACTTTCTCTCAAGTTCACGTATATCCTTGACTCTTACCGCATCTCCTGCCCTTCAAAAGCTTCCTACATCCATCAGCACCACAGCCAAACTTGTTCTCCAAAGGCCAGCGTTGCAGCCACGTATACTACATGGCTGAAGCACCTCCATGAAGTTCTGTTTAAGAGTCTGCTTACTTTTGGCAAGTTTGGCACTTCAGCATCACACATCTTCCTTCTCACCAGCAGGTACTTGACCTCCCAGTTGGCTTCATCTGAACTGAGCAGTTAGTCTAGGAGTTTGAGGAACAACCTGGTTCATTGAACCATTGTGGCACAGACCTTCCTTGTGCACTTCATCCCAGCGAGTCACATTTACAAACTGCTTCTCTGAAAAACACGGTGAGAAAGAGTCACAAGCGAAGGAGAAGAGTAGGAGTAATCCCGCATTCGGATCTAAGTTTGTGTCAAGTGTAGGATGCAGTTTAAAATAAGAGGAGATAATAGTTAGGGTTCTGTTGCTTCTTTCCACCTCTTTGAAAAGTCAGCTTTGATAATATTCCTTACCTCTTAAAAAAAAAAAAAAAAGCAAATTCCAATGACGGACTTTTGCTGAAGTGTTTCATTGTTAAAATTAACCTTGAAAGTCAGCACGCTGTTTTTCATTCTGCATTTATTTCTATTTTATTTTTTCTTGTCTGACCAGAACTGGGTAGCATGCAAATGTCTTCTTGTGGTTTAAACAAATAAGCCGTGAAATCTAAAAATGGAAAGCAGTTACAGCTTTCTGTGTACAACCACTGCTTTCAGATGTCTCTTTTGTGTCTGCTACTGCTTGTGACTATGGCTCCATCTTTATTCAAAAATGAGGAGTTTTCTGCATTGTTGGGGAGGAGGGATCAAAGGAAGGGATTTCACTGGCCTGTTTTTTTCCTTGAAAGGCAACTCCCACAATATCCCTGCCCTGGCAATCAGCAAGGACCCACCGTACGGCATGAGGATGGACCTTGCCTTTCCCCACAGAACAGAGAGGATTTGTTATTCAAAATGTCCACTAATCTACAGTAGAAAGCTACAAAGGTTTCAAACACAGTGCCCATCCCTGAGCTCCCTTGCCAACACCCGTGGTTTTACAGTTGTGCTTCCTGTGTGCTGCTCTCGGCACTGTGGCAGCGTGTTACACCCCAGTGACACCACACACAACCTGTATTCTCAGCTGGGACCCTTCTGGGAACACGTGCAGGCATTATTTCAGCCTTCACAGGACAACATTTCCCTCCTCTCTGTAACGTGGCTACCAGACTGCAGCACTTTGCATTGGTACATTTTTGTGAAAGCAGAACAAAAAACAATTCATTTTATTTTTCCTTTTCCTCTTTAATGTGTTAGTTTACTTTTCTCAACTTGGAGCTTTTGCATTGAGTTGAGCTCTGAGTATTTTCAGTTAGGATGAGGCACATGACTTTAAAGAACTGTAAGCTATGTTAGCTTTTCTCCTCCACTCCCTTGGTCTGTGCCCTGCTGAAAGGTTTGATAGAGAGGTTTTGTAGAGGATAAATAAACACTAATAAAAAACTGACGACCATTCCCTTTGTTTTAAATATATATTATCCTTTACATTCAGAGTTGTTAGGCATTCTTTGCACTTTGAGAAGTCTCCAGAGGCTAGTTCAGTCATTCATGCAATTAAAAGTTAAGCATGCTTAAGTTGAAACCACTTTGTTCTTCGTTTGTGATTAATCGGGTTTCTCACGTTGCACTTCAGCCTTTGGTTTGCATACTTGAGGAGTATTTGGTTACTGAGATCTCCTTTATAGTAATGTTGAAGATCAAAATATGGTAAATTTGGACTCTAAGAGAGAGGGAGAAGTTGAAGACATCCAGAATCCTTTCCCGTTCCTTAAGAAAGTAGTATAGTGATAACACTATAAGGAGCTCTCTTCAAAAAAAAAAGCAGATTATGGATACAGATGAAGAAAGATGAACTCACAACATTTATTAGCCTCAAATGGATCTACAGATCATGTCTGATGATATTTTGGTTGGGGTTGCCTGTTGTTTCAAGGCAGCTGTGCAGGACCTGTCCCATGGGAAGCATCTCCCACAGATGGAGAAGCATCTGCACTGAGCTCAACCTGAGCGTCTGCTAGGTGGCTGAGAATTGTACTGATCTGTTGTCTTCATATCTATAGGTAAAAAATAAAAGTGTGATTCAGAGCTTGGCTTCAGCTGACCCATGGGCTGAGCTGCTGTTTGTTTTTGTAATTTCTATAGTTACACTGGAAGCACTCTAGGCTTTAGTTATTTTGACTGCTGAAATCCAGAAATAACTAGTTGGAATAAAAGTGTTAATAGCCTGATGGCTGTGTGAGTCATAGCACAGTGGCCTTTGAGACAAAAGAGAGATTGCTCTGAGCACAGCAGTGGATAAAGCCCTTCCTCTGCACAGCCTGACTGCAGGTCAGATTTAAACTTCCTTACCCAAAGCACAAACAGCTTTTCTATTTCTACATCCCAAGCTCCCATACTCCAAGATCCCTGTCAAATCCAAAGAAACTGAATGGACCACTGCAAGGCCTGCAGAAGCAAACCCTGCCTGGTGCTCATTGCTCATTGCTGCCCCTCAGGGAGATGCCTTCTGTCCGGGGAGAAGTCAGGCATTCCTGTTGGCGTTGCATGGCCTACTTGCCATCCAATGTTGGTCATCCAACATTCAGCTGAGAAAGATTTCCTCATATCTCACACACACATTTGGGTATGGTGCTTGCATGGCTTTCCATGGTGCCTTGCATTCACGCAAGAAGAGGAAATGTCCACTCAGTTTCATGACTCTATACCCAACATCTACATTTCAAATGAATACTATGAAATTGCATTTTTCAGAAAGAAAAAAAAGAAGGTGGTTTAACGGCAGTTGGTTGGAGTCAAGATTCTCACTTCATCTTGCCAGGCACTGAACAGGCTTCAGGTAGTGAAAATGGTGGGGAGGACTTGGACTGCAGCCCGAAGGAGTCAGGCTCAATTCCTCAAAGTATTTCAGTTTAACTGAAGTTAAAGACTGTTCCTGAACTTGCTGTGAAGAGTGTGAGTACATTCTGGAGCTGGGATCTAAAGTGGGAAAGCAAGTGATTTGGTTCTAAATGATTTGGCTTTTTTGGTACCTTCAGGAAACAGGCTGCATCAAAACACTTTCTGTCAGGTTGAGTTTGGGAGGTTAAATAGCGTGCTTATTCTTTAGGATAAATGAGTATCATATCCTTTGGGATGTCTCTCAGGAGAGAAGGCCTTTCCTAATGCTTCCAACCGTCCTGAAGCCTCAGGACCAAAATGCTCTAGGGTGTTTGTTTGTTTGCTCTGCACTCAAACTGCTCTTATCTCACATCACTTTTTGTGGGACTCAGCTAGCAAAAACAGTGCCTGTGAACTTCACGCTTCTGCTTCTAGCTCCTGACACAATCGCTGCTTCTTGCGCTCTGTAGATGGAGCAGATCGTGTTGAGTTTTGTTGTTACTGTGAAGATACGGTACCATGGGCACAGTTTCCTGCTCTGTGGCCAAGCCAGGAACTGGGTCAAGCAGCAAAAGCAAATTGTTGTCTCAGTATGAGAAGATGTGCATCTTTGGGAACGGGGCATGGGCCAAACTACAGATCTTTCTTTTTTTGCAGACTTTAGGAACTTCGAAAGAGCACATGCAGATATTCAGCATAATCAAACACTTCTGCTGACACTAAATTTGCCTGCTGCCATAAGAGTACCTTGATGCTGATGGATCACTCAGAGCCGTGGTGCAGGATGCCCAGTTGAGTTTGTGTCAGAGGACCGAGTTTGGAAAAGTTGGCAAATCCAGCAATGCTTCACCTTGGGGAGTGAAACTGCAGGGAAAGGGAGCTGAGGTCTGAAGCAAGTCTGAGCAGCAGGTGCTCTGTTTGCAGCTTTGATTTTCTAGTGTAGCAGAGAGCCTTTGGGGAACTGAGCTGCAGTGTTTTGAATTGACATTTGTGTTGATTCTTTGGGGAATCCGCTGTTGGTTTTGGGCTGGTAAGGCTGCTCTCACACCTACGCATGGCATTATGTTGTACTGCACCACAGGCTTGCTTCACACACCCTTACCGAAGCGTGAACAATCATGTACATGCCACTGGTGTGGCCTTTTCGATGGCAAAAGTGATATGAGGTGTAATTGCATATTGGTCCTTAAATAAACAGGGAGGTGTGTCTGCAGTTCAGGCTCTGCTAACAGGGCAGGAGGGAAAAACCCACACGTATGAGAAACTCAGAAGAATCTGTTGACGTGAATTGTTCTCATGGTACTTGTGAAGATGTATGGTGGTTTCTTACCACACAGCAACCAAAAGAATTGGTCAAATTGTTGGAATGAAAGTGAGATGAGAAGGACTAATTACTCAGCCCTCCGATGCCTTTAAATAGTGGGTGAATAGATGCTCTGTGCTGTGACAATCCATCACTCTGCTTTTGACATAAGTGATTGGGGTGGAAAAGGAGCACTGCATGCAGCGCCATTTATCATGGGCTGCATGTTTTCTTCAGACTGTTGGCACCTGTACTTTTATTTTCAGCTGCTTCCCTTAACTAGATCAATCCCTTGGATAGTTTCCCTATGTACAGCGTTAGTTGCTGATGATGAGTGTTACCACAGATTTTGATCACAATTTAAATGAGGAGGTAAAAATCTTTACATTAAATTAGAATGTGTTGATATCATTTTTTTTTCTATGGGTACTTCTCAATTTTTTCATCAAAATACAGTCATTAGTTCCTGTCTAATGGTTTACCTCTAAATGTAGTTTTAAGAAAAAATCTGGCACTTATTTTTGCAAATGAGGATGCTCTGTATCTCTTCACAACTACCTCAGCCTTCATGTGGCTTAATATACAGTTACTCATGTTTTTATATTTACATTTTGAAATTACAGAGTAAGCATTATGCAAAGCTTTTACTCCCTCAGTAGGGATTATTTTATGTGACTTGAAACAAGCTGCATTTGAATGAAACTGGAATTCAGTAGAACTGCACAAAAGAATTAAAGCACTTAAGATTAATTATTTATGTGAAATTCCCTACAAATAAGCTAGATGGTTTTTATACAAAGTGCAATCCCTCTTTGATTGCACTACTTTTCTTTGTCTTAAAAAACAATTTGAATACAAAATTCCAGTTTCTTTTATGCTGTTGATTAGGAAGAAGTACGTGGAATGCACATAGGAGCCAGAACTGTAGTGCTAGCTGATGAACTGTGAAGCCCATTGCAGCTTCCTTCAGCTCTTTAAGAGAACTACTGTGCACTTTAGCCCAAGCCCTGGGCTTGATGTTCCCTTCCATGCCATACTACAAAACCACGTTGTAAATCACCTATGTTGACATTCATCCTCAATTTCCTTGTAGCTAAAAACCTATGAACGGTGTCCATGCATGGAAGTGCTCAATGCATTGGTCTTGTGTTTTAGTGCTTGCAGCACAAATGTGACGTGGCTTTGGGTAGCTGGGCTTTTGCTTGTCAAGAACAGCTGGCTCCGTTATGACTTAACCTCTCTGAAACATTCACTGGGGGAAGGCACAGATACAGCCACTGGCTGTGGGGTGGGAAGAGCCCTCATCCCAGGAGAGCTGTTCAGGGAGCAGACAGGGCTGTGGCCACACCACATGCACGTGGCATCTTCAGCAAATTCTGCTTGGAGACTATGGGCCAGAGGGGTGCTAACCTGCTTTTTTCAGCCCAGGATCCTGCCCACCAGGTGACAGTATGCTCAGCTGTTTAAAGGATTACAAGTAAAAAGCGAAGATCATTCCTACTGCAAATTTCAAAGAGAATCAGAAGCAGCCAGTTGAGTGAGTCACACAAAGAAACTAGTGCACATGACTTGTGCACAGTGATTTTGTCTTCTGATGAGTAAAATACAAGAAACATCTAAAAGTCTTTGTTTAAAATACGTATTTTCTTAATTTTGGGGGATGTTCCAGCATTTCAGCCAAATGACAAGAGGCCATCTGGGTTAGGCCATGCTTTTTTCTCTTCCAGTAATGGTACAGTGTGGGGATAGGACAGCAATCACAACATTTGCACTGAAGTTCACTACCAGCTTTTACTTCACTGGCTATGGCTGGAGCTGGTTGGCACTTCTTTACCTGGTAGCAAGTGGAGATCTTGCAAGGACCACTGTGAGCTCCCGTGCACTGGCTGTGTTTGCAAAACTCCTAGGTTTCAGTATTTTTGTCTAGCACAACAGGGTGATGGATGAAGACCATCAAAGAGTGCCACACAAGATCTGCACCAAGTCCTTTTTGGATTCCCACTGGCGCACAAGTTTACCAGACTGAAGGCACTAGCTTCCATCACTGTTCAAAGAGGAGCTCCAGCCTTCTCCTATGTGCCCCACAGTGCCAGAACAACAGCACAGCACAGGCCTTGGGCTACTTCACCTCCTCAACCATATGGTGAGCTGAACACATTTGACTTGCAATGCTGCTCATGAAGGCTGCTTTTTAAAGTCAGGGAATGTAATGGAAAGATGCACAAGAGCTGCTAAAGGTGCAATGAGAGCAGAGCAGCTCTTTGCTGCAGCCACAGAAGACTGTGGTAGGGAAAAGCTGGAGGAGGGGGGGAGGCTTGCACAATGCAATTTGCTCACATCATCCCAAAGGATCAATTTTCAAGCCATTATCTACTTTGCCACACGTGCAAGCACATGTACCTCACTGATCTGGGAAGGATTTGTGCATTACCACCTGAGGAATAAACATCCCTGTAGGGACACCATTTGCTTTAGGGGCTGTTAATGGCTGCCCAGGCCCCGCTGCCCCACCAAGGACAGCATGCATTGCTGTCTGCTTATTTTTCACTGAGGCACATCCAGTGTCTTTGGGGTCTTTTAAATCTGTCTTCAGCCCAGACACAGAGCTGAGGCCTTCTCCATTCCTAAGCCAGCCCGACAGACACAGCTATCTAGCAAGTCAGACTAGCCCTCCCTAGCACAATCGCAGGAAGTTATTCCAAGCCTCAGACAAACCCCATTTCTATCTCTGGAAGAGTAAAAGGTCAAAAAACACCAGGCTGTAGCAGTGCCAGCAGCAGTAATCCCAGCAGCCCCAGCGCAGCTGGAGCAAGCTGCGTCCCTGCAGGGCAGGGCTGAGGCACTGGGGCTCTGGGGGCTCGGTCACGGCCGGCCTGGGCCCACAGGAGGCCCAGCAGGGGAAGGGGAGTGCAGCCCCCGGGTTGGGGAGCCAGGTCACAGGGGAGCCAGCGTGCTTGCAGGCCCACCCGCCCTGCTGCTGGCTCCCAGCCACCTCCCCACCCGCTGCCGGCAAGAGGCAGCGCAATTAGCACAAGTCCTGATTAGCTCCTTCCCTACGCTCACAGTGTGCTAGCAAAACAGGAGGTTTCTGGGGCTCCAGGTCGTTCTCTAGCAGCGGCTGTGTGGTCCCGGTCTGTCCAGACCCAGGAAGGCTGTGCTTTGGTCCCTACTGCAACACAAGGAATCTCTTGTCGATCCCTGCTGTCCTCACAGGGTTTCGGGAATGGCACCTTCCCTCCTGAAACCCCTTCCCTCCTGTTGTGTTGCTTTCCTTTCTGTTTGGCACTGGCAAGAAGACTCTACCAAACACCGCAACAACCAGCCAGGGCCTGGTGATGCTGCACTGCATCTCTCCCCACACATGCCTGTTTTGTTTGTCCTTCTTCTCATTCCTGCTTTTCCAAGTTTCTTGCTGGTTTGGGTCTCCTTAAGCTTTCACTTTAGCTTTCCTTTTGAAACCTCTCACAGTCACCTACTTCTGCTTTGCTGCTAGGACAATAACCCCCGACACCAGCCCTGTTTAAACACAGCCCTCATCTTTCCGCATGCTGCTGCCTGCAAGCGGCACAGCTGTGCTGCTGCTGAAGGCTGACAGCAAAGGGAGTGGGGGAAACCTTTGGTAGTTGAACCATTTTGCTTGGAGAAGTGGGAGAGTCCAGGCAGGGCAGAGCGTGGCCACACGGACTTGTGGACGAGTTGTGCTCTCATTCCTCACTGTTCTGGAAGCAGTGGCACCCGTGGAACACCAGGAGGTTTTGGTCATCTGCTGCGTGCTTTGGGCAGATCCAGTATACAAGGGTGTCTCAGCATTTGTGCTATTGCGTTCTCCTTCTTCGTGGCTCTTTCCCATGGAGTTAGATGAAACAAAAAGCACTTAAAAACTGAAAATGGGGTTATATGATTTCAAAAATCACAGAGGAACTCTGAGCTCGCCTGAATTTCACTTCAGATCCTGTTTAGCAGTGCAGGTTGACAGCGTCAGCATTAGCATTAGCCGCTCTTAAATTCACTTCCTTCTCAAGCACATGCAAGTGCTGCAGACTGCACTCTGGACTGCGCATTTTTGGATCTGAGAATTTAAGAAATTTTGTCTGGATTAGGCAGAAGAGAATGACTTTAAAATCAGTAAGAAGCCATCTGGCAAAGCCTCCCCATCAGAGGAGAACAGAGCTGCTGGAGTTGCAGCCGAGCGTGCTTCAGGTGCCTCCTTTTGGGGTTGGGGGGAAGAAGCGCTGTGACAGTGCTGCTGGCACCCGGACCAGCAGCAAGTGGTGCAAAGGCACAAGGCAGCATCCCCATCCTGAGAGCTGGCCGGTGGCCTCCTTTTCTGGGCGTAGTTTGACGTGCATAAACTCATGAAAGAGGGGATAGGGAAGGGATGAGAAAAGAGAGAAAAGCTGCAGAAAAGCAGAAATAAACACTGTAGTTTTGAAAACGACTGTGGAAAAACCCAGCTGGCTCTTTGTCCTCACTTTTGTAACAGTAACATTGATCCTATTTCACTGTCCCACAAGCACATTCTCTGTTCATAGTTTTACTGCTAAAAAAAAGGGGGAGGGGGTCTGGGTAAGCTGCACACCACTGCTGCCTGCCTCCCAGTTTACCAGTTTCCATTTGCTACGGATTTAGCTTTTGGTGTTTAGTAGATCAGTGCTCTGACAGGCTGAAAAATGATGGAAAGGGAGCTATTACCGTTCTCCCACGTTGCTCATATTTGAGATACTGTTGAGAACGTTAATTGCACGTTGTTCCTGATAGATCAAGCTGAACTTTCGTTTCTGAAATCTGTTTTCACTCCCAAACCGTTCCACTCTTCGTGGAGTTTGGCAGAGAGCTTCACTCCTGCTGCGCTCACACAGAGTCTGCATTACAAAATACTGACGACTGCCCGAATGTAACCCCACAGAGAAGGCACCTGCTCAGGAAAACCGGCCCATCCTCTGCAAGCTGCAGCAGGGAGGTTGGAACCCTGTCATGTTAGTGCCATGGTGAATTTTGGCTTTCCACTCCACAGGGATGGTCAGGCTGAAGGGCACTGACTGCTGCCCTTGGCCAGGGCCAGGAAGCAGCTTTGGGGCACCCTGGGCTCATGGCTGGTCTGGGTGCTGCTGTGGCACTCAGGCTTCCAGGCAAAGCTGCTGTTTGGCAAGTCTGGGGATTTCCTAGGAATAAATCACGGCACATAGTTGTTTTCAGAGCTGCTGTGATCAGAGTGCAAATCTGCAGCATGAAGGCACTCCAGAATTCGGAGCATTGAGGCAAAAGCATACAACGTGCCAAATGTGATTGTTTTCCTTTTGCAGCCCGTTATATTCAGAGGCTGAGGAAATGATTTAATATTTCTGAACATGTTGTGATTTCATCGCTGGGTTCAGAAAGGGAAGTTTGAGAAGGCATGCAAATTAAGATAAACATTTAATACTCTCTTGGTGCTGGATTTGCCATGCTGCTTTCTGACCGTGTGGCTCAGGAGTTATAAATGAATAGCAGCACCATGCAGAGGTGCTAGCCAAGGGCACAGAGATGTCTTCAGAATGAGCCAAGGCTGCAGCACTGCACTAACAGGGGTCTGAGGAAACTTAACTGATCTGCAGCTCGCAGCTTGAACGTCCCGCATCAGGAGGGGAGAAGAAAAAGGACTGAGAATGAGTGATGCAAGTTGGGAGCAGTGCCAGCTCTGGAGCACCTCGCTTTGTGTGTCGATGTGAGGCTGGCAGAGAGCAAAGCAGCACAGTGAGAAAAAATGCGTGGGTCTGCAGAATTTCACAGGCAGCAGCGTCATCCCACTGCAGAGCAAAGAAATGTGCAGCTCGCCCCAAAGCATGGCAAGTTTATACGATGGCTGTTTGGATACTGGGGCTGACTGGAGCCAGCTGACTTGGTGATGCACACCTCGAGCTGTTGAGGTACGAGCCTGCAGCATCGCCCTGCACACCCTGATTGCTGGGAGGAGACGTGGGACGCAGCAGCAACAGAAGAACTCCGACAGCTCCGAGAGGATTCTTAAACAAACAAAAGAAAACCTGGCACAGGGAGCTCTGTTTATATTTTTCCTAACATTTATGTATTTTAAAATAAAAAATGATGGGCAGGAGATGTTGTGTGTTATGAGCCATATGAGTGATGACCACTTTTCCACAAACTAAGGAGAAAGAAAAAAATAATTCTAAAAATGTCTAAGAACCAGCTCAGTCTCCTGTGAAATGTAAAGCAGAGAAGATTAATTTAGAAGAGCTTTTAAAAAAGAAGGAAAACCAGTTCTTAAAACGCACCGCTGCCTAGCAGAATACCGAGGGGTAAACTAGCCATGTAGTTGATGGCAAGGCAGCTGAAAACAGCAGAACTGCAATCAAAATAGATGTCTAAACTCCCTAGCACTGGCTTTCTAACACTGTACTTTGAAATGAGCAATTGGGTGAAAACCCAGCTGTCCTCCTGCAGCGCTGTGCGGCTCAGCCTGGCCCAGCTCAGCCCCCACACACCCACAGCGAAAGAGCTCGCCCCGTGCATTTCAGCCCCATGTGTGTCACTTGGTTTCACCCACACACTTAGCATACCCTTAAGTACAGTTATGATTTTTACTACAGTGTGGGGCAGATAGCACCCAGCTGTAGGAGGGCCTCTGTTGCCGTGATACAGAAGACGTTTGCAGTCCAGCTGCAGAAAAGTTGGGGCTGGGGGCAGCTGGTGTGTAACACGCATACCCAGGTTAGACCCACAAGCAGCGAGTTCATTGTCTGATGTAACTGATAGAAAGGCTGCTCATCGGTCCGAGACAGATTTTCTTTATTGGGATAATTCCTTCAGCTCGTGTTTCCATTTTTGGGAATCTCTCAATTTCTCAGTGCTTCCTGTCAAGAGGAGGACCTGGCCCTCTCCAAGCAAATGGGAGCTTTGCCATTTACTTCAATAGAGTCTAAATGTCATCTCAAAGGCCGGTGGCTCCCATGGGAAGGACTGCAAGCCAGCACATAGATCCTAGCAGAGATCTCCAGTGTCTGCAAAACAGGGAGTGCACCAATCTACTGGGAACTAGCGCTCCTCACACAGCAGGGTCCAGAACTCTTCTGGGCACTGGTGGTTACTGCTGTGATATTGGACCTCTCTCTTTTTCTATTTATCTCCATCAGAAAGGTTGGTTCTTGTTTCCAGTGCTCTTGGCCTGCTCCCCAAAACAAGCCCTCCCATGCATGTGGCCTCCTCCTCGCTCTGCTGCTTCTTCCTTCACTCTTCCTTGCTCCAGGCAATTCTGGGAGAGAAACGGAGTGCAAATGTCAAAACCTTTGCAGCATGAAGTGGGGAGTTTGATGTGGGTGCACAAGAGATCTGGCCCACGGTGGATGTGGAGATGTGTGTGACACCAGCCCATCCCTGCACTGAGCCATGCTGTCATCGTTGGGCAGAAGTGTTGCAGCGTAAACATCTGTGGCTTTCTTTCTGATCATGCCGGCCACTCTGGTTTTCTTCATCAGATCCAGCAGGGTGTTGTTAAAGAGTTGAGTTACCAAAAAAAACCACCAAAAAATGGTGCTGTGGTCCCCTACTAAAAGAGTCACTTTGCCCAATTTCCTGTTTATGTTCCTTCTCTTCAGAGCCGTAGCATCATGTGAGCTCAGACAGTTATAGATAGGCTGCATGACTGTTGCTGACCTCACACCACATGTTCAGTTAACAAGGTGAAACAGCAAAATTTGTTCTGTTTGTGTAAAAATACTAAGAAAACTGCCAGTTCTCAGTAGAAGAGAAGAGAGAGATTCCAGATAGCCAGAGGTGGGGTTCAATCTCTAGGCTTGAGGAACCTGCAGCTCCTTCTGGGCAATAAATGCTTTGCACATCTGTATTTACATTGTGCTGGTGACTTACAAGGACGAGGATTAGCCCCAAGGCGAGTTTTTCTTTCTTTAGCAGGGGAGTTTTGGAGCTCTTCCATAAAAGCTATTAGTTTAGCAAATTTGCTAAAAATTTGTTCAAACTTCAGTCTCTTCACTGTATACATTCTGCTACGTTTGCTTCCAAAAATAACCAGAAAGTCCTTTGACTTGAGTATCTTCAGCCATCCAGCATATGACCGTAGTCCCTGAACAACCTGCAGGCAGCCTTGCTTGTAGTAAGATCTCAAGGATCCACGCAGAGCCTCGTAAAAATCCTTTCAGATTGAGCAAGAGTTTTGGATTAAAGCCTTTCCAAGAACTTGAACTTACCTCTAGGCAAGATGCTATCTCATTACTGTGTCGGTATTAAAGAATTTATTGCAAACAATTTAGAAAGATCTGAAAGGTTTCCAGGCTTTTACTTAAGTTTTACACAGGTAGTTTTCATGCAGCTGTAGGAATCCCTGCTATGCTGCATGAGGTTTCAGTGGCCCCTTTTCTGCTGACAGAAAATGAAGTCTTGATGTTAAACCCAGGAGGGCCTGTGAAAATGTGTTGGTTTCTTCTTTTGCCCTGTTCTTAACTGATTTCTGCAAAAAGCCCAGCCCAACCCATCGCAAGAAACCAGGATTCTGCTTTGCAGCTGGTGAAGGAGTGGCAGTAAGCCAGAGGAGTGGGCTGCTACCCGCTGCCCTCTGCCATATCACGGGTAAATAAGGATTTCAGAAGGAAGAGCTGCACCACAGCCTGCCCAAAGGCAAACAGCACACAGGGGTGAGTGCACAGCTCCAATGTGAGACAGGCGTGCTGAGCATCAGGAGCGCAGAGTGGCTCTGGGAGCAGGTGTACCCATAGCAGGTGAACTGGTCAATGCATATGTGCTGTGTAACAACCCTGTACCAGCTGTCAAGTGACTCAGGGCTCAAGGTGAAAGAAAGCACTCTAGAAATTCATGCTGTGTTCAGGATGATAATAATAATGTCATTTTAGATGCTGCACATAAGAGTGCTGTGAAGGAATATGGAACTGAAACTCTTGGCTGGCTGGTGAGGCTGTAAACATCCTCGTGTGAAGGGCCCAGCCTGTGAGTCTTCACTGTCAGGGAGCTTAACTGCCTGCAGAAACAGAGCAACAGCCAGGAGGTGTCATCTGGGGGGCAGTGAGGAGGGATGAGTGCTTTGCTGAGCCTGCCCTCGGGAAGGAAGAAGCGTGCCCCAGCCGAGAGGAGGGCCTTGGTGGGTAAAGATGCTTCAGTGTCTTTAAAGCAAGCCTGATCGTTCTGGGGCTGTCTTCTATTGCTGGGATGTCTCCTCTGAACCACAATCTGCCTGACATCTCTGTCAGATGTGAAAAACAGACAAAATGAGAAGGTGGGGAGAGCACAGGGGTTGTGGTAGGAGAGGGTGTGACTGCTGTCCACAGGCAGGGGCAGCGCCGAGGGCAGGCTGCCTTTGGCTCTGGCTAGCCTCTTGTAGGGCCATCAAGACAAGTGATGGGCTGCTGAGAGTGATGGCAGCCCAGGCACAGTCCCACCTGTAGGCACAGACGCCTCTTCTAAAAGCGCATGAGACCATCTTCCCTGCCATGTTGATCCCAGTGAAACACAGACGGACACACTGGTGGAATTACTTTCTGTATTTATGAGTGATGTCATTTTGAATTTTGCTTTCAGAACTTGTTTTCTTATCTTCTACAAGGTTTCTAAGAACCTAAACCTCCCAAGTTTCAAGGTCACTATGCCTTTGACCCTCTGAACCCATCTGTACCCATTTGCTTTACAAAGAATCTGCATGTTTATCAAACAGCAGTGACTCATTCTGTTGCAGATGTTTCCATATGTAAAGCACCATAAATATCATGGATTGGGATGTGGAGCAGGCAGTGCGAAGATGTGTAGGTTAGCAGGCAACATTTGAGTCTGGGTCTTTTTCTTTGTTATTTCAGTGTGTGTCATTTTTTCTGCACAGACCGCAGGCTCCTTTTTATGAGAAACAGCAACAAAGGAAAAGCTCCCTGGTTCTAAAGGACGTCACTGTCAATGCTTTATGACGAAGCTTTCACTGTATTTACAGTCCAGGAAATTTTTAGGTTTGCATTTTTAGTCAATGAGTGTATCTGCACCATCTTGCAGAGAAGGTATTTCCCCTTACACTTCACACCTGCGGCATCTCCTCCGAGGAGAGCTTGTGCTGCCTTTCCTGAAATAAGATTCGTTTAGAGTCATAGTGAAACTACCATGAGCAGATAGACAAGTGACTCAGTAAGTGAGTCACTGCTTAGCAGATAGAAATAGAGTGTTAGACGATAGTCTGTCCCAAAATCATTGCATTGTAGTCCAAACTGCATTACCAACCTGTGCTGAGAGATGCTGGGAGTCCAGCTCTCAAAGACATGGCTTGGCACAGCCAAGAAGGGATCAGCCTTTGGGAGCATCGCCAGTGGCCAGATAATGGAGGAAAAACTGCTGCAGAAAATGTCTCTTTCTGCTCTAGAGGTCACATTAGTGCTGCACGCTGATGGACGTGGAGGAACAATCCCAAAGGAGGAGTATTCCTCTCTGGAATTGAATATATATTGATTTTTCTTTCCCAGCCGTAAACTGTGAGTTTCAGCCCCTCACTGATGAACAAGGTGGTAACTTCAGAACAGAGAATAGGAGGAAACAGCAAGCAAGAGAGACAAAACCCAAGCTGAGCCCGTGGGTGATGGGCAGGGAGCTCAGCTGTCCTCAGCAAAGGGGCACGCAGGCGGTCTCATTAAGGAGATTTATTATGCAGAGCTGATGGGATCCGCCGCCCAGCAGCCAGGACTGAAATAGCAAAGCCGTCGCTCCAGCTGGGGAAAGGCTGGGTGCTTTAAGAAGTCTTCTTCATCTCAGATTTCCGCAATTGAGCTAATTGCCCAGCAGGGCAGGCAGACAGTCTTTGCTCCTGCAAAGTCTGGCAGGAGGAGCGCCCAGCGGCATCCTGGGCTCCTGGAGCACGAGGATTCTGTGGTGAGCTGCTTTGACCCTTCCTAATACTCTGCCCTGTAGGTGGGCAGCTCCAACCCTGCTTTTCACAAGGCTGTCCATGTATGAATTTTGACTTTCTCTTTGAAATCGTTTATAGGAAATGATATCAAGTTCCACCTCTGTTTTTTTTCCCTTAAAATAAGACAACTAAAAATAATTCTTTGAAATCTTCTGTCCCAAATGCTGGCACTGCTGCAGGACAGTCACCCCATGGTTTTGCTGGCGGCCATCCCCAGGGATACCCTGTGGTTTGGCCTCAGAGGGTGTGTGGCTCAAAGCCAGCCTTGCTGTCCTGCTCTCCACTGAGCCCTTGGCCTTTTTTCCACTGGACCTCCCCGTGGGACCGCACACTACCAGCACGTGGCTGCTGCTCATCCTGCTGCCCTCGCCATCCCTGTGGCTTTGCTCTGTGCAGTAAAGATTATCCTCGTGGGGGAGTCATGAGCATTAACTTAGCTGGTAAAGAACATCAAAGTTTTTGGCTATTCTGTGTTTTGTTATTACAACCAGAAAAAAAACCCAAAACTCACAGGACACGTAATATTTCAAGTCAATTTACCTTGTGCAGCTTTACCTTGTGCTCAGACACCGGTTATCTCACACCAACACGTGTTCCCTGGCAGGAGGTAGGCAGCCTTGGCTGAAGCCCTCCTGTGCCGGCTCCCAGCTCCCACTGTCCCCTGTTTACCAGCTGGCTCTTGGTAAAAACCTTGCAGGTTTGCTTGTGGCCTGTTTTATCTGGCACTGCCTCCAGCGCTCCTGCACAGCAGCTGCCCATGTGCAGCAGCAGCCCGTGTTCAGCTCCATGCTGGAGACACCAGGGTGTGTAGACAGCTATCGATTTCTTAAAATCCCTCCCAAAATGAAACAGAGTCATTCCTCTCCCCTCTAGAAGCAGCTCTGCCACATCTAAAGTGAGAAATTCAGAAGTATAGAGAAAACACTGCTAGTGTGTGCTGACCTGAGCCACCCGCTGGCACCCAACCAGCACCGCCACAAGCTCCGGCTTCCTTTTGGCACCGAACCACTTATGAAGGGCAAATGAAAATTGTTCTGGATTGGCACTGGCTCTTGTCTGATTACAGCTGTGCTGTCCTGATACAGCCTTCTCACAAACAGCACTGCCCAGGATGGAGGAGCACAGCCGTGGTGCGGGGCAGCCCCAGCCGGGCTGAGGGATGAGGATGAGGAGGAAGGCTCATACTACTCTACACCACGTCCTGCTCCATGAGACAGGTCACAGCAAAGAACCGGGCCAGGCAGCACCTAGATAAGCAAAAATGGTTTCAAGCACAAATTTTGCAAGTAGAGTTTGGTGAAAGCTTCAGGATGGAAACGAGCTATTTTGGAGAAGAGAGTGGTAGGACTAAGAATGTAAAATAGAGTAAGAAGTGGGAGAGATGGTGCCCACCCTGCAATGGGGGATTCATCAGTTTCTGTTGGTTTTGCTCCCTTGGCAGCAGGTAAGGAGCAGCCCCCAGCAAAGTCCTCAGTAGCTCACCCTCCCCTTGCACCCACACTGATTTTGTTATTTCCACCTAGCCCTATCCTCTGACCACACGTGATGACCAGTTTCTCACTCAGCATCAGTGCTGCTCTCCTCTCCCAGCAGTGTGAGCACCAGGCAGCCCCCCACCTCCACTCGCTGTTCCCATCATCTTGCTCAGGCTGTCTGTCTGCAGGGAGCAGGACATCAGGCCGCCCTTTGGCTCGCACAATGCGCAGCTGTGGCTTTGGCTCTCCTACTGGTTGCCCAGGTTCTTCTGAATCTTACAGGCCTTTAGACTCACTAAATCTTCTTCCAAAGGTATTTCTCTTCTTGTTGCTTAGGGGTGAGAATGTGCTAGGAAAGCTGAGCTGGCTGTCCCGGTGCATCTGCATGAAGCATGCACCGTGCTCGGATTGAGGGTGGTGGAGGTGTGAACTCCACCTGGGACTGTACAAAGCAAGATGTCTGCTGAGCTGTGCCCCACTGTTGGAATTAGCTACTTAAGGAAGCATTTTCTCCATAAACACTTCTTTCTTTGCTTCCATTTCTTTTATTTTTTGGGTGGGGGAACATTTTTTTGGCTCCCACACAATATCTTGGGCAACTTGGGTAATTATCAGTAATCTGATGTTACCTCCAGCTAATTCCAGCAGAGACTAAATCTCTTTCAAACCTGGTCAGGTCATAAATTTGCTTTGTTCAATACTTTGCACTTCAATTCTGCTTTGTGTCTGTTCCAATACAACCTCTCCTTTGAGAGCCACTCCTTTCCCTAGGCTGCTGCACACTCATTCAGCCTTGCAAGAACTCTAAATACTGCAGCCTCTGGTTCCTGGATGATGTTTTTGATTTGTCCTTTGCTTTCAAAATAGATTAAAGAACTGCCAAGCTGAGTAGATATATTTATAGATAAAATATTGTGTGAGTATGAAAACACTGAAAAGCTTTGCCCTGCAAGAAAGCCTCTTGAGTAGAGAAAAAAACAACCACTTTTTCTTGACTAATGGCTATTTTTTGTTGATTGTTTTCATCATCGGTGTATCCACAGGAACTGCAGGTGAAATGTGTAGTGCTGATCCCTGAGTGTCCCAGAAAGAACTTGTACATGTTAGTGAAAACATCCTGAAATCAGCTGTTTTGCATCAGGGCCAGATGGTTGGATCTGACAGTTTAAAAATGGTCACTCTGAAAAACAAGCGTGAATTTGAACCCAAGCTGTTGCCCAGGTCTGTGTTGTGATGAATCGCTTTGCAGTGAGAACATGAATAGCACTCAGGCAGGGAGGTGGTCCTGGTTGTTCAGATGATTCCTTGTAGAACTCGTAACTGCTGCAGCAATTAGAGCAGCCAGCTGTATGCTGTATGGTGCCTGCGCACCTGAGCGGCATGTGAGCCCCTTCACCCCATGCAGCCAGGAGCCCCGGTGCCATTTGTGTGGAGTTGGATGAGGGGCAAGCTCCAGCACCATGTTTCAGCTTTCCTCTGCAGAGCTGAGCTCGGGGTGGATTCCTTCTGGCGCTTGAAGTAAGCGTGTTGGTGACAGCTCTAATCAACACAGGGACACTTATAGTGCTGATGAGCTAAAACAGCTGCTGTAAAAGTGGGGAATGTTGTTTTGTTCCTAGAATCTTGCATGCGGCTTAATGAAGTGATGCAGCATCTTTGTCCTCCCAGAGCTTCATTTAAGCCTGTACAGGATCCATACCTTCAGCCATAGCAGCTAAGGAGGCGCTGGTGCTGACAGGGCTTGGTTCAGGTTAAGAGTCACTGGAAGCAGCATCTGTGTAAGCAGATGTTGTTCTACACTGTTTGGGAGGTTCTTGTTTAACTTCAAGCACTACAGCTCCCATAAGGTTAGTTCTGGGCTTCCAGATGTAGCTGACAGCTCATTAACAGGTTTTTACTGCCCCTGGAAACCAGCAGGTCACCTGCAGGCCTCACTTTGGGCAGGAGATCCTTGTTGCCAGGTGTTAGCTTATGTGCTACAGCATGCAGGGCGGGCCCAGATATTTTCATTTCACAGAGGGAAATGCATTATCTCTTCCTGGTTCACCCACGGCAGCTAAAGGCAGGTGAAGCATCAGAGGAGCTGCACCATGCTGGCAGGCCGAGGGGGAGAGGAGGGAGAAGCCTTGTTCCTCATGGCCTCCCAGCTGACAGCCCTCTGCCTCCTACTGCAAGCACCAGCTGATAGTAAGCACTTTGGATGGAAGTCACCCTTCAGCCAGCTTAGTGAAACACTCGTAAAACCTGAGAGAAAAGCAGGCGTGCGTGCGATTGCTGTGCTACGCTAATGGGGCCCTGTCTGTGCTGCCCGCAGGCCTGGCGGAAGCGCTGGTTCGTGCTGCGCAGAGGGCGCATGAGTGGGAACCCAGACGTGCTGGAGTACTACAGGAACAGCCACGCCAAGAAGCCCATCCGCATCATCGACCTCAATGAGTGCGAGGTGCTCAAGCACTCGGGGCCCAACTTCATCAAGAAGGAGTTCCAGAACAACTTCGTCTTCATCGTGAGAACCACCTACCGCACCTTCTACCTGGTGGCCAAAACTGAGGAGGAGATGCAAATCTGGGTGCGCAACATCAGCCAGATCTGCAACTTCGGGCATTTAGAAGATGGCACAGGTAGGACCATGCTTGTCTTGGGGGCTGGAGGCTGCCGTGGGTTTGGGCTCTTCCACAGCATTGCTTGGGGCAAAATGAAACGTACCGTGGAGCAGCTCTGAGGTGATGCTAGACCCTGATTTGAAGATTATCAGGGATCTGGCTTCTGCTGGGTGGAAATAATAGCTGGCCACTTGGTCTCACATCGATGAAGCAATTTCTGCTAGAATAAACATCAGGCCTTTAATAAGAAAAGGTACTGTTTATGTGAAAAGCTGACTGTTATCTTCTGGGGCCGTTTATTTCATTACATGTCCCATATTTATTTAGTTTGGCTTAATGCAAGACACCTGTTCCTGGAAAGTGTCCTGCAAAACTTGTATTTTCTCAGGCTTTGTTGGATGTGGAAAGTGCACAGATTTGGGTGTATGTATACATAGCTCAGTATTTTGTCATTGATTTATCTTTGCCTATTAATGAGAAGAAAAATAAAGCAAAGGCAGAGGACAGAAGAGCACTGGGAGAACATGCCTAGACTGAAGAGATGGTCCTTCTGTGCAGCACGAAGCCGGCCTGTTCTGCCAGGCCCTGTGCCTGTGTGTAGGCAGGAGGGTGAGTCTTGGAAAGCTTCCAGGAGTTAACCACTCCAAGATGGATCTAGCCAGTAATTAAAGCCGGGACCTGTGTCATCATTAACCTGCCTTTCAAACGAGAAAACTGGGCTCAGATAACAACAATCTGTCTTTCCCTTGACATTTCCAAGGGGCAGATACAGCAGCAATTTGAGAGCTTTGTAGGAAGTGAGTCAGAATAAAGTCCTTTGCCGTGACAAAAGCTAGCAGAAGAGCAAAAAGGGCGGTGATGGAGAGACCTGGCCCCATCCAAGATAACTCAAAGGGCAGCAATATGTTCAGGGGTGTCACAGTGTGACTGAGCAGACTGTCCTGCCCTAATCCATGTGTTAATCCTGGTGATGGCAATTGCTACTTGGACATATCGCTACCTGGTAGCAAGAGGAAGCAAAAGGTAATTAGATGTTTTGTTTTATCCTGTTACAGTTCCTGGCCTTCTTTAATAACTTTTTCAGTAGTTCATTCTGAGGGGAAATGGGAGTGGGAAGAGCTCTGCAGTGTTCCTGTTAAAAACTGATGTCTTTGCATTAATCTTAGAGACCTCTAGGAAATCCTTTTGTGCCATTAGAACTTGCAAATTTGAGCTGGTTGCCTTTTGTGATAGCAGTCAATGGTCCTTCCAAGCTTGTGGGTAACCAGGGGCCAATAAGGAATCCACTTCCTACTCATCTGCCCTTGTGGAAACTCAGGTGTAGCTCTTGTGTTGCTGCTTTTGCTGCAGTATTATGTGGGTTATAATTTTTACCAATTAGTCTGAAATGATGTCAAGTCTTCTCATGCAAAATAAAGAAAACAAATGTATTTCTTCATCTCAAATGTGCATTCAGACTTCTGGCACAGTACTGAGGATATGCACAGGGAGATAGGATCTGTGGCAGGGGAGCTAAGACTGTATCTGGAATAGATGTATTTTTGCTGGAAAACTTTGTTGTTATTCTGGTAGAGCACAACATTCCCTGCACAATGGCTGCACGTGGGCAGTACTGGCAATATCACACAGTATTATTTCTCTCCAGACAAAGACCACCAGTGTAGGTGTTGATGGACCAAAAGTGACAGCCTTTGCTCTGGCAGGCTGGAAAGCTGGCATCCTTGCTTTCTGCTCTGTTCCTCGAGGCAAATATCACCCACAGTGCAGAGCATTTGCTTGGGTCATTATAAAGTATAGCATCTGAACCTGCAGCCTGCATCACAGACAGTGCAAACAAAGCTTCCAGGCATGACCTCCGTATCTCTAATGGCAAACAGCTGATTTATCCTGCAGTTCCTGTTGATGTGGTTGGGTCTGGGGTGTGTTCGAGTCAGGCCACAGGGCACAGGCCACAGGGCACGTTCAGATCCTATTCCTGCCCTCTGATTTAAGTCTGCATAGTTCCACAGGCTGCACAGTACATCTCAAAAAGATAATTGGTCCTTTTTTTTTCTTGGAAGCACCTAAATCCCCCAAGAGGCTGTAGGTTCAAACAAATTACCCTTAAAAAGTAGCATAAGAAGAAAAAAGCTCTATTAAATGCCATACACTTTTTTAACATGCATGCTACTGTTACAGAAAATAACAGTCCCTAAAATGAATCATCAAAAACGCATGCATTGCAGGAAATTTTAATAAGCTGTTCAGTGTATTAAAATGACTATCAAAGCCAGTATTATATTATGAAATCAATCACTCTCAATCCTCTCAATCTTTCTCAAAATCTGCTCTGAGGCTGACTCTGAGGCCAATCCCAAACCTAATGCTTTCTCTGCTTAATGCACAGAGTGCAGCAGGGTGTGGGCAGTGACTCAGTCCCAAACACCACCCAGTTCTCAACCCTTCCAGCAGCAGGGAAGCCGGACTCCATCACGCCTTCTTCACCAGTGGCCTCTGGTTTGGCATTTAAGCAGCCAGACCCAGACCAAAGCTATCAGAACCTCTGCTGGCCACGTCAGGAAAATCTTTTAGTCAACATGAGCCGGTGGAGAGGAAGCATGAGCTGCAGCAGCTGTCAGGAAGCACCTGGGCAGGCAGCAGGCACCCAGGCCAGCAGCCGCCCTCACCCCACAGCATTGCTGGATGCGATGTGAGGCTGGCACCACCTCTGGGAGGCACTGCAGGAGGGGGAGCCCCCACTTCATGGTTTGGGATGAGATGAGGTGGCCAGGGAGTTCCATGGCTACCTGACATCTCATACACATACTGAAAGTGGTGGATGCAACGCATTGTAGCAGCTTCTGATGGGAGAAAGTTGGTTTTCATTTCATTATCATTAGGAAACCATTCTTTAAAGACTATAGCTGTGAATAAAGTGCTCCCCAGGGCCACACCTTGGCAGGCTGCTCCTAAGCCCAAGAAGGACATTTTGTCTTGGATTTCCTCTTCATTTCTTCCGTGGGCTTCAGGTATTGCTCTACAGCCCTTGTGAATGCCTCGCCTCCTTCCCTGTGCAGTTCCTTATGATCCCTACTCATCTCCAGTTCCTCTGCCTTCTCTGTCAGCAGCCAGGACCACACTGGGGCCTGATGTCCAGTCAGCAGCATCCCCTGAAGCAATTGTTTACCCTGTGTCCCCCTGGGATGCTGGTGCTTGGATAGTAGCATTTCTGGTACTCCATCCAATCCACTGCTCTCTCACCTCTCCGTGGTTCTGATCACTCTTGCTTGCACCCATATTTGCACACAGCTGAGACCTTCTCCCTTCCTGCTGCTCTCTAATGGTTTCTTTGCTTCTTTTCAACCTTGCCAGGACAGGGGGCTAGTTTGACTCACCAGTGCCTTGGTGCAGCCACTCTGGGCACATCTCAGCCAGCCATGGCAGCGTGCTGGCAGCATGGGAAACCAGAAGCTCTGTTCCCAAAAGGATCACGCTCTCCTCTCAGAAATGCTTTCCCCTTAAGGTCACTGCTTTATTTCCCCCCTCTACTCCGTACAAAACAAGCAGGGCAGTGCCTGGCTCTTGAGTGGAGTCAAGGGGAAGTGTGACTGCTCCTCCCAGGCCTCCTCTGTGGGAGGAAATCCCTCCCAGTGCTCCTCAAGGCTGCTCTTTCATGTCAGCCATTGCTGCATTTGCACTTCCAGGCAGCCTGGTGTGGGGGATGCTGCGCACAGGGACCCCCCCACTTTCACTGTGTCCTCATGCTGCCATTGCTCAATGATCATTTTGGGGCTGCAGCCTGAAACAAAGCTTTTCCCTCCTGCTATTTCAAGCAGTGGCCCTGTATTGATGGACAGAGCATCCTTTGCAGCATCTTTGTCAATGCAAGGCAGAAAATTTGGGGCTATTACCCACCAAAACAGCTATTTTGGCAGATGAAGCCATCTTCTGTCATAGTGGCAAAGAGGGAGACAGGCACCAAACCAATTCTTTGCCTGCTCTCTAGAAAATGGGCATGCATAATTTATTCTCCCCAACTGCTGTCACAGCACAACTTTAATGCACACTGGTTCGGTTACCAGCAGAGCTGGCAGGGAAGGGGACGATCTGTTAGGAGCTGGCTGTGGGTTTCCAAGCCCCTGAAGGCCAGAAAAGAGCAGCCACACAGCAAGCGGGAGGGATGGGGATGGTGCAGATCTGCCATGTGTTGTACAGCCCGCAGCCTTTCCTGATGGGATAATCTGAGGCTAAACTCTGCAAGTACCAGATGGAGCTCAGGCCTGTTCACTCTCTACATTAATAATCCAGAATGTCATTAATTTTTCTTGTACATTGTGGGTTTTTTAATTTTTTTAAATACTGGTCAGAAGGTGACGTGAACATGCTTTGCTGAGGTCTCTATGGAGTTAGCCTGATGCATATTTGATCACACTCAGCTTGCAAGACAGCTCCAAGTCCAGTATCTGCAATCTGAGTTACTGCCTGAGCCAGCAGAATGAAAAAGAGAAAAGTTATTTTTCAGCTGGGAAGGCTTCAGCTGTCAGCCCTGCTCCACAAGCATGAAAACTCTTGATCCCTGTGTCTTTCAGATGATCACTGGGGCAAAGAGGGCTGCTGAAGTCACATTGCTGTGAACACCTGTCTAATATTATGCAAGTGCTTTGTTCGGGAAGCTTGAATTTAAGCATGTGCATTAGTGCTTTGTAACCTGGGGTTCGCTGCTATGCCATACCTCCAAGTACAAAGGGGGAAGCAGCAGCAAGTCAGTGCTGATGGAGAAGAAAAAAGATGACTCCCTCCCCACTTTAAAGGGAAAACACCACTTTCTCCTGCTTCTTTTGGCTTAGAGGAGGATGCAGGCTCTCGCTGTGCTGAGGGCTGGGTTGACCTGCTGGGTATCTCACATTTTGCAGTGCAGTGCAGGACCTGGCCCACAGAGGCATGCTCCCTGCCATCAGTTATCACCTCACCCTGCTGCCACTCACCAGGGCTGCTGTTTCCCCTTGCAGGTTCAGTGGAAAGCCTGTCCCACACAACCTCGTCCCCCCAGCCTTCGCCAGCTGCCTCCACCCACACATCCCGCATCGCCGATCCCTCCTTCTCGGTTGACCACACTGCCACCGATGCTTCTGCTGCAGAGGAGACCCCTAGTGAGTCGGAGTCGGTCTTCCTCCCCGACTACCTCTTCCTCTCCAACTGCGAGTCGGGCAAGCTCAGCCACACCAGGTAACTGGGGTCTGTGCACATGTCAGGTTGCAGCCACCACTGCCTACCCAGCGATACTATAGGGGATAACGGGGGGCAAATTGGTCCCTGAGTCCTGCAGCTCCAGGGAGGCTTTTGAGACCAACAGGGGGCCATCAGCCTAATCCAGTTTACAAGGTCTCTTTATAGTGAAGGTGAGCAGTCAAGCATCATCTGTTGGTCTTGGCCCATGCAATCTTCCTCCAAGTGCTCTTTCTGTCTGCTGCGGCCCAGGATGCTCCACAAAGCACCCCATGCCCCAGCTCAGGAGGCATACATACCATGGCTGTAGGGAAGGGACAGATTTTGGCTCAAACTGTGCTTTTTGTCATGCAGTATCACTCAGGAGGAAAGAAATGGTGAAGTCTCAGCAGAACAGTGCTCTCGCTCCTCCCCTTCCTTCTCTGAAAGTTCCTCTGGTTTTTAACTTGGGTTCCTGAAACACGACAGTTGTCTTGCTCTGGGAGCTGCTTCTCCTCTTGCCTGGGAACCAGACTTTGTAGATATACGTATTTAGTGGATTCTGCAGCATAAAGATTAAAACTTGAGAAGTGGTGGCATGAATGCTTCTTGTGGACACTGAGGGCTTGGTCTCTTCACTGCTGATGCAGGGGATTGAAGCCCTGGGCTGACAGGCAAGCATTGCTAGGAGGCAAAAATGGGGCATGCACTGGGCCAAGCTCAAGCAGAAAGCAAACAGCATTAAGGGATCAGTGGGCATTTTCCAACTGGGACTGAAAAGCAGCCCATGGAGCTGCTCCCAGTGGATTGCACCCCCAAGTCCCCACACTCATGCATTCATCCAGTTACAAGGAGAAAAAGCAATGCGGGTCCTGCTCTGTGCCCCACGCAGGTGTGACAGCTGGTCCAACTCAGACAGATCGCTGGAGCAGACCTCATCAGATGATGTTTTCATCGACTCTCTGCAGTCCCAGCCCTCCTTGTACCTCGTGCAGCCATCCGGCACCATGCACCAGGATGGGGCCCCGCTGGCAAACCCTGGTGTGGTGCCCAGGAGCACGGACATGAGTGGGACAGCCAGCGACTTGTCCTCCTCTCCACTGCTGGGGACACCGCTGACACCAACCTTTCCAATGGAGCAGAGCCAAAGCACGCTGCCCTATGGCGTGAGCCAGCTGGACGTGCTCTCCAACACACCCCCACCACGGCCCCCCAAGCCCACCCACTTCTCGGACAGGCGAGGGGATGAGGCAGGTGGTGGGGTGCTACAGAATGGCCACGCGGGGACCTGCCGTGCTCCAGTGGCACTGGTGCCCAGGAGAATCTCCCTGTCCAGCCTAGACAACATGAGGAACTGGAAAGGTGAGTGCAAAACTGCATCCCAAAGGGTTTGCTCCAAACCTGTTTGCAAGCAGTGTTCTGACCTATCTACCAGTGTATTCAGTTCTTGTCCCTCTCTCTGCCTCTGAAGGTCAAAATGTGGGCTTGTACAGGAGAAATGTCTTTGTGGCTGTGCTGCTCAGAGTCCTCTCAGTAAAAGCAGCAGTTTTTCCACATGCTTAAAGAACAGGAAGCCAGGGAGATGCTGGGGGTGGGATGTAATCCTGGCTGAACCAGGGTAATTGTGTCCTTCAGCAAATCCCCTCTGTCCTTGCATTGCTTTCTGGCTAACCTGAAAACTTAGTGCAGAGCTAGACTGCTGCAAAGCAAGCTCAGGTTCCTGGTGAGGTGCATTTCCACTTGTTCTTAAAATACAGTCATTTCAAAATAACATTTCAAAATAACCTGGAACATACAGATGTCAAAGTCCAGCACACACAGTATATGAGAGTTTTATTCTGTGGAGCCACAGAACAAAGAAGAGCAGCTGAAATACCTAGCTGGAAAGCATCACTTATTTTGGAATGACACGTCTTTTTGGATGACAAAGAAAATGCAGGGCTTTATGGATGAGTGTCCTCCAGCCCTCTGTAGGAATCATCGAGTCATTAAGTTTGGAAAAGACCACTAGGATCATCTAGTGCAGCACACTCAGTGTCTGGGGCCGTTAGATCTTGCCCTTGAAGCTCAAGCACTAGAGCAAGGACACCTCTGCCCCAGGCTGTTTATCAGTGTACAAACAATTCTTGGAAGGTTTTTGCAGAAACACCCATCAGTGGAAATGCTGTTCTTCATTATCTGTTACGTCTGCTTGCTCTCTGAAAAACATTACTTCTGCTTCCACGCATACACTGCTCTGACACCAGCAGCATGCTTGAGATGGTTAACGTTTCTCCATCACAGTTTATGCCAAAATGCTGTTAAGAGGATTAAGTGCCCAAATGTCATGCTCTGCTACCATGCTGCAAGGTTATCTCTGCCTGACAGGGGGCAGCAATGAATTAATAAGTGCTGCTATTTTTTTTTCTTCTCCTGAGTGCAGCTGAAAGTATTTGAAAGGTTAAATTCTGAAATAAAATGTGCTTCACAGAGAAAGATCTGAGAAAGAAATAGGGAGAAAGGAGCTGCTCCTTATGGGCTCCTGCAGTTTAGTTCATTTTTTTGCCTTTGGTAACCTGTAAATGCTGAGCTGCTGTTAGTCAACCTGCTACAAAGGCAGCATGTGCAGGCAGAGCACCTATGTTGTGGCACCTGCTGGTGCCTGAATGCCTTTTTGCCAAAATAACTAAATACAGTCAGTGTCTGCTGATCCAAATCCATCTGTGCCCACACTAACCTTCCTGCTTAGCATTTCTGCTGCCATTGGCATTGCCCCACGCCCCACTGCAGTGCAGCACTGATGTCTCCTAGGCAGGGAAGGGTGCAGGCTCATGATGCTCCTGCCCAAGGACTCTGTAGAGCACAGAAAAACAGTTTTCTGTAAAGAAGATCGTTTTCCAGAATAGGATGGTAGATGTATGCACAGGTAGAATTATATATGCCTGTGTGTGCACGTATATATGTATATATTCAAATACATGTGGTAGGTAGGAGTGACAGCACTTCTGTTTCCTCCAAATCTCTCTGTTTCTATTTTCTGTCCTTGAAAACAAAGTGCAACAGTCTTCCATTTTTTAGAGTGAAATCTCACCACACAGAGAAGAAACCTCCCAGCATTTCCCTCCACTATACATTCTACACACTGAACAACATTCTTTTTCACCTTTTCCTTAAAAAATGACATTGACCTACACCAAGACAATCCAGGCAAGGGACACTGTGACCAGCAGCCTTCTCTCTGGCTGTTTGTCCTCCACCAGCACAAGGCACGTGCATCGCATCAACATTTCTGGGTGGCAGAGATAATTTCTCCCCTGTATTATGTTTGTTCACACAGCTTCAGTACAACACATGCTTCCTGGCACCTCATGCCCTAGGCACCTAAGTGGCTTTCTGAACAATAGCAAAATAATCTTCCATCCAGTCCAGTTATGATGGGTGTTATATGATAGATGGGCAATAGAGGGACTAGAGCAGGTGTTGGGTTTAAGCACTGGTCTGCTTGGTTGCTTGCTCTGCACACCAGTCTTTCTGCCCAGCAAACTGCTTGTGTCTATGGGAAGGTCATTTACAGCAGAATTACATGTGAGTAATTTCCTTGGTTTCATCATGCTTAAAGCAGCTGTAATTGTTCTTGAAACATTACCAAGTTAGTCCTGCTCCTACATATCATTGAATTTCCTTGTTTAGGGTAAATAGCAGGAGTTCTGCAATCTCTGTGTAGCCGTGGTTATTTTAAAGCCATATGCTTTATTCTGGAATGAGCTCCATGAGGTTGCTCTGGCTTGCCATATTTTTAATCACTTTTTTCCTTGCAGCAGACATGGAAGGCAGTTCTTTAAGAAGTCGGGACAAGAGACTTAGCTTGAATTTGGTAAGTACTCTGCATAAATTTAAACACAGTTGCATGACAGACCTCCAGATGTGAGTTATTTCATATCCTGATAGACAGTCACTTCTCTCCTGTGCTCAGCAATTTAGAAAATGGAGGAAGCCCTTGGCCTTGGACAATTTCTGTGTCACTTCTTTGAGGCCAAGGAGCGGGGAAGGTCACAACATGGAGAACCTGCTTTTAAGGCAGACAAAGGCAGGTCTGCTGTGAAGGACAGCAGTAACTCTAGAATGAACCTGTTGACCACAAGCACCTGAGAAAACTGCTGCTCTCTTGAAAAAAAAGAGGTCTAAAGAAGCCTATCATTTCCTGATCCCAAGGAACATCTCTTCTCAGGACATAGGGAAGTCTCTGCCTCAAAGCCCCTGTGATTCAGAACTCTGCAAGCCCAGAGGTCCTGCCTCAGCTTTTGACAGACGTGGGTTACGTGTAGCACCATCAGGCATCATGCAGCCAGCCTTCTGCTTGGCACTGAACACTGTTTTCTGAGTGGGAGTTCCCTTGCTGCTCATCTGCAAGCCCTGGTGGTGTGCAGCTGATGCCTGCCTCCCTTTGAAAGCTTGCAGCGTTGATGATCCTCTCTCCTCAATGCTCAGCCAGCACCAGCCTGCATGAAATGAATCTCTAGCGTTTGTTCCCAGCTGTCAGAAATAACTTGTATGTCTGTGCCTTTGCTCTCTTATCTCCTATATTTGCAAAAATCTAGTTGATCAGGTGTTCTCCTTTTGAATGTTTTCATATAAAAGGGCCTCCTGCATGTCATAGGACAGAATTGCTGCTGGAAAAGGCAAATGCAGCCTTGCTGAAGTCAAAGTATTGAACCTACTGAAGTTACCCATAAATTTGCTCTTACTTTCCAGCAGTGAGTGGCTGAACTCAGCTGTGACACGAGCTCCACTTCTGGCATGAGCATCTGAACATGTGTGTTTCTCCTGTCCTTCCAGCTCACACTTCTTGCTGAGGTCTCGCCAAGACCTCTCAGTTTGCTCAGAGCAAGCTGTTTGTTCACCAGCATTTCTCTCTCCTTTCCTCCCTCACCACTGAAGCCCTGCCCCTTCTCCCCGCTCTACTCGACGGCTGTGGATGGAGCAGAAGACAACTATGTGCCCATGCGCCCCAGCACCTCTCCCTCGGCACCCGGCTCCGACTGCTCCCCTGATGGCTACATCCCCATGAGCCCCAGCTCGGCAACCTTCACCTTCCCTGTAGTCAACACTGAAAAAGTCACCAGCCCCTTACCTGAGCTGCCCTCCGACCTGGAGCCGCCCCCAGTGAACCGAGACCTCAAGCCTCGCAGGAAATGTAAGGCCAGACTTAAAGAGCAACCACTAGGCAAGTGCCCTGATAGAGGGGACACAGGAGGCCTCCTCTGGGAGTGGCCCTGGTACATTTCATTTGTGTTAGTATAGTGCAGGAGTGTGCATCGACTCTGCAAATGGCCACGTGGGTGTAGTTTGGGAGACAGGAGGCTAAACTTCTGCCTCACCAGCTGCCCTGCCCCCTAAGAGCAGGACAACCAAACACTCAAATCCCCACACCTGATGTGGACTTTTGGTTAAATCTTCCTTAAAGTTTCCTTCGTGCTTCTCATGGCTCTTCCAAAATTTGAGTTGCATTTTCAGAGGATATACTGGGGACAAAATTTAGCTCTGCAGAGAAGAAATTGCTGAATCCAAGTTTGTATTTAAGCACTTTGGGCTACAGATCCAGAGTTGCTCAGAAATTTGTTGAAGAAATGCTACATGAAGCAGGGAGAGAAATTTAGAGTGCTGCCAGAAAGCAGAGCAAGCTCAGCTTCTTTCTTAGAGGGTTTTGAGAACTGGGTGGAAAAGGTACCCTAGGGTGAGGTGTGGTCCTCTCCATATGTAGCACCTTTGGGTTTAGAAGAGAGCCCAGAGCCTTGACCTGAAGGTGAATTGGGTTCTCCTTGCTGAGGCATGGACAGGGGTCTTGTAGGGCATTTGTTTTCCTGATGCCTGTTGTATTTATTCTGTTGGTTTTGGACTAATGAGGGACTTTGCTTTCCTGCACTGACTGAAGCAGTCACCTGTTACTGATTTCTATCAATTAAGTTTTGTGAAATACTCTGTTAGTTTCTTAGTGTTATTAAAAATTTGCATTTTCCTAATCAACCCATGCTTTTTGTGAGTCTTGCTCTTGCAAATGTAGCTCCTTTTGTATCTCTTCATAGCACGGCCACCTCCTTTGGACTTGAGAAACCTCTCCACAATCCGAGAGCATGCTGCTGTGACCAGGATGTGGACTGTGCCTTAGTAAGTCAACGTGAAACCCATTGCTCCAATCTTTCAAGCATTAACACTGTGGAATGGAATTAAAAATAACTGATCACATTCCTTGAGATACAGTTTCCAGGCAAAGTCCACAAACCAGAATTTCACAGGGTTCCTTCCAACATCCCCCAGGCTTTTGCTGTCTCTAAAAGTCGATGCTCCCTGTCAATCCAGGTAGCTCCAGTGAGCTGAGCATCATGCAGTGCTGCCAGGAGGGATGTGGGTTGGGTATCTTGCCAGATTAGTGTTTGCTCAAAACTCATTGTCTTTTGAAGGTTCCTTTTGAAAAGACCAGAGCTAACCTGTGCTCTGAAGTGCTTGTTGTGATGGCTAAACTTCAACTTCAGGAAATTCATGAGCTGGGGAAGTCAGGGTGAGATGCCTGGGGGAAAGCCTGGCCTACCAATCCCAATCCCCAGCACAACCCTTGAAAGCTGGTAACCCCTCAGCTGCCTGCCACAGTCTGTCTGAGGGAGAACCAGTAGCCTCCCTTCCCAGCATTCCTGCCAGAGTGCCACAGTTAATGAGTGCTGACACAGTGCAGAGTCCCGAAGGATAATGAGCTCAGAGGGAGTTTGCATGTTTCGCATTAACAAAACTAAAAAAGGACTATATCCGGAACTAATAAAGCAGAAGGAATTGCACTGTTCATGCTGCACGAAGTAGCCATCCAGTTCCCTAGTAACTAACCCCATTGTGCCAGCCTGCAGTAATTCACTCATGATATACCTCTGACAGCAATGTTAGTGAAGAGATTTCCCTGAACAAGGGCTGAGTTGCAGCCATCTCTACACACAGACAGCATGTGTTTACATGGTGCTCAGAGCCAGCCAAGTCCCTCTGCATTCCCCTCCAGTAGCTAATTAATTTGTGTTAATCTCCAAGAAGCGGGTAGCCGCACAACAAACTGCCCCACTGGCACTTGTTATCCAAACGAACGTTCTCTGTTTGTGCCCCTTGATGGAGGATGGCTACAATATTTTATGCTTTCTGTCATAGCAGAGATGGTAAACATTCATTAAAAAATAAAATGAAATCAACCAAGACACTTACAAGATTATAACACTTTTTCCTGAACTAAGGAATATTTTTGGACATCCTTTCCATAAAGGCTGCAGCGTTAGTGTGAGTTTATTCACCATATGGACTGTGTCAGGCTTTGGCTTCATTTCAGAGCATCTGTAAGATGCTTCCTTAACCTCTCCTGTGTTTTTCTTCATAGCAATCGAATGAGCTTTATCTCACCAGAAAGAGACGGTATTAATTCAGCAAGAATATTTGCCAATTCAGTTTCCGGAGAAGAGGAAGAAAGTTACATTCATATGGTAATCTTCATTTTCACACAGCCATCCTTTGCTTTATTCTGTGCTGTCACACTGATGGAGAATGTAGAAGTTTGTTTTCTAAGAAAAAAATGTTGAGGAGGTTTGTCCTTTGCCTTCTGTTTTAACAAAAATGATGAAACGGTTTTAAACCAAAGACAGTGGGACCAATTTACAGAGAGATAAGGGGAGCCCTTCTTCTGCTCTGCAGAACTCAGCTGTTTGCCCACGAATGTTGCTGAGCAGTTCCAAGAGATCACAGGGATCAGCCATATTTACATGAGAACTCACTAAGGCAAAGGCAAATTAAATCTTTTCGCCTTTCAAAAGTGTGCCCTGCAAAATCTCCAAGGAAATGACAGAAAGCCGTTAGTGCACTTCCTAAAGAAACACACCAAATATTGTGCAGAAACAGAACGCCCATTGCAGTCTCCTATTGCTTCTGCTTTGGCTGGTGGCACTAACCCCACTTCCCATCCCACGAGAGAAGAACATCTGGCTTTGTGGCTTCCTTTTCTTCATTCACTCTCTAGCCATATCTTGCAAAAGACCAGAACCTCAGTTTCCTTTGAGTTTTGGGTAGAAATTCATCTCAAATCCCTCATTCTGAGCCACTGTTTACACATTTGGCTCCAGAGCTAAAGCCCGACAGCAAAGGCTCTTCAAATACATTGCAAAACTGACCACAGAAGACTTAAACAGTCATCTCAAATTTTAACCCACATCTTTACTAGATCATAACCTGCTCAAAAGATCCAGGTGTAACTGCTCCCCTTTTGATTTTTCCAGTCAGTTAAAACTCTCCACATGATTGTGATCGTCTGTTCATTCCCTGACGCTCTCAGTTGCTAGATTTGGAAGAGTTACCCCCACGATGGTTCAGATGGCACCCCTGCAAACCTGAACCTTCCAGGGTCTTGGGGTGAGAAGCTGAGCTCCTTCCTGAGAATACTGTCTAAATCAGAATGAAATTCAGCATGATTTGCTTGCTTTGCTATAATTACCAGGAGGAAAAGGCACTCTCCATTCCCTCATGGCATGTGACAGCTAATCAGCAGCACCCTTCAGTTAGTCACCAGATGCACCTTTGGCACAGACTGCCCTGTGGGTGCTGGCTGTCCTCCTTTGTGCTGTCGAGAGAGCCTCTGCTTCCAAGGTTGTCCTGCTTCCTCCTGGGATCGTATTTTATGAGCATTAAAAGTTTCTCTTCTTTCCTGACAGGAGCACAGACAGGCAACATCTCCATACAGTGGTGCTTTTCCATGGACAAGGAAATCTAACCTTGATTACTTAGCATTGGATTTTAATTCTGCTTCCCCATCCCCTGTACAGAAGGTATGAGTCCCTGCGAAGAACCCCAAACCTCCTCACTCTGTATCTACTGGGAGGAAAACAAGATCCAGAGCCTGCCAGGTGCCCTAGGGATGTGCAGCAGTGAGGGCTTGTGGGCAGGTTTGTTTGGTGCTTGCAGGATCTCTGCATGCTCTCCCATTTTCACTGTGTCTCCACAAACCCTTTCCTGCTAGTTTTCCCCCAAATCTCTTTGCAGTAACAACTTTACAGCCTATGATATATTCACCAGGTAAAACTGTACCATCTCTCATAACACAGCAAAATGTGCATCCTACTCTTGCATCTCTGAAAACATTATAATTTCTTTAGCAATGCTGAGAAAATGCAGTCCTTGTTCCAGAGAGCTTACAGCCTGCCCAGGTGATGAGCAGGTACCACTGCAAGCAAAGAATACTGTGTGTTTGGGAAGTTTTGTGTCCCATAGGCCATTTTCCCTGTCAACTAGCACTGCTGGAGGCAAAAGACTTAGCCCACCGAAGCCTTTTTAAATGAAAACCATCCCTTTGGTTAGAGTGCAGGCAGGTTATCCCAGCAGCAGGACTGCTGGCTTGATGAGGATGGTAATCTGCATGAACATAGCCCAGACAGCCATTTTCCTCACTCACATCTGGGCTGAGCATTAGGATGGTGGATGGTTGACTGTAGCTCAGGCAGGCTGCAACGCAACGCTTTTGTCAGCTGATGTCACTGCGAGCTTCAGGGTGAAGTGAGGCAAACAGAGAATAAGGGATAGCAGAAAATCGAGCCAGGTTTCACCGACATCTCGCCCTGAAATGAATGTAATATGTTTTTTCCCTTGTCTCTCACAGAAACCATTTCTTTCTGAGGAGCAGAGAGTGGACTATGTCCAGGTAGATGAACAGAAGACTCAGGCTTTACAGAACACTAAGCAGGAATGGACAGATGAGAGGCAATCAAAAGTTTAAAGGAAGAAGATTTGGATCTGGAGGAGGTGGTTTGTTTGCACTGGAACCATGATGTCAATGAAGCAGCTATCACAGAGTTCAAAGGCAGAGAGAGTGAAGAAGCTGCAAGATGCTTGCAGTCTCTGGAGGAGTGGCATTTTTACCAGAAATCTTTGATTTCATTTGGAAATAGTATGTTAAAAGAGTGAGTGCTTCACTGATTGAAGTAATGCATTACTCTTGTTACTGCCCTTACTGGTAGGCTACATGGTACCATTTCTGGCATAACTTTGGGACAAGTCAGACACTTAATGTTAACAAATCCACTACAAGTTGCATTAATCTAGTTGGTCTTGTCTTTTCCCTCTGTTGTATCATTCCTAGTTGCTAAAGCTATTTTTTTATATTCCTTACAAACACTGTGGGTGCTCAGGCTGCCTGTGGCAGCAAGCATCTGACAGATATTGATGACTAATCAACTAAGGGCTAAAATACTGAAACAGTAAAAAGAACTTTTAAAATGTACAGCACTCAAGCAAAGAGAATTTTGGAACATATTTTTCCCCTGTGTTTAAAAGATGTGACTCTGAGCTGTCAGAAGCTCAAAACAAGACTATGTACTGATGGGTCTGGGACATGTGGGCATTGACCCTCTGGTTGATGACCATCGTGTTAAGTTTCTCTCTGCTGTGGCTTATTCTTGTCACCTCTCGCTCTGATTACTACTGATGTTTTCTTCGTGTCTTGAGGAGTGTCCTCAGCACAGCACAGCTGCTCCTCTAGCAGGAGACTGCTGACACGCAGCTCTCAGCTGGCTGAAAAATAGCAAGGGAAGCTGTGAGCCTGTTTCTGCAAGTCTTGGGAGACCTGGCAAAGGATCAAGAATGCTTTCATTCAAACTGCAGAAGAAATGCAATTGGAATTGCTGGTAGCAATTGTCAAACTGATTGTTTCATCAGACTCACCCCCAAAAATGGAAAATTAAGAAATGCAGCTCGGTCTGTGAGAGGCTGGCAGGCCTGCTAGGAAACAACAGCACGGCATGAGGACCTCTGGGTTCAGGAAGCTTATCTACCTTGGGTCTTGTTAGGGACACTATCTCAGGATCATATATGTGTATAGTTTGACATATTTAACTGAAAAAGCTTGGCTGCAGTCTATTTTAAGATGGCATATAGCCGCTGCAGAACTGGCAGTTTGCAGTGCAGTGACCCACACCGGATTTGATCTTTGCTCATGCAGGTAAGTTCCACTGGCCATAGATGCCTGATCCTGCCAGCATGGAAGATTTCTTTGACAAAGCCAAGTCACTGGCCCCCTCGTGTGCCTGTTGTACCGCATTATCGTCAGACCCACTCACAATGCTGAGTGACCAAGCAGTGGCCATGGAAACATCATTGCAGACATCCCTCCTTACTGCTCTCCCTCCACCCCTGGGCTCACCAGGTGGGCTGAGTTGCATGTCCTACAGGAAGGGGCTGCCTCAAAAGCAGAAATGCTGCTTTCCTCCTACCTCAAGACAGCTGAAGTGCTAGCAAGTCTTGCTGTTTACTTAGATCAAATGCAGAGTTGGGTACCTGGGTAACACCCTGCAAGAGCAGTGAGATTTGCCAGCACCTCTACTGACCCTGGGGCAAAGTGGGCAGCTGGTCTCATAGGCAGAAATTGTCCTGGGTTAGAGATGCTTAGAAAATTGGATGTATGCTCCAGGATGTTCCCTCTTCTCCCCTCCCAAAGCACTAAAATGAAAGATGATGTCCAGAAAAGTTTCATAAAGAATCCAGGCTTTTCAGCATAAGATCTGGAGTGAAATTTAGTTTCTGAACCCTCTTTTTTTTTTGGTCCTAAACTAAACCCAATGCAGGCAAGTGCTGCACAGCCATGTCCCAAATGGGGCTGTGGGAGAGGGGAACTGGACTGTGGGGATCCGCACCTCCGGGGGATGCAAGAAAGTGCAGCTCACAGGGCCATGCTCACAAGGACTTTGGCCTTTCTGCTCACACAAATTGCTGTCATAAAGCGTACAAATGATAAAATGCCACTGAGAGCTTGCAAGGTATGCTGCAGTACTGAGTTAACACTCAGATGAGGTGTGTGTTGTGGTAGGGGATTGTCACACTGAGGAGCCATGTGAAGTACAGAAGGCATCTGTAAAGGACAAGATCAATTATGCTAAGCTTCTGCAGAGCCCAAATTGTGAAGCAATGGCATGCTAGCCTCTGATTCAGACTGCAGTAGCGTGCAAATCAGCTCATGTTCTACTGGAGCATTTCTTTTCATGCTGTCAGAAAATCTTCCAAAGTAGAAAAATACCAAGCTGTTGAGGACAACTGACACGTTTGTTATTGTGGTTTGTTGTAAAACTGTTTAAACTTGGACAAAACTTGGCTACTGGGTCAATCAGAAAGAGCAAGTTCTTCTGGTTCAGGTTTCTTAAAAAGACATAGAAGTTCAGCTTGGATGTGGCTGTCCTTCAGTCAGTCCCCCCTTAAACTTCTGCATGTCTCCTTTCTGCTCCCAGAGCTGTCTTGTCCCCATCAGATACAGCTTACTGGTTTCTAACTTTCACTTTTAAACTCAGAGTTAAGTTCGGGGTTATGTTCAGGCTTGTCATTTAAGGTCCGACTGCTCCGGAGCCCATGAGATGCATTCTTGTGCAAGTACAATATACTAAACAGGAGCAATTAAAAAAAAATGGCAGAAGAAGTTTAAAAGCAGAATAGTCCTCCCCAAAAGCTTTTTTTTCTTCTCCCATGTAGTCAAATTCTGCAGTAATCCAAAGAGGGCAAAGAAAAGGAGAATGGCATGAGGATGACAAAAGCCAAGTCTTCTGCAGTCACCGCCATCACTGGGGACAGTCTAAAATGAAGCAGCAGCCCTGCTGTGATCTGTCAGTGATGGACTTGGTGGCTGCTGGCAGCATCCCTGCATCCTGCTGGCAGGAGGGGAGATGCTGGAGGGAAAAGGAGCCAATGCTTGGTTCATTCTGCTCCTTGGCCAAAGGCAAAAGAAAAACTGTAAAAGCACCTGGGAACTGAATCAGCCTTTGACGTGTCATGTCTGAAAATGCAATACAGGCAGGAGACCAGGCACACTCCTTGTAGCATCTTCTGTTTGCTGTAGGGCTATTGTTTTGTTATTTGTCTGTATTTCTTGGAGGATATCAGGGGAGCTGGTGCAGAGGGAGGCTCTGCACCTTGATGAGCATGGGACAGCCGGCAGCCCCTTGTGAAGCTCCTGTCCCCTGGGGACCCGGCATTGCCCAGCTCAGGACCTATAGTGCCTTCTCCAGCATCCCTGGGGGTTCTCATTCAAAGTGGAGAGGAGCATTAAGCAGGCAGAGGGGGCTCAGTTTACTCAGCTGTGTTGCTCCATGGAGCTCGCTGATGCAGCTGATGGCATGACAAGGAGGACAGCAAGCTGAGCGGTGTCATTGCCTATGGCCAGTGGGCACAAAAACACCTGCCTGAAATAAATCCTGCAGATCATAAAGAGGTTAATCTGCTCTGAACTTCTTTCCTGAAGACAGCAGGAGTGCTTATTGGGAGTTGCACTCATTCCCAAGGCCTTTACTCAATTAGGAACTAATACAGCAGTTCTTCACTCATTCGCTGATCACGCAATGAGCAAAGAGCGTAGCAGGATCCAGGACTCTGTTTTTCAGACTGAACTGTGTTTTACATGTATAACTCCTTACTACAGGAGATGGCATTAAGTACCTTATTGTCGGATAGGAACACTTCACCTGAGAATGCTTACAGCCATTGAATTGGAGCCAGGTGGTTCCCACCAGCTCCCTTTGCCAAGGGCAGAAGCCCGCGCTCCTCCGTCCCACTGATTGCATCACAGGTGTGGGTTTGGGAGCTGCATTAACTTTATGTGATTCAGTGGTTTAGTAATTCGAAGACCATCAGATGCTGTGATGAGAATGAAGCACAGGGCAATGCCTTCCTTTTGTTCCCCTGTTCCGGAAAAATTGCTCAGGTTAAAAAAAAAACCCACCAAAATAGCAGACTTTTGTCGTTTCAAAGCCAGAATATTTTTTGTTCAAATAAAACTTACATCTCGTGCAAATGGAGCATTACACTTTTTTTGTGTCTGTAAATCTGTGGGGAAGCATTAAGCAGTCATCACTGTTGCCAGGGGGAAAGCCATTGACAGAGGGGAGGAGCTCTCCCTTCCTGATGTTTCGTTGTGATATTTGTTGTATATATTTGCACATTCAACCGTGTATCCTTTTTTCTAATAAATTAATATAAAATGTAGCTGTGATCTTTAATTATTTTGATAAACAACAGGAAACTTACCTCATTTTTCATTTCATTTTCCATTTTCAGTCCCTTATTAAGCTGTGACTTGTTTGGATATAATGAGGATGCTCTTGGGTTTCTCATGCCTCTCTGCAAACTACTTTGGTGATTTTACAAAGTGCAGTTGGTGAGGAAGAGACCAACCCAAGGCCAGCACCAGCAGCAGAATGCCTCAGGGTCCGTGGAGCCGTAGCCTTCTGCCACCAAGTAACAGGCTGGTTTTTGATGGCTCTTAAGATCTGTATTTCTCCATCAAACAGCACATGGAGCTCCTCTCCTGGCTGCTTTGGGCAACCAGCACAGAGGGAGCTGGCTGTTACACAGTGACTGCAGTGCCTGGGGTGGTGGCAGCAGCACTTCCAGCATTCGTTCCTTATGAGCTGCCTGCCAGGGACTCAGCTCCGTCTGCACTCCTGCACTGCCCTTGCTCTGCCAATAGTTTAATAGGTTAATGCAGCCTGTTAAATCACTTTTTTTTGTGATAAATGCAAATGTTTTCCTTGCGTATGTTTGTTGTTGTTGCACTTTGGATTGCATTCAAACATACTTCATGCTTTGCCCAAGAGCTGAGCTCCTGGGAGTGCCTGTGGCTGTGCTGCAGTCTAGAGATGGTTGCTGTTGCCATTGCTGCTCTTATTTCTTCGCTTCCCTCCTCTCCCCCCGTGGACATCACAGAGCATGGGGAGACCTTCTCACTGTTCTGGCGTGGGATTTCCAGGCTCACGTTCACAAGGAGCACTGACACTGTGCAGACTGAGAGAGACCAAGGGAGAAAGCCTCTAGAAGAGGAGCCTTGAGGTGCTCCCTTGCATAAAAACTTTGCTGCAAGTTCTTGAGCATGGAATTCAATTTCTGAAAGAGATGAAATCTGAGGGAGCGTTCTTTCAGGCTACAAACTACTTCCTTAAGAGTGCTGGGCAAGCCCCGATGGACTGAAGCCAGCAAATACAGCTCCCAGAAGAGGACAAGGGCTTCCCAGCAGAAGGTGGATTTGGCTTTGGTGAGTGTTTTATCTGTGAGGACGAGGCCATGAGCAGGGAGCAGGGAGCAGGCAGCCTGTTTGCCGTGCAAAAATAAGACATCAGGGTTTTTAAGTTATTTTAAAAAATATTTTAAAAAATGAAGATTCATCATTTTTTGGTTGAACTTCCTCTACAGATAGTCAGAAATCATCAGGAAATGCCAGCTAAGGAAATCCTTCCCTAACTGCATGCTCAGCATAAGGAGCGCATGCACACAGACGGAGCGGCGAGGCGGGCTGCTGGGATCCCAGGCAAAGAGCTGGGCAATGCCACAGGGACAGCTTGAGCAAGGACTGCACGTAAAGTGAAGGGCAGGGAGACAAAGCAAAGAGGAACTGGGAGGTGAGACACTGGGACATGCAAGAGGAGGGCAGCTGTTCATACAAAGTGTCATTCCTATAGATGAGACACTGCATAGAAACGTAACACATGGCAATAACCCTAAAATTCAGCTTCATGGGTTTGTTCTGGAAACAAACTCTTATTCATAAAACTATCTGCTTTGCATTATTCTGTTGCAGGTGGTTTTTTGTTTGTTTTGTTTTGTTGGTGTTTTTTTTTTCTTTTTGCATTTTTAAGCTCTTTTTTTTCATCATCCTGAGCTTTCTGCCTCGTGCTTCTCCATATAAAGCAGGTCCAGTCTTTAGAGCTCAACTTCAGGGGCTCTTTGGCATCCCAGACAGCAAAACCCCAGCCCATGCTTGCAGCACTCAAAACAACTGTAACACAAATAAGGAAAATAACCTTTGCTGTCAGAAAAGTAAGTGATGTCCCAACCCTGAAAATACACATTTGGGGGGGTTATTTTTCCTGGTCCAGGGACCAGCAGGCTCAAAGGGCCCCACAAGCTCCTCCAGCCTCTGAAAGGCACAGCAGATCCCACTGCACAGTTGTGAAGAGCCTTCCTGTGGGGACAGCTCTCAGTGTGCAGAGATCTTGGAACACGGGAACTGGTTTTCGTTTGATGGATACATAAGCTGTCACATCAGCCTGAAAGCCCTGTGCCAGCTCCTTTGCTGCATGAATGAGAAGGAAATCACATCCTGCTGCTGGCTTCTTCTCCCCCTCTAAGCACCTGGGTCTCTTCCTTGCACATGCACAGGGAAACCTGCAGCCTTAGGAGGAGGCAAAAGGAATCAAAGTCAGCTGAGAGACTGCCTACAAACACTATCTCAGCAGCCAGCGAGAGATGTGGTCAGTAACGTCAGCCCAGTGTTGAGCAACCTGTTTGTCACAGTAGCCCAACTGCTTTCCGGGACACTGCCCGCTTCCCCTCGTGCAATCCATCAGGGTACAAAGGGCCAAGGCTGGGGCAGGCACGGAGTTCCTGGTCCCAGAGTGAGGCCATTCCAGGCAAAAGCAAGCCCTGCTGGGGTTTTAGAAAACCACCTTGGGAACTGTCACAGGACCCAGCCAGCACAGAGAGCTGGCACTGGGGTGGCCGTGCCTCACCCCTTATCCAGACCTGCCTACATGCTGCATATGGGATTTACTTTGCAGCCCCTGTTCTTGTTCTCACTATCACTCTTTCACACAAGCAGACAAATGTCTGCACTAATCACGTTTTCACCCAGTGGCATGTAGGCTTTTGTGGTCTTTGGCCTTTTTCCAAAGCACCCAGTGTAGGGTGATGCCAAGAGTGCAGGGTGATGAGATTAGCCCAGCACAGATAATCTGAAGTTGCACACAGCCCCTTGACCTGCCCTGGTGCAGCAGCAGGCAGCACAGCCTAACTTGGGGTGCACTTAACATGAGCAGGAGTCAGATCTCAGAAACAGGTGTGAAAACCCATTGCAGGGCTTTTAGCAGCCAGGCCCAAGCGGCCTGCGAAGACACAGTGCTCACTCAGTACCACAGCTTACCTGTGCTGCAGTGGCAGGAAAGAGAGGTGTGACAAAAGAGGATCTGTAACCAAGAAACAGGCAATGAATGAACTGAACCCTAGGAAAAGCTTTAGTGGGATGCATGTCTTGTTAGCCACTGGGAAAGCCATGCTTCAGGCCAGGTTTCTTCCTCATGTAGATTCCCTGGTGATTAACACTGTGTGAGCTCCCACTGAGCTTTTCCTGTGTTTAGGACATTCATAAAGGATAGTTTACCTGATGTCTTACAAACAGCAGAGCAGTGCTGCAACCTTAGAGAATCCAGCCTGACAAAGACACAAACCCACAGAAGTTGTTACTGATCAGTCTCTTAGTTCTACCATCATTTTCCCATAAGAACAGATGAAAGAAAGAGAGAGGACTGGCAGGTAGCACACAGCAGCTCAGGCTCCCACCCTTCATTTGCCTCCAGGTGCTCTGTGAGCCCCTCATTCCACCAAAGTTCCTGGTCTTGCCAGTACTTAATTGAGTTAATTTTCCATTCTCTAAAAAATTCATCTCCTGGGCAATTTTGAATCCAGGTAGTTGCAATGGCATTGACTTCTTGTTTCATCAACAATGACAGGAAATTAAAACAAGCAGTTTGGTTTCAAACACTTGTAACTCTCTACCATGTACAACCACTTCAATGTCTTCCTCTCAGAATCATCTTATCAGAGGTTGGTGAGCACCTAGTAACAGCGAGATGCCTCGAGGGCATTCACGAGTGCCTGAGTTCATTTATCCATGACTTCTTTATTTTTTTTGACACTCTAGATAAAAGATACGTGCTGGTTTGCCCTTATCTTCGTTTTCCTGCACAACGAAGGAATTTTATGTGTTATGAGATTTTCCTTTATAGACTTCTCCAGCTTTGTCCCTATTTATTCATGCTTAGCCAAATGCCTCATACATAGCCATCATTCTTCATTTTCATTCATTTATTTGGCATGCAAATAATGCCCTCAGGACTGTAATTTCCAGGACTGCTTTAAGCTCATTTTGATGCAAGATTTTTTGTTACTGTCAGTTTTATACGTGTCTGAAGGCTCCGCTGTTGGTTCCTTCATCTGTTGTCATGGTGGCAGCCCCACAATGCAACCAGTGCCACAGCCCCACATCCTTCTGTAAAGCAGGTACACACCACTTCCCTGGTGGCAGTGGAGACATCTCAGATGCTCTTCGGCCCAATACAACAACTGGTGTAATCTTATTAGCTGATGAATTTAGCTGTCTTTGTTCTCTGGATTTATTACATCCGTGGTTAAAATGGCCAGTGTTAGAGCAGAACACAGGGACCAGTCCTGACCAAGGGTTCTCCAAACTTCACATCTTACTTCCAAGCATGGCCAGAAAGCAAATGCACACTCAAAATACTGGTTTCACTGGCCAAAACAAGAGTCTACCAAAAACCACAGGCTGCTTTAAAGGATAAATTGCATTTCTGCCCTTTTTCTCTGAGAGACAACTTTGGTTATTCCACTCTGAAAATCAGACCCTTTGAAACCATGGTGTCCAACTGGCTTCAGGCTGACAGGAATGGTTTGCAAGCCACTGCAGCAAGTATCCCCCTCTCCTGTTTGGAAAGGTGTTTGAAAATTCCCTATTTACAGCCAAATCAGCCCCAGACATATGGCTGCAGCACCTGCACTTGTATGATGCTGTTAGCTAAGTTCCCCAAATAGCCTCTTGCAGAGAGGCCCCCTGAAATGAGTGTTGGGGTGATGGGAAGAGAATGGACTGAGAAATGCATCAGCCAGCTGTCAGCCCCATACCGCTGAAATACGTGGAGGAGGGCTAGCAAAGCTATTTTCTCAGGTAGCAATTACGTTTTGTTAGGTGTCAGTAATGCTGGCAGTGACTGTCACAATCACAGCTACTCACATGTATACATACAGCAAACAAACAGCTCATCCCGGGAGAGCTCCAGAGCCGAGGCAGAGCTCCAGACCCCTGCCATTACACCAGGACAAATCCTTGAGCCTAAACATCACATCCTGAACTTGCAGGAGCCTCCTAGATCAGCTTCTGCTTTTCTGAACTGATGAGCTATTATTAAACTCATAATGTAACTGACCAAACTGCAACATGTTGTTAGTATATACATAATATATATATATATAAAGCAGCATTTACTTCATATTGTAACCTTTATTTTGACTTCTCTTTAAAAACACACACACACACAAATTTGCATTTTCAAGGAGAGAAGGCAAAGGGCGTAGATTGTTTCTTGTTTTTCTTCTCCTTCTTTTCTTCTTTTTCTATTCAAAGTCAGCAATTTCAAAGTTCAACCCTCAGTGGCAGCTTGGAAGGCAGAAGTTGGAGACAGCCTGGGGAGAAGGGCTGCCAGCTCCAAGCACCAGCGCTTCCCCATTCCACTTGTGTCCACAGGAGCTTCGGGAAGGAAGAGGCAGAGGAAGTATGACTTGCTCTCATGTGACAGAAGATGAGAAAATTAAAGAGAGGCTTATACCAATCAAACACTGCTGAGCACAGAGTTCGTATTTCTAGAGCACTTTGGAAAGGGGCTTAAAGGCCCTGTGATGGTGTCCAGTTCTGGACATCTTGTGGTGTCTGAAACCAGCCCTGAAGCAAACTTGATCACAACTCAGGGTCTCTTCATTGTCCTGGAGAATCAAAGAGGATTAGCACAGGAGGGCTTGCTGTGAACGCTGCGCACGGCTGGACTTCCCCACAGGTGTTGGGGTCATTCTGAGTGCTGGAGCAGGCTGGGGTGGGACAGGTGTCCTCTTAAAAGGCTCCAAACTGCCCTTGGCATGGCTGACTGCCCTGTAGCCATGACTCTTGATGTCAAGCTTTTTAGCGAAAGCAAGCTTTAGCTTTGGAACCTGGAAGCAGCTCTCTTTTGGACATCAGAGAAACACCCTTACACGAGGTGTTGAAGCTGTTTTCCCTTGTGTTTTCAAGAAATACCCTTTTCTCATGGCACTCCTAGCTCTGTGCTACTTTTTCTGGGAGTAAATACATCCCAACCAATTTCTCCATTGCTGTTTTCAGGCAATATCCATTTGCAACTTCGTATGTCTCCGAAACTCAATTGTCAGTGAAACCCAGAAGCAAGTAGATCTGCTGCAGATTTACATAAAAGTAAGCACGCTCCATCTGAAAAGACCTTTTACGGTTTAGTTGCTCAGAGAACGTTTCTCTTCCCACCCCTTTTACGATTCCACTTTGTACATCACTTCTGTCCTTCCACACAGAAAATGAGCTGTGGATTGCACTCCTCAGCACTGACCACCTTTTTGCATCTTCACCCTCTTCCTTGTTTCATTACTCTTACACTACATTTTTTAAATTAAATTTGTGTCTTAAAGAGTTGCTTATTCAGGTCTGTCTTTCCCTGGAATCCTCCCTGATCCTTCACTACAAAAAACAACTGACATAAAAATGAGTCCAGGTTCCAGCCAGGCAGTTTCTATGACAAATTCTTGATCTGATCTGTTGATGTTTTGCAGTTATGCAAGATTTGGAAGAATTTAGCCATCCCAGTTATGTACCTGAACCTCTTATTCATATTTTACAATACAGACAGAGGGAATCTTTTAAAAAAGATCCACAGAATATCACACCCATCCATCCAAGCTGGACTACAGTGCAGCATTTTTTTCTTTCATGTCTCAGCTCGGGGAAGAATTAGTCATCTAACAGGCTGAAGTTCTCATTTTGGTTTCAGACTCTTTAGATGATGCTCATGTCTCATTTCTCTCTTACGGACCTTTGAAGCCAACACCCAATCTCAACTGAACCTTGGAGGTGTAATGATCCCACAGATGCTCTACTTTTATGAAATTACTAGAAAACAAGCAGCCAAGCAGCAAGGATTACCAGTTCCTCTGCAGAGAGAACGGCTGCAGCAGGAATTCTCCTCTTATCAGCTGTCAGCATGCTCAGGCAGGAAACCATCTGGGAGCCTCCATGGCAGTAGTGAGGAAACCAGGCTCTGCTACTTCTGCTGCTTGCAAAGTTGCATTTCCTTCCCTTGTGGGCAGGAGTGGAAGCAAGGCGTATTTCAAACACATCAGTGTCCAAATCTCTGTGAGAAGCAACTCCACTTGCAGCTTATGTGTCTGTGGGAGTGCTTTGCTGTCCTTCAGGAAAGAAGCTAACCGCAGCTGTTCATTTGATTCTCTCAGACTCAAATTGAGATTGAACAAGTCCCATTACACTTAGTGTCATATTTTTGAGATCAGAATCACACTATTTACAAAAAAGTATTTTGTTGACATTTTTGTCTCATCTACATCTAGCAAAACAGCAGCCACCATTAAGGTGCATTCTGCAATAGTTTGGGTTCCATGCTGCTAAGCAGATGGTATTTATTGACAAACCTACCTCTAGACTGCTTATTCTTGGGGCTGTAGGTGCAGCCAGACTGAAGCATATTCACTACTCATTATGAAGATGTTCTTTATACCAGAAAACAATCTGTGTCATATGGTTACAGCAGACGTCCAGAAACATCCCATCTCTATGACACCACCACCTCCCCAAAACTGCGTATTTGTTGCCACATGTAGACTGTGTTTCCTGGCTCCTTTCTTCAGAAGCCCTCCTGGTGCACCTTGCAGTAAACAAAGAACAGCAAAATTCATCAATCAAGATGGAAAACAGACATATTTCCAGTTTTAAATCTTCACAAATGTGAACTTAAGTCCACAGGCACAGGAAGAGTGTCTAGGACAGGACATTTGCTAATGAAGCAACATAAGCGAAATTGTATCATGTACAGCTTTCACATTAATGAGACTGAGGCAAGAAGCATTATAAAGAAGTACGGATTTGGTGCAAACTCAGGAGCTGCCAGCTACTTCATGTAAAGTGTGTTGTCCTCCTGGCTGCAGTCTGCCACAAGCACAAGTGCAGAGACAAGCAGACCAGTCTGAATGGTTTCTGCAGAAACACACTGCAGAGCCAGTAGGTGAGGTGAGAGGGAAACATCAGCGCTAAAATCATTCATGTTTTCCTGTCTCTTCAGGACTGATGATGCACTCAGCACTGGCAAACCAGGGAGAGGTTGGTACGGCCCCACTCCATCACTCCTTATTTGCATACCTCCCAATTAGATTTCTATTCAGTGATTTAAGCATCTTTCATGGTGTCATGGCACAGCCCTCTGTAAATATGTCTGTAATTGAGGGTGATGAATGCACCTTGTCACTCCACCCTAGGAGGTGGTGGCTGAGACTTCTTCATTCTTGTCTCTTTCAAAGAGTATAGAATTTCACCCAGATGCACCTGCTATAAAGTTCTGCATTTCATCAAAAATGTAGATGTGTATCTCTAGATAGCCAACATCCTAGATTGGCTTGTCACTGATTTCTTCACCTTCACACCAACATGAATCCCTTTTTGCCTATAGACAGTGGGAACTGCAGGATGTAAGAGGTGGCAGAGTGCAACATCTCAGAGAAGTGCAAATACCAAATTCCTCCAAATTATTTTGATTATTTATCAAGCACGTTTGTATTATTGCAAGTATTTTCTTGCATATCTAAAAACATATGCACCTGGAAAACAGGTGGTTCTACAAGTACCTGCTTATGTATATAAATTACCTTGCATAGCAGAATAACTTCAGTGTCACAAAGAAAGCAGCTTCTGATAGATGTTTTAGCCAATGTAGATACTTACAAAGATTCTTTCCCAAGTGAGTACTTTGGCATCATATACAATGTGTACTAATACCTCTGAGTTTCCTTCTGTCAGGCTAGCTTGGTCTTCTTGACCACAGCATTTCCATGAAACTTGCCAGAATAACAATACGTATGATTTTTGCCCTTCTGTTAGACATTGCCAAAATTCACTAACATATCAGTTGTCTCAAAAGATACCTTACCTGCATACATTTTGCTCTTTCTGGAAAATGTGAATAACCCTGTATTGACAGTGGATACGAATAACACAGATTGCCTAATAAACCAGGAAAAAACTGACTAGTATTTCCTATCTGCTGGATTCTTGATGTTCTATGAGTGGGTCATGGGCAGAAGTTCACACTGAAGGTCGGGATCTTCAGTGACCCACACTGAGTGCAGAATGGGCCATATTTGGAGTAAGCTAGTGAGTTCAGGATAAAATTTGAGCTCCATAGAATCCATAGAATCCTAGAATAATTGAGGCAGGAAAAGACTTCCAAGATCATCTAGTCCAACCATCCACCTACCACCAATATTTCCCCACTAAACGACATCCCTTATTACCAGATCTAAATGTTATTTACTAGACATAGTTTGGCCTGGCTAGTAAACTGAGTACAGACAGAAATACAGCTGTGTAGCCAATGGGACTCACTGAACTCCAGTACTTACTAGAAATTCAGGCTTACTGAAACAGAACAATGCAGGAAATTGCCTGTTGGGGGTGGAGGTAGCACAGAATAGCTGCTGTGCTTCAGCTCACACCCTCACTTATTTCGAAACAACTTCCCAGTTTAGACAAGCCCTAAGAGATTGAGACATTTGTAATGAGTATTTAATCTTTCCATCTCTTATTTTCTTACTGTTTTGATGTTTTCTCAGACTTTGAAAATTCAAAATGATTTTTTCCAGAAACTATAAGCCTCAAGGCAAAAATAAGGCAGCTATAAATTGACTGTTGCCAGTGGGAATAAAAGGTTTATAACTTTTTCCAGCACAGGAAAAGTTCAATATCTTTACAGCAGTGACCATGTTTTAATGCATTTATGCCCTTAGGGTTATAGAAATCCTCCATTCACAAATTTATCCACTGCAGATCCTAAGGCTGTTAATATTTCTACCATGCCATAATGCTTTTCGGTAGTATCATCATCATGTGCATGTTGTGAAGGACAAATGGCTGCTTGTTTTTTAGATGAAATCAAGTCCAAAGACACTGACTGAGAATGCAGCACCTGAAGCAGCAGGAATGCCTCTTCCAAATTCTCCTTAGGAGCGGAGTGCAATGCAAGGGGTCCTCGCCAAGTCCTCGAGGCATGACAGAAATTAATGATTTGTACAGCAGCAGCGAAACTTCCTCATTGTCCCTCAGGGAAATACTGTCTTTGGAAACCATAACGCTAGGAGAGTAATGATAATATCGCAGCAGTGATTTAGAGGGACATGAGGAGCAGCTCAGAATACTGGAAATGAGCATTTGCTTTCTGTGCTGGAGACGGGTGCCTTTTTCATCATAAATTGACTTTTTTCCTCAAGCAGTACCTCAGTGATGTTCAGTTTGGAGTAACGTGCCCTCGTGTTATTGATACAATTGGACTCTGGTGTGAAAGAGAAATTCCTCATTTTGGACTGAAGCCCCACACTCATTCACAAAGTGTGCGCACAGACAAAGGAGCAAGTCCTATCAGAGCTACTGCAGAAGTCCTTTTCTCTCACTCCTCTTACTTCAGGGACTGCCGTCATTTCTGAGGGCAAGGAGACAAGACAGCTTCTTGAGGAGTGTTTTGAAAATGAAGCTGCGATGCCTCGTGTGAGCGAGCCCAGTCCCAGCAGCAGGACGGCTGAGCCCCTGGCACGGGGCAGCTCTGCTCGGCTGTGTGACGCTGCTCAAACTGCCGTCCTATTGCAGCCCACCGACAAGGTGCTTAGCTGGAAGGTAACGAGGAGGTGGGAGGGCAGCAGGGACAGCAGCACGGATGGAGCTGCTGCTGAGGGACAGAGCCTGAGGAGCAGGCCCGGTGTCCCAGCCCGCCGGCAAGGTGCGGCCACCGGAGGATGCGTGGTCGGAGCCCTGGTCCAGCTGACACGGCGGCCCTGTGGCGGAAACCGCTGCCACGCTCGGCACGAGCTGCGCAGCGCTCGTTTGCTCTCAGCTGAACGACGAACGGAGCACAGCACAGCGAACCGGCGCTCCTCACCCCGAGGGGAGAACCCGCCTCACGAGAAGCCGCGGAAAAAAGCGTTGTGACACCGCGGGGCGGCACATGTCCGCCGCGATCGCCTCGCTGCCGGCTCAGCCCCGGCTCGCTCCGCAGCCGCTTCCCGCGGCGCCGGCCCGGCTCGCCTCACACCCCGCGGGCGCAGCCCCGCACGGCCCGGAGCTTCGCCCAAGCGGGGCGGGGCGGGCGCGCGGTCACCTGATGCCGCCGCCGCCGCCATTTTGTCTGGGAGTGGAAATGTGAAAGGGAAAGCCTCGGCGCAGCCCGCGGCGGGAGGCACGGCGGAGCCGGCCGCTTTCCTCCGGGACGCGGTCTGCAGCGACGGACGGACGGCCTCACCGCGGACCGCCCCCGCTCCCGTCCTGCCCTCGGCTGCGGCGCTCTGAGGACTCCTCCCCGCCGCCCTTCCCCGGGGAGCCGCTCCCGCCGCCCGGCCTCGCCGCGATGTCGGGGCAGTCGATCACCGACCGCATCACGGCGGCGCAGCACAGCGTCACCGGCTCGGCCGTGGCCAAAGCCGTCTGCAAGGCCACGACCCACGAGGTGATGGGCCCCAAGAAGAAGCACCTGGACTGTGAGTACGGCCCTCCCGAGGCCTGGGGCGGGCGGGGCTCCGAGGGGCGCCGGGCGAGCTGCCGGGCCGGGCTGCGCTGCGCTGCGCTGCCGGAGCGGCTTCCACGTGGAACGAGCGAGCTTTGTACCGCCCGCGGAAACGGGCGAACCGGGAGCGCCGTGCCCGCCGGAGCAGCGCCTGTAGGCACCGCCGTGCGGAGCGGGGGGCTGGCGTGCGGCATCGCTGCCGGGAGCTTCGGGTCTCGGTTTTCTTCTCTGCGCATCCGGGGGGATGCGGCCGTTCGTAGTGGCGTGTCGTGGTGTTCCTTGGGCTTTGCTAAAAGGCTTGGAGTGAAGTGAGGGGTTGGGAGAAGGTGGATCCAACGCGTCTCTCCAAAACGAGACTGCTCTGCTGCTGCTTTTACGCGTAAATTGAGTGCTAAAACAACTCGGGCGCCACGAAGTGCAGGAAGCTGCCTCCGGTATCTACAGAATGATCGGAGTTGTTGCTTTGTTTCGATTTTAGTTGGTCTTTAACTGCTCCAACCTGCGCTGAACGCTTCCGACTTCGTAGCGTGCAGCGGCTGCGTGAAGCGCGGTGAGCTGTGCGCACCTTGTGCGCTCACACCGGGGAGGGGACGTGGAGCTGGGCACGGCTCACCTCCGAGGCACGGGTGCAGGTTGGACTGTCGGGTGATGGTGCTAAGGAGAGCGCTGTTCGGGCTGTTGGAGTTTGGGGGTGGTTTGGCTCTGCTGTGGTGTGCGTCTGTTGAAACAGACTTTTTGTTTGAGAGCTCTGGATGTGGGTCACATAGTTACAGCCGGTGCAAATGTATTTCTTATTGATCTGGATGTGCGGAAGCCGGCTGTGGAGGTAAATACTGCAGCTACCAGGCTGAAATTGAAAGCCTCAAAGCTGAATAATGAGCGGTGTAATGAATAGGAACATCACTTCATCTGGTTTTCTGCCTGAGGTAGAACAGTTTTGCAAGGTAACCCTTAAGGTCAGAAATGGCATCATGGCAGGAAGCCAGGAAGTGGTTGCTCAATAGTTTAAAAGTTTCTGAAGCTTAAAAGATGGAATTCATTGGTTGAAAATCATGTCATTCACTGGAAGTTACCCTCACAGAATAAGCAAATGGACAGGTGGAAGAACTGTGTAACATGAGAACAGCATAAACTTGTGCTGTGACATTCTTCTGAATGTCTCTTGATACAAGCCTGTTCAGAGCTGTCAGTCTCCTGAAGGTCCTCCTGTGCCACAAGTTCTGTGTTTTGATGTAACTTGTTTTCTATCATTTTTGTCTGAAATTAAGAAAAAGCTTGTTGTGCTAACAGTATATCTTGAAATGGAGGGGCTCTAAGAGGTGAACAAAAAAGATGAGAAATGTGGTACCAGAAGTACCTCTGCAAAAGGAGTTAAAAAATAAAATAAATGCTATTCTCCCACCTTCACTGAGCACACGGGGTTGCTTCATTTCTAACATCCACAAGACTTTGCGTGGCATTTCCTGATAATTTTTCTTGTCCATCTGTAAGCAAAACTTAGTTGTATCTCATCTGTCTGCCTTTAATACAAGTTCAAATGTTGTAATCTGTCACACAATATAGTTTCAAAGCCACAGTGCAAGTACTTCCCAAGTTAAGTAAAACTTGAAATAAAACATAGCCTGGATTTAATGCAAAGCACTGGTGCTTGTACCTTAGTGTCCCTATGTGTGTGTCATTAAAAACGCTGCTCCATCTGATGTTACTGTAGTTGCTGCTTAAAAAACATGTTTTGAGAGTTGACAGTTGTGTCGAGGATCTGGAGCAGTACCTGTCTCCAGATTCCATTCAGATTAATTCTTAAAATTCCCCTTGTTGCCCAATTCCCTTGGCAAAGAGAGCTTGAACGTTACAGCATGGTATGAGTGGGAAGGCGTTCTGCACACGGCGTGTCGACTGGGATTATTGGGAGGCTTGAGTTCTATCTGACTGCTTGTTGCTGGGTAGTAAAGTTGCATTCTTCTTGAAGAGGAGAAGAAACCTAAGCAGTGTCAATGGGAATATTTCATATGTGTGGTTTTTTTTTTCTCTTAAAGTAGGTCACAGTGTCCTAAATAAGTCAGCAGATCTATTTCTGTAGTATTCTGTAATATTTTAGGATAAAATAAAACATTATGTGATGTTTCTTCATTTTCCTCAGTGGAGTGCTTGAGAGTCTTGTCTCCCCTTCCCTGGTATGTTGGTTCTCTTGCTGTGCCACACAGTCTTCTAAGGTTAGTATTGCAGTGGAGTGGGGGGAGCTGCTGCTTTGGTGACATCTCTTCCTGGGTAACTATGGGAAGGCTACTTCAAAAAAGAAAAAGTTGTAGCCGAGCTGTGAGCTGCGATGCACTTGGGTGTAGCCCAAAGTTTAGAAAACAGACCACTGAAGAAGTGCTGCATTAAACGTTCAACTGAGCACTGAGTAAAACTGGAGTTATTTCTCTCCTTATAACTTGTACACAGCCCACTTAACTGACACATGGGGGGGGAAGCAGTTGATGTTCATATAAACTTATAACTACTGTATGCATGCAGGCTTAGAAATATTCTTAGAAGTGGTAATTCAGTTACTTCAAAACTGTGTTATGTAACAAAACTAGGCTGTTCACCTGTTCACTTCAGGTGAAAGCTCAGCACTGAGCCATTCATGTTTTGCCCATCATGTCACGTGCTGACTGTCGCAGTTCTGGGGTGTTTTCTGTCTGCCAGCCTTACTGCTGGCAGCTGCTGGTCAGAGATATGTGTGTTGTGATAGAACATGAAGAAACGATCTCAAATGCTCCCCCAGGCAGGAGGGTGTCTGTCTTTAATCATAGAATCACTTGAGTTAGAAAGGACCTTTAAGGGTCATCTAGTCCCCGAATTTCAGTTTGACCTGAAGAAAAAAGGCCCAGAACACAGCTGATGTTGGTATCTTTCTCTCTGTGCACATTTAATGTGGCAATTGCTTAAGGCTTTTTAAAACAAAACCTTACGGGCTGCATTGAGAAACTCTGCCGAAGGGTTTATTTTGTTTTGTTTTACAAGCAACTTCCAAAAAGTAAATGCATTTTATTTATTTATTTTTTAAGACTCCAGGGTTAAGAAAATTGGTCTCTAATCTTCTCTCCGCTATTCATAGAGCGGCTTCTGTCCTGTGACAGAAGGGAAAAATTAGGGGGATATTGAGCAGTTGTTGTTGTCTCAACTTCTGTATTGAGAGTTGTCTTGAAAGGAGTATTCCTGAACTAAGGAAATGATGACTTCCTTGCTTGGAAGTTGAAAAATACCAGGTTTTTGTCAATGCCAGACTGAGGAGTTTCTGAAGGGCTGATGGCATATCCATGCATGCTGTTCTGGAGACCTGTGTGGCTTTGGAGATGATGTGCCAGTATTTCAGATGGGCTGCGGGGGAGATGGCCTTTGTACTCTGCTAGGCAGTAAGATTTCCACAGCTCTTTCAGGCTGCTTGAAATCCTCTACAGAAATCCTCTTCTGCTTTAAAGCCAGGTGACTTTAATTTTTTTTGTGTTAACATACTTCTGAACTCTGTTCAATTCTTGCTCAGATCCCATAACCTCAAGCACAGCTTGGATCAGGCTATGAGTAGCACTTCATATGCAGAATTCCTGAAGTGGTTGGGCTCACATCTTCAAGAAGCAAGTTGGTCATCCTGGAAAACCTCACTAGCTCTTGCACAGAATACTGGACCTGTATTTCTCCATCATGTGAAGTAGTGTGGAATCCAGTGGCACGAGCTTCCCAAATACACATGGGCTTTTTCAACGTTTGCTGTGTTGTCACTTGACAGAAAAGTGCTTCTAGCCTTCTCAGGAAGCAGAGGGCATTGGCTCCCTTCTGAAGGTTGACACCAGGCTGGCTTTTTATCACCATAAACCGTTACAATGGAATAAGCCCTGTTTTTTTCCCCATTTTTATTTTTTTTAAATGAATGGTTTAAGGAGAGTTGATCAGTTAGAGCATTTGGTATAGTTGCTAACAGTAGAATTCTGTCACATCTTGATAGAGTAACACCTCTAAGCATGTGTTTGCTGTCGATCTGAAGTATGCAAGAAATCTCCCAGGTGTTCATAGAAGGCTTTACTGGAACATCTGCTGGTAGACTTTGTCTGAAGGAAGACAAGACTTGCAGGTGGGGCCGAAATCTGTGTGAAACCAAAATCTCTCCAGTAAAATATGAATGATACGATCTGTCTGTCTGCTGTTTCTGTCTTGGAGATCAAAAGTTGTTTTTTAACCTACATCTTTCCTTCAAGTCCTGCTTGTTATTTGATAAGCAGTCTCTTCAGTGGAGATACTGAATAGTAAAATTGACTTGTTTTGTGAAGGAGAGCTTTGTGCAGGAATGCTGTTTTCATTAGGCTCTCTATGTGGTCATGGACCTCAACGTTTAATGGAACTTCCTTAATTGGTACCTGTTGGTAATGTTACAGACACTGCTCAGCACAGTCTGTGTTCGTTGGTTTTTTTGTAATTCCTATTCTCAGCCTACAACTCGTAAGACTTCTGCAGCGCTTCTCTGCTAGTCGCAGACCCTACAGTTATATAAAACATGCTGTGATAAAGCAAGCAACAGTCTTAATAATACTTGCTTATAAACAGCATGGATTCAAGAAGACTTACTTACCTCAACGTGCTTTGAGATAATTACGTAGAAATGTTATAACAAGGTTGTTCAAGAGATGAAGCTTTGGAGTTAAAACTGACTTTCTTCCTATGTATAAATCTTGGAATGGGAACTTGTTTTGTTACGTGGAGCAGTAACTGTAGATTGTTTGAGCTTACCAAAATCCTAAAAATGTTTTTAAATTTGACACGGTGTCTGAGGATGACACAGCCAGAAGTTGGAGAGGTGTCTACCGAATGACTTGCTGTTTGAGAATTGGACAGGGGCATCTTTTAATACTTAACAATAAGGTTTTGATGTGAAGCTTGTTTCAAACTTCTTAGAGCTCTTCTTTTTGTATAGTTATTTCAGTGTTTGTGTGTCGCTTATAGGTGGGATGAAAACTTTCACCCGACTTGAATGTTTTCTACCTACTTTAAAACTTCTGACATCAAAGTGGAATCAGTAAGCAGTTAATGTTTTCTGTATCTTACTGAAGCAGAAGGCTCTCTAAAATTCTTTACTTTCCAAGTTATCTTGTTATTAATTGACTCAAAGTGAACGTTGGTGATCCTTAAACAGATTTGTAGTCAGGGTACATCTTTAATATATTCTGTGCATATGAATAGGTAGAAACGTTTAAATAGCTGAAGATGGACATCAGAAGCTGGCTGTGTTGACACCTCACTGTTAGTACCTGGGTGCTGGCCTTCAAGCACTTGCACAGAAGGACCACATGAGCAGTAATGCTGATCCACAGCCAGCAGCCTGCTCAGGGACTTGCCTTCAGTAAGAGGCTGCAGAGGAGGTTTTCAAATGAGGTGTTTGTAGTACTGGCCTTGCCCAGTCCTTGAGCTGTGCTTTGATCACACCTGAGACCAAGCTAGCTCACAGGGAATTAAATGAAATGTGTATGTCCTGAGGGGGGTTAGAACATTCTTGCTTCCTTCTCAGCAGTACCTTTCTCCCCAGGTGTCTGCTGGAGCGTGCTCTGGTTTTGTTCCGGTACTCAGGCGGAGATCTGAAGCTCTGTTCTTCCTAGTAAACGTTTAACTATTGAGTTTATGATCAGTCTTTGACACAAACTGCTTGAGACCTGCTGTGATCCCCCACAATATGCTCAGCACGTTGGTGATTGGGTCAATTTAACTGTATGGAAAGATGGGTGTGGGCCGATTCTTCCTCTGAAATCTCACAGAAAAGAGGCTTAGTTCAGGTTTGCAGCATCTGGCTGCCAGGTGAGTCAGTTCTCAGGTGAAGATCAAAGTTCTCAAATGCTTGCTGCTTGATCTCAGGAGGTGTCTCTGCTTTCCCACTCTTCTCAGCTTCTCAGTTTTGTTTGGATGGAATGACTTCTGTGTCTGCACTGGCTTTTGAATGGCAATTTGGGCACAGAGTATCTGCAGGAGCAAGGTTTTTTTGTGATATTGGGACTCCTTAAAACAGTCAAAATGCTTTTAAATTCACATTCATGTCTTTTGCCAAAATGGAGCGAGTTTGAGCTGGAGATGTGAAATAGTTCATTTCTTATAGGAAGAACTGAAGATAAAACTTACAGTATGAATTCTCTGTGTAAAACTACAAAACCTGGTGATCTTGGAGTGCATAACTCATTGCAATGCTGTGTTGTGTTTTATTTCCTTCTTAAATGTAGATCTCATACAGTGCACAAATGAAATGAATGTGAATATTCCACAGCTGGCAGACACGCTCTTTGAGAGAACTGCAAACAGTAGCTGGGTTGTAGTGTTCAAAGCTCTAATTACAACACACCACCTCATGATGTATGGAAATGAGGTAAGATGTAATTAGTTCTGTAAAGGCCTCTTTAATGGTGGTTTTTATATTTCAACAGGTAGTAGGTTGAAATTAGGGGATAATCTGAAGTGAAATTCACTGCTTGGAAGGCACTACTTATTGCAACTACAAAGCTAAACTGAATGCTGTAAATCACTGTGTGTATTTTGCTCCCTTCTCCTAATGCAGTTGTTACCTGCATGCTGAAATGTGAAGGAAAAAAAAAGAAACAATAAGATCCAATGTTGAACTATAAGAAAAACTGAAGCATAGAGTCCTGGGTTAGCAATTGGTATCTATTTTTTTTTTTTCATGTAATATTTTACAGCAGAGAAGAGCTGTATTTTTATGTGTGTACTGAAACTGTTCCTTACCTTTGAATAGATGCATCTGGGGTTCAGATCAGAGGTGTCACTAGCCCCAGAAGTCCTAAGTCCCCGATGATTGTAGTCGTTCATGGACTCAAACACGGGTCAGGAAGCTAAAAAGCACAGAAGCTGCAGTTGTTGGAGTTGTGTATGGGCAACTTGAAAGAAAAACGTTTAAAACGCCTTGCTGTCTAAATATTTTGTTTCTTACTCTTCTATTATTTGCTGAGCTAGCTATTGTTTTTCAGAACTTAAATGTTCTTTATTCTGACCAGTATGTTGTAAATCTGAATTATACCAACTGAGTGCTGCTCTTTACCACAGTTCTATAGCATTATTATAAATTATGTTGTTACTTAAGGGAAGAAACCTGTCTCTGACTTGTACAACGGGAGTAGAAGTGTGGGAACTCATAACTTAGGTGGAGCTCTCACTTTGCATTTTCTAGCTTGGCTGTTGTAAACCTATGACGTTAACGCAGCCCGCTCCCCTGCTGCCTGGGCAGCCATGTCTTTTTCTTCTAAGTCATGCTTTTACCAGATCTGCTATTTTGTATGTTAGAAATGTTGCTGATCAGTAGTTTCAAGGTTTTCTGACTCTTGATCTAGTATCTGTTGTTGGAGGTTACAAGAATCAATTATGAATTGTAGTTTTCTGCCTGAACGTTTTGACTGTTGCAACAAAAATTTGACTCCACTTTTTTTTTCCACCAACAGCGCTTTATCCAGTATCTTGCATCTCGAAACACATTGTTCAATTTAAACAACTACCTGGACAAAAGTGCCATGCAGGGTAAGGATCCTTGATTGCTTTTTTGCTCTGTGATTGGTACCTGTGTTGGCGTACTCTGGGGGACAAGTGACATTGAGGTGAGAGTATTATGATTTGTACTGTGTGAAGCACCAAAGAATATCTGACCAAGCGTGTATCCCAAGAAGGTGGAATTGAGTTAACTGAGTACTGAAGTTTGCCTGTAATGTGTGTATCATCCTTACAGAGCTGCAAGTTTGAAATAAACTTGTACTATGTAGAGTAGACCTGATGAATATCAGCACACTGGTCTCTTTTGAACTTTGATTGCACTTCAGTATCTGAGAAGTAAACGTGAACTGTTAAGGTGCGTGGAATGTGCTGCATGGCTGGTGAGATAAATTACCAGAGGCCTCAGTGCTCTACTAGGAGTATGTTTTCAATCCGATTTCAGATTAGAATGTTGTAATGAGAGCTGCTTGGTTTTTGCCTACTTCTTTGTGTTGTAGGCACTTATTGTCATAATTGCAAGGAATGCATTCCTAACCTTAGCAAGCAGGGAAGAAGCTGTAACTCTACATGTCAAAGAGGAAAATAGTGAATCTCAAAACCCTGGAATAAGTCTGTGAAGCGCTGCTCTCCAGCAAGTGGATGTGAAATGTAGGAGAGTATTCTTGAAAAGAACTTGGAGGAAACTGCATCCAAATATCTAACCTGCAAACACTTAACTTTTAGGCTATGATATGTCTACCTTCATTAGGCGGTATAGCAGATACTTGAATGAAAAAGCACTTTCATACAGACTTGTAGCAGTTGACTTCACCAAAATGAAAAGAGGGTAAGAGATTTTACTGCTTGTTTAGCCTCTGTGTGTGTGTGGGGGGGGGGGGGAATACTGGTTATTCTTGAGCTTATCGTGGTGGTATTCCTTTTGACCCTTTGAAGTAATCTAATAGTGTGGAAACAGCATAATATTGCTGAGGTTTCTTGGTGACCTGTAAACATGTCTTTTAACCTGTAGGATAGATGGAGTAATGAGAACCATGAATGCTGAAAAGCTCCTAAAAACTCTTCCAATCATACAGAACCAGCATGATGCACTCCTTGATTTTGATGTAAGTACTCTAGGCTCAGTTTCAAGTAACAGTCTCTCATTTTGAAGTAAGTTGTATTATTTTATTAAGTACTGATTTACTTTCTTGTTGCTTTCTACACAGGCAAATCCAAATGAACTAACAAATGGTGTCATTAATGCTGCCTTTATGCTCCTCTTCAAAGATTCCATTAGACTTTTTGCAGCATACAATGAGGGGATTATTAATCTTTTAGGTATGTGACAATTCTTTTTAGCTTTCGTTCTTTCACGCAAGTTGTTGAGCAAAATAAAGGACAACTTCTGACTATAATAGCTAGTAAGTTGTTTAGTGTAGTTGTTAACAGCAGAAAGTGTGTTAACCACAACTGGCACATGCTTAAATACATGCTTTTACCTGAAGATTACGACCTGAAACATAGATGGAAGTCAGAGGCTGACTGTGAGGGAAAAATCAAAGGCACTGTTGGCCTGTTACAGTTAGCAGGCCTGGAGTGTTGAACGTTCTTGAATGTGCCCATGCAGCACAACTGACTTAAGATTTCCCACACCTTCTTTATAGCTTGCCTATTTGCTTCTAGCTGGTATTTGAGTCTACACAAGCTTCATGTGTGGCATGTGGTTTTTTTTGCTTAAGAGTGACAAGCAGTTGGGAAAGCCTAATAATGACTGTTCAAACAAATTTCTGAGTGAAACATTACCTGATCAGTTTGTTTTGTTATTCTGCTATTTTTTTTTTTCCTCATTGAGATATCTGCACCTATATGGAGCAAAATAAGAACAAGTGAAGGCTGTGGTTGCTGGGTCTTTTTATTTTCGCAGATCAGTTCAGTGCATGAATCACTTTAGTGGTCATTTTGATGTGTTTTGGATGTTAGGCTGACTTAAAAACAACAAAACATATTAATATTGGGTCTAAATATGTAGAAGAATATGTAGACAAGAATATCGTTTTCAGCTAGTAAGGTGATTTCCTTAGAATATTACCTGAACTGTCTAATTCAATAATTGCATGTGTTTGCATCCATGTTTGTCAAGCTTTGTGTTATATTCTGAGATGCTGAATCTTGCAGATGGCTCCTCTCTCTGCTGAGTGCTTTATTATAGCAGTGACAAGTATTCATGTCAGCGTGGAAACTTGAATAGCTTTGAGTTACCACTGTCTACTCCATCCCTGAAGCTCGTGTCAGTAATATAATAATATGGCAATATATAATGGTACCAGTTTTGCTGGGGTGGTGTTAACTTACAAAAGTGTTTTTATTTGCATCCTCAGAAAAATATTTTGATATGAAGAAGAACCAGTGTAAAGAAGGCTTGGATATGTACAAGAAATTCCTATCCAGAATGACTAAATTGTCAGAATTCCTCAAAGTAGCAGAGGTAAATAATTTGATGCCTATGAAAAGATGAATTCCAAGCTACTGTACTACAACAGCAGTCTGTATTCATAATTTTGTAACGTCACCTTTGCTGTACAGAGAGCAATTCCCCAGATAGTGCATTTTAAACTGCAGTTACTCTGAGTAATGTGAAGTGAGATTGTCAGGCATCTTTTTCATTAGCCAAACAATGTAGTAACAGCTTTCTGAAGTGCTGTTATAAATTTGATGAATGGTCCAGAATGAACTGTTAGTGTATTTACACTGCTGTTCTTTGCTGTAACTGCTCAAAGTGGAGAAGTAGTTCCAGTAAACAATGCAGATATTTCTAGTGCTCCCAAGTAGATTTTCTGTATGGAAAAAATGGCTGGATAAAGGCTTGGCTTTGCTTTTAGATGCAAAGCAACGTGCTTCAGATTTCTGAGACGTGTTTTTCACTGAACTCATACTAATTCAGAAGGTGATTAATGCCCATTTTAGTCTGTTAGCTTCTATAAAACATTCAGACCTCAGTTTTTATTTCATTGCCACTGTGTAAAGCATAACATACTTTATTTTTTTCCTCTTTTGTAAACCCAGCAAGTTGGAATCGATCAGGGGGACATTCCAGATCTTACTCAGGTCAGTGTACGTATCGTGCTGATATCATTCAATTATTTTGTCCTCCACATTTCTTATGACTGGTATGTACCATAACAATCATCTTGGATGTATTCTATTCCATACACCTATACAGGAAATGCAGGTGTGCACTTTTCCCTTGGATCGTGTGTCCTTGGTGCTTAACTTTGCAGCTTGTATTTTTGGATTGTTTGAAGTGAAAAAGGTGTTTCTTGTTTTGGTTTTTTTTTTTGTTTTTTTTTTTGGGAAGTTCTGCTTTTTGTCTCATGACAAAGGATTAATTGGCTTATAAGGCACAGGCATCTTGCCACATGTACACATCTCTCATACTTGCTCCTAGCAACTCATGTTTCCCTTGCAAAGAACTTGACGCCCTTTGCAGTAGGAAAAAAAAAAAATGTGACGGTAGCCAGCAGAGTGAGGGCAAGAAATGAATGAACACAGCAGTGTGATGTTTTGTGATGTTTGATCTTAGCAGCTTACCTCTGATGAGTACAGTATGTGCAGCTGGCCTGTGTTCCTTAATGAGAACACACTGAAGTGTGAGGTGATACTTCAGAGATGACAGGGGCTTGCGTGCTGGGTTGCGCTCACTTGCACATTAACCAAGGAGTTACAGAAGTCTTCAAATCATGGGGCTTTTTTCTGATTTACTGAGGACAGGAAATTTAATTTTGCTCTTTATTTCTAAAATTTTTATGAGCACAACTTTTCACAGTTGCAGCTGGAACACTTTTTTTTTTTTTCTTAATAGCTCAGTTATTTTATTGCAAGCACAATTCTTAGGCAGCTCTCTGAAATGTGGTGGTGGGTATCAGCATCTTGTGTATTTTGGCAACTTCAGTGCCATCGTCAGTGAATCAGTCCAATTCCACTCCGTACTAAATTTCATGACATTTAATTGGGTTGAGTAATTCTACATCAGCCTTGTGCCAACTCAAAACAATTCCCTGACATTTCTTAGTTTTGGACTTTGAAAAAAAAAAAAAACATCAGTTTTTGCTGTGTTTGCAGCACCAGCGAGTTCAGACAGGATGATGGATGACAGCTTCTAATGATAGCCTTTTGTTCATAGTCTGGTCACTCATTTACCTGTTTGTTCTAAATACTTAGATTTCTTGTGTGGATGTCCATATTTTGGTGTCTAAGCTGTTCCTGAGAGCAATGAATTTCTCTTGAGAAATTTTTACTACTGCTGCTGTGTAACTTTTTGTTTCCTTCCTTGATTCTGATTCCATTTCTGCCAATTTATGTAAAGAGAAAATCACTGTCCTTAGTAGATGTCCTGTTTCATTATGTTGTTGCTTCCTTTCTGTTTGTAGCTGGGACTGTATTCTTTATAAATGCAACTCAGTCTCTTACTTCTGTTTGGATGTCAGTCTGACATGGCTTTGGTTAGGGGAAGTGAGTCTGAGTCAGGAAAAGCAGACTTATTCAGGTCATAATACCTGTTTTAGCTCCAGCATCTTTTCTGCCATAACACTAAGTTCTGTTTGCTCAAATAAATTCAAAAACAAAACCAAACCTGTGTTGAATATCTGCAACAATGAGCAAGTGTGTAGAAAGGTACTGTTTTGTTACTGTGCAGATTTTATGGTTGAGGAGAGGGATGAGTTAGAGAGTTCAAAAAACAAAACAAAGCAGAAAAGGTATAGAATGTATTTTTCCATGCAGGTAGGTTTTAGCACGTCGTTGCTGTGTTCTCAGACATCTTTGGGAGTTCCTTACGTTATGTTTGCATTTCCTAAGCTTTCACCATGTGTTCAGTGTGACATTCTAATGCCTGGCTTTCTGCTGGATTTAAATGGAGTTAAGTCTGCTTTTAGAATTTTTTAAATCAAAGAAGAGCATTGAGTGTTTGCAGTCTTCTCCTAGGTGACGCTGTTCTGGGGGGGAGGAATGGAGGGGAGAGTTTCTGCAGCTTAATTTGAAGTGATCTTTCACTCTGGTTTCTTATGTTTTGTATGCCAAGGATTTGGGTGAAATTGGGTTGGGTTATTGTATCATCTTGTGCTGAATAGATGCTTCTGCCTGAGACTGTATTGTTGGGATAAGGCTGAATTTGATTGCTTTTTTGTAATCGAACTTCACTCCCTGTTGTTAAGTGTTCCTGATGGGAGCCAAGAACCACAGCTGGGTAGGTAGAACACAGTTATGCAGGATGAATGACATCAAGGTGCTGTCACTGAAGTGGTCATATTGGTTCTTAGTTGATGGGAAAACTCATCTGTGTACTAAACAAGGAGTTCTTGTCTAAAAGTAGAGCTTCACAAATACTCTTATTTCAGGCACCCAGCAGCTTGCTTGAAGCACTGGAGCAGCATTTGGCTTCTCTGGAGGGAAAGAAAACAAAAGAAGTCTCTGCTGCCAGCAGGTGAGCACCAAATGAATGGCACCTGTGCCTCTACTTAAGATTTGTTGTCATCATCCTAAGAAGTTTTGGGATTCAGTCATTGAGGTTCTCCTCTTGAATTCTATTGGCTTCCAGCTCTATCTTCCCAGACGGTATAAATGTTGTATCTGGTGAGTCTGAGAGCTCCACTGCACTTGCTCCTTAGATGTGTGCTTTTGTCTGACAAGTATCTTGCTGTATTGTAATAAACCACTGAGCTGAGACGTTGTGTATTATTCCTTGCACTTTTTTCTTTGTTTGAATCCTCTGGCTCATAAGACTTGTATGGTATTTGGAGTTCAAGGCTTTCTGCTGTTAGGCTGGTGTTTGTCTTCGTTGCCAGTTCTTCAGTCATGAATGCCTTAACCTGCCTATGAAAGTTCTTCAGTCTCAGAGCTGCCAAATGAGCTTTGATACTTTGTGCTGACAGGAATTATTTCTGTCAGGAGAAGAGGGAGAGTACTGGTGTGTATGAACGTGTTTTGATTGAAGGGCAAAAGATTTGGTTTGGGCGTACACCAATATATGCATACATCTAAGGGGAACCCCCTTAAATATGTGGGCAGACTCTGATAAAGGAAGGTATCAGTGTAAAGTGCATTCCTGAGTAGCTGTCTTATGCCTCAGATTTCTTTTTCTTTTTCTTTTTTTTTAAAAGTATCTGATGATTTTCCATGGCAGTATTCCACTAAAGCGTGCAGTATTGGGAATAACTTTGGTGTGTTGCTTCTTGCTCTGTCCTACTGTGGTCCCCCCCCCCCCCCCCCCCTCCATGCAAGCTTTCTGTGCCTCTGCCACTTCAGTGGAGCAGAACTGGAGTCTAATCAACATGATGCTAATATGAATAGAAAACTGGTGTGTTCACTACTTGAGAGTTCCTACCACAGAAACCTGGGGAGTAATCCTGTGTGTTCCTGTCACATGTGTGGCACGTGATGAGGCTGGGTAGGTGAGGGTTGTGGTTGGGCTTGATGATGTTGAAGGTCTTCATCTTCAATAATGCTATTATTCTGTACCAAAGAGCAAGGTAAGAGGAGGCTGCGGTGGCAGGGGAGTAGCACAGCTAACACTTAATGCTTAAACTGTGAGATCTGTGCCTGGCTGATTTTGGTTAATAAAAACTTCCTGCTGTTTTTTAGGGCTAGTGCTCTGTCCTGTGCTGTTTCCACGCTTGCCAACACTGGGATGTCATTGAGCAGGATGGATGAGAAAGAGAAGCAGCAGGCGTTGGAGGAGGAACAAGCTAGACTGCAAGCTCTTAAGGTATTCTATATATGCACATGTCTGTATATGTATACACGTATAATCTTAGTGTCCCTTGCTACTCACTGTTGAGCTGCTTCACCAGAAAATCTTGGCTGGTATTGTGATGCAGTTGTTTTGGTTGGTTATTTTGTGATATTTTTTTTTTTTCTTTTCCTTTGGGAGTTCTATCAGATGTCTCCCCTGCGCTGTTTCTGTTATAACAGAAGTTGTAGCTGCTGTCAAGGACAAGTTAAATGGATTAGTAGGAAACGCATTTGGGTTGGGTGAGAAACTTACAAACTGACTGAATTTCTTTTACTTGAGGAATGTGCTAGGAAACTGTGATTTGACACGTTGTGTGTAAATGCAGTGAGCTGTAACCAAGGGATGTGCGATCCAGCTGTAACTGAGGGATGTGACCTAAAACTAATTGTATAAAAAAGACGAGTAACACCTCATAGGTAGGTGTTCAGACACACGTCAGTTTAGGTTTCTGGTGATTTGATTTGGGCTATAAGGGATCCTGGCAGCAGAGAAATGCATCTTTTGGAAGGAAGGGAGCCTCATATACGTTGCTCTAAATGCCAAGGAGAGACTTGAGGCTTTGTAAAGCCTTTTGTGGCTACGTTAAAACAAACCTGAAATCAGCTTTCTGTTTCCTTGACTTTGTAGAAAAGATGACTTTGAGTCTTTTTTTTTTCTTTTTTTTTTTTTTTTAAATTTAAGGAACATAGTTGAACTATTTCTTTTTGAAAGGGTCTGAAGGGTGAACAAAGTAATAACACTGAACTCCAAACTGTATATCTGGACTTTCAGGAGCAGCGATTAAGAGAGATTTCTGTAGTATCAAATTCTACTTCCACATCAGCATCCCCAAGCACCTTATCAGGAAAAAGTGTGAATACCACTGCAGCTGTTGACCTCTTTTCAGTATCGGCACCCACAACAAATAGGTGAGAGAGATTCTGTTTTCTGAAGTAAGCCTGAATGCTGGGCTGGTCTGGCAGCTCACAATTTTAAGTACTTCTTGAGAGTTACTTCTTACTTTCTTGGAGCATTGATGGGGTTTTTGGTATCATTTGCTAAGAAATACTTTAAAAGAAAATATATTGTTTTGTGCTGTTATTTGTGGCTAGCTCCTGGTGAACAAGAAACAACTGAGATATCAGCGTGAATTTGTGTGTAACTCAAGAATACAATACATATTGTGTCTCTTTCTTTCTTTTCAGCATGCCCAACCTTTCCAGTGATCTTTTTGATCTTCAGCCTGTGTTTGTTCCAACTGTACAGGGTACTGCAGCTACAGCAACGTCAGCAGGCAGTGCTTGGGGAGGTAAGCTTATTTAGTTTGACTGGGTGATTGCTTTGGTTTGATGGGTGATTCCTTAGAATATAGGAATAACTCCAATGAGTTCATAGTTGAAGTGAGTTCACAGTGAAATAATTGGGGTTTAGGAGACAGAATTTTTTGCATCCAGATATCTTGGAGCCTGCCAGAGTACAGAGCAGCTAATCTGAAAGTTCTGAAAATTTTTAAATTGTAACTGCAGACCTAATTTTTAGAGTACTTTCTTCCATCTTCTCCCTTATTCTGATCTTTGTTTGGTTGTTTTTTTTTCCACCAAGATGACTTCAGTGGTCATAAACGTACCTGTACTTCTGTGCATCATCCTCTGACAAACCACAAAGCGGTCTTTGTATTTTGGGCCCAATTTCTGAGGGAAAGAATAAAAACTGCCAACCAACACTTTCTATGGTGTAGGTACTGAACCTGTGTCCCCAGCAAAGGCCACGCCTGCAGCCTGCCCAGAATAACAACTGTGAATTCATTGTTGAAATGAGTTGACTGTTTCTTGGGCACAGCACTCATAGCCCTGCTTGTTCTAAAGATTTGTCAGGAGAGATGTCAAATGCCTTAAACACTGAAACAAGGAAGTGAGGGGTTCGTATTTCAATAGGCAGAATCGATGCTTAGTAGTTCCATATTAAAGTGCTAGATTTATGAAGCCAAAGATGTAATAGCTGCTTTTTTTTCTTAGTAGGTAACTGTCCTTTTCCCCTCCCCTCCCTGTGGCAGTAATGAAATTATTTTCCCTAAATGAAGAAGGAGGTGAATGATTTTATCCAAAAGTCAGAGTTCCTATCTCTTAACAGGCCACTGTGTGGCAGGTCTACAGTTTGGCTTTGTTTAGAACATCTCACATGCAGTCATCTGTCCTGTCGTTCTTCCCTGTCTGTGTACTCTGTATTCTTTCCTTTACTTCTGCATCTGCAAGGTCCTTTCTCGTCCTCAAATGGTTGTGTTGAGTCTCCACCTCATCTGGACATCTTTGACATGAAGCCAGTTGAAGAAGCTGTAAAATCTACTGCCCCTTTCATCAGTGCTAGCTTGTCTTCCAGACACACAGTGGAACTATTTAGTGGTAAAAATCAAAACCAAAGCATCTCATTTCTTTGCAAGTGGAGATAATGCTACTAGTAAACTGGGTGGTGCTGTCTTTGTGTTGTTGGGACCAATCTGCTCTTAACACATGAAAGTGGTGCATTAGTTCCAGTAGTAAATGTGGTTCCTTAAACATGTATTTCTCAAGTTCAATTTCCCCAACCTCGACCATTGAAAATTGTCTTTTAGCTGAAAATTTTGTTGACTTTGCAAACTGCAACTTGGTTTTACTTTTGTAGTGGGGAGGGCAAGTTACTTTCACTGCTGGAACTTGCCAGCAGTTCTTAAATTTTAACTGCAGACCTAAAGTTTAGAGCACTTTCTTCCGTTTTCTCTCTTAAGCTGATCTTTGCTTTGTTTTTTCTTTTTGCCAAGATGACTTCAGTGGCCGTAAACCTACCTATACCTCTGTGTATCATCCTCTGTCTGTTGATGGTAATTTGATCTCTTTATTTTTTTGACTTTGTTTTTGCTGAGAAGAGTGGTGTTGTTTCATGGGTGTACCTGATTCCCCTGTATTTTTTTTTTTTTAGGTTTCCCTCTTCATTCAGCTCCTCCAAGTGCCACCCCTTCAGCAATCAATGTTGACTTTGATGCTGTTTTTGGAGGAAAATCTACAGCACCGCAGTACAGGACTGCAAGTGGTAAAAACTGTCTTACAATTAGTTTGCACCCTGCAGGCACACAGAATTACAGAATGGCCCAGGTTGGAAGGGACCTCAAGGATCATGAATCTCCAATCCCCCTGCCACAGGCAGGGCCACCAACCTCCACATTTAATACTAGACTAGTTTGCCCAGGGCCCCATCCAATCTGGCCTTTGAACACCTTTAGGGACGGGGCATCCACAGCCTCTCTGGGCAGCTGTTCCAGCACCTCACCACTCTCTCTGTAAAGAACTTCCCCCTGACATCCAGCCTAAATCTCCCCTCCCTCAACTTGAAACCATTTCCCGTTGTCCTGCTGTTATCTACTCTTTCAAAGAGGATGATTTCCTTCTTGTTCGTAGGCTCCCTTTAGGTACTGAAAGGCTGCAATTAGGTCACCCCACAGCCTTCTTTTCTCTAGGCTGAACAAGCCCAGCTCCCTCAGCCTGTCCTTGTAGGTGAGGTCCTCCAGTCCCCTGATCATCTTTATAGCTCTCCTCTGGACCCTTTCCAACAGCTCTCTGTCTTTCCTGTTCTGGGGCTCCAGACCTGGACACGGGGCTCCAGATGGGGCCTCACAAGAGCAGAGTAGGGAGGGACAAAATCACCTCCCTGTCCCTGCTGGCCACTCGTCTTCTGATGCAGCCCAGGATCCCATTTGCTTTCCAAACTGCAATGCACACTGCTGGCTCATGTTCAGTTTTTCATCCATCAGGACTCCCAGGTCCTTCTTTGCAGGGCTGCTCTCAAGGAGCTCCTTCCAGTCTATATAAATGCCTGGAATTCCTCCGGCCCAAGTGCAAAATCTTCAACATTGCTGTGTTGAACCTCATTAGGTTCACCCAGGCCTACCCTTCAAATCTGTTAGTAGAATTGCTCTTATGGTGTGGAAGTTAATAACTTAATGACTTAATACATTTGTAAGTTGATAACAAGCCATCAGTTTAATTAGTTATTTAAATTTAGCTCTGACTTGTTTCCTTCTGCCTACTGATTGTTTCCTCTTTCTTTTTTGGGGGGACAAACGTTGGCCCCGTGGATGTCTCTTAATGGGTAAGCTTACATTAATCTGTTTCAGTGCTCCTGACTTCGATGTTAATATAATTAATGTGTGACAGTGAGTTCCCTTGAGCTTCACTGGGAGGCATTGCACCTAAAAGAATGCAAGAGTAGTTGTGGGTATGCTTTGCTTTTGGAATAACTTAAGTTCTGATCTCTTCTCTTGGGGCTGTTTTCTCCTGAAGTCCTTGTAAACATGTAGGAACTCTTGTGAACGTTCCGGATGCCAGCAGTACCATGAAATTACTGCTGGCGGTTCCAAGAATGCCTTGAAACTGTCTTGGATGACTTTGTTCTTGAGGTTCTTTTAGGGGGGTTTGCTTAATTTAGAAATTCTGTCAGTTACTGCTGAAGCATAACTGAAGACTTTACCAGGTAGGCAAACAGCATTCCTTAAGAAATGAAAGTGAAATGATGCTTCTGCTTACCCCTTAGTGCTTCCAGCATGTTTTGCCTCGGTATGTAAGAAACAATGTTGCTTAGGGTTCTCTGCCTCTCTAGCTTAGGACAGACTATTTATTAAGTTCAGTGTCACCTTTGTTAAGAGTTGGTTTTTTGTTCTTTTTTTTAGCTATTAAATATCTAGATGATGTTTTGCAACCCACAGTACCACCACCAAGTCAAAGAGCCACCTCAGCCAACCAGCCAAGTGGAAAAATTCTGGCAAATGACCTTGATTCTTCTCTCGCTAATCTAGTGGGAAGTAAGCATGAAGCTTTTCACTTGTTTTTAGTAACAAAATCAAACAAGCAAATGATTTTTCTTCTCACAAGTAAAATAAATAGATAAATAAAAATACCTGGGACTGACATATCTATGTTTTTCCCACCCTCCCAGGTCTTGGCTTTGGAGGAACTCCATCCAAAAAGTAAGTGTGTCTGTCTATTTAGGATACTCCTACACGACTCCTTAGTAGGCAGTAGCACAGTTTCACAGCACTGACATTGATGACAACAGTCTCAGTTCAAAGTAATCTGCTACCAAGAATAGTGTTGGAAGAGTGAGTCTGTAGTCAGTCACCGTAACAACTGGCCTTAACATTTGAGTTCATTTCATCTTGTAGCTGCTGTGCTTGGAAGTGTTTTTGAGTCACTACAAAAGATTTTGTGGTTAAGTCAAATTCTTGTGAGCTATTGCACCGTATGGTGAAATGGTAGGGAGCTTTTAACCCAAAACAGAACCCTTGGACTTCCTACTTGCTGCAGCAGAGAAATGTAAGGAGAGAATTAAATCCTTTAGTTTTTTTTACTACCCATAGATTTCAAATGCCTGCCTGACTTAAGATGTGTTTTCCTGTGTTCTATGACATCGTTGTTCTTGTTCTCTCTGGCTCTGTCTGAAAACTAATACCACAGTTTCCTTTCAGGTCTGATATGCAGTGGACCCAGCCTGCAGAGAAAAAACTTACTGGTGGAACAAACTGGCAAGCAAAAACGAGCACATCGACCACATGGAACCCTACTCCCTTACCCACGCTGCCACATATGGTAACTGCTGTACTGCTGGAATTGCTCTTTGTTCCAGGAAATGTTTCTGCACTGCATGAATCAATTGGAAAATAATAGCAAAACCTGCCTGGGACAAGAGTGGGGGGCAAAACTGCACGCAGGGCCACTTCCCAAACTCAAGAAAGTGTGTTGCAGTGTATTTCTTTCCCTCTCCCTGTTAAAGACTTTGGAGGAGGGTTGGGAATCCTCGCACTTGAGACCTTGAACCGTTTGAGTTCTTTATGAGCTGAGTTGATCTCAGCAACATCAAGGTACGATTGAGAGACTGGAGCACATACACATGCACCTTTTAAGAATCCAAAGAACTTGTTTCAGGAGTAGAAGGAAAACAGTATTACTTCTGGTTTGTGCTGCGTTTTAGTTGTATTATATGAAATGATATTGCACCCCTGCAGGGCAACTTAATTATTGTTTCAAGCAGCACTTCAGGCTTGTAATCATGCTTAACAGCGGTGTCATCACTTTTCCAACACAATGCACAAATACAGAGTCACACAACACAAAACAACTCTAAAGGAGTTGCTTCTGTGAAGGACTTCCACTTCTTGGAGGGCTGTCTGTAGGCAGCTGGCTTTTCCCATGCTTTTCAGTCACTTGCCAGGTGTCTTCCATTCCGCTGTATTCATACAAGTGCAAACTTCTTTTGAAATATAGCTGCCTTGGAGGGAAATAAATTGTTCCTCCCAGTTGCTTATAACTGCAGTAGTTGCAGAACTTACAATGAGTTTCGGACAGCCATCTGATTTAGTGCTTCCAATTGGAGTAGATTTGCCTGTGATGCCTTTTTCCTTCAGCTTATACAGGTATGCTCACTGAAAATTTAAGCAGCTTAATAGACTGCACTGGACTGAAATGAAACCCAAATGTTCTAGTTAGAGGATTGCAGTACTTACCATCTCAGAAGTCTCATGTGCCACATCTTTTCATCCTTTCTTCACATTCTGGATCATCTCATGTTAAAAGTGCCTGTTGTGTTTCTGTTTTTGAAAGAAGGATGAAACCTCAGTTGATGTGGCTCACTGTGGGTTTCAGTTGATTTTTTGTTTTGTTTTGCATTGTCACATGAGATACTTTTCTGAGATGGTTGAGTGCCCTGTGCCAGGCATCTCCTCACCCATTGGCTTGGAATTGCAACCATTCCCTGTGCAAAGAACTAACTCAGCTATGAACAGCTTTAAAATCAGTGCCCAAGTACTGGAGAGGTCCAGGCATTGCAGCTTGGCCTGTGGCGTTCATAGTAACTCAAATTCACGCGTAGTGTTCATACTCCTTCATAAAACAACACCCAGCATTCCCTTAGTAAGATCGTTACCACTACCAGCTGAGACAGAGCAATATGAAGGGCACACGTCACCATGTCTACGTACATAACCTCATAAAACTGACTGCCAGCTTGAGACGCTTGTCATTTTTTTTTATCAAATATTTTGCAGTGTGTTGCTGACGTCAGAAATGTGGTATGTGAGCAGCACCTGGCTGTAGTATATTAAAATCTGGCTGAACATAATAAGTTTTACCTTTGCTGGAGATCTTGTCAGGGAAAGTAGGATGCTACTGATGGTGTACTGCCCTCGAGCTTCCTCATCCCCATCTTAAATTAGTGGGTTGAGCATAGGTAGTTGCAGTATTAGATTGGAATCCGTCTCCCTTGGTTACAATATCCAATCTGAACAACTCCTTGCACAATTTTCTGTCCTTACTCCTTTTGCTGTGCCAGAACAGAGTACATTATCCTGGACATGTAAGTCACTTTCTTGTGAATGCTGGTTGTAGTAACTACTTGAAAAATGTTTTGTATGCCTGACTAGTAGGCGTGAACTTATCTAATATATGCTGCAATTTTCTTGATTGAAGGTGCCTGCTCCAGTTGCATACCAAGTGACTACGCCTCAAGTGCCTGTCTATGGAATGGTAAGAACTGTGACAGTCTCCTGTCCCTGAAAACCTGAGTGTCTGCTGGGTTTGTGGCAGGAGTTATTCCTCAAACAGCACTGTGACTTGCATATAACTTTATCAAGTTAATAGTACGCGAAAGCAGATGGTTTTGTCACCACACACCTGCAAGAGGTGGTATTAAATCTTAGACAGGAAGATTTTTATTAAAAGCTCTACTATATGTCTGCATCTCCCTGCTTATTTTCTACTATGTTTACAATGCAAAAAGATACCACTTCTAGAACCGGTTTTAATTTTCGTGTAACTGGTTTTTGGGTTTGTTGCTTTCTTTTTGTCTCCCAGCAGGTCCCTTCTCAGATGGGAGCTGCTCCTTTGATGGCACCCCAGTCAGTGATATATACGCAGCCCGGTCTAAGGCCGACAAATCCTTTTGCACCTGTTTCTGGAACACAGGTAAACTGTTCTTTTTAAATGAAAGGCCACACTGAAACTTGAGTCTGAGTGAAAGCAACCCAGTGTTCCTTGATGTATTTTTGCATCTGAAAGCAAGGGGTTCTTCAGTCAGAACTGTCAGCTTTTGCTGGTCAGAAAGCAAATTCAGCGGGTGAAAGCATGCAAGTGTGGGAAGGAAAGTAAAATTCAGAAATGTTGTGGTTAGCTTTTCACCATGTCAGTATTAGGAAAAGGGGAATGGCATTGGCACGTAGACTTCCTCAGATGTTAGCTGGATACTTGGGTTTGCCTTACTGGGTAGAGGAATGAGGAAAGCTCTCTGAAGGCCTGTGTGGTGGGGAGGTAAAAAGGGATGGACGAGCGATTGTTCAAGCTGAAGGAATTGTCATTCAAATACGTTGGTCTCAATGTTCTTCAGGACAAAACCCAGCTTGGAGGTAACTGGGCGTGTGAACGGATGTAGAATTCTGAACCTGTGAGTAACCATGTGCTATGTAAGCAGCATTAACACGTAATCCCTGTTTTACAGATACAGTTCATGTAGAGCCGCCAAAGCTGCGAGATGTGAGAAGAACCAAATACTGGTAAAACGAAAGAAGGAAATCTTTCTGTGATTTCTGGATTCCTGAACAGGGTGACTATTTCTCCCCTGTGCGACATAATGTTGTTTTGAATTGCCGTGCTTTAGGGATTCTTGTTTATAACAGTCACTGCTGTGTGAAATGGTCTTGGTCACCAATTTCAAGATTGCTTGGCAGGAAACTGTTCTCAGAGGCTGAAGGTTGACTTGGAAGGCACAAACTGGATTCTTCTCTTCAGAGCTGAGGGGGTTACACGATTGCTTTGCAACCTGGTTCTTCAGTGAATTGTGTTAAGAAATGAATGGAAAACGTTAACTCTATATTCTCTCCGTAAATGAGGTGGCTGTTGTAACCAAGATGCAACTCAAAGCTGAGCAATAGCTTTTTTGTACACTTAAAGAAATACTCTGATAGAGTAATATTTGTGTTATCCTAATGCCAATATTGTGTGAAATCAGACAGCTCTGACATCAGAATAGCTGAGGGTAATCTACAGCCTTTATAATGTGAGTTTTAAATGCTGTGAATCAACAAGATCTCTACGTATTCAGAAACGCAGAGAGTCAAATAAGTGATTGCACCACTGGGATGCCAGTGTTACACAGCTGGTTGAAATCACGGCTAGTTGAAAGAGCCTGGCTCTGGCAAGGGCTGCCGTAGGGTAGGGGATACAAGTGTGTCACAACAGCACGGACAGCCTCCAACAGGTGACAGCAGGCGCACTTTCACTGAGTGTCTTCTCCACAAAGGGCATCTTTCACAGCTGAAGGGAGAGTAGATCCTGTTACAGTGAACGTAGATCCCCCAAGCAGCAGCAGATGAGAGCAGCTCAGAGCTCTGGTTGCTAGCTACAGAAGAGGTAAGCTCTCCAATTTGAAAGGGCGATGGGAGAAGGCGTCCACTAAAAAACCCTTCCCTTTGAGCTTACAGACTTTTTAGAAAGCAAGCTTTGCCATAATGCTGGTGTTTCAGAACTGGCAGTTTTACAGAAATAGTCTTGCTCTGGTGAAGTGCTTGTGCTCCTTTTCTGAAACGAGAATCTACTTGCAACCAGAATAAAAGGAATGATTTTTAAATACGTAAATATGTGCAAACTTGTAAATAAGGTTTTCTTTCATGCTGCGGTAATCTTTTCCTTCTGTAGTATTTTCAAGACAGAAATGCTTTCTTAAGAAATAGAGGCTTGAGAGGAATACCTTGTATGTGAAATAATTCCTGACGTGTGCTGTTGCTGGTGAGGCAGTTGTCTGTGCTTCTGGCACATCCTGCATATTTCAGTCTTTCTCCAAAGTTTAGGTGGGCTATGAAAATGCTGCTTTGTATTTTTTTGTTGTCCAATGCAAAGTGATAGCATATTGCAAAAAGGGGGGAGGGAAATGGGCGAGTAATGGGTGAACGGAACAGGGAGCAGAATGCAAGGAAAACCTCTCCTGCCAATTGTAATGCTACCAATGATAAATGTGAAAGGTGGGTTTTCAAAACAACATCAGTCTTCTGCTTCTATACCCTAAGTGGGCCTTGAGAGTACAGTGCTGTTAATCTGGGTGTAATTGACAACAGAACTGCAGAAATCTGACCTGCTATAAATGCAGGTAGGCCTGGAAGTCCTGTCAGTCTGTCCTTTCCAGAAGAACTTGGAAGAGCAACGCTTTTCACGTTGCAGAGACAAGCTTTCTTTTTGAATGCTTCATTATGTCCCAGGAGCGCGGAAGAAATGAAACACACAGAAACACACTTGTCAAGTGAAACAGTTAAAAAATAATTAAATGAAAACAACGGCAGAAGAGGAAAACACAGCAGCCCAGCTTACTGGCAGATGTAACCTGGTATGCTGCAGTTCCACGCCTGTTTGAATTACAGAAGAGCTTTCCTCCAGCTCTCTTGGGCTGAACAGTGGCACAGTTTAAAGGCAATGAGTTCTGCGATGCCTGTAGTTGCCCTCTGGGTGATGAGGAACAGATGCCACTGAGAAGGGATCACTGTGCTGAGGAGGCTGTTTTTTTAGGAGACAGGTACTTCCTTGGATATATCCAGCATGGAACAGTCTTGAGTTCAGAGTCGCAGCGTTTCTAGTAAGAAATGATGGAGCTGTGAGTGCTGCAGCCAGGCAGTTTCCAGCACCAGGAGCTGTGAGGTCTCTGATACGGCGTTGCTGAAGTAAAGATCTGTTCCGTTATCTGCAAATAAATATCTGGCTAACAGTATGTTTGTCTAAAACTGAAACAGTTGCAGAGCATTTGGAATATCCAGAATGGACAGACTTTGCTGCAAAAGGAGGTACTAATGAGACCAGCCAGCAGTTGTAGTGCTGCTCCACCTTGTGATTTGCTCTGCGTTTCTTTAGTGTCCTTGTAGCAAAGCAAAGTGAGAGCAGCTTCCTATTGGAAAAGGGGAGATGGCCGCACAGTGCCCCCTGCAGACCTGCGAAGCTCCGCTTTTAGTCTCGTTTGCAATGCTGGGCACGTGAGAACTGTTAGCTCAGCTTTATCCTTGGGAAGAAGAGATGGCGGGCACGAGTGGTGGGGGCAGTTCTGCGGAGTGAAACTGGGACGAGAGATGGAGATAAATGTCACTTTCCCTTTTGTCTTCCAACTCCTTTGCTCAGAATGCTGCTCTGAATGCTTGTTATCCGCGATGTCACTCCACGTGTGGCAGAACAGGAGGAAGACTTTGCAGTATGCTGTGTGCCTTGTGCCGCTGTACTTGAGCGGTTGGTTTGAGGCTGGCAGTCGGGACTCAGCAGTGCTGCAGGAGGGCTGTCTTCCATGGCGTGTACAGTAAGATGGCTGGGCTGCTGGGGAAGGTTGATGGCGTTAGGCCTCTTGGACTCGACAAGTGAACCTCTTTTTAAATAGCCACATTTTGTAATGCTCTTCAGGTCTAGTTCGACTTTGCCTCCACAAAGTGACAGACTTTTGACTTTTTTTGAATTCAGACAAATTATTTACTAAAGAAATCTCGGTTCTGTGCACATAGAGATGCAGTGAGTGTAGGGAAAAACTGCAAGCAGACATTGCTAATGGAGAAGGAAAAAACTAACAATAAAGCCCCCAACTACGAGATCGACTACAGGGTGTATCCACATCAGTTTTTTTCTGTGGCAGGGACTGGGGGTGGGGGTGGGTTGCAATTTGAATAGTAAGCGCTGTGGATCGGTGCTTAATTTGTATATAAAAAGGAACACTTGTGTTTTGGGCAGTTTGTATTGTAAGGGCAACATTTAAAGGCACTGCGTCTCGGTCTTTTATTTCCATTTTAAAGATTATATTTTTGAGCAATGGAAACTGTACGTGTGATCATTTGTACATCTGCTGGCAGCTATGAAGAGAGAAGAGCGTGCTGTTACTCAGCAGATGCCTGATTTGTGGTTGATATTTACATTAAAGGAACTGCTCAGTAAGGCGGTCTTTAAAGAGATGGCAGTAACCTCTGCAGTTACGAGAGTTGTGCCAGCAGGTCTTTGGTCTGTCTGAAACGTGCACCCTCACACCGCTCACACTTCATCCTTTCCCAAGTGTCTGTCCAGAATTTCTCTTTGGAGTAATGGAGCGGCAGGTGCTGGAATAGCTTCTTCCTCCTCACCTCCTCCACTGTTTACTTAGTAGGTCTTGTTTTCTATGTGATGCTTTTCCCCAGAACAGGTTTGTGCCTTTATTGGATATTTATTTAAAAGGACCTACTCTCATTTAGGCTGTTGAGGCTTTTCTCGGATGTTTTGTACAGCTGTTCCTGTACGTGAGTTGCTTCATTTTCTAAGGATATAAGGTGTGGGAAAGCACCATCCACAAGCTGGAGGGGAAACTTATAGGAAAAGTACTGAGGGTTTGCATTCTGTCAACTTCTTTTCTTCTTTAAGGAAAAAAAAATAAAACTGAAGCCGAAGCCCAAAGTTGGCTGTGGGCTCTGTTGATATTTTGACTGTGGGCCTTTACAACTTGTTAATTGTTTTGTTTTTCTTTAAGATTGCTGCTCATATCCAATCATTAGAAATGTTTTGAAAAATAAACTTTGGAACACCTGAGGGACGGGGGTGTGTGTGTGTGTGTGTGTGTGTGTGTGTGTGTGTGTGTGTGTGTGTGTGTGTGAGAGAGAAAGAGAAAGGCTGTTCCTTGAAAGCATTCTGAGGCAGGAGGGTTTCTGTGGTCCTCACAGCCCATGAGTTTCCTGCTTTTCTGCATTTGCATTGGATGTGGTGGTGTGCCTTACACAAGTCATCCTCATCCGGGGGCCCAAATGTGGTGGATCTGAGAGCCTGCTCAGATTCAACGTGCCACCAACCACGACCCCGTGATCCCTTCTGCAGTGCTGCTCTCCAGCCCCTTTTCCCCTGACCGGTACATAGACCGAGGGCTGCCCCATCCCAGGCAGTCAATGCTTGTCCCAGCTCAGCATTGTGTGAGCACGCTGCTTTTTGATAGAACGTTCGTATCCTTATTGGAGTCATGTATGAAAACATTACAGAGAATGGTTTGAAGCAGGGCTGCAGAACTCCAGTAGTGGTATCAGGGGAACCTTGGGCCTATGGCCTCCACCCTCCCAATGGTCTGTTTTGGTCATCATGGGACATTCTTAGGGTCACCATGCTGCAGCTATGGGATTTCACGAGCCTCCTCCCTCCTGGACCCCTATCAATATGGGGACCCACAGCCCAGAACCTCTGCACAGCGAGACCTGTGCCAGTCTTCTGCTGTCAGAAGGAGCAGCTTGTGACTTTCCTCCCTGTATGGGGTGAGCACTGTGGTGGAGGAGAGTGATTCCTTTTCCCCTGGAGAGGCATTGCCAGAGCCTGAACCCATGGAGGTCGACTGTGTGGAGAGCAACATCGAGCCTATAGAGGTGGGCCTACCTCCGGAGGAGAAACTGATGGAGGTGGATCAGCCCTCAGTGGGACTGTGCAGGTGCTGTAAGACCATGCTTGCCTGTGGAAGTCGTGGGCTCTAGGAACAGTGTTCCAGGGGCTCTCACTTTTCATCTGGGTGTAGAGGAGTCACCATCCACCTGAGAGCCCATGCTGCTGTTCCCTCTCACCGTTTCCTTCTCATCCCTCGTTCTTTCCCAAGATCTCTCCCCTCTTTCTCGAGCTCAGAGGAGAAGGGAAAGACTGGCACTGGTGACCTGAGCCAGGACAACAGGAGTGCAGCAGGCAGCTACGAGCAAGCTCCATGCGGCCTCAGAGTGAACCCTGAAAAAGAGGGTTGGACTGGGACTGGCATTCCCTGCAGAGCTGCTCTGGACAGCTGGAGGACAGCAAAGGGCCCAGTGCTCTCTGTGGCCTCCAGGCACTGCCTGAGAAGCTACAGAAGCGGCTGCTGCTTTGGGGAAGCGGAAGACTTCACATGGGATGCAAAGATGAAAGGGCTGTTCAGGTGCTCCATCAGGACTCTGCTTCCAGGAAGGCAGGCCAGGAAAAGACGATGACCGAAGAATGCTGAACAATAAAATGGCAAATGCATGTCAAGCCAGTATGCATCTCCTCTCCTTTCTGGTACTTGAGGGTCTGCCCTGGGCCTCTGCCGTCTGCCCGCGGGGTGAGGCGCAGCCCGGGCCTCGGGGCTGGGCGGGGTCCGGGCAAACGGCGGCCCCGGGCAGGGTGCGGGCACGGCGGGGCGCAGTTCGGCACAGCTCCACACGAGGTGGCGGCTGGCGGTTTTTATTCTTGGAAATCGCACGCCGACCAGCGAGCGCCGTCCAGCCCCGCACTCCGCCAGGCGGAGCCCCTCGAATCGCAGAGCGCCCGCCGCTGCCGGAAACGCCGCCGCTGCTCGGCCCCTCCCGCACTCGTGGCTGGCGGCGTTCCGCCAGCAGGCGACGCTCTCGGCCGGCGGCCGCCCGGCGCCGCGCCCCGCCTCCCGTCGCTCCGAGGGCGGCGCTGACGCGCTGACGCTCGCCTGCAGCGTCTCGTCGCGGGCCGCGTGCGCGCGCGGCGTCGGTACTCCAAGATGGCGGCGGCCAGCGGCAGCGGGCCCGGCTGCGGCGAGGCGGCGGCGGGCGGCAAGCGGGGGCCGCTCGGCATCCCCGAGGCCGTCTTCGTGGTGAGCGGCGGAGGCGCGGGCGACGGCGGGGCTCGGCTCCGCGAGGCGGTCCCCTCGCCCCGGGGAGCGCGGGGGGCGGCGCGGCTCGGCCCCGGGCCCGCCCTGTGGGATGCGGGTCTCCGCGCCGCCCGGCCGGGTGGCCGCTCCGTGACGGCGAGCGCTGCGCCTCCTCGGCACGGCGGGTTGGGCCGCGCGGCCCCGAGCGGAGCGCGGGAGGGCGGCGGTCGCGAGCGCTGTCTGAAGGGGGCTGCTCGGCTCGGTACCCCGAGCGCTGTGCCGTGCGGGGCCGCGGCCTCGTGCCCGGAGCCGCCACTCGGGGCGCTGCCTCCTTCGCCCTTTCTCGAAGTGGCGGTCGGGGTGCTTTCGCGCTCCGGCCAGAAGCTCTGTGCTCGTCTCGTCTCGCCAGCTTTTGCCCCCGAGCCGAGCTGTCGGAGGACCGGGGCGCCCCGCGCGTGTCGGTGCGTGTGGCTCCTCCGCCGTCTGTCGGGCTGCACGGCTCCCTTCCTGGAGGGCGGCAGAGCCGCTGCTGGAGCAGGCTGCCCGACGGGCTGCGCGCTGCCTTTCTCTGCCCGTGTCCCAACCCTCTTGGCCTCCTTGCCGTGCGTCCTGCCCTAGGGAACCTGCTGTAGCGGGGTTTGGACTGGATGATGTCCAGAGGTCCCTTCCACCCGGCGCCATTCTGTGATACTGTGTGCTTCACGCGTCTCCAGTTTCTCGGGTGCTTTGCAGCCCGGGCTGTGCCTTCACTCCGTGCCTCTTTGCAGCCTTACGAACTGGCATCCCAGTCCTTGTCTCTGAGAGATGCTCACATCAGATCCGGAATGGTCTCTGCAGTGGCGATGTTTGAGCACGTACACATTAGGGGACACTCAACTTTATCCAAAGGAAGCATGTGTTAAGAAGCATTTAGTGCTGTCTTGTTGCTCAAAGTGGCAAAATAGTTATGAGGGTATGGGTTTTATTAATGATTTGTTTGGGGTTTTTTTCTTCAGGAAATAGGCTTCAGTGACAGAACTGTGCTGTTGCAGTAAAGACCTGCTTGTGACTCACTTGTTCCCCCTCCTCCTATGCTGCCTGGGCAGCGTTACTTTTGAAGAATGTTTCATGAATCACCTCGGTTTGGAGGGAATTTTTCAGTGCCTTTTTGGCACTCACCGCTTCATAGGCATGGATAAAGGCCAAGCTGCTCTGTGGTCTTTCATGGCTCCCCAAGCACCGCGTGGCACGTAGCTAACCTGGCTTTCCCTGGACTTGAACAACACACTCAGGGCTGCTTTTTGTTCCCTAGTGATCTACACAAGCAGAACTGCTTCCACAAGAGGGAGTTTTGTGTCAGAGCATCTCCAGTCTGGTTTTCACAATGCTCGGTCTTGTCTTCGTCTTTTCAGCCTGCACTTTGCTGCAGGCTCTGTCAGGAGCACCGTGCAGGGAGAAAATTAGAAAGGCCAAAGCCCAGCTAGAACTGAACTTGGTCACTAAGGTGAAAGACAACAATAAATATTTCTATTAATATATCGGCAGTAAGAGGAGGGCTAGGGAGAATCTCCATCCTTTGTTGGATGCAGAGGCAAACAGTGAGCAAGGGCCAGGATAAGACTGAGGTACTTAATGCCTTCTTTGCCTCAGTCTTTAATAGTAAGACTAGTTGCTCCCTGGGCACACAGCCCCTTGCTCTGGAAGATAGGGGTGGGGAACAGAATAAGCTCTGCACGATCCATGATGAAATGGTTTTGGACCTGCTCTGAAAACTGGGCACTCGCAAGTCCATGAGGTGGATTGCACCCCAGAGTGCTGAGGGAGTTGGTGGATGTGGTTGCCAAGCCACTCTCCACCATCCTTCAACAGTCCTGGCTAACTGGGGATGTCCTCGTGGACTGGAGACTGGCAGATGTGATGCCCGTCCTCAGAAAGAGCCAGAAAGATGATCCTGGTAGCTACAGACCTATCAGTCTCACCTCGGTTATGGGAAGGTTATGGAACGGACAGTCTCGGGAGCCATCATGGATCAATTAAAAGTCAACCAGGGGATCAGGCCCAGTCAGCATGGGTTCATGAATGGTAGATCCTGTTTGACAAACCTGACTTCATTTTATGACAAGGTGACCCACTCAGTGGATGAAGGTAAGGCTGTTGTGTGGTCTACCTGGACTTCATTAAGGCCTTTGACACTGTCCCTCAGAACACCTTGGTGAAGAAGCTGGTTGCCCACAGTTTGGATGGGCATTGCTCTGCTGGCTGCAACACTGGCTGCATGGCTGGGCCCAAAGAGTTGTGGTCAATGGAGTTAAATCCAGTTGGCAACCGGTCACAAGCAGCGTCCCCCAGGGCTCAGTACTGGGGCCACTCCTATTCAACATCTTTATTAATGATCTTGATAAGAGGATTGAGTGCACTCTCAATAAGATTGCAGATGACAAGTTTGGAGGAAGTGTTGATCTGCCAGAGGGTAGAAAGGCACTGCAGAGGGACCTGGATAGACTGCATTGATGGGCCGAGATAAACTGTACCAGTTTCAGTAGGGCCAAGTGTCACATCCTGCATTTTGGTCACAACAAACACCAGGCAACCCTACAGGATTGGGGAGGAGTGGCTGGAAAGCTGCCTGATGGAAAGGGACCTTGGTGTGCTGATGAGCAGTGGGCTGAAGATGAGCCAGCAGTGTGCCCAGGTGGCCAAGAAGGCCAATGGCATCCTGGCTTGGATCAGGAATGCTGTGGTGAGCAGGACCAGGGAAGTCATCCTGCCCTGCACGCAGCACTGGTGAGGCCTCACCTCCAGTGCTGTGTTCAGTTTTGGGCACCTCAGTACAGAAAGGAATGGAGGTGCTGCAGCAGGTCCAGAGAAGGGCAGCAAGGCTGGTGAAGGGCCTGGAGGATGTGTCCTATGAGGAGAGACTGAAGGATCTGGGGCTGTTTTTGGTCTGGGGAAGAGGAGGCTGTGGGAAGACCATCTAGCTCGCTTCCTATACCTGAAAGGTGATGGCAGTGAGAGTGGGATTGGTCTCTTCTCACTGGTGACAGGTGACAGGACGAGGGGAAGCAGCCTCAAGTTGTGCCAGGAAAGGTTTAGGTTGGATATCAGGAAAAACTTCTTTGTAGGTCATTAAATACTGGAATAGGCTCCCCAGGGAGGTGGTTGAGTCACCATCCCTGGATGTGTTTAAAAACTGTTTGGATGTGGTGCTCAGGGACATGATTTAGCAGTGGGTTGTTGGAGTTAGGAAAGCATGGTTAGGATGTGGTTGGACTCGATGATCTTGAAGGTCTTTTCCAACCTGAGCAATTCTATGGTTCTAGGAGGCAGCTGTGTCTCTTGCTGTGCTGCTGGCGCAGTAACTGCAGGTGCTCCTCAGGCCATTGCACACAGGTAGCTGCTGTCGGGTTAGAAGCTGCGGCCCATCCCTCGGCCCACGCACCTTTCAGGAGGCTGCAGTGCGGGTTGAGGCAGCTGAGCTGCTTCCTGGGGCTGGCAGAGGTCAGCGTCCTGCTGCTCCAGCTGCCATCCGAGGTGCTGCTCCCTGGGCCTGGCTTGTTTTGTCCTGCAGGGCTTCCCGTGGCTCTGCTGCCTGCAGGAGGCTCCTCCAAAGACATGTTAATAGCACAAAGCTGCACTGAGCTGTTAGCACAGCTTTCTCCTCTTTGCCTCTCTCTGCCATCACATAGCCTGGCTCAGGCTCAGCCTGACCCTTTTGCTTTGTCGCTCTTATCCTAGGCAGCTCTAATCTGAGAAACCAGAGGAGCGCCATCCCCACTTTGCACACAGGGAACTGAAAGTTAGCCCTGGTCTGAGGGCTGCTCCTGTTGGATGTCATTCAGCATCGGCAGGGCTGATGCTGCTGCTAAGAAGGCACCAGTAAATACAGCTGTGAAATACTCCTTTCGTCTTTGATGCAGCTCTCTGCTTGACGATACTGAGGATTTCTGTAAAGCTCTTGTAACGCTGAGGGTTTTTTCTCCCCTTCAAGGAAGACGTGGATTCTTTTATGAAACAGCCCGGAAACGAGACAGCAGATGTAGTTCTGAAGAAGTTGGATGAGCAGTACCAGAAGTACAAGTTTTTGGAACTTAATCTTGCTCAGAAGAAACGAAGGTAAGTTATGTTTGTGCAGAACTGGGAAATGTTTGGCACGGTTCAGTTTTTTTTTAATTAAAGTTGTGTTAATTTCAATATCCCAAGAAGTACAAAGTTGGTTTTAGGAGAGCTGATATTGGCAGTACTTTCAGGACAAAGAAACAGCTTTCCTTTTCTTCCTGAGAATCATGCCCAACAAGAAATGACAGTACTGCTGATCTGGTCAGGAGCCTCTAAGGCCAAAAGCCCTGCACTTGTTTTGAGTGCTATGGTCTTTATCTGCGTTTTTGCAGATGTTTCCCTCTGCCCAGTGGGGACCAGAAATTCACCAAAACATGCCCAGCAGGTGCACCTTGTTGTCAGTGTGTGTCACAGCTGGAAAGCTGCGTGCTCTGCTCGCTGTGGGACTGCTGAGCCTGTGCTGAGGGGCTGGGGAAGCCGTGCACGAGGTGCCTGTACCTGCCTCCATCTTTTAAACGTGCATTTGTAAGCTCAGAAAGCTGTTTGTTCAGGGCATCAAGTTTTAAGAGGTTGAATTGTGTAATAGAGCTCGTCACTTGTTTAGGAAACTTTGTGTCTCTGTAAAATAATAAATGATGACTGTTGTTAATTCACAGGCTAAAAGGTCAGATTCCCGAAATTAAACAGACATTAGAAATTTTAAAACACATGCAGAAGAAAAAGGTAAACTATTTTGAATATCTAACGAGTATGAGAAAAGCTAACTGCCTTTCCACCCTAACAGAACACATTGCAAGAAATGTTTTGGAGAGCACACTTAATATGCCTTTATAAATAACAGAATTGTTTTAAAGGTATGTAGCACTTTCTGAAAGCTTGTTCAAAACCAGTAACGTTTGTAATGCAAGCTTCCCTTCAGTAGCGTGTAGATTGCAGCTAAGCTTGGATTTTAGTCCTTATAGAGATTTCCACGTTGCTTTTAAATACTTTAAAGAATGCCTTTGTCTTGGCACTTCAATGTTGAAGTAAACATACATGCAGTTTCACCCAAGCTAATACTGTATCAATGGCAATAAAGCAGAAAAGTGCACTCCTTACTGTAAACTTTGTCTCTTCTGTGAGTTTCCAGTGAAATGCCAATGTTAAGCTTTATCATTTCTCTTAAGGAATCCACAAATCCAATGGAAACCCGATTTTTATTGGCAGATAATCTCTACTGCAAAGCATCAGTTCCTCCTACAGACAAAGTTTGTTTGTGGCTGGGGGTGAGTAACATGGAACCTTTTCTGAGATGGTTTGTGTGACTGTATCTTCCAGCAGATGGTGTTCACTGCTGGCTCAGCTGGTTAGGACAAGTGTAATGCTCCATGTGTGCAGGGAGAGCCGTGTCATTTCAGTGCAGCAAACATAGCAATATTCCAACATGCTCGTGGAGTTTTCATGGTTTTGTTTTTAATTTTCCTTAGTGCCTGAACATAGTAAAATGGCAGAGAACTGCAATCTTGCTGAACTGTTTTATCAAAAAAGTGTATTTGTGAATGTTTCCCTGTCACATTGTGCTTCACATTACCAGGCAACCTTGCTTGGCATTGGAATGAATATGCCCAACAAAACAACTTAGCTTGAGAACTAACTTCCAGTCTTCTTGTTATTTGTATTTAGCTTGCTTCCATGCAAGCTTTCTGGGGAAGGGTGGGATTTGGGTTCCTCAGAGGTACCTGCCAGCTTTTAGAGTGGAATTTGTGCTAGATTGGTGGGATCAGAGCTTGAGTCACATTTCCAAGTACCAAAGCAATATAAAGCTGGGATATTCAGGAGCAGAGGCCCCGTTATCTGTAGAGATAACCTGCTAATGTTTATTTTGAGACTTGTAAATCCCTGGTGTTCTCACACGCTGGCTGCCAAACACAACAGCCTGCTTAGAGCAGCAGCGCTGTTGGTATGCGTTGCATCCTGGCTGGTCTGGCAGTTCCTCACAGCTTCACCAAAGTCTTTTCTGTTGTAAAAACAGAAGATTTCTGTCTGCTTCATTTTGCTTTCAGGTTACTTCCTTCAGGATTCACAACCATTGACTTCCAGGTCAACCAGGTCTACCAGGTTTCTTCTATCACAGATTGTCAAAGGAAGTTCATCTTGGTTCATACAGAAAAGCTGTCGTGAAGCACCACAAATGATTTGTTAGTTGTACTTAGGGTTTCTTGGGCCTTTAGCTCTTCATCCATCATGTTGCTTACAGTCTCTGTGCTGGGCTGTGCATATCAGTACTGTTGCAGAAACCATCTTGCAGTTATTTAAAAAACAACCAAAAAAGAGGAAAGCACTGCATATATAGTTCTTGCATAGTGTTCCCTGCAATCCTGTCTGATTAAGATTTATGTGGCTCTGTTCAGTACACAATTCTTGGATGGAACAAAGCTACGTGGGTGCATCTTCATTTGGTTCTATTCTCTTTTACATGGTGGCTTCCTTGCTGAAATGTACTGATTAAAAACCACCCTGATGCCAGATTGGACTTTCATACACGTTGTATCTTGTAATACTTTTTGTTAGTAAGCAGTGCCACCAGCTGTTTGTATACTGCACAGATCCTGAGGTGAATCTTGAATGCAGCAAGAATTGTTTGTAGAGCTGTGTGACACTGGAGATGCTGTGAAGGAATGAGGAGTGTCTTGCTTTTCAGATGTGGTGGAGATGAGATACTGGCGCATAAAAGATTGAATGCAATACACAGAAGTCCCCTATTGCTCAGGAAGAGGAGGAAGACTTCTTTCCAAGTCACTGGGGGCATTTATTACTCTGTTACTGAAGTGGTGGGGCCTCAAGTGGCTTCTGACATTGCTTGCCCCAGACTTTGCCTAGGCTCATCAGTGTTAATGTGATGAGCCATAAACAGTCTTATTCCTTACAGTGCAAGTGTAAAAGCTTGTATGAATCTTTTTGTTGTGCAGGCCAACGTGATGCTTGAATATGATATTGATGAAGCTCAGGCTCTGCTAGAAAAGAACCTGTCAACAGCCACGAGAAACCTTGATTCTTTAGAGGAAGACCTGGATTTTCTTAGGGATCAGTTCACCACTACAGAAGTCAGTATCCTTTTAATATGCAGGAGTGATGTGGAAGGTAATGTACAGGTACCTGCTCGTGTTTCAAAGTGAAACAACTCTTCCTACTTTCTTAGTTACTGATACGCCTGTAAGTGAAGGCTTTGCAGCACATCAACTCTTTCATTAAAAGGTTTGTGTAGTCTGCTGCAAGTTAAATGAAGTATGTATGATCAACGGGATATCCAGCTTTTCCCCTTTTCTCTTTCCACTGAACACTTCTGTTTCCTTAATTTCACACCCTCAGATATGGCTAGAGTTTATAATTGGGACGTAAAGAGAAGAAACAAGGAAGACCCTTCGAAAAACAAAGCATAGTTTTGCCAGTTTTAAATGTGGTTTCAATTTCAAAATATTTTTTATTTAAATACCCCTGAAATTCATTCTTAAGGGACTGAGTTACTTTAAGCAGTGCAGTAAATGGTAAAATATATAAAAACTAATGGTGAGCGGCATTTTATTTATTTGTGAACTCAGAATTTGGTTTCATGCATGCTTCATGAAAGTATAGATTGTTTGAGAAGATACCACGCAGTCCAGCAAAGGACGTAATATTTGGATCAGACCAGTCTGCTATAAGTAAATTTCTGCCTGAATGTTTGTCTGAAAAGGTGAGGGTGCATGTATGAAACTGACAGCATGATGGCAGGTTAAGGCCATGCAGGGTTTACTTTTCATTTCTGTGTGCAGCTGACGAAGGTAAAGTCAGCGTGGGCTGGGAAGACACACAGCTGTCATGTCCTAGGAAAAAGGACAAACAGTGAAGCCCTGGATTTTGTCTCAGTCAGTTACTTCTTTGGCAGCACCAATATACAAGCATTCCACTTTGGATAAACTTGATTTTAATGATTCTGTTAGTTGACTGCCTGTTGCCGAACTCTCAGCACTTTACATGCAACACTTTGTGACTTGTCTTCAGAAAAGAATGCTAAATGGAGTAAACAGCACAAGTTCTGTCAAGCCTGCAGGTGCTCTCACCCTGTTCTTTTTCCACACACGTGCACACATGGCTTACTTTTGCAAACGTATTGAACAAGGACACCAAAATGCTGGCAGCCTGTAAATGAAAAAAAACCCTACTTGCAATCCCTTAGACAAGATGTCGTTCAAATGTCTTCACACTCAGCCTCCCAGCTGGTGAAACCTGTATTAGATGAGGATGGTTGACTGCAGTCTGGCTTCTGGTGTTAACAGGTGGAATATTTTTTGGTTCTTACGAAGCCTTGCGAGATTGTTGCCTTTTACCTCTGCAGTTTCTGTCTAAAATGAAATGCTCAGTGCTGATGTCAGTGGCTAATATGCACATTTAAGAGTACAGGTTTTGCTGCAAAATAAACGCAAATGTTCACTGTTGGAACTTCATGTAAGAAACAACATACCTGTAAAGTTTTTGTACTTTTATTTCATTATATTAAAATAGTAAAACTAAACAATTGTGGCAAACACCACTTTTTGTGCATCTTTCTTTGTAGGAGTCATGAATTTGAGGTATGATGTTCTATGTTTCCATCTTGTCACTGGGGGCAGGGGAGCGAGAAGTTGAAGCTGTGGAAAGCTGGATACTGGTGTGAGTGAAATGGGGCTGTGAGTCACCACACCTGAGTTTGGGAACAGAAGCAGTTGATCTGACAACACTGTGGCTGAAAATCAGCAAGAGCTGTAGGGATGGGAATGAAAGAGGTAAGTCCTTAGCTGTGCTCACAATACAGACCTGGGCTGGGCTCATTCACACCTTTATTTGCAGGGAGGTGCTGTTTTTTTTGGCTAGGAGAGAATTTTAAACCAATGCATTATCTGACTAGCATGTATCTCTACCCCTTGCTATGCTTGGTTGAAGCTGTGCTTCTCTCCCTTTTTGAGAGCATCAGGAATGACAAGAAAGGCAGCTGCAAACGTCCTGATTTCTCTTGCAATTTTATCTTCTGTATGGATTAATGAGATCCCAGCAGGCTAAAGCACTTCCCTCACACCACTGCTTTTCTAGCTGGTCCTAAGGCAGCAATTGCTTCTCTTTGTTGTGCACAATGAAATGATGAGTTAAGCATTTATGCACTATCAAAAAACCCTACTGGGCACAGCTTCCAATGACCTAATGCTGGGCATTAGTGTGAGGGGGGAGGCAGCATTAGGACTGCAAGCACTCAGCAGGATCAAAATGTATCAGGTTGGTAGGGCGAGAGCTGGCCTTGGAATAACACACAACCCTTGGTTTTCAATAGAGGGTTTTGTTGTTTGCTTAGCGCAAAGCTAAAAACTTCATAGACAACTCTGGCTTCCGTATGACCGATCTTCATCCAGTATTGCCCTGTTGTTTACTGACACATTTTTGTTGCTTGGATTAAGAACAGAAAGGTCTTACACAGGAGCTAGAGCAGTTTCTGCAGTGTGCCAAATGCTGCCTGCCAGGCTCCAGGAGCAGCTATGGCTCCTCTGGCTGACTGCAAGGAGCAGGCTGATATTTCTGCAGCTGCACTGCTTTTCTCAGCACCCAGCCTGCTGGTTTTGCAGATGTGACCCGATGGCCGTTACAGAAAGATGTACAGCAGGTGCCATTGCAAAGATCCTGTTTATTGTTGAGCTGGTCCGTACCACATTTCCAGTTAGGGCTGCTGTACAGAAGCGGTACAGGTATGAGATAGCTTACTGATAAGGAACAGGGAGGGGAGAAGGAAAAAAACCAACAGTCTCTTTACAAGTTTTAAATTTCACAGTATCACATGGTAACCATTTTGCTAAGTACAAGCATATTTCCAGTCACATACAGACAGCTAAATACAGCATTATTTTCACATTTCATTACAGTGCATAACAGAAAGCGAGGAAAGTGTATAGTATGTTTTTTTATTCTGGAGGTTCAGAGCAATTTGAATCTAACATGCAGATTGTTTTAAGTTAGCTTTTCTTGTTTCTCTTTTTGACCTAGAGTAAAAGAGCTCCTGACCTTTATCCTGTGGAAGGTTATGACCTTTAATTTCTCTAAATCCCTCTTGCACCAGAAGTCAAAGCGTTAAAACCAGTTGTTAGAAAAGAATGCTTAGCATATCCTATAAGTTCTTCATCTTAGAAAAAACATTCCAAATTTTGTACAGAGGAATCTACATTTCCTATATTTTAATAAGCTGCCTAAAAAATGCAAGGAGTTAGAAAAAGATGTATATAACGATTTATCTATCATTTAATATAACCATTTATTACCTCTAAGTAGTTGAGACTGCATACATTTTCTTCTGTACTGTTTCTCCTCAGAATTATGACACGTATTTGTAAATCAGGTACTTACTCTGAAGGCCTGAATATACGTGCTTATTTAGGTTTCCTGGAATTTCCCTCTGGGAGCAGAAAGACTGAGAGAGAGAGAAGCGGAATGTCCAAAGCCATCAAATAAACCAGCAGCTGTCTTGTGAAAACTGAGCTTTTCCTGCACAGAAGCTCACAGGTTTTACTCTTGCTAAAACTCTGATCTTTTCTAAAGTTTCACCTGCCTTTCATGGAGCACTGAAGCTCTGCCCTTAGGACAGCCGCTAGCCAGCAAGGCGACCTGAGCCACACCCTGTGAATAGCCAGAACTTGAAAGAAAGAAAGAATAAGAAAGCTGACCCTTTCATACCTGTTTGCCCTCGTCTTTGTGAGAACAGGACTAGCAGTCCCGGTCTGAGCAAACCTTGTGCTCCCCACTGGCGTCAGCAGAAGCTGAAGGTAGAGAGCCCATGGTAGCCCAGCTCCTGTGGTGCTCTGCATCAATCTTCTCCAGCTTCACTTACCTAGAAAGAGATTTTTTAAGAGATTTCTTTTTTGAACCTTCAGGTTACTCAGCTTGACCAGCACCGAGTCTGCCTGGAGCTCAGTGGGCCTTAGCACAGGGTTCTCAGTGTAGGTACAGCCTGTCCAAGAGGGGCCGGGTTGTGCAGCAGCGGGCAGCTTACAACAGGTGCTAGGCCAGTGCCATCCCTCCTTCACTCTAATTTGCTACCAGTGCCCTCCCCTGCAGTGCTCAGGAACTGAAATTGTTCCGAGAGTACTCAAATGAAAATGTAATCCAACTTCAGGGTGAGTTCTTTTTTTATACACAGCAATCTTTTATTCGTACAGACCAGCACAAGTACTGCAAACTATGCGAAGAGGCTTGGGGGAGTCAGTCTGAATTCAACAGCACTCAAGACTCACTCTGTCCAAGATGGAGGTAGCTTAAAAAAAGCTCTAACAAGTACCTTCTTTCTACGTCGAGGCCTAAAAATCAAACACCAGGTGCTTCCTGTAGTTCTACCTACTCCCTCCTGCCCATTAGTTTGGTGTGTAAAGCTTGCAAACTCAAGTAAAAAGGTCACTGTTGTTTCTGTTTGTTTTAAATAGGTTGAACTTTGCTACAGGTTACCCTGCTGCAATTGTAAAGCTGGTTGAAACTTAGAGGAAACAAAGCATGCCCAGAAAATGGCCACCCACATACAGCCTTTTTAACAACTGCTTCCACCCGCAATGACCAACCTGATAAGGATCATCTCCAGTCAAATTAAAACAAGGAGGAAAACAAATTTTACTCTTGAGCTTGTCTTGGGGCTTTCCTTTTCCTCCTGCTCACACACTTCTGTTCTGTGCTCCTCCTCCTCAGTTCTAGTTCTCTTCTTCCACAGATGCCAAGAAAGAAAATGACACTTTAACAGCAGATAGTGATGGAAGCCATTGCTTTCCATGCTATTCAACTTCTTTAAAAGCAAATCTCACCTCATGGATGCACCTTAGTTAAGCTTTTCAAGTTTCCCCTGCCCTGCCCAACTTCGTTCCATTCTTCCTTGTGGCCCCAGCTGACAAGGCACCCAAAACATCAGCACAGTGCTGTTAGCAGATAAATGTTGGTGTGTCCCACCTGGGTGCCATACTCCAGCCTCAAGATACAGCAGATGAGCACAAGTTTTTCTCTTTATGCTCCTGATCACTTAGTTATTCTGGAAAGCCCTGAACTGAGGGTACTCTGAGGTACACATTGAGGCAGTAAATAGTTTAAAAATGTACTGAATAATTACTAATGCAGCAGGCATTGCTACTTAGAATCCCAGTTTACAGCATGAAAAACACTAGGGGAAATCATTTGGATTGTAATTACCAATCAAATAACTACTGTTCTCCTCTTTAAATGCCACAGAGTACTCCACTATTGAACTAGTTTCAAGAATGTAAGAAAAAAATTCAGAAGTATGCATACCACATCAGTAAACTTTCCCTATGCCACTGGCCTTAGGAAGGAATGGTACCCTTGCTGCCTTCACACCTTCCTGCTAATAAGCAGCTGATGCAAACTAAGATGTCATCTTTCTCTCTGCTGCTTCTCATACTACAGCACTATCCATGCCATGGCTCCAGCACCCAGCATGGCGCTACAGATTTGCTTAAAACAGGACACGTACAGCACTGTGGCACATGCTGGCCCATTCAGATCTAACTGTGTGCTCTGCCCCCTTCTGCTGTCCCTCACTTCTGCTTGCTGTCTCATTACAAAATCTACATGCACCCTCACTCACTCTGTTAGGTTTGTAGCCTCCAGTTCTGAAAAGTTGTATGGAACAGAACATTCATTCCCTGGGTCTGTTCTCGTATCCAAAAGACTGTGGGAGGCTGTTCACAACGGGAGCGTTGCTCTCCCTTCTGGCACACTGAGTTCACTTAGTAAAGTACGTTTGGTTAGTAGAGTTCATCACCACTTCTCTCACTAGAAGAGCTCAGCACAAGCACCGCCTATCTGATTTCACCACTTCTTCTGAAGAGTGCACTACGTTTGGGACAAACCCACTCTTTACCCCTTCCCATCCCTCCTGGATCGAAATTTCCCCCCTTTTAACAAGCTCGTATATATCTCGAGTCAGATCAGTGAAGGCCTTCTCCACGTTAATGGCATCCCGAGCAGAGGTCTCAATGTACTTCATACCATATGCAGCAGCCAGTTTCTCGGCCTCGTGCCTGGTGACTTGCCGCTGTGTGTCAAGGTCACACTTGTGACCCACCAAAACAAAGACGATCTGGTAGGGCTGGACGTGCACCTTGGTCTCTTCTAGCCACTCGTGGACGTTCTGGAAGGACCTGCGGTTTGTAATGTCAAAGAGGAGGAGTCCACCAACCGAGTTCCTGTAGTAGGCTCTGGTGATGGACCTGGAAAAAAATGATCCAGACATGTAAGTCACTGCTATTTGGGAAGAAGGGCAGAGCAGGTTTCACTTCTTTTTTTTCCTGCTTGTTTCTTTTGATTCTTTTTTCTTAATTGCAATGTGGCACTTCTGTACCTAAGCCTCTGCTCTAAAAGGCAGCATTTCTGCTATCCCATCTATCCTGCAGAATACAGGACAGAGAATGTCACTCAGTCACATCTCACAGCTTTGACTTGTGCTCTGCACATCTTGTCAGTCACAAAGACAACTAATCTTTGCTTAAAACTTCAGTCCTGGGTAACTGCCTCATGGATTTGCCATAACTCCACCACCATTTCTGGTTTCTCTATCACAGATTTCCATATTCTCTGCCATTGGCCTAACGAGCCCCCACCACACCATGTCAGTACTCTGCATGGTTTGGTTGCCCCACTGGTTTAGAAGCATTGTAACAGCTTAAAGGATTTACCCAGAGCCAAACACCTCCTGGCAGATACATAAAAGGCAAAGAGAGAGGCCACAGGTCAGAAGGCAGAAGGTGGAGCTGTGCCCCTAAAAAGACCCAAAAAGGTCCTGCAGACCCTCAGGCTGAGAAATGGAAAGCATTCTCCACGGTCTGAGGCAGCCTGAAGCAGCACATGGAATCAGCCAACAAAGATCTACAGAGAACACGAAGCTGAGCAGAGCTACAGTCCAATAGCTACTACATATAGAAAAAAGAAGAAGCTGTACAACTGTACTGTTCCTGCAAAGTCACGGATTATTCTAAATCCAGAAGCACTCATTGATTTCAGTCCCTGGAGGAACTTAGACAGGGACCTGAACTACTTCTGGGAAAATGTAAGCACCACTACTTCTACCTTGGGACAACTCTTCCTCCACCATGCAAGTCTGTTGATAGAGGCTATTCTGCCCTGCAGTGTGCTTATCCTGCAGAGCTACCCCCAGAAATGATTCAGCGGCATTTTCAAGATTTGCTTTATCAAAATTCATGCAATGATAGGTGAAAATCCAACTGAAGAAAGCCAGAACCGGAAAAAAAAAAAAAAAAAAAAAAAAAGGAAGGAAGGAAGGAAGGAAAAAAAAAAAGAGTTGACTTGGCTAACTTTTGCTCTCCAGTTATCTGGCCCAGGGACAAGAACAGCTCTGCACATTTGGAAACAAGGGAATCAGCTCTGCCGTTTGCTCTCTGGCCAGCTGCAGACAGACACTGGCACTCTGAATTCACCCCCATGCTGTCACAGGCACTTGTGCTTCTCCTGTGTGCCAGCACACCAGCCCTGGCTGCTCCTGCCAGCATCAGCAGTGCCTCAGGTACTTCTGAGAGACACGACAGGATCTGAGCAGAGCGCTGAGCTGAGGCAAAACAAGGTGAAGGTGTGGGTGCCTTTCCACAGCCATCTCCTTACCGCTCCGCAGGAAGCACGCGATGCTGCCTTCACTCTGCGCCTCGCTGCCCAGCTCCCCACGGGACCCCTGCCCACCCCTTCCCTCAGTGCAGCAGAGCAGTGCTGTGATTCACAGCCACTCTGACCAAGTTTTAAACAAAGGCACCGCCTCTGTGCAAAACCTCTCCCTCTCCCTGCCTCTACCTGGGGTCCTCACCACCCACCCCAGCCCTTCCCTCTCACTGGAAGGGAACAGCTCTTCTGTAGGTGCTGGTACGCATTTCCAGCCAGGGAGGGCTGCACATGCTTTTGCTTTTGTTAGCATTACACGATGTCGTGTTTCAGGCAAGAAACTGGAGTATTTGAGCAACCTGAGAAGGGCACAACCTGCTGGATCCAGGAAGAACAGAACCCTGCTGTTCTACAACTCCAAAACAGCCTCAACGCTGACCCAAAGAGCACCATTTTGAGGCCGAGATGACAAAACAGAGGCACGTGCTTAACTGTAGTTTAAGCCCTGGCTGCACAGGAATAGATTCTCATTGATGGAGAGTGAGAGAACTCACAACAGTCAGGAAGAGCAAAACTGCAGCAGAGATGCAGACCAGCAGATACCATCATGGTGTATCAAGGCAATGGCAGTGCTTTCCTCCTCATGGGACAGCTGTCAACTTACTGCAGAGCAGCTGCAAATGCTCAAAATTGAGAACTCCATGAAACACTGGAGTTCTTTCCTAAGAATTTCCTTGTTAAGAAATTCCTTGCACTGTGACAAACAAGTGTAACAGTTCTGGAGAGTACATGCAGTGCTACGCTTCTTGCCTGCACTCACAACTTCAGCTTACCCCATGTCAGCAGTGTTTTGCCTTTTACCAAGAAGGGGAAGCCTAGGAGCTGCCAGCTTCATGGGGCACAACGCATGGCAGGGTTAACTGGGATTTGATAGGGACAAATGCAAAACAGACTTTCGTCACAGCAGACAGTATACCATAAAGGTTGCTGCGCTTGCTTGCTTCCCTCTACCTTCTCGTTTTGGGAATTTAAGTCAGCACTTAGGCAAGGGCACTTCCAAGCGGCAGGATGTGTTCCTATGCCAGCGACCCTCCTGCCCCTCGCACTGCTGGTGCTGAGCGCTGCTGCCCTTGTGCTGAAGGTCGCCTGTCACCACGTCTACATGCAGGTTCAGGCACCAGCAAGAAGGGCAAGCAGCCCCGGGGGCCCCAGACTTCCCTCCATTTTCCAAGATGGGAAACCAGAGGCGTCCAACAGCTTCCCCTCCTCACAGCAGGGCACTGGCGCGGGATCGCACACGGCCGTGTTTCGGAATCTGACGCAACCGATCTCTCCGGTGCCTCCTCTCAGCCAGCGGAATAAAGCAGCGACTCCCGGCCTCGGCAAAAAGCCTGTCCGTGTGCAAGGACCGAGCGCGGCCCTGGGGGTCGGGATGGGAGGCGGGGGGGCGGGAGCGGGCAGCGTTCATCGACGTGTGAATGGAAGCGTTACGGCAGCGCGGCTCCGCGATGCTGTGCGGAGACGCAGAGAAAGGAAAGCGCTTCCGGAGGGAGCGGGAGGAAAGCGGGTCAAAGATGGGCGAAAAACAGAAGCGCGCCCACGCGATTAGCCGGGGTTCGGGGCCGCTCTCACAACCTCACCCCCAAACCGAAGCCCCGCACCGCCCTGCCCTGCAGACGGCGGGATCCGCAGCTGCAGACCCGCGCCCCGCACCGCCCCGCACGCGGCCGGAGCCCCGCATCCCTCGGCCCGCCGGGCCGCGCCCCGGCTTTCGCCCGGCAGAAACGAAGGGCGTAAATAAACGGCTTGGCGGCCCTCCTTCGTGCCGCCCGCAGCCCTACCGGAACCGCTCCTGCCCGGCCGTGTCCCAGATCTGCAGCTTGATCCTCTTGCCCGGCTCGATCTCCACCAGCCTGGAGAAGAAATCCACGCCCACCGTGGGATCGGAGATCTGCGCGAAGCGGCCTTCGGTGAAGCGGCGGATGAGGCAGGACTTGCCCACGGTGGAGTCGCCGATGACGATGAGGCGGAACTGGTAGAGCCAGATGGCCTCCATGCCGCCCGCTCAGCGCCCGCCCATGCCCGGCCCGCAGGGGGCAGCGCCAGGCCGGCCCCGGGGCGCCGCTCGGCGCGGGGCCGCGGCGCGGGGCCGGCCGCGCTCCGTCCGCCTCAGAGCCGCCTGCGGGTGGCCGCGCCGCCCCCCGTCCTCCCGGGCCGCGGGCGGAGGCCCGGCCGAGCCGCGATGCAATGGCGGCCGCGCTCTACCGCACTGCCGGGAGGAGCCGCCACCCCCGAACCGCCGCCGGAGCCGAGCGGGGCGGGGCGGGGCGGGACCGAGGGAGGCGGGGGGCGCGGGAAGAGCCCGGAGGAGGACGGCGCGGGGCTGGGGCTGCTGGCCGCGAGCCCGGCAAGGCTGTCTGTTCTCAGTGCGCAGGACGTGCGCGCACCGCAATCCGCACGGAGCCCAGCAGGCAGCGGGATGCTCGAGCTTTGGCTTGATCGGCAGCCACCTGAGCGGGGCTTGGGTCACGGGAAGAGAAAAGGATCACTGAATTATTAAAAACAACTTGGCTAATAAGCCACATTTTAAAAGTTTTGTTTTCTTAAGTTTACAAAGAGGCTGCATGAGCTGAAATCAGTGCGCTCACGGTGACAATGACGTTCAGCCGATCCTCACAACGCGGCTCTGCAGCACCAGCCGTGCAACCAGCCTGCAAACGGGGCCGGACGTCACAGCTCGGGCCTCAGTAACAAACGGCAGGGAAAGTTTTCAATATCCTTTGAAATGCAGCACATTTATTAAAAACCAACAGACTCAAAGATCCTGTTTTACAGTACCTCAGGACGGGATAGAAAACTGATGAAGCAATCTGCACAGCCACAGACAAATATTAAACCTATAAATCTGAGTTATCAGAACGTTACCGGTGACTCACAGCCAGCACTGATGTGCGGCACTGAGCTGTGTCATTTGTGATGTGCCATGCCCATGAATCTCAGCCCACAACTTTAGTTTCTCTGAGCCATGCCTCACTCCTCCTCACCTCCAGCCTCACCATTCCTGTTGCAGGTCTGGGTGCAGTGCTTTCATCCCCTCTAACACACTCACATAGACAGATGCATGCTATGTAACTGGGTTTCCATCATATTAATTAGCAGCAACTGAGAAGGTGGGAGAAAATGGAATCCTGGAGGAGCCTTTGTGCTGGTATCGTTGCAGAAATGGAAAATCTGGTGTCTGAGAGTAACCTGGAGTTGATGCAGAAGCAGGCTTGGTGGTAGGGGACAGGCTAGACCAGGTTCCTGCTGGGTGCCCAGGCTCACTGTAGCCCTGTGTCACAGGCAGAAGCACCAAGAGACAGCTAAATCAGGTTGGATGGCTCAAACCAGATCCTCCCACAGCATCACTCACAGCTCCTTCCTCCATTTCGCTCTTCACTTACACTTCAGTCTTCTTCCAAAACCCCTCCCTCTGCATCTCTTGACTGCCCGCCATCGGTTGGAGCTGCCTCCAAGCCATGGCAGCGCTAGAAGGAGCAGAGTGCCTCAGCACTGCACCCACAGTGTGTAATGCTTTAATGTGATGGAAAGGACAGCAATAGTAGCAGGGTGGCATAACCTTAGGCTACAGCAAATGAGAACAAGCCCAAAGGCAGAAGCCACAGATACAGAAACAATGACTGGCAACATGGATGCTTACCTTTGGAATTCCTCTGGGAGGCAGGGATCTCCAGTGAGATCCCCTCACCTCCCCTGCCAACCCTTAAATGAGGTCTGGGAATGGGGTGGATCCTGGCTCCACCCCTTCTGATCACTCAGGTGCACTGCATGGACCTGAGCTCCCCCAGCTTGGCCCTGCCTTCCCACCAGGTGCTCAATCACCATTTCAAGCTATGACAGCATTGCCACTGCACCATGCAATTTAAGTGACCTTTTGGTTTCCAAGACTACAAAAATGACTGTCTGTGTTCTGCCCCTCACAGTATGGCCCTGCTGGCACCCATTCTGGCACCCATTTCACGCATGCCCAAACCCACAGGCAGATGCCCCCTAACCCTTGGGGTTGTGTCACCTGGCCACATGCAGAGACCAGCCCAAGGGAACCATGGAAGTGCATACCACCAAACTGTTCAGACTGGGAGCTTCCTGAAGAGTCATGGCCACACACTGGGGTGATGGGAGATGAGAAGGGGGCTGGCCCACCACAGATAGCAGCTTGATTAGCTAGTTCTCTGTTAAAAAGCATCCCTGTTAAATTAGGCATGCCTAGGAGGTGTGACACTGAGATATTGCACCACTGGCAGCAACATGTTGCCCTCCTGACCTGCTGGCTGCTGCACACCTCTGTAAATTGAGAGCAAGGGGAAGCACTGAGTGATTTATGCTTATTATTTATATGATGCTCACAGTTAGTCATGGCAGTGCAGGTGAAAGCCAAGGGTACCACATGGTGCTTAGGAACTGACTGCCATGTTGACAGCAAGCACTGGGAGCGTGATTTAGGACTTTGTGACAAAGTGACAGCCCTAACTCCAACAGCAGGGCTGACCACCAGGAGACGTGGGGAAGCTTCTGTCCCACCCTGGGTTCTGGCTGGGGCTACAAGGTGGCACCTTGCAGAGGTCCCCCAGTGTCACACTGGGATCACATCAGAAGCAGCAGAGCAGGCACAGGCTGAACGGGACCATCACTCAGAAGTAACCAGAGAGGTTACAAGCAGTGCTCCGGGGCAGTGTTAGCATTTATTTTGCAACCAGAATGGACAGGGAAGCGAAAATCTGGTACACTCTGAACCCCATGGGTGGGAGTGCACAGAGGATAAGCTTGTCCTTGCACCCCTGCAAGTGGAAGGGCTGCTCTGGTGCCACACAGCACACACATGGGATAGCCTCTGGCCACACCAGCTTGTGCAGAGTGGTGGCTGGGCTCCTGAAGAGATGTAAAATATTTGCAAAACGTTTCCCTGTGACAGTAAATTAAAAGACAGCTCAATACCATGGGATGGGTTTCTCCAGCTGCAGCACCAGGTGTCTTATCTCAGATTACAATCACATTAAAAAGGCCATGGGTTGGCTGATTGAAAAACGGGGGCTCCCATCATTATGTCTGCCTGAGTCTGCCTGAATTGAAGAACAGATCCTCCACTGGGAATATTATGTCCCTGTAGCTGTTCAGGTCTTCTTAGGAAGGGAACAGGATCTGCTTAGAGCAAATAGAAGCCATTACAATCAGGATAAATTAGTAATGGTGAGTGGGAGAGAGAGGAGGAGAGAAGAGGTTATTGTGTTTTTTCTTCCTACAGAGTGGGTGTCTGAACTACTTACATTGCCAGAAAGCAGCTCCTAAGCTTCCCCTCTGAGCCCAGCACTTGAGCTTGCAGCTCAAGAGCTGCTTTGGATTGTTTGCAAGCCAGGAGGATGGCATTATAGGTTGCTAGATGCATGAAATCTGTTTTCTGCTCCTATCAGTAGCGTCTCATGTTTATAGTCTATTGCAGCACAGGCAGGTCTGCAGAGCAAGAAAAAACAAAATATATTTCCATTCACTTTGTTCTATGCCTCTAAACACAAGCCTTTATCAGAAGCTGTAGTTCTTGCTGTAGGCTAATTGTGGGGGTCTTCAGGCTGCAGGCAGTGGGACTGGTTGCATGGTACTATATATTTGGTGCTTCATGTAACACAGAGCACCAAGTAATTTCTAATCCTTAATGCAGCCCTGGAAAGAAACCTGGAAGCTAAGCAGCAGAACTGCTGTCATCCTCAGGTCTTCCTCCTTTCCTCCTAGGACAATCCAACAAAGCAGGGCTGGTTTAGCAGACTTAGGTGCACAGCCCAAAGACACGTATAATGAGATTTTATAGAATTTTAAAATGCAACCATCTTTCTGCTTAAGCAAGCACCTGCTTAAGTGCCTTACAAGGAAATGAATGCACCGCCACCAGCAGGCTGTTCACAGCAGGACTGCAACCCAGAACACACCAGCACCAACCTGCTGTGACCACCAAACCTTGCAGGCTGGGCCTTTGCTCCCACCGGTGTTTTTCCAAAGCCATTAGCAGTGACTTCTCTCCACAGCCCTCCTGGAGGCTGGCGCTCAGTTTTGTGCTGCTCTGAGCTGATCCAGCACCCTCCAAACACTGGCACATTCAGAAGGATGGGAGAAGCTGATAAGCACTCCAGAAATGGGAACAGGTTCCCTTAAGCCACCCACTTTTGCTTCAACCTCATCACACATGAGCCCTCTCCTGCTCACACAGCAGATCAAGAGCTGGCTCTGCAATACCAAACCACACTCAGAGTGCCCTCGTGGCCCCAGGGACTTCAGCCAGCCCCTCACTGATGCCCTGTTCCTCACAGCAAAGCTGCAGGTACAAAATGCCTCTACATAGAGCACACTCCCTAGGGAGAAGTGGCTGATCCTCCAGGCTGATCCCATGGGAAGGGATCTCTATTCTGGGAGATTTCTATGCATCAGTAATATCTTGTGCAGCAGTGCTGCTGAGTGAGCAGCTCCAGTAACACATACCTTATGGCATCTTTGCAATCCCAGTATCTTCTGACAACCTCTGTGGTTGTGGCAGCAAGGGACTTCTCCCAGGCATCTGTTGGAACACCAAGAGCAGACAGCCATGACACCTGATGGGTGGAAAACAGGCAGCTGAACAAAAAAAAATATTAGCCTATGGAAGCTATACAAGTACAAAATGGCCAAACAATACAAACTACCCAACCAACTTTGTGCTGAGAACACACAGTTTCAGTTATCAGGAATGGAAGTGTGATTCTTTATTCAGGTTTTCTATTTGATACATTTTTGAGTCAATTCGACAAGCCTTCAAAAATACAGTAAATCTCATTTAAATAGTGTTACTACATGGGTTTATTCAGGCAGCATAATTTACTCCCTGAATCATCACAGTATTTCTTTTTTTTCCCCTGTCTTGGTGAAGGATAGAGCCGAGCAAATATTGGTAATGGATAATTAACTCAACCACTTGTTTTCCATCTCCTCTAAGACACTCATCTGCTGGATGTTGTTCAAGATTCAGCAGTTATTTTTTTCTTTAGTTAGTTTCCCAGTTATTTTTGATAGTTTGATACCTGTGATATGAAAGATTTGAATACATACAGGCCACAGATTATACGTGCACGAGGAGGAAGAAATAATTTCCAGAATCTTGCCTTCTCTTCTCTTCTTGCTTACAAGATTTCAAAGAAAAAGTTACACAGATAAGGTATAAACTCAAAAGGAGCACATTTACTCTCAAATGCAGACCATTCATAGAAAGTAGCTGCCCAGCTCAACTGCAGACACTGATATTTTTCTTTTATTTTAAGCAGATTGTGCCTAAAGGTAGCACCCTGCAACACATCAGCCTGCCCAGCCCCTGGGGTTACCTCTGTACCCAGCAAGGGATCAGTGACCACAGGACTCGGCCCCAGGAGCTGCATGCAGGGATCCCTGCTGGAACATGTAGCACTGGTACTTGCCTGCTTGTAGTCTTAGAAATGAATTTTTAAACACACTACATGCACTGAGTCTTATACTTTCATATATCTTCTTATAGAACTCTGCTTAACCCACTCTACAACGAACCAGTAAATACAGGTAGAAATATTTCAACTTTTTTTTTTTTAACCAATTACTATTAAACTCACGTTATCGTAAGCCTATGGCCCTGAGTTTACATATATAGCAGGCACAGACAACAAACGTCAGCATCGTAAGCCACATGCAAACAGGCACTGACCTTATATTCACAAGCTCCTCCACTCCCCCGTGTGTCACTGACAACAAAAGTGCCTTAGTTTTGTGGTTCTTTTCCCCCAGATAAAGTGCTTTCTGCATAGTAAGTGACACAGATAAGACAGGGCAAATTTTACTGCCTCAAATACAGCCGTGTTGCAAATGCGTGTGTGGTTTGGCAGTGTAATCTTTTACTCTGATAAACCATTAAATGCCAAAGAAAGCTCCTTAAGTTAATCAGGGCTTAATTTAAATAAACAAGCTACTGAAAGATTAACAAAAATCCTCAAAGAAGTCTGAATACAGAAACAACCTGCTCACAAAATCCTGGGCCAAGTCCATAGCAGCCACCACTCCGGCATGAAGCTGGGCCACTGACACCCTTTATCCCCTTTATTGGCACCGCTGGTGAAAAAGACAATAATTTTCTGAAAGACCAAACAAACACTTCCAGCTCTAGTTGTGTAACAGCAGTGCTTGTCCCAACTGCTGCACATGAGGAGCAGCAGGAGGGATGGCTCTGTGCTCACAATGGAAAGCAGTCAGACAAACCTCCTGGAGGAAGAGCTGGGCCTGCCTGGCTGGAGGCTCCTGCAGCACCATCCACATCTGCAGGTACAGCAGAAATCCCCCAGGAGGAATATGGATAAGGAAACATTTGGGGTGAGAGCAGCAGTCCTGCAGGTAGCTCACTGCAGCCACCAACAAGCAGGCCTCTTTGTGGAAGTTCTCTTGTATGTATGCATAAATATTTACATGCTGCTGTTTTATCCCATGGAGGTACTAAAGTGACACCAGGCTAGAACCCATGTAAAGTCTCTTTGGGTTGACATGCTATATAGACCAAGTCCTTCATTAGGTTAGTCATTAATTAATTCTGCTGCCCTATGGGCCTTCTCTTACTGCTTTCAGTACCATAACTGGTACATTTTCAAGTATTATCTTTCTCCAACTGCAAAACCACAATCTTTGTTGTTTGCCCTGACAGCTGTTGATTATCTCCCAGATGTCTTCATTTCATGAAAAACTCTGGTTATTTTAACCATCAAAGTTTTCTTTCATTTATTTAGAACCATTTTGCTCAGCTGAATATTAGTGCTGTTTGAGTTAAAAAATAGAATCAACACATTAAAGAATATCAAAATATTCACAGAACCAAAATCTAAAATGGGACAACTACGAATATATATATATACATATATTTCTCCACAACATTTCACTTACCCTTGGGCAAAAAAGGGTCATTCTGACACGATAAAATATAACACCTCTTTTGCTTGCAATGTCATTACTCAGACCATGCTAAAGACAGGCACAAGGAGACCAGCTGATGACTAAAGAAAAACATTCTATTTAATCACAATATGTACATCCAAAGTACAAATCACAGAGCTACATTTCAAAATGCATTCATAACATCACTCTATCACTGTTAGAGTGTGCCAGACACAAAACTCTTGCAATTACTGACAAGAAGGTTGCTCTAGCTCTGGACAACTATCTGACAGGCATCAGGTGAGAGGCAGACAAGAAGGGGAGCAGGACATATGGAGGCAGGTGGTTACCCTAGTCCTCAGCTCTGCAGCTTCCCTTGGCATTCGTTCACTCCCTGCTTACCTCTCCCAGGATCTCCTGCGTTCCACTGCAGTTCTGACCATTTTTCCTGACCCATTATGCCAGGCTAACGCAAGACTGCTCCCTACATCATTATTTTATACTGAAATGTTTTGCACACAAGGCATTTCAAAGATGCTATTAGGTCCATTAGCAATGTAATGTTATTTTACAGTTAGGCAAGCACTTCAATTCATATTGCACTGGAACTGTTTTAATAGAGTAACTTGCCTGAGGTCACTGACGAAGCCAGTGGGAAAGCTAGGAAAGCAGCTCTTGATTGCAAAATCTTACTAGCTGCAGGACCATCTCTTTTCTCTTTTGTATTAAAGCAGGAAGGATTTAATATATTGAATTCTTGGTTGTTATCCTCCTTGGATTGCTTCATTTTCTGTTTCAAACAGTCCTCTCTTTCTTTAGATTCACTCTGGATCTCAATTTCTTTCATGGTACAGATGTGTTGCCACCAGTGACAAATGCAAAGCTCTCATTTTCAGCCTGTGCTGCCTGGTGACTTGGAACAATTCTACATAAAGTACAAAGTGTACCACCTGCAGGTAAATATGCGTGATACCACAGCGAAGCTTCAGTACAACTACATCTCTGCATGGGTTAAAAAAAAAACAACACAGTACAAGCAAGAGTAAAAAAATAAATAAATATCTGGATTTCCTCTTTCCTGCTGATGTTACCAGTGCTTAATGGATTCAAACACACTCATTAAATAAAAAGGTAACATTTCTTCTTGTTCAAAATCAAGCATAGCATCAGTTTGGCACTTTCCAGGTCTTCCATCAGGGAACAAATTGTTAACATTTAACATCTCCAAAGTGCTGCCCATGAACTGCCTTACTAACCTTACGATTGCCAGCCCCATGGTCTCTATCCCCTCGGGGTGGGAAGTTTCCTATATCTAACAAACAGGTTCAGCCTTGCTCTAGAACACACAGTAGGTTATTTCAGTTTTTTCCTCCCTGCCAACGAGCGTAGTGGCAGCAACCCCTCAATCCACTCATTGGTAGCAGACATCATCTCCTGCCAAAAGGCCACCTCCTCTTGTGTTGAGTCCATCCAGTCCACGGGGATGCCGTAGCTCAAACCTGAAGAGAAACGAGGAGATTGGTAACGTTGGGAGCTGCATAAGGAGCTTCCACTCCATACAAAAAAGTACTCACTGAGATACAACTGCTGCAGGTAGGGCCTTAACCTAAAAGGTGCTGAGTTCCTGTCAGGAAGTTGCTCTGTAATCACCTCCTGTTCTTCTGCTAATGATCTCCATCTTACACCAGAATTCAGTATAAAAGCCACAAAACACAAGAATCCTAAAAATAACCTAGCAAGGAAAACAAGGTTGGGCTCAAGTCCAGTACTGCTTTTTTTGATGTGGTAAAGAAGGTCTACAAGGTTTGGCATTCCTCCTGATTTGTTGTGAAGAGGGACAGGTATTTGTTAAAATTCTTTTGCTCTACACTTCATTTGTACAGGAATCAAATATATGATAGTGTAAAAGTGTGCATATTAATTCCAAACTGATTTTCCAACCACATTTTCACGTGCCGACTACTTGTCAAATAGATAAAAGTCTAAACTTGGATCACAACTAATCCTGGGTTTGATATTTCTATGTGAACTTCCCACTGGTTAGTTCACAACTCTCTTGGTGACATGTTAGAGATTGAAAACAGAGATCACACAGTCAAATCCAATAAATGTGTACCTGTATCCAACAAATGAGTACCTGCAAGGCAGATCTTCAAGCTACAATAAGGCTCTTCCTGAGTCCCTCAAGGAACAGTCACCTTTTATTACATCCCCCACCCTGAAATCTTCTGCTTGTCTTTCATCTTTCAGAGACCCCTATTGCTTAACAGTAAGTATAGCTAGCTTACAAATCCTTACATCTCCTACCTACCAACTACAAACACACTACCTGTCAAAGCTAGGCACGGGGTACACTGAAAGTTAGGATAGCATGGTTAGCAAATGGCACCTCTGCTGTGCTCTTTGAGCACTTCATAATCTAAACTAAGAGAAGTAATTTAAAAAATAAGAACACCTTAATCTACACCTAAACAACTCAATTTCCAAACCGTTGATGTTGTCTCAGTAATGACTGAGATAGAACAACTACTGCATCAAGCTCTGTTTTCCAAATATTAGTTATTCCTGCTACTGTAGTATTTCAATGAAGGAGATGAGGACAGAGTCACCAGGTGGTGCTGTCCCACATGGCTTTCAAGTTCTTTGTCTTCAGCTCTGAGCACTTTGCACTGGGAGGAACAGCAAAATAACATTGATTTTCAATGCTGCCTCTTTTCCTGCAGCAGCAGGAAAATTCTCTGCTGGACCCACGCTGATTCTTGAGTTTTGTCAGACCTGTGAGTTGACATGGCAGAGAATGGGGGAACAGAGGGTTACTATCACAATACCAGGGCCTCTTGCATCTCAGACACAGTGCAAGTATGAAGCCCCTTAATAGCTAGACACTCTCCATATCTGGTTTCTCCCTAAGAGCAAAATGCTCAGCAACTTTCCATTATACCACTTGGCTCAGCAGCAGTATAATGGTATTCATTTAATGTAAAGGAAATCACTCACCTGTCCCAAGGCCCAGCCTGATTCCTCCAAGGAAATGGTTGGTTAGTTTTTCATGATCCCACACAGTCAGTTCAACACAAGCATCCTTCAAGTCCTCTGTATGAAAGCCATCGTACACAATAGTGTGATTGAAAACAGGGTTTGTGTCTCTTTTTACGACTCGGGTCTTTTGGTAGCTCTTCTTACTCGTGTCTGGAAGCACATAGCTTTGAGAGGAAAAAAAATACAGCAAGTAGTGTAAAATATCACATGAGGTTTCATTAGTGTCTACAAACTTTCTGGGCCTAAACAGGCCTCAGATCTGAAGTAAGGAGTAATTGGGTCTCAACATAAGAAATCCCTGTAAATTTAATGGGGAATCTTTACAATCCTTGGAGTAAACTTTCTTTTCCCAAGAAAATCAATTTTGTAAGCAAAGATTCTTAGAAAGGAAGGATGCTTAACAGATCCTGCTTTAGGAAAAGGGTTTCTTTTTTCTTCTTTTTCTTCTTATTCTTTTTTTTTTTTTTCCAAAGTGATATTTTACACTAAAAAATGGGTTCTAATTCCATCATCTGGATGCCCAAGAGGATATTTCATAATGGACACTTACCATTTCACAAAGGAGTCAACTCCAGAAGGACGCAACTGCAGAAGGTCCTTGACATCTTTGACCCAAATGTGAACTTCACCAGAGGGAGGATTCTTGGGACCTGCCATGCAGTACAACAGAAAGCTCTCATGACAGACCCAGCAATAGCTAGCAAGGCAATGAGCTTCCTCTCAGGGACCCAAGGAAGCAGTGATACAACCTCTCTGCACACCACTCCCCTGGAGCTGTGCTCTGTTGGGCACCACAGTGCCATGATCACGGTTGCAGGAGGCTCCTGACACAACCTGCCAGTGATGCATTGATGCAGGAAAGGAGAAGGAACTACTGGGGAAACCCAACCTTCTGCCTGTCCCAAAGTAAGAGGAGCTGCGTGCTGCTGCTACAGCATCACAACACCCCACCATGCCCATGACAGCTGGCGAGTTTTAGCTTGTTGAGCTCTTCCTCTCTGTACAATTTCCCAGTAAATCCAATATGTGAAAAACAGATGTAATCTGCAGACGGTGCTGTCAAGCACTGTGGTTGTCCCTTTGTGCTGATCCCTACGATCTTGCTCTAATGAGATTACTCTTTAACCAGCCCACAAAACGATGAAGCATTACAAGCTACATACCAATATACAGGCAATACTTCTTAATTTATGAAATACATCTTACCTAGGCTTCCTGGAGGGACATACTTAATAGACAAATTCATCACTCCTCGATGATCCACGCCATTAACAGCAGAAAGACTCTGAAATAGAAAGAGATAAACAAGGGCTTGTGTTAACATAGCATGGCAAACAGCTTTTGATTCAAATACAGGGGGACAAATAGACCAGCTCTGCTTCTTATAGCTGGCACAGTCTATTCTCAGGGCTACTTTGTGACTTTGTTCTCAAACTCAGTCCCTTGGAACATAATGCTTCAGGATTCAGAGCAGGGTTGCCCTTCCAGAAATGTCCAGTTGGACAAAATCACCTTTTTTCTGAAAGCCTTTATTTTATGAAAAGGGATCTTAGGTCAAACCTCTGAACACAGGAGCAGGCAGGAAGCTGTACCAGTTTTACAAAAGGTGGCACCTGAGTATTTACCTGTCAAGGCATGTCTAACTGCATCACCTGGTACTCTGGTGTCTGTTTTTTAAGGGATGGTCTTTTATGTGACAAGACAGAGAGGCAGCCATGTCAGAGTTTCTGCTGATTAGTGTCAGATCACATTTATGAAAGTGTCACCAAGTAAGACCCAAGAAGGCCTGCGTTCAGAGCACTAAATACTGTGCTAACAAGTCTAGGGCTTGTGGGTGTTTCCAGTGCTTCCCTAGGCAAGAGCTGGGCCTCTAAACACCAGCCAAAGATCTCTGAGTCTTCCCTTCCCTCTGGCTAGGGCATACAAGTCCCAGCTGCAGGGACCACTGGCTTCCAGCCAAATGCCCACTTACACCAAAGACGTGGCAGATGGGGCTCAGCAGGAAAAGCCCTGAGTTAACAGTGCATGGCTCAAGCAGCCAAGAAGGATTTCTGCCACTCCTAAAGGCTTTGGGGTTGGGCTGGGAAGCAGAATTGCAGCTGAGATGCACTTACCCGGGGCTTCAGTGGATACCAGTTGAGTTTTCGGTTGCTCCAGTCCCAGCTGGCCAAGTCTAACTCGATCTCTCCCAAGAAACTATTACGTCCCAATGGGTCATTGTGCCAAACAGAGAGATTCAATTTTTGGATCAGCAATACCATTTTCTCTATTTTATACTAGAGGAAGAAAGAGAAATCAGGTTGCTCTTTTTTTTTTTTTCTTCAGTTTTTCTCACAACTGGAAATATACTACTCAAAAACTTGAATTACTCTAAGACACTTAAACCTACTCCACACATGCTCTAAAGAACTGACCCCATTCTGAACATCTCTTTTTGTGCTGCAGCCTGACAGTCAGCCACCATGAGCCTGACAATGCTTGTCTGCTGAGCACAGGGAAATTCAGTGCTTCATTCTTCATCAAGAAATAATATTTTTTCAAGAATTATTAACACAGGCTTGGGCATTGTTAAATAATCCTCCATGCTTTGGTAAGCAAGATCACAGGATAAGGACCTTTCTTAATAGTGCCATGTCTTGTAACTGCAAGCCAGAGAAGGTAAGAATACCTCCTTGTTGTGACAGCAGCACAGGCTCACAGGTCTCTTCTTCCAAAGGTCACTGTATAGTTTTGTCACAGAAATCTTGGGTGCCACCCAAGTGAGTACAGAAGAACTTTCAACATCTCTGCCCTCATGAAACCAAGGGAAGAGCAGCGCAGCAGGAGACAGGAGGAGCCCAGCAGATAGGCTCCTTCCAGACCTGACCAGGGATAGGTGCCTGCTACAACACAGGTTTTCAGAGCATGGATGTGTTCTTACCCTTAGCACTTCATTGTAAACAGGATTCACAGTCCTTTTCTTCACTGAGGTTTTCCTCTTACCCATTCTCGCTTTGTCTGGGAGCAGGTAAGTTTTAACATACCTGGAAAACAAAACCAAAAACAACAGCTGAATACTATTCAATGTTGCCAAGCAAGCAAGACTTCTGGATGGTAAAATGGACTTTATGGAAGCAAGTCGACTCTGTAAGGGCAGAACTAATTGAGAAACCTGTTGGGATATTAACTTGTCTTGCACATGAAGTTATAAATCTCACTAGGGATGGATGGATGCCACCAACCTTCAGAACAGAACAAGCAGTTCTCTAAGCAGTGTGGAGAGCCAGCAAGGACATCTATCAATTTTCTGAAGTACCCGTAACTATAGCAAATCTGTGCATTCAAAATCTGGGTGTAATTAGAAGAGGTGGAATGTCTCAAGAAGCCTGATTATAAATCCCTCCTTTTCGAAATTCATATCCAAGGTTATTTTTATCGTCTTTTAAAACAGATTACCATACAATTACCATTGTGCCACACAGTGGTGCTTCTTTTCAGACTTTCTTTCCACATAAACATGTGTCTACATCACCAGAGTTACTACTAAAGTGTATTCACCATGGGGAGACCAAGTTTCACATGGTTACATAGAGAATATATTTCAATGATAAAAGGAAGTGCTCCTGTAGTGAGCAAGGTTTTCTCAATCTTATTCAGGTATGTGTCTGTGGCAACACATTTACTGATGCTGGTGGCTCTAAAAACATCAAGAAGGTTAGTGGTTACTGCTAGAAAACACCCAGCAGTCTAGAAGTCGAGAGGTAGGAAGAAAAGATGGGATTTTACAAGAAAATTCGTAAGAAAAAAAAGAAAGCTCTTCAGAACACAAAGTTCAGCAGCAGAGAAGTCATGAGGAATCAAAGTGAAACATCACTCACGGGTCAGTCCTGTCTTTCTTCTCATCCACAACAGCCAGGTCCTTGCACTGGGACACATGAACCTGGAACTCACGGTTCTTCTCATCATAGTCCAGTGCAAATTCCACAGTACCCTGGGCATCCACACTCCCAAAATCGCCGCTGTACACACTGAGCACACTGCCACTCACCTGCCAGGTGGAAGAAGAAGGTCACACCACTGAAATAAGCACTTTGCTGACCTGTTTTCTGGACCAACATGTGCATTCCTGGAGAAATGATCTGCTCCCTCTGTCTTCAAGTATTACTGCATCCTTGATGCAGAAATGATGAACATCTGCAGCTTGCACAAGCAAGGGTTTGAGGACATGAATAAAAGTCTCACAAAGATGCAACACCCTATAACAGGACTAAGAAGCACTGATTTCCCAAGTGCCCAAAGCTTTGGGAAACAGTGAAATATCACTAGTAAGAGCACACAAGTCTTATCCCTCTCCTGGTGCTACCTATACTAAGGGCTGCTATTCTGAACCAGGCTCATCACTAAGAAATATATTGAGAGAACTTTAACTATCTTCATATACACTTATTATTTATGGTAGAGATAGTCATCCTATTGTCATTCAGTTTTAAAAACAGGCTACTAAGAACGATATCAGATTAGAAATATAGAGAAAAAATGACCATTACTGTCTTGTTGCTTGCTGACAAAGTGCAGAGAGCTGTAGAGAACAGGAACAAATATATCCTGTCCTGAAGAGGCACTGTCCCACTTTATGGGAAAACACCTGTCACAAATGCAGAGGAAAATGAGTTTTCTTCAAGTATCAACCAGGAATGAGGCACTCAAGAGCCACTTGCTTTCCCAGAACAAACTGGATTTGCCCAAAGGCCTTGAGCTTCTCTTTCCAAGGCTTCAAATCTTTCTCTAATAGAAAGTCAAGAAAAGGAAATAAAATACAGCTCCAAAAAGATGAGAATTTTCTATTGCACCAATCACTTACGATTATTGATGGGATACCATAAAAGCTAATGCAGTTTACAAAGCAAATAATTAAACTTCTTGGGACTCTTCTGTGGTACAATCATGAATATTTATCAAAAAACTTTCCTAGTAATTAACCCAATTCTTTTCTTTCTCCCCCCCATTCCTTTTCTTTCTGAATTAAATGCTATGGTAACCTATAAGAATCTGCTAAATATCTTCTCTCAATCTGAGGAGATACATTTCTCATCTCATCAGGATATTCAACCCAACAGAGAATTCTAAATCAGATTTTCAAAAGCATTTATGTCACTTGTCACAAAAGGCTCATTTATAGCTCCCAGATTCTACAGACTAAAAGGACTAATGCACCCCCAAGCTAAAGCTTTTTAAATAACATATTTACCGACATTCCTGACCTCTCCCTACAAGCTTTTCTTCACATATATTCTTTAGATCTCACATATACACTTTGGAACTACCTATACTAGTAATAAAGCAAATTAAAGCACTTTTAAACAGCCCCCCACAGAACACTGTCTCTAAGGAATCCTTTTAAATTGCCTAAAAAATGCACTCAGCTTTTGTCAGCTTTCCTTAGAAGCTGAACTTCTAAACCATCCTGTTGCTATCAAATTCTGAGCTCCCTTTAATTTGTTGATTAAGTGAAGGAGAAGCTTGCAGAGGGCTCCAGTCTGCAGTCCCAGCCCTCTCAGAGCCACTCAATAGCTGTGTTTAATTCCCCCACCTAGAGAAAGGCCACTCCTCTCTTCCAGGCTGCAGCACACTTTGCTCCACACTTTGGAGCAGAGGCTGCCTCTTACTCTGAATTTGTCTAACAAGGACCTAATGAGGATTCCTAATTTGAGATAGTACCTGAAGACACTTCTTTAATGCAGGTAATTAGCCATCACTGTTCTTTTAAATCGAGTACCACGCAGAAACCAATGTGATTCTCGAGGCCACGTCATCCACATCAGCCTAAATGCAGCATCACTGCATCCAACTGAGAAATGCTTTCTAGCAAAACATACACATTAAATACCTACCGAGGAGACAGATGCCATGTCGGAGGAGTGGCTGCCAATGCTAGGAGTCTTTTTGTGCTTGCTAAACTGGAAGCTGATTTCCGAAGCCGTGTCTGATTCTGTCTGCTCAGAAAATAACAAGCATCTTTATGCTCTGCCGTATAAGCACTTCCCAACACTACAGAGGAAAACCAATAGCTCAGCAGAGTCCCATTAAGCAGAAAGCAGGTTAGGAGAGCGGAGGGGAGTGCAGGGAATCTCCCCAGAGGCACTGCCTCTGACCGGCAGCAAACGTCATCATTAACTGCCTCCAAACCACCTGGGCTCTTGGGAAGGGCACATAACATTGTGATTTGAGGCAGAGGGAAAGACCAAAACTCCTACAGGACCAAAAGGTTGGTGTGGATTACTAGGGACCCTTTTCTTACAGCTTTTAGAATTTTTATCTTTTTTTTTAATGACATAAGCAAAGCATTCTCTAGGGCAAGTACTGCCAGTGTCCCAGAAAAAGATTCTCGTGGACCCGACTGCTGTTTAAGGGATGCTAGGGAAATTATTTCAGTCATTTCTGGTATCTATCCTACCTCAGACAACAGGAGAGGAGAGGATCTGCTCAGTTCTTTGACTCTTTCAGGTTCAAGAAATTGATGGGGTATCAAAAGAGGTTTACTGTACGCTGTAAGTACAAATAGAAAAGAGGCATCAAGATAAACTGTCAGAGTCAGGAAGATGTAAGAAAGACACTTGTTTGTTTGTTTGTTTAAAGGCACAAGGCGGGAGGAAAAGCTTGTGGGAGGCATTTCCTCCAGCTCTGCCACCAGTCACTGAAGGTGAGCCCTCCCCAGGACACAGGCTGCTGGCTAGCTAAATGCTGTAAAAGCTACTCTCAGCGTGCTTTCATTCCTGAGTAGGAGTGTCCAAACTCCCTCTAGTGGCTAATTCAATTTATCCACTGCCCGAAGCACGTGTAACTTCTTTGCTCTACATCCTCCAGCTATGTAGATTTAATTTAGAACAAAAGCATGCAGATCCACCCCCCATCAAAGAAACCAAACACGCTCACATTTCCATCTCATAGCATGTGTAAACAGTATTTCCCTGTCCAAACGATCTGTAAAATACTTAGACCTATAATTTCACTGTTGCAACCACCTCTCAAACATACTGCTAGATGGACAAAGAGGTGGAAATAGTCTGCTATATAAAAAAAAAGCAGCTTCAAAACAGGACCAACTTCCACAACAACCTAAGAAGATGGCCACTGAACTGCTTAAATGTTTAAATAAAGCCTATCTGCTCCGTATTTATCTTTTCTCAGTAACTTCCTCGATGACTAATATCATTCCAAAATGACTGGCTTGTTTTCAGATGACATATGCACATATACGTTGGTGCTGAGCGTTAGCTCTGATGATACACTACTCAATGCTCAGAATACCAAAAGGCTGTTTGGTATCTCCAACAGCCAGTAAAGTGTTAAATAGCCTTTTCTGCAGGCTATTTGTTATACTGTAAACGAGTGCAACTTGGTAGAAGGTTTCCTAGGATGAGGTTTGTGGCTCTAAATAAGCTGCAATGGGGAAAGGCTAAAATCTTTGTCATCTGCATGAAGACTACATCACTGAATGGCAATGCATGTAGGACTTGAAGCTTTCAGCCATCGTGTTTTATGACTTGCATTGCTGCTTCATATGACAGGGCATACAGTTGCACAAGGACAGCATGGGTCAGTTGCACGCAGACAGGTCAATGCAGCATGCCCCATTCACCAGCTGCCTGGGACAGCCCAAAGGGGACTCCCCTCCATCCCATAACCAGGGATCAGGTTGACTTAAACTTGGCCTTATTGTTTCCTCTAAGCTGCTTTACCCTACTCTGGGCAACCCCCAACCTCCCCAACTCAGTCCCAGCATACTTGGCCATACCCCTTCGCTTTTAGACACGCTCATGGCTGTCTTCTTGAGCTTGCCAGCTTTCCTCTTCTGGGGACATGTACTGGTTTTCCTGGCCACAGAGGCTGCTGCTGCCTTTCTTCAGGCCCTCTCCCTTGACTGATGCTTTCTTGGGCTACTTGGTGGCACAGACAGGTTTCTTGGTCATGGGCTTCTTCTGCTTTTGCTGCTACTTTCTTGGTTGCCTTCTCTTCAGTTTCTCTTGGTTTCCCCAAGAGGAACTGCCAACATGAAGTGTGCCCCAGCTGGTAGCTGAGGAAATCAGGCTAGCAACCTGGGGCTGCTCTGGGAAGGGCCCAGATATAGGCCCAAGCAAGCGTGTGACAGCAGCCTGTGGCACAGCTCGCATGCTGGATGCAAGGTCTGCCACGTCTGATTGATCCACTGAGCAGGCTGCCATATAGGTCCCATGGTACTCAGTGGTGGAAGAGGAGATGAGATTCTTGCCAACCGTTTGAAGCCTGCTTGCGTTTTGCTGCGCACACTGAGTGACGTACCATCAATCTAGCTGTAATTTCCTGGCCTTGAATTTAATTTTAGGTACTATAAGCTCTCTAATTTGATGATGAAACAATATGTCATTTTCCTTGCTTTCCTTCCTTCTGTTCTAGCACAGAAGCACCAGGGATGCAAAATTCATACATAATACATTGCCTTCAAGAAACTTAAACTAAAATGCAGAAAGAAAAGCATTACTCACTCTCTGTGGTTGTGTAAATGTTCACCATGCTCTTTGCAAGATTAATGCTGTTTGCTTGGGCCAAGGTTTGAGCAGCAGGAGAATGATCTCCATCTTCCTCTGGAATATATGAAAAGTCAAATTGACATAGTGAGTAAACAAACACAAATGGGCAGAATGTCAGCAGGCATGAATGTCTCTCTCCCAGCTACTCCTTCTGCTTAGAGCAAGCTGCAGTTGTACAGTTACACAAAGTTACTGTGGGCAATCAGAGCTCACATTTTGTTTTAACATGAACTTTTGCCCATATTATCAGTCCTTACAAGAGCCTGTCAAACCCAGAGGAAAAAGCTGATAAAGTGGTAGTACTCCACTGTGTAGACTCACTCTAAAGTCCACTCCAAAGTAGACTCCACTGTGACGGAGAATGTGGTATCAGAACCCACAAAGCTCAGACTCCCTGTCCAGTCCATTCTGTTTGCAGCTTACTGGTGGATTCCCAAAAGGCCCAAAGTGTCATTCAAATCCTGACTGCCAGTAGCCATATTGAAGTAGGGCAAAGGTCAATGTATTTATTAAACACTTTGCTTCACGTTTTATTTCTGCTATTTGCATCAGACCTATCTTTACCAGCACAAGGAATTCTGGCAGATCTACATTTGAAAAAAGCGTAGTGCTCTCAGTTAGTAAAGTTCCTGCAACCTGCTGTAGTTAGGGCTAAAGAACTGGAGATCTGTCCCTAGCTGAGGTGCTTGAAGGCAAAGTATGAGAATAGGCAGTGGTGAGAAAGGCAAAGGGACATCACATTGCCCAAGTTTACATCTCACTGCACTACAAAGAACAGTCGTTTCCATAGGTGCTGGTTAAACACATTCCACACATGCTAACCCTGTACCAATCTTAATACAGTATAGATGTAGAAGCAAAGAAAACATGCAAAATTGGAAGCATTAGGGAAGAAAACAGGCTTAGAGGTGACACTCGATGGGGTTCCCCAGGGTGCAGTTACAGCCCTCAGTACCTGAGTGAACAGACAAGTCCATCTTCCGAACAGCTTCTCTCCCTCCAGCCAGCACACTGCCTGTTGGCTGTTCTGAAGACTGGCATGTATTTTCCTCAGGTAGCTCTCCATTTATTTCCATGTTGTCATGAGTGCCCACATCAGGTCTTTGTGCTTTCTCATCATTTTTGTCATCACCTGCAGGCGCAGGCTCAATCAGTGTCTGCACCCTGCTTGCCAAAGAGCTCTCTGTGCGCTTGCGCTCCTCTGCCACAATCAACTTCTCTGTAGGCGTCTCTGGCTCAAACATGCTGCCAGATACTTCCTTGGTAGGAGACTCGATTTTGATGGAAGGCACTCGCACAGGCAATCTGGATTTCTTGGAGCTGCGCTGTGCTGCCTTCTCTTCCTCTGGCACTGATGGCTTCCCATTGCTTTCGCCCAGCGAATTATTTCCTGTAACCAGGCCTCCTTTGCTCTTGGCATATGTAGACCTCGGAGCAATGGGAATGGATCCCTTCCTCACAGGAGCTACATAGCTTGGTTCCTCCTCACTGGAAGATAAAGTTATTGTCCTTTTGTAAGGGCTTCTTGTTTTAGTGAAGGCTCCAGGTTTTTCTTCACTGTTCTGGCCATGATCTGACTGCACAGAGAGCGAGCGGCACAGCTTGAACTGCCTGCCATCTGCCTCCAGCGAGCCTGGGGACTCTGGCACACTTCCCATCATCACCGAGTCTGCTCCCTTCTCCCAGAAGTTCTTCAGATTCTTGAAGTGCTCACGATCAAGGCCAATGTCCTCCTCTTTATTACTCATTGATGAGATTGTGTAGTTCACGCCTGGCTTCACTGCCTGGCTGTTTTCCCCTTCTGTAGTCAGCAATCTCGGGCTTGCCAGTAACTCTCTCTTTTCAAGGTTGTTCTCTGCTGGCCCGAGGTGATTCACAAACTGCTCTGATCTGGAGAGACTTCTGCTTGGTTTCCTCTTAACAGGTATCTTGCTGGGAGCATAAGCTGCTTCGGGTGCATTTTTTGGTCCTGCTGTGGTGCCAGTGGCCCCATCAGCAGCTTCTCCAGTTGCACAGCTGGGCTGTGGCACAGCATCGTCTGAAAGCTTGGCAGGCGGTGGAGACAGTCCATTACCTACAGCAAAGACAAATGCTCAAAACCCATCCCACCACACCATATCCTAACTCCCTGGAAGGTCTGGGCTGAAGGTCCTCAAAGGGAAGCCAGCAGGACTTTCTAGAAACCACCAATATGTTCCCAATCCTTCCCTATTTTGAGAGTCCAGCAAGTTCCCTTTCATGTGAAGGAAAAGCCTGAAAAACTCAGCCCTTCTTTCTGCACCAAGGAGGGGAAAAATTTCACTGAGCTCTAAATTGTTGCTGTGAGTTGGGGATTGTTCACAGCTTCACATTCTGCTTGACAGATTTCATACTGTCTATTTGCTACATTCCAAAATACACTACATATTCAAAGCAGGAGACTAAAGAAATGTAACTTGGATCTATGCATTAAGGAATTGTTAGCCAAGCACTCAGTTAACCATACTGAGAGCCAGGAGGAGTTTTAGTCACTGAGGATTTTTTTTTCTTGATTCTTTCCGCCTTGTGCATAATTCATATGAATTTTGGCAGCCCATTCTTACAGGCCAAGCAAAGAAAAGCTCTTTGTTATCCATTTGTACACACAAAAAAAGCAACATGTTTCTTGGTGTTTGACTCTAAACAATGAAAATGCCAGTGGTTCACTGAACAAAAACTTTACCTTTTCTAGACAAATGCAAGTTGTCTGTTGCAGCTGCAAACGGACTTGCTCCAGTGTCACTCTCCGAGGAAGAAACATCATGTATACTGAATCTCTGAATGGAAAATAAACTCTGTCAACGTATATCCATTCACAAGACTGGAAAAAACGTCATTTATTTGAGCACAGATACAGAGAGGACAGTCTGTGGAGCCCCTGGTCAGTAGATACAGACTGTGTGAAGACCCAAGAAATAACAAAACTGAACACAGAAGATATGGCAGTAGTACCTTGTGTGATGCAGACAGCATGGCAGAAAGTCTCGGCTTTGGTTTTGGCAAGATTTTATGCTCCTCTGCAGTATCAAGAGCAGGTGTGTTGGATCTATAGAGTAGAAAAACATCTGAGCAAGGAGATCAGTGGTAGGGATGCACTGGATAGGGCATCCACTGCATAGGCAGTCTGGCAGGCTTCAACACTGATTCAGTTCTGCTCAGCTGCTTTGTCACTTTTTTTCTACTGACTCTGCCCAATATAAGGCTGCCCAGAACTAGTGCCTTCATTTTCTCCTTTGGAAGGACTGGGGGTCATATTAAATTGTCCCAGCTTGGAGTAAATATGAATCTACCACTGCAGTCAGTAGAGAACTTGATCAACAAAAACAATGGTGACACCTTCTAGGTGTCACCCAGAATTTATTCAGATCTTCCTTTCTGGGAGAAAACTATGGAGAAAAACACAGAATGTGATAGTGCCAAAACAGTCCAAAAGCCACGCAAGAGGGAGATGCCCTTTCAGGCTTGGTCCAGGAAGGAACAGGCCATGCCTATCCACACACCACAGGCCAGGCCACAGGCACACCTGGATTAATTGAGAACTTAGAAACTACAGGAATTATTAAGCCATCAACGATAGGGGATAAAAGCCTTCACACTTGTATCATAAGTTAATTACTAAGTGCTTGGTACATAGATAAAATGAACATATATCACGGGCAGTTTGCCTGACTGGTTCTGCTGTCTTTGTGAGTTTCCAGTGACAGCTGCCCTCCAGATGGAGAAGAGCAGTCAGGTTGGGCCACTGGTGAGATTTCAGATGGGAATGTTTTGCATTTAGGGTTGAATGAGAGAAACAAAGCAACATTTACAGGACTCCCACAATAAATCATTAGGACCATTGCTATGCTACTAAAGCATGTTGACTGTGTCCTTTATTAAACAACACCCATTGTTCAGCTGCAGGAGGTCTGGAAGTGTTTTCAAGGCTCATATTTAATAATTGCAGCAATTGCCACCTGTGAAGTGTGATTCCTCATTCTGCTGACAGAGGAATGCAAATGAGATGGAAGCAACAATGAATAAAAAAGTGGATATTTTAATGGATTCTCCATAGCTCACAAACATTGAGTGAGGTCACTCATTTGCTTGCTGAAGTTCTTTTATTGTGTATTTGTGCACAGTCAGCACAACATGACATCTACCAAGCCATGATGGTGAGTGCTGAGCACTGAAGGCAGTGGTTGGCACCAGCAGGAAATGAGCGGTTTCCTAAAATAGTTCATTTTGTTAGCATTGCTCCATGGGAAAAATTAAACAAATAAAAATCATAATTACTTTGAAAAACTACCCAGAATAACCTGACATGAGAGACAGCTTCCACTTTACTGACTCCTTATCAAATCATGCAGGAAAAGACCTTTCTGGCATAAGCACATTAGCTCTTAGTAATTAGGGGAGGATTGATACTCTGACAATTCCTGGAAAAAGGGTTTTAAAAGCATTCTATATAGCCTGTTACTAATACAGTCCTGGAAGCTCAGTTAAAGAACAGGATTTAATGGGTGGCATTCAATTTTTGCTAAAAACAAGCAGTGGCAGATACCTCTCCTCTCCTGTGCCAGCAGCATGCTCATGGAACGGAGGACCTGGGGCATCTTTGCTTTCCAGACTTCTCCCGATGTGCTCGTTGACCTCATCTGTAATGTTAACAATCAAGAAGTACATGTAATTGAGCTTGCAACAGCATTGTGTTTTATCTGAAGACAGCAAAAGCTTGTTAAATGAGTCCCACAGCAGAAACCCTGGGGATTTAGCGGGGGCTGCTCCTGCAGGGGAGGGGGGGTGCTTCATGGCAGCATCATTCACACTCCCCAGAGGCCACGGCACCCCCAGGCCCCACGAATCTGCGTGCCCAAAGACAGCTGCCCAAAGCCTGGCTCATGCCAGGAGCTGCTGCTTTGCTGGAAACCTTCACAAGACAATGCCGTGGTTGTCAGTGAAGTTAATCCGTTCCAGGATTTAAATTCAGCCATTTCCTGTTTTTACTCAAAGTCATCTGATCTTGGCAAACAAAGGAGGAGGCCAATAGAGTTAATGAGGAGATCCTTGTTATTTTTATTGGCACAAGGCTCAGCTATGTCTTCTGAGCTCTCAAAGACCCTGAAGGAAAAAAACAATAGAAGACAGTGACCTTTAAAGCAGGCTGCCAAGGTATAAGGTTGCATTAGCCATCTAACTGGCAAACAGGCTCTTGCTACTGCACAACCAACAGGATTAATCTCTAAAACAGCAATGAAAAAGCAAGCTTACTTTGGTAAAAAACAAACAAACAACAACAAAATCCTACAAGGTCTGCACATATGTATTCATTAGATTCATATAAGGGCTAATTTAAAGAATAAATGTATCTGTTATAAAAACTGCTATATCTCTTTTGGTCATATTTCATCGTATAATAGAAGCAGAGGCTCATGGGCTCATAGAATGGCTAGGGATGGAAGGGACCTAAAGCATCATCAAGTCCCAACCTCCCTGCTCCAGGCTGGGCTGCCAACCACTAGATCAAGTACTGGATCAGATTGTCCAGGGCCCCATGCAACCTGGCCTTGAACACCTCCAGGTACAGGGCATCCACAACCTCTCTGGGCAACCTGTTTCAGCATCTCACCATCTTCTCAGTGAAAAACTTCCCCCGAACATCTAATCTAAATCTTCCCTCCTTTAGCTTAAAATCATTCCCCCTTGTCCTATCACTATCTACCCATGTAAAAAAAAATATATATTTCCTTCCTGTTTATAATCTCCCTTTAAATACTGGAAGACCATAACGAGATGACCCCACACTTTTCTCCAGGCAGAACAAGCCCAGTTCCTTCAGCCTGTCTTCACAGGACAGGTGCTCCAGCCCTCTGGATCATTTTTGTGGTCTTCCTCTGGATTCAATATTCCAGACAGGGCCTCACAAGGGCAAAACACTCGTGACACAGAGAGACAATCACTTCCCTCACCCTGCAGGCCACTTCTTTCCTGATGCAGCCCAGTGTACCAATGGCCTTCCAGGCTGCAAGCACACACTGCAGGTTCATGTTAAGTTTTTCATGTACCAGGACCCCTAAGTTCTTCTCAGCAGGGATACTCTCAAGGGCTTCTTCTCTCAGCCTGTATAGATACCTGAGATTACCCTGACACAAGTACAAAACCTTGCACTTTGCTTTGTTGAACTTCATTAGGTCCACAAGAGCCAACCTTTCCAGTTCATCAAGGTCCCTCTGGATGTCATCACTGTCTTCTGCCATATCAACTGCAACACTCAGTTTGATGTCATCAGCAAACCTGCTGAGGATGCACTCGATTCCATCATTGATAAAGATGTTAAAGAACATCAGTCCCAAGACAAACCCTTGGGGGACACCACTTGTCACTAGTCTCCACCTGGACATAGAGCCATTTCACCACAACCCTCTGACCTTCCAACCAATTCCTGACCCACTGAACAGTACACCCTTCAAATCCATATCTCTCCAATTTAGAGACAAGGATGTGGTGAGGGACCACATCAAAAGCCTTGCAGAAGTCTGGGAAGATGACACCAATTGCCTTCCTTTGTCCACTGATGCCATTACTCCACCATGCAAGGCTGTTAGATTGGGCAGGCATGACCTTCCCTTGGTGAAGCCATGCTGGCTGTCTCAGATAACCTGCTTGTGCCTCATATGCCTTTATGTGTCTTCTAGGAGGATCTGCTCCATGATCTTCCCAAGCACAGATGCGAGGCTCACTGGCCTGCAGTTCCTCAGGTCATCCTCCCGTTCTCACAAATGGGAGTTATGTTTCCCTTTTTCCAGTCACTGTAACTTCATCTGACAGCCATGACTTTTCAAATATGATGCAAAGCAGCTTGGCAACCACATCAGCCAGCTCCATTAGGACCCTGGTGTGCATGCTGTCTGGCCCCATAGGCTTGTACACATTGAGTCTCACAAAGTGGTCCTGGATTTGCTCTGCCCTTACCGTGGGGGGCTTTGCTCCCCCAGTTCCCACCAAGAGGTTCAGGAACATTCAGGTGTGACATGAAATAACATAGCCTTGCTGTTTAGAAAACAGCACTAAAGTAATCCAAAATAGCTTAGGTTGTAAGGGACCTTAAAGATCACCTGGTTCCGCCCTTTGTGTCTTGTGAAATGCCGTGCAGAGCCAGTACAGTCAGCTATGGATAATGGCGGATCTGGAGATGGAGCTCCACTCTCCACTGTTGTGCCTCACTGCTGACACAAATGCTACAGCCGCAGCCTTCCTGCCTGTCAGCACCCAGCACTGCTGTTCCATGTCCCTGCAGTGCTGAGGGTCTGCAGAGGGTGCTGCTTGGGCCTGTCTGCACAAGGACCACGCATACGGCACAAGGCGTGCTGTGGCAACTGAGTGGCCCCATGGCTTCTGCAGTAGTGGGAATTCAGTGTTCTGTTCATGTAAAGGCTGGTGTGCAAAAAGCATCACTGAGTATTGCTTTAGGACAGAAAAGTTGTGCCATATCTGGTGGCACATGCAGGCCATGTTACATGTAGGCAGAGGAAAGCAGTCGAGGACCATTTATTTACACAGTGAGCCACATATCCTCTTCTGCTCTAGTCCAGGCAGAGAGATGCCAGCAGATAGCTGCTTGGGAATGAGAAGATCCAAACACAGAGCACCCATGTTCTCCCTCTGCCTGCCATGACTGAGAAGACCTTAACAACCAGAGGCTGCACTCATTTGTCACATCACTTCCAAAGGTATTGCAGCAAATCTGCTTTTCACTGGCACTTCCCCCTCAGACTTTCTCAGACAGATCTCCCATCTCCCAGCTGGAAGGAGCTGGAGGTGTTCACCTCCTCCACATCACCACCCTTCAAAATGGTTCAGCCACTGGCACAGCTATACCTGGCTGTTAGAGCCAAACACAGAGGTCAACAGTACATTATAATGCATCCCAACAACAACCCTTGGTAAATTCAGCATCAGACAGAAAAGAAGGCAAATTCCAACAGAACCTAGTAGTCATCTGATCAGTTAAACTTGTTTGTACATAAATGTGCATTTATAGAGCTACTTTTAATACGTTAGCTGCTTTACCCATTTTGTATTACTCTAAAACACAGACACTCGACCTTGGGGAAGGGAGCACTGATGTGCTGTCAGGACTGATGTGCTTGGCCAGGGGATAACATGGCCTCTCCACCAGACAATACGTAGCTCTCATCCCCTGCACACAAACTGAAGGACAGTTTATCACCAAATTCATTCATCTGTGCTGCTCTGAACACAGTAGATTGAATTCAGAGAGCATCTGTGTACTTAATAGATCTATAATGCTGTATAATGCTGCTGATGATTACCACCTTCTACTATAATCAATAGCAAAAGTGAAAAGTCCTTAGGGAGCCACAAAACCCTTTCTTCTGAAAGTTAAAACTCCTCAAGAAAAGGTCACTGGGTCTTTTTCTCTGCAGGCACGAATGTTCTCTTTCCTCAGCCCATTTGCCACGCAGAAGGAATGCCAACAATTGCCAGCAAATACTGTGGGGCTTTTCCAAGTAGGAATTTTCTCATTTCATTCCCAAATACATAAATAAGGTTTAACAGCCCTGAAGTCATGAGCACATTACATTTATTTCAATAAATGAAGACACGCATCTTCACCACTTTGAAAAGCTATCAGGATGGCCAGCAAACATGATGGCCTTACATCATCTACTGCAGGTCAGCTACATGCTCAAACCATTCATACAGAGCCTCTTATGGTTCCCTGATGGGGCAAACACTGCTCTCACTGAGGCAATATGATGATGGCACATCACAAGAGAAGTGCTCACCCTCATGGGTGAAAGGAAGCAAGCCTTGTGTGTTAATCACTGTGGGAGCTGAACATAAGGAAAGTAACAGCAAGGTGAAAAGAGCAGCTGCTGAGTCTTGATTCTCAACTGTTGCTGTAAAACAGCAGTGGGAAAAGTAAGAGCAAGCAACATTGTCATACTGTAGCTGTGCTTTTCCATAGTAAGGCTAAGAACTGAAAAAGAGAAAGTGAGGGAAGAAAAAAGGCTATATCTAAGCATAATTGCTACAGTAATTCAGTAACATTTGCTTCACCCTTCTTAAAGCAGCATTTGTCTAGCACTGAAAATGAGGTAGAAATTCTTTTTTGTGAGGGTGACAGCACTGGAACAGACTGCCCAGAGAGGTGGTGGAGTCTCCTTTGGAGATGCTCAAAACCCACCCAGACACTTTCATGTGCAGCCTGCTCTAGGGAACCTGCTTTAGCAGGGGCTTGGACTGTCCAGAAGTCCCTTCCAGCCCCTACAGTTCTGTGAAAATGCATAAGCAAAAACATAACTTGTATATGAATGCTATTTTAATAAGGAGATTATTTTAGGTGATAACCTTAGGCCATGTAATAATACATATTAGTAGTAAGAGTTAAATCACCGATGTACATCCTCAAAAAGCAGAGCACACCCTGCAGAAATGGCCAGGCAATCCTGCCAAACAGTAAAAGGTTTTTAACATGTTTTAGCATTCTGGAGAGATGTCAAAATAGTAAATGTAATGACATAATGAATCCTCAATACTCAATACCAATATTTCATATGAAATATGATGGGCCAGTTCTGCATCAGAGGTTCCAATGAATCTATGCTAAGCTACAAAATGCAAAGGGAAATGAGGCTCTAAAATGGTCCTTGGCCACTGTTTAGCTTCAAGTATGTGTCTGAATAATGAGGAGCTAAGAAGAATAAACTAAACTGGGGCTCAGAAAGGGGAAAATATGTTACATTAATTAGATCCTGGCCACTGAGACCTGGCAAAGAAAGGAGTGATCTATATTACTGCAGCCCCACAGAAAGAAATACAGCCAAAGCCAGGGAAGACAGCTGAACCAAACTAGTAGAGATGGCATTTGAGTTCCGGACAGATGGAAGACAACCCTGATCTTACGACAAAAGAACAGAGCTCAGCTATAAGGTCCTCGTATTAGGAATGATGGTAGACTTTGTGAAGAGCTGACTATCAGGGTTACTTCTTCCTTGGAGCAGCAGCAGCCACCAATTCACTGGCCATGTCTGTGACTACCCGCCCTGACAGATAAGAAGTTGTGTGAGACATCCCCTAACATCCTGCTGTGGGGCTGGCTGACTTGTCTTCATGGAGAGGGTAAGATGTGAATCAGTTCTGCTTTGTACAAGTGTTCAGCACAAAGTGCCAGCATCAGGCTGGTTAAATTTGGACTCAAAGCACAGGCCTGCTCATTTGGCACAGGGCTGCTCTCCTCTCACTGTCATGAGCCATAAAATCCTATTTGATCCGTTGTATATAAAAATAAAAACCTAGGCTTTCACTTCTCTCTAAGAGAGAGCAAATTTCTGCCAGAAGATGAGAGGCACTCTCTGCCTTTGCAGAGATGTGACTGACCTCACCATCCTGGAGGCCTGCCAGAGCAGCTGCCTGGTGGTTGTTACCAGATTAGTCTGAGATATGGAGGGGTCTCTGACCCACACATATCAATTTGATGCTAGAAATTGCCTCTCATTATCTCCCTTCCTCCTTGCTTCTGTGACAAGAAACGATACTAGTGACTTCTGACAAATAAGACATTTTGGAATAAACAAGCAGAAACAGGGAGAAAGCATTTACTGCAAGTAGCTGGTAAACAACTTTTATCTTGGTCTTCTGCCATGCTGTATTTTTTCCCTTAGGCCCTGCTTTTGATAAACAGATATTTTTTTCCAGTACTGAAAGTTTGGCGCAAAATCTGTTTCTTAAACTGAAATTTGGCTCCCAAAAGGCTCCCAGTACAGAGAGACCCACATACTGACCACCTTTTTCTGGTCCATCAGTTTGGTTTCTTAAGACACACATTAATATACTTACTTTCTAGTTTGCCCTTTTTCCTTCTGATTGATGCCCGAAGCAGATCCGAGCCCTCTAAGTCTTCCTGAAACCGTTTTGCCTTCACTTCTGAAAACCATTCACCTGTCACAAACTTCTTCTTCTTTTCATCCTTGATGGAGCCTTGTATGCGTCTGAAAGTCAAGGGAAATGTTACATGCTTAAACAATCTCCAAGGTTTCAACTTTCCCTGAGCTACTCTCATAACAGCTGTACATACAGTTCCCGTCTGCTATTACAAAGGATGCTGAGATTATTCTCTGCAATCACAAGGGCCAAACTAACATAAAAATTAAAGTTGCTAAGCTGCATTTAAAAAAAAAAAAACACAAAAAAAAACCAAAAAAAAACAAACAGCACCTTGCAAGCAAAGATCATCTTTTACAAACTACATGTTCAAAATTGAGTCACCTCATAAGATTTGTCTATTTCATTTGCAGCTCTGAGGGTTTGGGAAGGGGTGGGATTGTTTATAGGTCTTGTGCTTCTTTGTTTTATTTGTCTATTAATCCCTTTATGAACTGCAAACCTTTTTGGATCAGATCTGCAAACTGTGGAAATAAATTATGCAATTCAGGAGACCAACCTGGCCCTTCAGCATTCTCCCTGCACACTTCTCTTCCTGCTCCCTCCCGCTGCCATGCTGATGTTGGCACACAAACAGTTAGCTCTCCTTCCTGAGCACAGCTTTTCTTACTGTAACTAGCTTGGGCACACCCAGGGCTGGTTTTTGGCACCTAAAATCTCTGAGTGTTTCATTTGCTAGCCTGTATTTTTAACTCTTTTCCAGCAAATTTGTTTTTATATGACTTCTTGGTGTAAAATCCTTTGGCTGCCACTGTCTCCCAGTTACTACAGCTCAGAGTCCCTGAGACCTGAGAGGCCATCTGCACCATCAGGGTGCTGGGCCAGAGGAGATTCAAGCACGTATTTTAATCCTGTTGACACCAGATCAGTGTAATGCCATTGAGTTGGTCTCCTCAGCAAGCTGGCTGTGGTAGTGCCAAACATGCTCACATTGGCACAGGAGGTCTCACTGCAGCGAGCTGCACTCATAGCAAGTGGCATTTGGCACTGCTCTCTGGACGATCTAACTTACCTGGCTCCCAAATTAAAGCCTTTTGTGCAATGCCTCCCAAAGAACGAAGCAAAACTGAAATCATCCAACACTTCCCCTTAAACCTCCACAACAAAGCAGAAATTTTACATTTCAGAAATAAAGGGGAAAAAAAAAGTAAGAAAGAATACCCTAACAAACCTTAACAAAGAAAAAAAATGGATTTTTTTTTTTTTTAATGCTTCAATTTGGGTGAGAAGCAAGAGCCTGTTGCAAGACTGCCCATTCCCCCTTCAAGCCCTGAGCATCCCTCCAACACAGGCTTTCCTTTTTTCAGCTTACCAAGAAGTCAAAGACATCCTTATCAGGGGTAGCCAGGCACAGTGCCATCCACACCCACTGAACTATTTCTTTCCAGCAGTGGAGAATTTGGTGCCAGCTTGCCAAGCCTGGAGCATACTGTCAACATGGATGGCATTTAAAAAGTGACTAGAGCACCAAGCAATCCAAATTAGCTGGCCCCAGCCCTAGGATGCCCTGCAAAAATTGAGCTGTTCATGGGACCTCTCATTGCCCCTCTCTCTGCCTGCATGATGGATACTGTGTGCACACCCACCTTGGAGATGAGAATGTAAAGCCTCATTTAAAAACACTGAGAGATTTCTGTGCTACTGGGTGAGGAATATAAGGCAGCAGATAGTCTCCTGCACTGACCTCTGCCACTGAGAAATCAGCACCTTTCCCAAAGCAGGAAAGGGAGGAGTCCCCTTCACATCTCTACAGGGTACTCCCTAACTCCAAAGGAGAGACCAGCCCAACAGCCCTGCAGAGAGGTGACAGCATGCAGGCTGAAAAGCAGGATGTGCAATGAAAAGATCTTTCATGATCCAGGCATGAAGGGACAGTACTGCTGCAGCCTGCACCCCTTCCTGTGCCCACGCATACACACACTCCTCTATAAGAAGTAAAATATCCCCCAGGTGGGAGCTCACGACTTGCTGTTATTGAACGCTGTCTCACCTGATGCGATCCCCATCTTTCTTCTTCAGCTCTGCATCTCTCTGCAGAACCTTCATCAGCTTCTCATACTCCTCCTCAGTCAGGAAGCTCAAGTCCAACATGTTTCCTGCAATGTTCTTCAGCAGTTCAGACAGATGGAGCAATGACACACCGGCAACTAATCCAGCTCAGCCTGCTGCAATGCCATGGGCAGCCCCCAGTGTGCTGAGCAAGACAAGGCTGGAGCAAAAGGGCTTCATTCACAACAGCATGGCTTGAATGGAAGTCGTGTTAGCATTTGGACCTACACTTCCAGGCTGTGGGCAGCTCTTCCCGGGCACGTTTTGCTGCTTTGCGTGCCTTCCCCTGCCAGAAAAATACTCTCAGCAAAATGAGGCTCCTCTGCTTTCCTTCAGGCACAGTCGTAGCAATTTGGAAGCCAGCGTCAATCAAACAGGCAAGCACAGTGAGAAGCAAGCTCACCGCCTGCCTCAACAGGCACGAAAGCTCAGCGCAGCCCCAGCACCTCTGGTACGCGCCTCCTTCAGCAGAGAAGCCTGCCTCCGTGGAGTTCAAGCATCCCTGCAAAGAAACAACATCAAGACGCCTTTCTGATAAGTGCGACATATGGTAACCAAATGTGTACACAGGGGGTTTGTATTTGTTCCTCAGCACAAGTTCCAAATCAAGCTGCCCTACTTTCCTCATCATCCTACAGCATCTCGCACAGCACTAACCTCTCCAAGATGGGGTTTTATTTTAGCTGCTTTCCTGCTAACAGGTAAACAGCTGACTCAGCATGCTTTAAGCAAGACATGCATATGAACTGCCAAACTGCCTACTTGTTTTTTATCTACATTTTTCCTATTCCTTATTCCTTCCTGCCTTAAATGAAACAGAGGAAGCAGTCAGCCTTCGTAAAGCAATTGGAAAATGCAATCTGCAGGTATTATTGCTGCATGTTAGGCCATGAAATACCAGAGGCTGCTCATTTTCTAATATCAGCACACTCCGCCTTGTACTGAACTGATATTTGCTCTTCAGACAGCATATGTGCAGATCACTCAGCATTTCAGCTGAGACCAGTAATGGCCAGAGGCTGCATGGTGTGGAGGGAAGGTAAATTACGTTTTGCAGTGCTGCTTTACTCCTTGTCTTCCCCCCGGCCAACCGGAGGGCAGTAAAGTGCACCTCCAAGGGAGGAAAAGTTCTGCTGGAGTCCATGTGAATACTTCCCAGCTCATCAGGTGGGACTTTCCCACTGAGTCAAAGCCCATCGGGTGACTGTGGATTTCATCATCCTTGGCTTTCTCTACCAAAGCCACAGCCTTGTAGCCAGAATACTGAAAATGAACAAATCCTAGTTTTCATGGCAAATATCATCTGACAATCATCATGCCCATTCCCTGACCTCAAGGCCTCTATCACTCTCAGTGTGTCTGCCTTATCTGCTCTCAGCCTCCACATTCAACATCTCCAGGTCCTGCAGGTGCTCCTCAGAGCCGTGGTTCAGATTATTTCTGACCCCCCTTCAGCCTGCATCCACACAATGCACCTCTTGGACTGGCATGCCAAAGCCAAGCATAGGAGTTTCAGCTGGACTTTGCTGATGACACATCGTTTTATAGATCGACATTATTTGACAGCTGACACATCCCCAAGTGTTTGTTCTTTTTCTCAAAATGGTCTAACATGAAGCACAGCAACTGTCAGAACACACACAAAAAAAGGCTAAGTAATGAATGAACATAAAAACTCTGTAATTATTATAAAATATCTTTTGGACAGAAAAAAGCTTAACATGCGTATGTCACACTGCAACTACAGCCTTTATCATTTAGGAAACTATTGATGCCACATTATTGAAAACAAGAGCAGTAATAAAAATCTGTTTCTCCACCGAAACCTGCATTTTGTCCAGCCCAGCAAGGCACTGGCACTTTCGTTATGCTCAACTAACTCTCTCAGGCACAACCTTCTTCTAGAAGTACAAGTTTACAAAAGTTTCTGGGAGGGATTTCATTGGGGAAACAAAACAAGCAAACAGAAAGGATCCAGTGACACATTTCTCACAGTATTTGCCCTTCTAGAACTTGAAATTACTTCAGCAAACCTTTTCAGCAGACTCATATTTATTTATTAGTCCAGAAGTCAATCAGACAAATACCACTTACTTGTAAATGGCTATTTTTTTTTTCCCTGAGAAAGTTTTGTCTTATTGTAACGGTTACCTGAGAGGAAAAGGTTAACAGAACCCAAACAGCCAACTCCTTTTGTTTCAAGAGTTAAAAAGCAAAGCGCCTCCCAGGCTTGCTGGGGAAGAAAGGTGCTGCATCCCAGCAGCCCCTGACACAGGAAGGTTCCCAGCTCACCCTCTGAGGACACAGCTCCTGGCAGCAGACACTGACCTGGAGAGTCCAGAAAGTGAGAAGTGCCTGTGTCAGTGTTAATGGCACCCACTGGGAGCCGTGCAGGGCAAAGGCAGGCTGCCCACAGGTGCTGCAGCACGGTGATGCCCTGTGCTGGGGAACAGCCTGAGGTCCTGCTGTGTGTCATGACACAAAGGCAGGCAAGTGGTTCACCACATCTCCAGTGACAACTGTGAATCTGAGCAGAGGAGGAGGTCAGATGCAAAGCACTTCCTTCCATCTAACTGCTTTTTAGAGAAAGCAATAATCACAAGGAGGTCAACACCTGCTCTGCAGTATGAGAGCTGTGGGTGCGGAGACAAGCAGAAGCATGACCTGCTTGGGGGCAGAACTGCCTGCATCTCCTTCTGTGCTGATTTCTGGTTTCTTTTGACCACCACACCAAGCAGCAGCACATACTTCAATGAGCAGAAAATATCAGTGTGCAGTTTAGCAACAGAGGAGCGGCCACACAGGACTAGGCTGCAGGCCCCTGTGTTACTGCTCATCTTCTCCGAGGACGACAGCATGCAGCTGGGAGAAGACAGCACACAGCCTGCACCAGGCATCCTGCAGGTCACAGGGCACAGCTCCCTAAAACAGGAGCAATATCTGTGCATTTCGCAGATTTCCAGGATTACCTGCAGAGCTCACATTAATTTCAAGCATTTGTGATACTCTCAAAGCCCCACAGACTCACTATGCCTGAAATGAAGAAGTATGTGCCCTTGTTGTGTTTTGACCCACCACCTGCTTGCTTCATTTGATATCCCCATGCATTTGATTGCAAAAATCCAGTGATGTTTACTCTGCTTTCACCTACTCTGTGCTGCTCCTTTGCAGACCTGTGTCACTGCTGTGGTTTCTCATCTAGAAGGGAGTTTGATGTTTCTCCTGTCTAGGTGTTATTCAGGGAGCTTTCCTCATTCCTCTCACCCCTCTCCGTGCCTGATTCAGCTTACTACAGAACTACCCACCAGTATTTAGTTGCAAAAAGACTCTTCTCAACAGTAGCAACCCCTGCTCCCTTCACTAGCTTGGCAGAGAAGCAGTGTGAGCTGTGCCTGTGGCAGGAGGAGCTGGGCAGTGCCAGAGCAAGCAGCCTGCTAGCCCCAGGACAGAGGGGAGCATCGAGCACCAGCAGAAAAGCTAAGAGAGGTAATCACTAAAGGAATAAGCCTTCCTGTTGTCAGCTGTGCACTGGCGATGAGCAGTCCTGCATGCTCTGGAGCTGACAGCCAGGGAAAGTCCAGGTGCTAAGACTCCCCATTTACATAGCCAAGATACAAACAGCAGCGAGCTGCCCCAGACTGTACATTTCTCCTTTCAGCAAAGCATCAGCAGCAGCACCAACCCCAAAGGAACAAATAAACACCAACCTCGTTTCAGGAGAGCGCAGCACCGTCTCACGGGGCGCATAGCAGCGCTGCGCACACCAAGTAAAAGCAGCCTGGACAACGCTCGTTTCCTCATCCCTTGGCAGCTATGCCCACACGTGACCCGAGCTGCCAGGATCCCCACACGGCAGCGCTGCACAGGGCCACAGGAGCTGCTCCACCAGTTGCAGCCCTGTGAGCTTTGTAAAACAAACAGTGCCTCCGCTCCCAGGTGAGGCTTCTGCAGCAGCGACAGCTAGCTATGAAGGAGGGTACGTTACAAACCTGAGTGACTGCTTCCTCTATCTTCAAGTTAGTTTTCTTCTCATTACAGAGAAGGGTAACATTTGGGGGAGTTTTGTTTGTTTTTCTAGGTAACACTCTTCCAAACACTTTTATTGGGTGAAAATTAAATGCTTGCTTAGCCTGGCGGGCACAAAATGGCTCCTTTTGGACAGACAGATGCTGAGAGGGATGCCTCCGTTATGCTGGATATCCATTTCATTTCTGGGAGATTTCCCTGAGCTCCAGCACCAAACAGAATTACGTCTCTGCTCTTCACCACCAGCCCCGTGCTCAGCTGCCCAAACGTACTCTGGTTTCCCAGTGCACCCCTCTAGATACCCATGCCAAGCGCTGAGTGCTGGGACGTGTTGTCCAGTCTAACATCACTCGCTGCAAGCCAAGCAATTGCTGTGACCAGACACTGCTTTGCACTTAAAGGAAGAGGAAAGGTTTAGGAACTTTAACCTGCCAATCAGCCAGCCAGGACCCTCTTCTGATAATGGAGCATTTAACACCCTGATTTCAACAGCTGGGTCAGCATGGGATCACACAGATCCACCTCAGTGCTGGGGCTGAGCAGAGGTCCGTGTAATAAAGATATGAAAACACCCCTGCCCACGACACAACAAAACCCGGAACAGATAACACTGATCTCACCAGGCTATTCATAGCCTGATGAAAATAGCAGTGAGCAGGAAAGGCTGCTTGCCTCTGTCCATACCTTGTTATCATACATCCTGTTACAATATAAGGAAATAACCTCCTTACGCCTTACAATGTGTGAACACTTCCCAGTGCCCTTATTAGTTAAGACAACTCTTGTATGGCAGGTGAAGCCAAGAATGGCATTGCACTAATGATGATGGATGTGATCCTGGCACCACAGATCCCAATGTCTGCTCTACTGAACAGGAGAAGAAATACCTAGCACCGAAACTGCTATACCTGCACGCAGTCATCAACCCTGTCTCATGCTAAGCCCCACTCTCCCCCCCATCTTACTTCTGGTGTCAGCACCATGGAATACACAGTGGCATTACCATTGGTACTATACAGCCAAAACAAGGATGGCCATCATGGTGCTCACAAGTCATGATGTGACGTCTGACTGACCTTCATCAGCAGAGAGAAAAAAAAAAAAAGCAAACTACAGGATGGACTCTGGGAGGAATGGGCTGAAAACACACATCTCCCTTTTTCCCGTCACAAAACAAGGTGATGCCTTTTGGTTAGCTGCTGCAATGCTCTGCTGCAAGGCATCACAAGAGCCCTTCCAAGGTGCACCTTTTCCTCTTGCTCTGCAGTGCACTACTTATGGCTATGAGCTGCCCAGTCATTCACAGACCCACAGTGGTCGTGAGCCAGGAGAACAGATTTAATACAACTGCTTTCTGAAAAGCTTTTCTACTAAAAAAGCTGCGGTTGCACTGCCTGCAATGATATTTTGTCTGAGCTGTCCCACTGAAAGGACAGAAGAGCTCTGCTGTTCCTACCCAACGAAATCCCAAGCAGCTGAGCAGCCTTCAGCTGAGTGACAGCTGATAAGGACTGCCTCCAAACAAAGCAGGCAGTTGTGCAGTCCACACATAAACGCATCTGTTACCATCAAACAGTCAAGGCTGAATTCTGGCAATACCAGACTGGTTTCTTTTCAGCTATCTCCAAAAAGCAAAATTACTCAAGTTCAACTCCCCATACATTTGACACTGATCTTTCTCCACTCAGCGAAAGTTGCACCTGACACCTGACTTTGTCACTCCACCCCAGAGCAGGTGGGAGGGTGGCAGCCATGCCCCAAGTGATGGCTTCTTTCTCCCACCTGTATCCCAGGAATAAAAACACTGTTTGGTTTATCAAGAGCACAGCCATGTGTGGTTTCCCTAGCTTTCAGTCTGTACCTCACTTTCCAGAAATGACAGAATCCTGCTGCTTTCCTGTTACCTTTTCCTTCCTCCTCCCCCTGGGCAACTTCAGGAAAGGATATCCACTGATCAGGAATGCCCCAAGATGTGCTTTGGGATAAAGGAATGCAGGAACGTATCAGAGCTGTAGGTCTTAACCCAACCCCACGAGAGCAGCTGGTAATAAACAATTGAGAGCAACAATACAATGGCAGGCAGAAGAATTAGTAAAGTCCTCTATTCTGTGCACATGGAGAACACATAATTGAGGAAGTGCTCCACTGACCACATAAGAAATGAACTCTGTTTATTTTCATTTACCCCTGTGCTTCTAGAGAAAGTATGAGAGCACAATATTACATGAAGTCCTGTCAAGCTTCCTTTTGAAGAATGCTGCATGAGCACTTCTGTCCCCTGTGCACTTCTACCCAACCCAACCTAACTGTTTCGTGATTAATCACCCACACTATCTACCTCCCTCCAGCCAGGATTGCACGGGTGAAATTTGCATTACATGCAATTTACTTCCTTCTATCCATTTTTAATTAAATGACTCATCCCACCCAGGGTAAACAAAGGACTGAGGTTCTTGGTCCTTTGCTATTATTTCTTAGAGTCAGCACCATCAGAGGAGAGGTGTGACTCAGGCTCTGTAAGGTCAATAAAGCCTCTTAGTGGTATTAAACTAGCAATCCAAAGTTTTAGTTTAAATATTTGAGACTTGTGTTTATTTCATAGGTGGGAACTATTTGCAGATCTTGCAGGATGTAGTTCACTGTAATTCTGCACACTGCCAGAACACAAATAAACAAGCACAGCCCCTGGGACACCGAGCAAACCTCTCATACCTCACAGAACCAGGATTGCCATGTCCCAGCTGTGAGAAGATGCCAACATTTCAGAGGCTTTGCTGTAAGAGCCACCCAGCCAGACGTGCTCCATCCAGCCCAGCATAGGTTGGGAACCTCAGCTCAGAGGCAAGAGGGAAGCGCTCACACAGTGTCCTGAAGTACACCTGGCTGTGGGGAGGAGGCAGGGGCTTGTGCTGAGTTTTGTGCTGAGGTCTGTGCTATGCCTGCCCTTCCATCTTCGAGACAAAAGGAGTCTTAAAAGAATTTGCAGTTCTCTGATTGTTGGTTTGCAACAACCCACCATTCCCATACCTTCACAGGGGACAAGTGTTGAGCTCCCATACAACCCCCCTACGTTTCTGCTGCTCAGACATTCCCATCAGAGAAACACCTGTTGTTCAGCCTTCCCTCCCACCAAGGGAGGACAGCAGCCTTGAAGAACCCAGCTCTCCTGCTAGGAGTCTTCATGCTATAAGAGATACTCCTCAAAGCTTCTTCTTAGCCATTAATTTGTGACATGCTTGAAAATGCAACAACAAACCAATATGTGGTAGCTGCAAGTGAGAAACCAGAAGCAGCTTAAAGCCAGACCCCACAGGTGGCAGTCACATACAGAGACCAACCAACCCCCTGACCTCGTTTCTTACTCATCCTCACAACCTGTGTACTTTTAATGGTCAGAAAAGCTGGAAAGCATGCTTTGGCCAAGTTCCAACAAACAAAAGGCACAGCTAAGGATGCAGGACAAAGCAACCATGCGTGACAACTTGTCTTTTTTTTTTTTTGGACCCTCAAAAATATTTGCTGACCTCAACTCTGCTTTCATTTCACCACGATTTCCCCATGCTGCTTTCAAGTGTGACATGTCATAAATTGCTGTCCTGACCCTGCCTGTTATGCCCCAGTAACACCACGTTTGCACTGCCTACCTGGCACTTGGCAGTGGGTTGGGATGCACGGCTCAGTTAAATCAGGAAAGCTGCACCCCAGCACTGCCCACATTTCTCCTGGGGGGGGAGTGATTTATCCCTCCCAGCTCCTCCGGCAAGTGGGACTTAGCATTGAGGGCACAGCCTCAGAATCTGAGGCTATTTGCAAACAAACAAATAGAAAAAAACCAACTATTTCTTTAAGGTGGCATGAGCTCAGAAGTCAAACACACGTGGAGCCCAATTCCTTTGTACTCCTTTGCCTACTGAGCTCAGTGATCTGAGACAAAGTTTGAAGCTGAAAGCCATGGGAAAGCAGGACTGCTTGTTGAGGAAAGTTTGTATGCAGTAGTTTCTTCCTTCTGTATCAGTGGTGGCATTCCAAGCCTCAGCCATGCCTGAAATAACTAAAAAATAGAATGAAGGTAACTGGGGTGCTTCTCATCATGGTTTAAAAAAAGGTACACTCAGAAAATGTAATTCCTTTCAGCATCTGGGAAAAGGGAAGCTTTGAAAACAGCCTTTCGGGAATTGAATTCCTGATCTGTAATTCCAGTTCCTGATACCAAAGCACAGAAAGGCTACAGCCAGATTCTGAGGTCAGCCCCACATCATGAGAGAAAAATAAAGCTCACAACCACGTCTGATCCACCATCCACACACCACACCACGCTCTGTCATCTCTGGATTTCCAAACTGAGCTGAGGCCTGGACCGTGCTGTTCCTGGCTGAGTACAGAGACATGCAGTGCTCCCACCTGCAGTGCACTGGGCTTGTTCTGTGAACACAAGACACTGAAAGGGAGCTCTAGGGAGAGCAATTCCATTACTGAAGCTGCACCTACGCCTTCTGTCACAGGCCTTTTTGCTAGAGGAAAAATAGATTGGCCGATTTTCTTCCAGGAATAATGCAACTTTCCAGTGCTAACACAGGCTCAGGCATGAATTCAGTCATTGGAGCCATTTATGTGCTCAAGCTGGATAACTTGAGTGGGATATGAAATACTTTTGGAAACTCTTGTCATTCAGAACAAGAAAAAAAACCCAAATACCTGATTCTACTGTCTGTGCTCACAGTTATGTGAAAGATCTCGTGTTTATGCATTCCCAGCAAAGGGTGATTCACAGACATGAGGATAGGGAGAAGTTACACGAAGCTCACTGACTGCAGGTAAGACAGATGTACTTAGCACAAGTAGCACAAATCTGCATACGGAAATCTGTCATTTAATCTAGCTGAAGAGAAGTTCAGGTAAATTCAAACAAGAAATCCAAGCAGACTGCACAGATTTAATTAAATCGCTAAACATAAAATCAGCTTCATATGATCATCTGATACCATCTTCTTACACACACACACGGTGTTTCTGCCACCTGTGCTGCTACACGAATACCCACACAACCTGCAATGAGGTGAGGAAGGCAGCTTTCCAGGTAAGAGCAACAAGGTCACCTGAAAAATGCTGTCTTATGTCAAGATGCTCAAGGTCCGTAAGGGTTAGGAGTTTTTTTATTTGAGCGGTGACAACCCTCTGCCAGACCTCACTACGTGATGCTACCGGCAAGAAAAAACCCAGCACAGCGTAAGCCTCCCACGTGGAGCGGCTCGGATGTTCTGTTAAGGAGGGTGGAGAGGCAGACAGACAGCGAGAAGGGAATGGAGCGCTCGGCCCCACGGCCCCCCAGCAGCATCACCCGCAGCCCGGACCGGGACAGGGCCGTCCGCGCCGTGGCTGGGGAGGGCAAGCTCACTACGAGCTGCTGTTGGCAGCCGTACGCAGCAACGAAAGGAGGCGGGAACGAAGTAGAAACGGCACAGCTCCTGCAACAGCGCGCGGCGCAGCCAGGAGCTGTCGGCAAAGGGAGCGGCCCACCAGAAACGCAGCCCCGCGGCTATGTGAGCTGCTGGCAACAGCGAGACGCAAATAAGGAAGTCCGTGGAGCCGGAGCGGAGGAGAGCTGCGGGACACGGACGCAGGAGAAGCGGTGGGGAAGCAGCAGCAGCTCGGCGGGCTCCCACCTGCGGCACACGGCGTCAAGCGAGGGGCGGCTTGGCGGACCCGGAAGGTCTCGGGCGCAGCCAGCGGAGAGGGAGCAGGGAGGGCAGCGGGGAGCGATACCTCAAACGAGAGACAGCTGGGAGCCACCACGCACACCTCCGCACCCACGGGGGGTAGAGGGAGGAGCTCGCTGCCGCCCCTGGAGGCGTGGCTTTCGGAAATGGAGGCGTGGCTTCGGGAAGGGGCGTGGCCATGCGCCGGGTGGAGGCGGGGCCACGCGGACGCGGGCACTGTGTTCACACGTGTGTTTAGTCCGTGTGAAGTGCTGGTTGCTACATAAGGTGCCTTACAGGAGCCCAGCCTCTGTGCACAGGGATTAAGCTTTCTTTCTTTCTTTTTTTTAAAAGTGACAATAAAGCTTCAGGATATGGGAATATTTGCACTGGAGCGTTTGTTTTCCTGCTGTAAACACCAATTACCTGCAAAACCAGCTGTCATTTAGCAGTCTGAATTAACTGAGATAGGTATACTGGCAGCTGTGTGTGTCCTCCATCTTGGGCATGCAGAGCAGTGGTCACCCAGGAGCTCTGGCTGTGGGATTTGGCAACTGCAGGTAGAACGGAGGTAACTGAGGTGGGGTAAAGTGCAGCTTGGATTTACAGCCTGTATTTTCACATTTTTAGCCTTAAACCTTAACCCCATGGCATTACGGCCTGTGCCCTGTAATGAGTATAAAATAGCAACCCTGCAACGTGCAAGAAATGAGCAGGGACAGCTTTATAGGGCCTCTAAACATCACTGTGTGCGTGGATTTCTGGATGCTAGCGAGTAGCAAGTGCACAGTGAGTGGAAAAAAAGCAATAGTTTATGAAGGTTTGATTACTGGCCAGCCCTGCTTGGTTGCAGCAAAATACGGCACCTTGAAGCGAGTAAATACCATCACATGGGAACAACTCCACGACAGCCTGCAAAACGCAGGGAAAAGACATATTATTACTGCAGTCAACTGCTCCTATGCTTTTCTCACTTTCAGTCTTTTAACGTTTTTGTGAGAACAAGTGGCAGAAGCCATGTCAAACAGTAGGACCATCCTTTGTGATTGTCTGGCACTACCATGCATGGCCCCTGCAGCCCTGGGGCTCGTGTAAGCACAGCACTGCCCCAGTGCACGGAGTGCCATTGGGAAAGGAGCGCCCAACTCTGCAGGGTGGGCTGGGTCCTGCTGTGGCCTCAGCAGGGAGAAGTGAAGATGCAGAGCTCTTGAAGTCCTCGGTTTAAAACAGTGCTGAGTTTGTTTCAAGGCACCTGTGCTTCTTCAGTAAACCTCAGGCACTACAGCTCTGCCAGAGATCTGTCTCTGGGCTGCTTCTGCCCCTTGTGCCATAGTTGAAGCGACAAAAGTTTGCTCATTCGTGTTCCAGTAAGGGAAAAATGTCCCTGAGATCTACACAGCTTTGGCTGGCTCCTTTGTGGATTGGGTGCACCTTCAGCTCAACCAAATGTTCCTGTTGGTATCTCACCTATGTCTGAACCTCAGTGAGCTCAGCCAAGGCACAGCTTTTCCCTCTCAGTCCTTTTGTTTCCATGCAATCCTTTCTCTTAACTCGACTCTCATTAGGCCTGGAGTGTTTTCAGTATTTTTAGCTGTGACTTTCAGAACGCTGCCAAAAGATAGCTGAAAACTATAGAGCAGTGTGATTAATGCTCTCGGCATTTCTCTGTGATTCATCTTGGTGTTAGAGGAACTAAATATGGAAGCATGACAAAAATCACTAGTGTTTTACTGGGGTCTATCGTTCAGGTTTTTGCTACCTTGGTGGATCTCTGCAATGTTCCTCCTTAGCTACTTAACTGCAGTACTAAAATTATTGGGAGCATGTGCGTGTGATGCAATTCACTTCCCACTGTCTCGTCACAAAAATATTATTTTGAGAGCAAACTGGCTCTCGGCTTGAATTACTGGGTGTTAAAATTTTAGCTTGCAGCTTGCCAGAATAAAGAAAGAGATAAAAATTCCCCATCCGTTACTGCAGACATTCCACCAGCGAGCCATAAACTTAACTTCAGAGTCCAAAAAAAAGCAATATCAAGCATCTGAGCAGGATCTGCTCGCATCTGCAGGAGCTGTGAGTCTGGGACTGAACAGGTACAGAATAGCAATGTGCCTTCTTAGAGCGATCCCCTGCAAGCCTGTTGTATATCTTGGTTAGAGAGGGAAAGTCACATAACAGCTAAAATCCAGCAAGAGAAATCTGGGGCAGGTCCACTGAAGCTACATGGAGCCCATTTAGTTTAAACCAGCTAAAAACCTGCCTTTTTACATTTGATTTGGCAATATAGACCTCAGTTTTCACTGATGTTCACCAAGTTGTTTTAATCAAAAACTACAGCTGTGTGTTCTTTCCAAAGTAATGTACAAATGTGTTGGTTAGCAGCAAAAGCTACAGAGGATTTTTGATGCTGTCTGGATGAGCTGTTAGTATTGTATGATATTTTTTTCTTCCATTCAATGACAGTTTTAAAAGATATTAGCTCATGCTACAGGGAACCTTCTGAGAGGCTTATAAACCACGTGGCCCCAATCACATGGAAAAGATGTTGCTGATCATCCACTAATCACAAACCCAACAGTTTTTCATAGGTCCACATTCCTCCCACCTGCCAGCAACAGCAGAATTTCAAAGCAGGTGCAGCTGCAGCCCCAGGCACAGCTGGGGCATTGCCCTGACCCACACCTGCAGGCAGGAGCTGCTGCCGAGGGTTGGTTTTCCTGTAGGAAAGGGGGGAATGCACGTTGGGCTAAGTGGCCCCATCTGACAGCAGGTGAGGAGCACTATGCAGTTCCATACTGCACTGTCTCACATTCATTCACCAACTATGTGAGGGGCTGAGACAACATGGCCAGGTAGGTTTGAAGGCTTCTTTCATCCCAACGGCAAAAAAATAAAGCCTGGCAGGGAAAAGGAAAACCTTTCTGGAAAGGAGATCTTGAAGCCTGAGACCTCTAATCACACATGGAGACTGGCACTAATCAGTGTTAGCAGAGGAAATGACAAAGTTTAGATATGCACAAAATGGTGTAGCATTGATCCTGTGCAGACATACTGCTCTGCAGGCAATGCATTTATCTGTGGCCATGCATGTTTAGGCCGCAGGCAATGTACAGCAGAGTGAACTCACCGCTGAAAAGGAAACTGTGCAGCTCATCTGAACTCCGCTGTCACTCCAGGTTTGCTACGCTGAACTGATGAGCCATAATTTCAGGCCAGAAATACAGTGCCAATGGCAAAAATATCTTGAGAAGTCTGTTCTCTGGCTTCCAACACATGCAGTAGCCTAGCTCCTACTAGCAGGAGACAACAAGGAGCAGAAGGTGACAGCTTCAAGAGAGGCAGTTAGCAAGCATTTTCCTACTTCAGACAAGTGAAGTGTTGTGGATGGTGAAGTGCCACTGCCTGACACCCCTTTCCTATGGTGTCCCATCCTTGCTGTATGGATGCACTGCACACTCCCTGCACATCAGCAAGTAGCCAACACAAGTGTGCTGTTATGGGCTTTTAAAAGAGAAGGAAATAAGAAATCTAAGCAGCAGTGTTGCTTAGCAATATGGAATTGTGCTCCAGCACAAGATGCAGCACATACACTGAAGGCCCAGCAAACAGAAATAGCATTTTCTAAGGAAATAGGAAATGTTTGCTGTGTATTCTTTGCAAGTGCAATTTAAGCTGCTACAATGAGGGATAATGCCCATGGAGTTGTGTGTAATCCAAATTAAGCAAGTCCTTAGAAGGTATCAAGAGCCAGTCCCTCCCACTGCACTGCACCTACCTATTTGGTAAGCTCATATTTCAAAAGCAGAAACATTTCAAAAAAGAAAAGTAGCCTACAAGCAATATTTGAACAGCAAATGAGATTATATTACTTAAATAGGTTTCTTATTACAAGTTATCAGCTAGCTGTCAGATATACTGTTATTATTATTGTTAGTACGACGTTGAAGTAGAAAGATTGGGAAGAAGCATTCTGGTTGGCTTTACAGCCCAAATTGCAAAAAGCTGCTATCTTTTTTGATCCTTAGAATCATAGAATCATAGAATGGGCTGGGTTGAAAAGGACCACAATGATCATCTAGTTTCAACCCCCCTGCTATGTGCAGGGTTGCCAACCACCAGACCAGGCTGCCCAGAGCCACATCCAGCCTGGCCTTGAATGCCTTCAGGGATGGGGCATCCTTCCTAGAAACCACATTGATGATTGGCCATTCCAAACAGTCAAAAAACTATGAACAGAGCCATACAAATACCCCCAACATTTTCTGAAATATTTTAAAAAATATATTAAAATTATGTACCTAGTTAATTTGTTTTCTGCTTTTTGTTCTTTTAGGGTATATTTGGAACCATATTGAGATTTTTTTCATGCAACTAAAAGGATCCTTTCCTCAAGGAAAAAGTAAATACAAACTGACTATTCATGACATTATTCACTGCCACCATGCCCGGAGCTAGAGAGTTAGGAGAAAACATCATCTCAAGGCTGATGATAAATTTGACAGTCTTGGTGCAAAAATCACAGCAAAGTGAAAACAAGTTTTTTGTAGAGATGGACAGACAGTGACTGAAGGGATGCTGAGTGGACTTCCAGCACTCACCTGGGTCTCAGGGCAGAATGAAGAGTCGGTGCTTGTTCAATGCCAATCATGTCAGTGGTATGGGTGAAATAAGTCCATCAAATAAGCCATTATTTCTTTCTGAGGCCTGTCTGCTTATTGAATTAGAAGCTCTTCAATATTTCAAAAGGCTCCAAGAACATTTCAGTATGTAATTTACTAATTCATTTACTAATTACAGAAAAGAGCGAAGAGTTGTCGGCATGGGACACAGCCTGGCTGCAGGCACACAACCCAAATGTGCTCTGTGTCAGAGGACTTGCAGCACAAGGCCAGCAATGATGTGCATTGAGCCTCAGCCATGGCCATGGATCAGTGCTTTCTTTACTGACAGCACGTATTTGTTGGGCTGCAAATCCTACTGCTGCGAGGAAGGGTGGGACACAGCTGTGCCATAGCCGTGCTCACTGCTTTTATAGTTCATTGGAATCACACTGCTGTGTGCCACTGGGTGAGACAGCTGCTATGCAAAGGTTACACCCTGCACACCATTAACATTCATGTGTTTTTCACATGAGGTCACTGACTGCTTGCTCTCCTTGCTGCTCCCATGACATACTGGCTGCTGACAGTCTCATTTTTCATTACTTCCCCCCAGTGTGCAAACTCACTGCCTATTTGACCATCAAAAGATAACAAGTGCTTGCAAGGAATTTGAGCTGCTAGTGCAAGCTGTACAGCAAAGCTGCTGGGCTGCAGGATCCAAGTCTTGAGCCCTGAGATGGTGAACTTGCAGAAAATCAGACATGATAAAAATATTCTTATGTTTGTCTCTGTCAGTCTTCTGCATGGTCTGTATATCCAGGACAGTTGATCCTCTGTCAGACAGCTTCACCACATGGCACCACTGTATTCTGTCATGCTCAGTGTAATTAAGATAATTAAGAAAGCTATAATGTGATGATTAACAAAGCTGGATAGGAAGCATCATATCATTCTCTGAAAATAAAAATCAATGAAACATGCAACCTTCTCCCAGCACAATGCTCCTGGGAACCAAAAGGAAAAGTTGCATCAAAACCAGGTGCTAAGCAAGCAGAGCTCAGCTTCCATGAGCTCGTTCACCTTCATGTCGTGCAGCACCTCCAAAGCACTGTCCAGCTTCAGGGAATCCATACCCAGAGAGGGCCCAGGTAAGTGATCTGTCTCATCCCACCACCCCAGAGCCAGAGGAGAGCAGAACCCATGCTGCTGGGGTCCCTAGAACTCAAACCAAGAAGGGACAAGGAGCAGTACAGCCACTGATAGATAATTAATGGAATATAGGATTTGTATTTCCACCTCTTGCAAAGAGAAGGCCACGCAGTCTCACTAAATTCAGGTCCCTCAGAGGGCAGCCACACTGCAGCACCGGGTGTGGGAGCAGCTTCACCCACACACACTGATTCCTCCAGGAAATGGCTACCTGGAACACACCAAAAAGAATGAACACTTGGGAAAAGGCCTGGCAGGGAGGCAGTGCTCAGCTATGCCTGGAAGCAGGAGAGTAAAGCAGCTGTAAGGGTGACCCAGTCATTTCCTAGGCTGGTGAACTCAGGGGAAAGTATAACTCAGCCAAGAACGAGCCCAAGCTGAAAAAATCAGAGCATGTGCATTCAACTGTTCTGCATGATACTGGAATACGCATTCAGGTGATATCGGGTTCAGTGAACGCAAAGGTATTTGATGTGGGGTTCTGTTTCTATATGTGGCCCTGTTCAAGACCTTCATAGCTCTCCATGTGCCTGAAAATAACAGTGAGTTAATGACCTATCTTTTAGGCAGCAAACACTCCAGCAAATGCACTTTATAAATACTTTTTAGACAACAAATGGGGCTGTGTAATAAGCAAGAAAACTATAAAGTGCATTTGAAAGTCAACCTAATTGTGGATTTAGAGGCTAAAGATGGCTCTTGTACTGTACCTGTTTAAATCTTTGATTACATTCTCTGCATCTCCAGCAACTAGATGTGATGTTGAAACAGGGAGCTTTGTGCACCCCATTCTGCTGGATTTGGTGTTTTTGAACAGTGATGCATTTAGCATGTTTCAGAAACACCACACGCTTGATGTGCTGCTGAGATTAGTCAAGTTAAAGGCAGGACTCTACAGGAATTTTTTAAATTGGGTATTGGAATAGAAGCAACCCTTAAGAGCCATCTAATTGCCTGTGTAGGTGATGCAGCCTAGAGAGGCTTGCTGCTTTTCCCAGGTGTGCTGCTGGGCTCCATTTTTCAAATGACCACCACTTCTGTTTATAGAGTGAGTACAAGGGAGTTGCTTGGAAGGGAACACTGCAGTGTACATAGATTTGAGTCATGAAGTCTGTTAACACATAGTTCCTGGTACCAGCCCCGTCCATTTTATCTCAAGATAAGAGTCTTTGCTCCACCTGTGACAAAGTGACTGCTGTTGCTGTGCTCTGGGTTGACAACCTGCAGTGTGACAAAAGCTTCCACATCATCCCATCACTTCAGCTGCAATCAGACCACAGGAAATTTTGCTTTCCACATTCTGTTCTTCTCCTAAGGTTGCATTTGGGCAGGCAGAACTGCTCCAGCAGCACTGAGCCAGACACAAGCAGCAGCCCCCCTGCCCACAAAGCAGGCCCCCCCTGCTTCCCTCACAGCAGCATAATCCCAGGTAGCTTGCACGATGCACATGAGGATGCACACTTCCAACCTGATGGTGTGAAATGAGCCCCGGGCTGCTAACTGCCGAAAGTGAATGCGACTGGTGCTCAGCATCCTCTGCAAAGCAGGATGGAGGGGTGTACTCATTCACTAGGAGGTACACTGCTCCAGAAGCAGCCGTCTCGGGCCCGCAGCCCAGGCCTTGCTGGGCATGTAGCAGCACAGACATTGCGTTGCTGGCTCCAGGCCTCTGCTCACACTGAGCATGTCACCCTCCAGGAATGTAGTTGGCATCTTCTAGAGATTTAATTCATAAAAAGGGAGCTTAATAGGGAGAAAATATATATTAGCTGAGAGAGCTTTAAGCACCAGACAAAGACAGTGTTGATAAATGAAGGGGCAACCAGAGGACATGTTGACATTGTGCTAAAGGCACAAGATGACACAGGTGTGTGCTGACCTGCAGCTGGGTGGCAACATTTTGTGCACCTTCTTAAAAATTACTGGTTTTGCAAAGGATCAATGCTCTGTCTAGTGAGAGCTTGTGCATACTACAAAGTTACCACAGGCTGTTGCAGTGTGGCCACACTCACAACCAGTTTCTGCGGCTCACTGAGTAGATAGCAGCAGTTCCATTTCAGCCTGATGCTGGCTAACCCAGTGAGAATTCCAGGTGACTTTGGGATGCCTTCATACTTCCTTACAGAAGGTCAATCTAAACACTGTTCACATTTAGAACAAACCTGAATTTGAATTCAGGCTTTGAATTGACATATTCCTCTCTAAACACTGTATCTCCTGTGCATCCCTGGCAAGACATGAATCTGTTCCAGGTCCCATCCTCCGTGTCACTAGCTGGCGTGTGCTGCCTATCCTATGGGGACACTGAAAGAAGCACTGACAGAGCTAAGAAAAAGGCATCTTTCATGAAACTTTTTGAGGTGGTTCATGCAAAATACAGTCAAACCCTGACATCTATATAGAGTGATTCAGGGATCTGCCATCCACAGAAGTAGTAGGAAGAATAAAATTCACCTAAATCCTTAAGCCTGAGCCCAATGATAACTGACCAATAAACAACTCGCCATTCCCTTCTGCAGCATGGTCCCTGCCATAGAAAGGCTGGCCCATGTTTTCACCAAGCACAGAAATAAGTCTTAGGGCATTTTCATTGTCTCAGTCATGCAGGTACAGGAATACATCTAAAAGGCAATGCTGCCCTCTGTGATGTCTTCAGCTACTACCATGTGGCTGCACATGCACAACCAGCTACTCCCATCTCAGTACCAGGCATTGAATCAGCTTCAATCAAATGAGATGGAAAGCAGAGCAGCCTTCTCCAAGCACCTGAGCACCCTGTATTCCTCGCGAGCTTTAGACAACTGGACAAGGTATTCTGCATTCACTAAGGGCAAACTAATCTACTGTAAGTTATTGTAATTATTTCTAACCTTCATCCACTGCTTTTTCACTACATATATCAGATATTAAGATTTAAATAAAAATCAATATATTCACTTTGCCGTTTGTATTAGTAGCATCCAATTTCAAGGATTAAAACCAGATGAAACCAACTGCATTGTTTGTTGAGAAGATAGACTGTGTTTTGCTTTACCTTTATTTTATATAAATATATATATAAATATTTCTTTATTTTGGTGTGCTATCTTTTTGTTAATTCAGTACAGAAATTTCAAGTCAATCATAAGTTCAATGTAATCATTCTGTATGACATTGTATGAGAAATACTTCTAAAAATGGAAATGTACTAACAAAGTATTATCTTCAGATGCCCATTTTACAAAAATATGTGATAGAATTAACAGGAAATAAAGATTATTCCATACTCATACAAGGCATGACTCCAGTGCTGGTAATCCCACTGACCACTGGCAATGCTGGTAATCAGATGTAGGTCTACAAATTCTTTTGTTGTGCTCAGTAGGAGTATTTACATGGGCAAATATTGCTGGCATAGTAGGTATAGGTGGGAGCATCGGGGCTTCTCGGATTCGAAGGTTTATTATTAACAAAACACTCATTTGCTTTCACCCCACAAAGTGGTTTCAACTGAACAATCACACCACTAGTCGGAGAAAGGCATACATGCGATAAAGGAGAATGAAAAAGCTCGCTGACGTGCTGATACACAGCTGATAAGAAAAACAAAAAGCCACTTGAAAAAAAAAGCCCACACAGATGAGTTTTAGTTGAAGCCAGAAGCTGCATCTGGTCTCTTTTCTCTCCAAACGTCAAGAAGATGTTTGCAACGATGCTGAAGATATTTCCAATTCTAGCCATCCTTGCAGGTAAGAATAACAAACTGATTGAAATAACGCTGAAGTAGAAGAACTTGCTGCAGTAAGACAGCAGGTGACCCTGACTGGCAAACTAGGAGAACATTCAGGACTTATTTCTAGATGTAATGAAGATCATGGCTACACTGACGTGCCATTTTGTCGAAATCAGCAGGATGACCCCTAACTGGTAATAATTTTTTGCTCAAGAACGGAATTTTAGCTTTGGTAAACTAATACTTTGCTTTAGAGCTGAGAAGAGGCAAAGGGCTCACACACACAACGCTTGGGTCCTTCGTGGTTGGCTTTCTCACATTCGCCTTTTGTCTCCCCTTCACAATATGCTGGGAAATGATGCCTTGCATCCACCCCATTTAAAACTTTTTGGGGGATGCTAATCTTAAGCATGCAAATAGTCCTTTGGAATTCCATGAAGTGAGGATGTAATACCTCATGGAATCTAGAAACTATATGGTACACTAAAGATAATATTTTATTACTGTTTCAAAGACAATGTATTGGGCTAAGCTCTGTTTTTAATATATACAGAGGTGGACATTTTAAATCTAATGAACAGCCTCTAATTTCACTAAAAAAATTGGAAGCTAGTGTCCAACATTTTCTTTTCAAGATGGAATTATCTGTTTGGAAGCCAAATAAATATTTTAAATGGTTGCTTGTGGTGTTTCAGTGCTATCACTCTCACTCCACAGATTTTTGCTTTAAAAGTGAAGAGAAATTCAGCACTAGTACAAATATTTTGCCAGACAATGTGCTCTAATTTCAAGGGTTTGGATTTAAGACCAACACTGTGGCTGTAGCAAGGGAAATCATTGACTTCTGTGGCAGTCAGGAAAAAATCAGTAGCTGGTATTTGCTCTGTTAATATTAAGAACTGCATGGGTCTGCAATGAAAGTGAATGATTCTCAATTAACAGCAGCCACTTTTCTTTAATAAGGAAATACTCTCACAGTAATGTTGAGTAAAAGATACAGGCCAACTATTTTTAACAGTAAGTTATGCCCTGTTCTCACTTGCCTTTTGTAATGTGTAACTTCTTACTCATGCCCTTTTTTCATTGCAATCAAAAGGCCTGTATGTATGAAATGGGATTATAAGTTTGAAACAGTGGATTAAACACGAAGACAAATTCTCATTAACTTCTGTGGTGTAGAACAGGCTGGGAAGGTCCAGTCTGCTCCATTTTCAGTCAAAAGCACCAACTTAGAATTAGTAGTGGCATTTAACAACCTTGCTGGATGAAGAAAGTTTTATTGGTTTTGGCCTTTAGAACTAAGCAAGCTGTATGTGTTTATTCAAAACATGCAGCTTTATGGAAGCTGGAATCACTTAAGGAAGCTGGAGTCATTTCTGCTAACTTCTGGAAAATATCTGGTCTCTGTAGCACTCTTGATTCTAGAATCAGAGTGATAAAGGAAAATTGAAGTTTTGAGTAGAATGCCATTGTGTGGAAAGACAGCAGCTCCTTTACAATGAAGAACAGAAAATAAACGCACGTAACTGCAACTATTATTGCGGCAAGAAACCATTATCTTCTGTCCGACTTGTTAAAGCCAAGATCAATGAGCTGAGACATCTAAAATAATACTGTATGGCTTTCATATTAGATTATAGTAAGGACTAAGGTATTGTGAACTCACATGACAAGAAGGACTTGTAGATAGCACTGGGATCCCCTTCTTCTCCCAGGCAGGATCCGCTCTGATTTGAATCAGTCTGCCACTCCTGTGAGGCTGTCTTCATATCTAATGTAAATGTCACTGCAGTTTAAGCCTGCTAGCTTTCCTCCTAGCCACCACTGCCATGGAAAGTAGATTACTGACTTCTTTCCAGTGAACTTCAAACTCTTGAAGAGTTCAGACTCTAGGTTGAGATAGGCTTGCATACTGCAAGAGCTGATGAATCTGCGATATTTACATGGTTAAAAATGAAAAAAAAAAACACCAAACCTCCTTTCTTACACTGTTTTTTCTCATATGGGTGATAATTTGAGTAAAATATTTTTTGATGTCACTGAAGGTTCTGCTTAAACTCTCAGAAGCAGCACCCTAAACATAAAAGGCACAGATATTCCATTAAGAGAAGGTTGTTTTCTATGTTTTGCTTTTATCACTGGCAAATATAATTTTTGCCTACGCAAAAATTAGCCAACATGAATTTCTCACCTTGCCCACTGTATCAGAAAAAGCACCAACGACATATATTTTCCACCATGTCCAGAACAGATTCTCCTTCAGAATCTCTAGGCAGTAGCCCTAAGACTGGACTCAGCCATCTAGCTAAGACCTAACATTCAGACTTCAATTTTAACTGACAGCTCTAGCTTTTTTGCCTTATGTCACCATTTATAGTAATTTGAACAGAGGACAGAAACAGATAAATACTGTAGAACATCGCTCAGTTCCTGTCATTAACACTGCTCTGCAGCCAAGACTGATGAGAACATTACAGAAAAGAGTTCATCAATTATGTTTAGTCCTTTTCTGCTTAGAGAATGACAGAAAGGGTTGATCAGGTTACCAGAGAATTTCTCACAACTCACATGATAAAAGCATTTCCAAAAAGCTCAGTTTGAAATTTGCAAGGTGAATATATTGGAAAACGAAGAGCTTCTGCAAGGAAACTGTAAGAAACCTAAACAAAAAGCAAAGGAGGTTGTGGTGAGGTGGAAGTCAGCCTATTATCCCCAGCAGCAACAGCAATAGGACAAGATGTAACAGCCTTAATTTACACCAGGGGAGGTATAGGTTAGATATAAGGAAAAAATTCTTCTCAGAAAGAGTGGTGATTCATTGGAACAGGCTGTCCGGGGAGGTGGTAGAGTCACCATCTCTGGAGGTGATCAAGAAAAGGGTTGATGTGGCACCGAGGATGTGGTTAGTGGGCATGTGAGGATGGGTTGCTGGTTGGATTAGATGATCTTTGTGGTCTTTTCCAACTTTAATGATTCTATGATTCAAAGGAAATAGCAAAAGGCAAATAGAGGAAATCTGCCGGGCTTCAGCCTGGGAGAAGCCAACAGTGCCACCAAGTCAGAGTCAGTGTAAGAATACAAGAAGGTAGCAGATGGCGAGCCATGAATAAAGATCAGATATCTGAGGAATAAGTGCAAAAAAAGAAAGCAAGAAAGGTGTACAGGAGGCCTAGGGACAGCTGTGAATGAGAGCGTCAGGTTTAGGAGAGCACTGAGTGCAGGGAGGCTGCCAGTGAGAAGGCAAGTCTGTGCATGTGGGAGCAAGCCTGCTTTGTGCTTTGCCAGAACAATATTTGTTTTAAGGGGGCTTGCTATCACTGACATATGCCCAGCAAGCCCAAGGGAGCTGTACTAAAAGCAGAGTGACAAACACCTCCAGGTTGCTTTGGCAGAGCAGGGCCATCCACGCAGTGCCCAGGCTGCCCTGCTGCTCTCCGCTCATGCGCTCACTGCTCACAGGTCGCGTCCATGGAGTTGTGGTGACCGTTCCTGAGAAGACGGTGAACGTCAAGAGCGGCGGGAATGCAACCCTTCTCTGCACCTACACGAGTTCTCAGCCGCTGGGAAACTTCTTCATCCAGTGGAGCTTTTACAGCGCCAAAGAGAGCCAACTGCACACCGTAAGATATTTATTTATCACAAATAGAAAGTTCTTAAAAAATTATTACAGTTTGTGCTGTTACCTTCACCAATGTCCCTGCATTTAAGATTGAGCTGCAATGAAATTTGGGAGAGAGCACCAAGTCAGCCTCGGCTCCCAGCTGCTTCTGGTGGCCTGAGCTCCTGCTGAAACTTATGAGAAGGTGCCAAAGGGACTCGAATGTTGAATGCCTTGCTCCAAACCACACAGTCAGCGTGACTGGGAGCCAAGTCCAGGTGTCTAGCAATCACACAAGTGCTCCTGCCCTAGGCCAGCTCCCTTTTCTCTTGTCTGCCAGATATTTCCTTCTATTGTGAGGGCTGTTTTCCTAGTGAGACGCCCTTGCCTATGACTACGTGTTCCCCAACCAAGGGTCAGATACAAGCTCCTGGCTCAGCCACCACTGCCACTGCCTGGCAGCTCTGCATGGAGTGGTGCCAAACAACAGACTATTTGTGCAAAGCAAGCGGTCATAGCTTGGCTGGATTCCACAGGAATTTGTGCTAGCAGGAAATGTGCCGCATCAAGCTTGTGTTAGTGTTCTGCAGCATCCCACAAGTATCACTGTGGTAGCAGAACAAACATGGATCAAAGGCTTCTGCACTGCCTGAGGCCCTGAAAGGCAGCAGAGCTGAAAAGTGCTTCCCTGCAGGATAGTAGGAGGAAGTGTCAGCATGGTGACAGCACCAGAACAGTGAGGGACACTGTGAACTATACAGGTTCATGCTTAAACCACTGCTCAAGCCTCCCATGGGGCTGTGAAGACCTTGTAGAGCAACTTGGTCTGCCTGGAAGGAACCAGTGATGGGGTGTGTGACTTCCTATACGCCACAACAGTGCCCAGAGTTCAAGAGCTATGACTAAATCCAATGTTTTGTTGGGAAATGAATCTATGAATCTCACTCACAACACAGCATGCCGGCTGTGAGTTACTGTTAGCTCACCTAGGAAGGCGCTGAGCTCTCAGCAACATTTTCCCTTACAGGCAGAAATGCCTACAGAAGTGCTACTGCATCCTTGAAGACTGTGACTTTCCCCATGCTCTTGTGTCAGGCTTGTGTGTTTTAGATAATTCCTTTTCTTTTCCACTGTACTCATCTTATTGCTAACATTTTCCTACTAAAATTTCAGTCCTGTTTGGTGTTAACACCTGACAGTTGATATAAAGTTGACTTAGAAGACCAGCACAGTCCACACTGATGATATTCCTGTTATGTTTAATAGTTAATAATATTATGTTAGGAGATTTGCCACCACTGATAGTTACACCTTCTATTCAGTTTACCAAACATAGCAGAATAAGACTGCATGTAATTTGCAGAATGTACAGTACTGAACAGCAATAGCAATTTGAGACAACTGCTTACCCTCCTGCAGTATATCATAGCCACAGATAAAGACTGTATCAGAGATAAGTACAAGCAGTGAGCCCATCCCAAATTCTGACTCTAGCTAAATGCCAGACAGATGCATTCACACCTTCCCTGACTAATTGTATGAATAGCTGTTACTCATCATTAGCTTTTTTCAAGTCAGAACTGTTTTCTTAGATAATTATTCATGAGATGGTGGTAGCTTCGTTCCCCAAGTAAGTTGTATGTCGTATAATATATTATAATTTTGACCCAATACATTGCATCATAAACTGTAGTCACTTGTTCAGGAGTGTATGTTCAGGGAAGTATAGCACCAAGGTAGGATTGAGCTCATATTCTCCAGAATCAGCTCAAGTTTTTGTGTTTACTTGCACTGAATTTTCTTTATTGCAAGACAAAAAAAAAAAAAACAAAATACATTTTCTGATCACAACAGAGAAAAAAGAGCACGTTGTAGCTCAAAGTATTTCAGAGGGAGCATAGAAGACAGTGTCAAGAGAACCAGGAGGGTAAAACTTGTAAACTATGGCCAACAATGAGAAAATATCCCCTGAGGAATGTAATCGTAAAATACTGTGGGTGGTTCAGAAAATGCTCAACAAGAGTTGACCTGAGGCTACTGTCGGGGAAACCTTGTGGATCAGTCTCTGCAGTACTCCCTGTTTTAGCAGCTCCCACTGAAGTCATTGGAAAAGCTGTGCCTATAAGGGCTTAAGAATCACCACTGGGAAAAAATGACATCTGTTTTTCTCCCTGTTTGAAACAAATTTCATGGCAAGTTCATTTTTGCAATGCAGTACATGCACACTGGTAACAGATGATCTGCATTTTGTTAAATAGAGTCAATACAATGGAAAGGCAATGGGTTAGTGGCTAAGACCATTCTCCAAGAAGACAGAGGCAAACCATCCATTACCTGCAGTGCCCATTCTCAGCTCATACGTTCAGCAAGGCACCCAGAAAGCCCCCACTGCCTGCTGGTGTGCAGGTGTGTGCAGAGTTGTAGGACTGGGGTGCTGCTCCTTCACAATGCTTTGAGCATCCTGCTCAGCCCTTTGGTCATATCTTTTTACAAGAACGTGGTAATTCCTTTGCATTTGGAACTTATTCCCAGGGAAATTCATCATGTTAATACGAACACTGGTAAGAAAGTATTGTGACTGCTTGTGGAGTATACTCAAGTAGGGAAATTAAAAAACAATCTCTGTTTCTTCAAACCTGGCTTTGCCCTGGCTGCTTAGTATGCAGCTGAAGTTAAATTTCATGGTTTGTCTCAAACAGGAAATATATGCATGACAACAGGAGAGATTGCCTGCTTTGCCTTACATAGTTTAAAGAATACTAAAATGTAAGGTAAAATTATATTCAATATACTGATGTGCTGACAAAAACATGCTGGCACTATGGTTTACTAATTACCAGAATAGTAGCTTGCATTTTAAGTCAGATTATAATAATAATTAAGATTACTCTAAAATGTCAGCAATAAATAAACACTTCCTTACAAATAGCATCCATTTTTCCCTGAAAAGTTTGTTGAAAATTCTGCTTGCATTAAGAATTGGCCACTTTTCAACAACAACATAAAAATGGATAACATTCCCATTTTTTACAGATGAGAATTTCTGCCAAATATTTTAAAGATAGGAAACTTACATGTTTTCAAAAAACAACAACAGAAAATACTCCTTAATCCACCTCCTACAATTCTAAATACTCCCAACATGTTACTAAATGTTAGCTGTCTTGATGACTCCATTATTCACATGATTGGTATAATCAGAATTAATGGGGGAGAGGCATTTTTCATAAGAAATACAAGGAAAAGAAATCTTCATTTCTATAAATAATGTTTATTTACATAATTGGGAATATGACTATTTCTCTCTACAGTGGCAACACATAATAGAAGAAAGTCTGATGAATGCTAGGATTAAGGCAAATTTATGTCATTTAGATGCTTTTGGCTTGTAACATCAATGAAGGTGGGCCTTAGAGCCTTCGATTTTAGGACACAGTAAGTACCAAGCCCACAGGTATTCTTTTAAAAGGAATGTTAATATTTAACACTGCCATCTTATAGATTTTGCAGCGTGCTGAGATATGTAAACTCCAGTACAGTTCTGTCTGAAATGAGAGGAATAAGGACTGGTGACAGTGTTAATTGAATGCAGGAAAGTATTCAGCAGCAGATACCACCTTGCTTGAAGACAAGACTGCTGCTGCTCATGAGTTCACAGACCTGGTGCTTCCCAGCTCTACAAAGCTGGCTGGTGTGCTTTGCTCTTTGTTGTGGTGTCTGCACATCCTGCTCCCTTTGCCCACCTTACATGATGCTGGCACAGGTGCTCAGCAGTTAAAAGCTGTGGCAGTTACACGTGAGAGATGAGATACCACAGACGGTATGGTGAGAGGGGAGGCAGCAAGCAGAGGAATAGCAGGTGTTCATTGTGATGGTTTTAAGAGAGTGCAGCTATATTTAGTGTGTGCATAGAAATCTTTTTGCTCATTGGAGCCTAATTCTGCTGAGAAGTTTTTCCAGTGAAGAAACTAAATAATGTAAATATCAACTAATGGAAAATAGGATGCCACGTGTATTTTTAACTTCTTTCTCTTGCCATTTACACCTTAGCAATATGTCTTTTAAATAATAAATTTAGTTTTTAAGAATACCCAGAATACCCAGCCAAGGCTCTTGAGCTTTCCAAACACTGAACTCTCCCTACCTTACCTATGGACAACCTGAAGTAAAAGCTCCTTGTTCTGCTCACCCAGGGTACACCACAGCCTGGCCTGCTTCCTGTGGTAGGGTCTCCTGCTAATGTCTGCATCTGTGTTTCATGTTATGCTCTGAGTCATTTGGCTGGCCTTGGTGCAAAGCAGCTAAATAAATGTTTGAAAGACTGAGACTTCTGTTGACTTTGCAAAGGCGAGGCTGCAGCTTTGCAAACCTAAATATAACTCCTGAACCCAACCTGCTCACACCTTGAACCTCCAGCCCGGGCCACCCATGGTCAAAGTGGAATTATAAGAGAGATGTGGCTGCCCAAGCTATGCCCACTACGTAGTACTGATGGAAATGCTAGGTTCGCTAGAGCAGTAAAAGAAATGAAGGACTGTTGTTTGTAAGAGGCACAGCTTCAGTTAATTGTGAAAAGGGGAACAAAGACCCCTTGTCAGTGTCAGTGTCAGAGCAGTCAAGCAGTTCCCTGTGTGTCACTGGGATCACTGTGACTGCCTGCGGCTCTCCCTGGTGCTGGGGTGAATGAACTGATCCTCTGAAGCAGGCAACAGAACAACACGGAAAGTGGGAACAAGTGGCAAATGATCAGGTTGCAATCCATTTGTTTGGAGCAAATATTAGACTTCAGTTTTAGTATGCCCAGTTGTAGGTAAAACTCAGAAACAGGATGATGTTGCATCCCAATCTGTACTGAGGGTACAGATACCTTGTGAGTGGCACCACTGCCTTCTGGGGGCTGTGCAGAAACCAGGTGCTTACGCTTTGGGGGAACGCTTACAGTCTCATTTAACTCTCAGACCAGCCCATTTTTGCTCAAATGCAGCCTTCCCCGTGTCATGGTATTCTGAGTATGGATGAAAAATCAATCAGTCAATGTCAAAAGATGGTGTATGTGACAGATGCGCGGGGAAGATGTAGCTGGAGATACAAGGTAAGAAAAAAAATCCCCGCAATCGTAAGAAAAAAAAAATCTAAACAGCTTCTGCTACATTAACACTGCTATAAAAACTTGTAATCACGCTCTATATTTAAATCCAAAAACCAGCACATGACTGAGATGAGCTGAATCAGACACACCATTCCGAATTCTTAACTCACGCTACGTTTTATTGCATTTTCCTCTATCAAAACTTTTTTGGATTCTTTTTCCTCCAGCTATTCTATGTGGCTGAATTTGTACACGATCCTTCAGGAGTATTCTATCCAAAGCATATCTTACTGACACGTCCACATGGGTTGAATGTGAGCAAGTCTGAATGGCCTAAATTTGGAGCTAGATATTTACATAGCAAAAATAAACGTTCATCCTGGATCCCCTTTCTAGAAAGTAACATCTTGAAAAATGATGTACAGAGAGGAACACAAAGCTGCCTGCTGATGTGGCTTCATCCCAGCCACTGGCTGGCCATCTCCCAGACTTAATCCTTTCCAAATCCTTTGACTGAGTGGGATTCCTGTCTCACAGGGTGCAGCCCAATGCAAATCGAGGTCTTCATAACTGCCAAAGAGCAGTTACACCAAAAGCACTATGAGAGCACGTTTGCGCTTGATACACTGTAGGAATTTCTCACTAATAGTTCAGCCACAAGAATGATACTGTGAGAACACGGAAGAGATGATCCCCAGGAGTATTTTGTGCCAATTAAAGCTGCTCGGTGATCAATTCTTTTAAGGCTTCTGACTTCATTCCTTTACTCTTCTACCAATGTGCAACTGCAGCAAGAGGCATCTTTAATTACTCAAGCAAAATTCCCAATAATATAGGGCAGAATATCTCTGCTGCAGAAGGGCAATATCAGTTTCAATGCAAATATGTAAAAAGAAGCTGTGGATGAGAAAAGGCATTTGGGGCCAGACTTAGTCACATGACATATGTCAAAGAAACCAATGTATGTATGTGGGGATTTGCTTTCTTATCTGCCAAGTTCAGAATCTGAGCCTTGGGCTTTAATTAACACTTTGAGTGTGCAGCATTTGCTCTCTAATTAGATGGTAAGATGCTTGAGGGAGTGCTGAACACATTTTTTCCCATGTTGTTATTTTATAAATTCTGTCTGTACTCAGAATTCAGGAAGATGATGGTATCTAACTGATAAAGTTGTTAATATCTCCCTCTGCTTTTATTGGTAAGAAAGGATCCAACAGTTCTTTTTATGGTTGCTGGAGAAACCTCCAAACAGAAAATGTTATGACAAAGTGATAGGGCCTGAATGCTTCTGAATGCCTGAGCTTCACAGCTCTCCAGGCAAGGACTGTGAATCAGAATGAGACACTGAACACACCAGGCGAAGGAAACGTCATTAGACAGGATGCTAGAGCTTTGTATCTGCTGGTGGGAGAAAGCAAGAAGGGGCTGGAGGGGGAGAAGATAGGTATTAGAATGGACATCATGTCCTCAGACTGCTTCACAGTCGGGAAATCAAGGCTACTGTGGAGATTAAGTGGGACATTTTGTAATGCATCTTCAGCTGTACCTCTTTTTACAGATTTGACATCCAGATGTACTAGACAAAACAGCAATGTGATGTGAAGGTACTAGCAGATGGGGAGATGGGAGGAATACTGCATTGAAAATTGTGAATTAGTCCATCCAAAGATATTTGAAAGACATATTTACACTATTTTAGTACCTGTTTGTCCAGCCCCAGGAAGAGAGCAGAAACAGACAGAGGCGTGTTTTTTCTAATTCACTGTCTGATTTTTCACATCAGAAAAATCTCCACTCCCCAAGGAGTCAGATTGTTCTAGGGGAGTTGTATAAAGAAAACCTGGAGGGAGGTTCCTTGTTCTCTGCCAAACATCTGGCAGCTTTTGAAAAGCTGCAACTCAGTATCAGCATTGCCAGTTGCTTCCTCTTTAGGCAAGTACTTTCTTCACCATCACACAAGAAGAGGAACAGCCTTCCCACAGCTCAGGCTAAAGTAAAAGAAAATAATATGCGAGTTCAGGCACCAGACCCTGCTGCATTTGGGCCACAGATTATCTTGTCCCCAGCACCTGGAGAACATGAACGTTACCATGATTTTCTTCCCAACTAACATGATCATTTCCACTTCCCTGTTCTTTCTGTAATCCATATTCCCCAAACACAAATAGTTCCACTGCTTTGGAAATCTACGAGCCTGAATCCTGGATGTATCAGAGAAATGCAAAGTAACTGCCATTGCCTTAGAAATCCAGGCAGGGTGGATGCTGATACCAGTGGTGGTAGGCAAAGCCTTGCCCACAGGTTTTACAGAACAAACTGCAATCCTTTGTAAGATGAAGGAGAATTTCCCAACTGCTCAGCTGTTTTGCAGAAATGGGAGTTTCAGACTGTGGAGTTATTAAAGACAACAATTTCAGGAGTGATAATCTTGGCTATTTTGTGTGTGTGTGTGTCAGTTCTTTGATTAGTCATCCCAGGCAGCTGCTCCCATGACATGTGAAAAGGCATCATTATATAAAAACTTGCATGGGCAAGCTAGCTGGTAATTGGAAGTAAGAACCATTGCTACATCCTCAATATTGTTTTTACTCTGGTAAATCATTGTCTTCACTAGAGCTGCTCATTATTTGCTTAAGAACAAAAAGTGCTCATTTCTTTTCAGAGAATACAGAAGAATACAGAAGATTTCCTTAATTTTTTTTTTTTTTTTTTAACATTCAAGATGCTGGACTTTAAACATACCTATTACACCATTACAAAAAGGTCTCCAGCAAAAGACTATCATTGACTATACTGATACTTTTTGCATACACACTTTTCAGGAACATTTTAGGCACAATGGAAAGAAATGTTGATGAGCTGTGTGTTTGTCAGAAGTGACATCAGTTGTTAAAAAAAAAAAGAAAAACAAAAGTCTTCAGTATCTTCAACAGAAAACAAGTTTTTGACTTTTGAAATGGAATAGATACATTTTAAAGAGTTTTTTATTGCAGCTTTTGAGAGGCACAAACATAAGCTTTTAAACAACACTATAAAAACGTTTGATACAAGGTTTTGAAATACTCATTTTGAGTGTATTGTTTGAAACGGGCTATGCATTCACAGCCAGTGAACTGAAGCATGTTCCTCTCAAATGAAATTTCCTGTGTACACAATCCAACCTTACCTCTGGGACAAGATATACACTCAGTAATTAATCACAACAGTACTCAGCCTTTTTGGTGTTTACCACCTTCCTTCAAGCAATAGACTCCAGGGCTATTATGATAAGCATCATACAGCAGCAGAAGAATAGAGAATAGGCAGGAGTCTGCAGGGGAACTGAGTGCATTTCCTTATGAAGTGCAACTATGCTTATATTCATAGTTTAAGAATATCCTAAAACAGAAAGATTTGGTTTAAACCCATGAAGAAAACAAATATTCTTTGCTGTACGGACACTTGCTTCAGACTTAATAGTGTACACAAAATATTTTCCCTGCATGTATTCAGAAAAGAAGACCACACAGAATTAATTTTGCAGCACATTATATAAGGGCTTAGATATGTAATTCATCCGGACTTCAGATGAAGCAAACCACACTCACTCAGCACTTGCTTCTGTGATGTTTACTGGCTTGCCCTGACTGCATTTAAGCTCACAGTGCCAGTCCTGTTTAGCAGAAACATGTGCTGTAGCTGAGCAGGCATGCAACGGGAAGTTTCTGTTACTGTTTAGTCTCACATAAATACCAATCACTCTAAGGGAGACTGAAGAGAATTTAGCCCTTTTTTCAATAGAAAAGCCCTATGAAATGAGATAGTGGGCCTGCCGCTCCTCTCAAGCTGCTGCAAGTCACACAACACTTAACATTGAAGCCGTTTTACAGCTTAGTTTCATGGTAGTGTGAAGCTGCTGGAAGCTCCTTCCCTTACAGTGCTGAAAAGGACACCACATAATTGATTGAGGAGAAGCAAAACCATTGTAGCTGAGATTTATGGAGTTTAACAGAAGCCTAAAATTAGAAGTTGCAGTTCTTATAATTTCAAACTCATGAATCAGGCAGTGTTCAATACTCGGTTGCAACCTGTATTAGGATAAATAGGAAGAGAGAAGTGTGGCCAATGGCTTTTTTAAATTACAGGTAGATTTGTTCTCTGATGAGTGATTTGTTTAAAGCAAACTCCTAATTTTGAACTGCCTCTCTTTCTTAAATACTAGGGTGTTCCAGAAATGGCAACTGGAGATTCTTTCCAGCAGTTTTGCAAACTTTCTAACCTAGTCTGCGCTGTGCTAGCATTAGAACTCTTATCCTTCCTCCCTGCAACACCACTTTCCTACATTTTGTTAGTGTACGCAGTAGTTTAGCTTTGGTATTCAGAGCCCTGCATCAATTGTACCTGGTGTTTGCAATTCTGTAGTTGGGAAAGATCAACTTTGTTGGAAAGTGGACCAAATTGCACTTGAGATGGGGCCAAGCTATAGAACTGAGGCTACGGTCCTATGCAGTCCGTGTTTTGACCTTCATTTGCAAACTTTATCATTGCATACACCAGCCATGTTCTGGCAGTTTTAGGGTGTAGCTTGCCTTAAGCTAATAAAGGTTTCCAGATAACATTGCTTAAAGATTTCAGTCAACACTTTATCGGGGTGGATAAATAGAATTAAGAGTAAGTATTCTTAATTCAAAATGCAATCAGTTGATCTGCAAAGTAAAGCAAATTACACTTCTTGACTGTGGATTTACAGTGTCCCTACTGGCAGGAAGCTTTGACCACAGAGAACTTTGATACCACTCAAGTGGGAATGATGTTTTACACCATTTTGTGAAGCTTTTTCTAACAAGTGTTTTCCAACTATTTCCATGATAAACATATTGTCAGTCCAACTTTAATAAATATATTTACACTGCTGATTTTGGAATACTGTCAGTAGGACAAATGTTAGATCTATTTGAGTACCAAGCTGTAATTCTGTGTGATTACCACTTGTGAGAAAATGGCTGAGTGTCCTTGAAACATTCAATTTGCCTAGACAATGGAGTTTGTGCACTGGGGAGTACATGGCTTATCCCAAGTACTATCACTTATATATAATGCTACTACTGACAGCTGAGAAAAAAAACAATTAATTCCACAGTACCAAGCTTTGTTCTGTCAGATCTCGGTTTCACAGGCAAACTCATCAGGAGACTGTGCATGTACTCCTTGAGTACTATTATTTTTACTCTAGAGCAAATGAGGTATCATCGTTTGAGGCCCAAGGCTCAAAATATCAGTCTCCACAAGGAACACTATCTCTCCTTTCAATCAACAGATATGGTCTTCCAAGCTTACAAATCCAATTCTATTCCCACAGCGCTGTTAAGTACAATTAATGCTACTGAAGTCTGTGGAATCAGTCAACACTAAAGAGCAAATTATAGTTAGGGAGGAAAAGTAGCATTCCTTAGAGGCATTTCTCTTTACTGTGCCTACAACTCTGCACAAGTTTTCTACTGGTTAGTAGAAGGGGAAATTCTTGATCTCAAATAGGTATCACTTCAAGCACTGAAGCCACCAGCTATTCTTGACTCCCATCTATGGTATAAACTCAAAAAAGCCATCAGGATAAGTCACGATACTGGCTCCGACCCTGATTACATAAACAAGAAGAACACATGGTTGCTCTAATAGCACGTATGGTTATTCTTTTGGTGTTCTTGTACTGCATTTTTATTGCTTTCAGATTTACTGCAAACAGATCAGGCATCTTGTTTGCTTAGACCTATGCTGGGTGAATTCAGTTCTCTGTTTGCTAGCTTTTGTATTTGGAAAGCTCTGTAGCCACTTTTTGCAATGACAGGTCCATTCCTGTCATAATCTTCTACTAAGCTGCTTATTAACAATATCACAAATGATCACTGCTTTAATTAGTGCCACTATTAATTGTGCATAACATTGCATTTTTACAGCTTTATCATATGATGATCAATGATCTCACCTTTGTTCCTGCAAACATACAATCTGTGACTTAAGTACGAACAGAAAATCAGCTACTGTCCATTTACATGACTAAAATAACCCCTGTTCTGAGAAGCTTGCTCCATAAAAAACATTAGAAATATATAATCAAATGTACCATGTTTTCATCTCTTTTCCTGAGGAGGGTGCAAGAAAGGGGGGGTCACCTTGTTTGACTCAATGAGAAATCAACCACTGTCCTGTTACCAGTAGCAAAGGGACAGTAAATTCTCTTGTTATTAAACTAACAGCTTGTTTTGTACCACAGATCTACTATTATTCAGAAGGACAGTCTTATTCCTATGGAGAGTTTAAGGACAGGATCACAGCTTCGACAAGTCCAGGGAACGCATCAATAACGATCTCCAACATGCAGCCCTCAGACACTGGTTCCTACACCTGTGAAGTTTTCAGCCCCCAGGATGATGCTGGACAGAGTCAAAAATCAGTGATTGTCAACGTGCTGGGTAAGTAACTTTCCTCTGTGCTGCTGTGTTGTCCTTTTCCTGCCTTTTTACAAGAACTGAGCTCACATCACAGCAGCAGGGGGAATAGCAGAGAAGTGATAAACAAGGCCCATGATGCAGAAAAAGGGCTCATTTATGTATTGACGCAGTTTTGCTCCGAGGCTTTGGAGGCAGAGAGAGCTTGTGGTGCCATCTAGCTTCCAGACAAAGCAGGTCTCGCCTGATCCCACTCGCAGCTGTGTTTACTTGGCCTGCAGTAAAATCCCATTCTCCCACAAGAGGCCTTTATATTCATCCTCCCCAAAAGCTACCTAAACAGGTAGCTGGAACTACCCAACTTCACTAGATTTTTGATGTCGGAAAAGAAGGGATACTGTTTCATTACAATAAGAAGCCCTTCTAGCCATAAGTGACAACTCCCCTGGGAAGCCATTGCTTTCAGCATAACCCAGGCCCAGCAAAGACCAGCACTGACTGAGGTCTAACGGCTGTGATGACCTGTGTGAGTGTGGGACAGGCAGCAGGACAGCCAAGGGTTCCACGACACCCTGTCCTCCAGAAGCTCTAGAAACTCAGTATTGAATGGAAATAAGATTAAATCTATTTTGAATTGAAGAAAACACTAGTTCAGCTGTGAGCAGGCTGCACAGAAGATGGAAAAAGAAGTGGAATGAGGTATCTTCCTTCCTAGTAAGAGAAAAGTTTGCCCTAACCCCATCTAAACATTGCTTTTGTACTAAGAATTCATACCTGATTGCAGTTACAAATCATAGCTGTATGCAAGCAAACTCAATATGATTTACCTATCTGCCATGGATAAGACAAAGACACGTGTAAATCCAATCTCTGACAGTCACATTTTCAAAGTACAATTACTAATCCTCATCTAAAATCCCCCAAAGAGTAAATCTCAGAACAATTAATTAAGAAACCATAGTATTCAAATAGAAATTCATTTATGCACATAAAATTTCACTGTGTTCATTGGTTGTATAGTTTCACTGATGTCACTCTACAGAACTACAACAGCACATTAGATGTAGGAAATGAAAAATTATAGCTCTAAGTAAAAGCATGTCTTTTGTGTATAAAATGAGAAAGCAGTATCCAAAGAGATTTTTTATTTTATTTTATTTTATTTTATTTTATTTTATTTTATTTTATTTTTTTTAATGTATTTCCTCCAAACCACAAGACACTGAAGTATCAGGCTTGACCCTCTCCTTTTAGATAGAAAAGCTCCTGTGGCCCTACAGGAAATGATGCTATGTGGCAGAAAATTACTCATGATGAACAGGGACTGACTCATCATTAGTTGATAGTTTTCATCACCTCCATAATACAACTTAGCATGTAGAAGGAAGACTGGATAATAGTACTAGGCTATGTATATACATTTAGTATGTTTAGTATTACTCAAATCTTTATAGATCTCTTGGCTAGATCTATAAACAAGCCTGTGCTCTCAGGTGGAACTCCGTAACTGGGGTTCAATTCTTTACTGCAGCAGCACAAGAACAGGTCTCAGTGTGGAAACCGCAGCCCTGGCCGTATACTCATGTGTCATTCTCATTGTTATTTTACAGTCAAACCCTCAAAGCCTTTCTGCAAAATAGAAGGAACGCCTGAAAAAGGCCATCTAATCTACCTCTTATGCAAGTGTGACCAAGGATTGCCTCACCCCACCTACCGCTGGTACAAAGTAGATGAGAACACCCTCACGCTGGTGACTGAACACTTCAGTACGTAACTACAGGACTACCACACCGCTCAGGAGTGCTGTCATAGTACCGGCTAGGACTTCACACCTTTTGTATCACATAGGGCAGTGAAACATACTTTCTCTTCTGATGCTCAATACCACAAATTCCTATTTTTACTTACCCAAATTGACCAATAGCTGTCACAAAGACCTAACTTGTTTGTTCTCTACTTTTTTTTTCCTATTTGTTTTAATAAAAAATGTGGCATGTTGAAGTCTATACCATTACATTGAATTGTTAAAATGGGAGAAATATTTATACCATTACATCTCGCTTCCCTTGAAATGAACATACATTCAAAATAGGTCAAATTGTCAATCAGTTGCTAAGAACTCAATCCTGAAAGTCTTCAGTATTCATTATCTTTTCATTTATGAAATTATACTGGCAATATTATCTATTTACAGAGTATTACAGATGTATTTGCACTGTAGGACATACTTCTCGCATTCTAATACACTCCTGCAGAGTCTACTCTGTAGTAATTTTTAAGGAAGCTATAAGTTTTTGATTCAAAGACTATTAAAAAAGTGAATGAAGGAAGGAATAGTATTTTCCACCTCTTAACAGTTCTTAGAATTACCAGCTATAGATAACCATTTGCCTCTGAAGCATATGAATGGCAGGCTGTAACTGTTCTCTCCCGTCACAGATCCAGACACTGGCATTCTGTACATTGGCAATCTCACTACCTTTGAAACAGGACATTACCGATGCATAGCCAGCAACATCATGGGGAACAGTACTTGTGAGCTCGACCTAACTTCAATGCGTAAGTGAAAGCAATCCCTTACACAATGTGTATGCTGCAGAAAAAATGCTGTAATATCCTTAAAATGAACATTTTTGGCAATACAAACAGCATGGGCATTGGAGAGCCACATTTGTGTGTAGATTTTTCATGTAACCAGTAACAGTAAATCAGTAAATTACATGGTTACTATAAGTAACCATGAGATATGTCCCCAAAATGGGTGCTCAATCATTCAGCGGTCTATAAAATGAAAATGGTAAGTCAGAGCTAGCAGCTGTACTGGAGACAGAAGTTTTCAGTGTTCACAAACAATCAGAGCATGCATTTTGTATCTCAATTGAACAACAGTGATAAAGACAACCTCCATTTCAGAATTTGTTTGAAAAGACTGAAGAGCAAAGGCTTTTCAACTACTGCCAAGGTTAACAGCCCAATACTTTCCTTACCGAGTCATAAATGTGGGGTTTTCTGGGGGTAAGGAGCTAACTATCAAGAAGAGAGGCAGTGGAGATCATAAAAGCACAGTTCTCTCTTTCCTAGAGCATCTTTGGTCTCCTCAAAGAACATTTTAGCCTTTAGCCTGTCAGACTGAGTGCCTTCTTTCTGCTGTAGCTTCCTCCACTGAATTTCTATAGGATTTTGCTGTAAAATTCAGGTAATCTTTCTTTATCTTTTTAAAATTTTCTTCTCCCTCCGCCCAGATTCTGACGGTAATATTGTTGCTGGAGCATTAATTGGAGCAATTCTGGCAGCTGTTATCATTTGTGCTATCGTCTGGGTCTTAACCAAAAAGGCAAGGACAAAGAAGTCATCAAGTAATGAAATGCAGTAAGAATTTGCTCGCTTGATTTTAAGACAATTATTTCTGTAAAGTACTGTTGATAAACCAGAGCTAAGGTAGAATGTAAATGTTGTAAACACTTATAGAAAAGTAAATCATACAATGCTTGGGAAAACTTCCACAGTGAGATTTTTATTTTTTTTTTTGACTTTTAAACTGTTGCTCTTGTAACACAGGTTACCATTACCCTCTTCCTTGTTTACATGCAGTTACCATCTAGCAGTTCCTAAAATAGTGATTTAGAAGTTTTTAAACAAAACAAGTTGAAAAATTTGGAAAAATGGTGTTTAAAATGTAAAAGTTAACGGTGGTTGTTAATAGTACGTGGATGAAATAATAAAAAAGGAATAGCAACTAAGGGTTTCCTCAGCAAACTAACTGACTGACAACTAGATATGAGCATGGGCTATGGGACACATGCTGAAGATGCTCTAAGGAGATACTCAAATGGAAGCAGACACAAAGATTTACAAACAGAATGGAGCACAAAATGTCCATTTTGATCCTGCCCTGGAGCTGATTTTTCCTGTGCTTTGGTCACTCATTTGTCTCTTAAATTGCCAAATCTTCAGGATAAAGATAATTTCACATGCTACACGAGCTGCATGTGGCCCCATGATGTTAAATGCTAAACACACAGCTGAGCCTGAAAAGATTGTCATCTGGACGCTGCCCTGGAGCAGAGCTCTCAGACTTCCTGAAGGGACTGGTGCTAACCCAGACCAGTGGCCAGTTGCTCACTCATGTACATCATTTCTGCTTTGAACTGAAGCTGCTTTAACATATAGGTTTGTGCTTGGATTCTATTCTATCTCACTATGTGGAATTAATCCACTCATATCTAATGTTTTTTACATGTGAAAGTACTTCAACATTGAAAGTTGTATTGTTTTGATGAGATGAATGGAATTCATTTGTTACTAAAAATATTTTTCTAGATGTCAGTCTCTTCAAAGCTTTTTTTCTGACTGCACCCTATTTTTATGCATTTCAAAGGAACCCCAGATCTGCATGCAATTTCCCTGAAAGCTCACATTAACCAGTATGTTTTGCTATCCTTTCTCAGACACTGTCCAACAGCATTCAGTTTCTCATTCTCCCTTCATGACCTGGCAGTTAAACACATAAAAAATTATTACTTTTTTCTAATAGTATAGCTGTTAAAACTAGTGATGCAGACCACTAGAACTGTCAGTCTTTGCAGTGATTTTATAATTTCTCAGGTGCTTTCATGAAAGAATAATAATAATATGGGGGCTACTGTTCAGATGAAAAAGCTACAAAATTCATTCTTTCAAAAGACTCTAGAGTAGGCAGGACATCAACGTATGAAATCACAATCTTCCTCCTGTCTTCCTGCAGAATAATGGCTCAGAAACATTCCAATGCAGAGTATGCTCAGGTACCTAATGAAGAAAATACACCTGCAACCACAGTTCTACCAAGCAATGTGACAAGTGAGCAACCTAGTGCTGATGAAGCAGCAGCGTCTGAAACACCAGAAAATGATGAGAAGCATGAAATGCAGCAAGAAGAAACAGCCTAAAGTTCATTTTAATACAGTTTTCCTCATTGGCTTTGGATCACATTATTAAAAAAAAACAAAAAACAAAAAACATCACTGAATTAACATAGCATTGTAGCTAAACTCATTTGTATTGTGAACCACTGGACTGGAGGTTGAAAATGATGTTACAGACGTACTTCGTGAATAGCAGATTTGGCCTTTAAGGTTAACCACATTTAACTTATTATCTAGTTAAACATAAATGTAATTATGAAAAGGCTACCATCTGCAATCATCCAATCTAGTTTGCAAAGCTAATCAGAAAGCGGTCACAATCTTTGGAGAAAGTAAGAACTTCCCAGTCAATTAAAAGAAAGCTGTGTGCGTCCATGCAGTTCTGAATCACAGCAGCCTTCTCCACACAGCGTTTCCTGTGCACTGAGATCCACCATCACAGCCATTACATTGCTGTGTTTAAAAGATCTGGTTTTGTACTTCAGAAGTACAATCAAGCTTCATCAGAGTGCAAAAACAGATTTAAAGACTTGAACCACTGAAATCTTCTAAGTCTGAATTCCACATGTTTTACTCTGTTACCAAACATGGGGTACTACTACGTTAGCAATGACCTTCTGACTTTAAGGTTCCCAAGACATCAGTGTTCCTGAGCTGTGCTTTTCAGCAGTTCTGGTTTTCAGTTTAATGGGGTTAGCAATTGGGTACCTACTTCAGACCTCAGCCAACTGGTTTCCAGACAATGGGAGCTGGAAACTCAGATCCTTTATCAAATCTAGGCACACAGGGCAGCAGATTCCCCATCAAAAGCAGATGTATCTGCTTTCAAACCTCAGAAATGAATACTGCCAGCTATAAACACATCAGCTTCCTCTGCCTGATATGACTTAACAACAAAGTCACGCTACTACTCTTCTGATCTCTTTAGCCCAGTATAACTTTGTCCATTTCTGCTTTCAGAAGAGCTGGAGGACAAAGGGATTCCGGTTCAGGTTTGTTCAAGGAACAGACACTCAGACTCAGCAGCTCCCTCATGTTCGACATGAAGCAGATACTCCTGGAAATAAGGAGACGCTGCTTTCAGTCTTGTGCACTGCAGAGAAACATATCTGACTGAGGGATCTGCTGTGTTTGGGAATTTAAGTCTCCTATTGGATCTATTATTCATAAATCCTTTGGTGACTGTTCCTAGCCTGTAACTATTAGTTAAATGCCTCATTCATCTTTCAAACAGATGAGATAAAGATACAACTATGCTAAAATTTTCCTTTTTAGTTGCTACAGCTAAGTACCTTCACCAACATGTAAGGCATGAGGTCCTGCTGAAGATTCAGGTTGAATCATAAAACGGAACTGTATTCATTGTTCTTTCCACACAGTTCTGTAGCTTTCAAGATACGCGTGTTCCAGCCTTTAGCCTCATTCTAGAGGATGAAAGCACTTACAATATTCTGCTAACACTCTTTTGGCTAAGAACTGCTCCTGATATAACACACATCAAACCCTTACTCACGCCAACACTGCCTCATTCTATAAGCGGATCTATACCCTCATTTCTTTCCAAAATACCCAGCCTAAGTCACAACCTGTACATATGCTTCTTCTTAATCAGGTGCATCTTTTATTAAATCTCGGATTTTACTATGCAAAATCTGCAAACTCTAACCATGCAATTAGCTTTAGAGGCTTCATTAGTATTTTTTAGATTCGCACCCGCACAGTTTCACAGGCATGCAACAACCTGTCACTGAGCATGATCAGTAACAGCAGGAGTGCCATGTGGGTGCCATTTCTTACCAATAATGATGCGTAATGAGGTAATTCAAATGAATGATTGGTCCAAGGAAGCTCATTCCTTGGCTGACGCTAGCATTGATTTTGAATAGCTTTTCCTCAGATGCTCAAAGGCCTTTTTCTACTCTTGTATTTCATGGATGAATACACACAACTCTCTTCATAGCTGTGCTAGTTCTAAAGTAACCTCCTGCATCGTGTCAATTATATTTTTGTTATTTGTATACATTTCAGGTCTCCATGATACCAATGTGATTGCATGGGCAAAAGGGAGGAAATACATTATGTGGCCAGTATCATCAGTTTTCCTCATCTCTACACATTTCTCTGCATTTATTCCTCATACAACTCACCAGAGTACACCAGGAGCTTATTCTGGTGACTGTGTATTAGCTGTACAATGTAATTGCAGAGTTCCTAGACATTTGCTAAAAAGTAGAACTTGCTCAAGTTATGTTAATGCTTTATATAAAACAAAGGACGGAAGGTCTTGATGAACGACCCCTCCCTTACTTCTACCCAGCACACTGCAATAGTTAAAAAACAATCCAACAAAACAAAAACCCAAAGAAACAAACGGAAAAAAGCAGAACAGATTGCTGGGGCTAAGGAAAATAACAAATACATTTGTTTGGGGTTTCCTAATACAGAAATGTTTCTGAAGCTTTCTCGCAGATGTTTGTCCTCATTATGAAGTTTCTCTTGTGTAAAATAACTTATAATAAAGAACAGGGCACTGTCTGTAGCTTTCCAGTGATACTTTTGGCAAAGCTCAAGCCAAAATAGATACTGATGCATGGCATGTAGCTCAAAAACCCTGCAGAGCTATGCAGAATGCAGTCTTTCAGAATTTGCCTTGGATGTTCCAAAAGTCTTTCCTGCACTGACCATTTGTCTCCTCCTGAGGGAGCAAGGATCATTGCCATGGAAAGCAGTTATTAAGCCAACATTCAAGTCATCATCCAGGGATGTGGATTTACAGAGCTACAGAACTGGGGCAGTTTTAGATGTTTTTCTTTATTTCTTTTCTATACAAAGATCAAGGACCAACACAGAACTGTATCTTCAGCTTTTCTCAATTCAAGTTTTCAGCAGCATCTGCATAACACGTAAGAAACAACATTTACTCAGTCAAGTTTCTGCTTCTAACAAGGCCTGCAGAGCCAGGGGTTACTGCAAAAGCAAGCTTCTGCCACTGCTCACACCTGGTATTCTCAATGAAATTTAACCTACATTTTTCTTTCTAGGATAGAGTAAGTAATTGGTAAAGATACCTCTTTAGTTTTAAGTTTCTGTCCTACTCATCAAAATGAAGTGCAAGAACTTAATTCCTATCAAGTACTGTAGGAACTGTCACCTTCTGCTTCAGCACTTCCTTGCAGCTGAAAAAAAAACAACACACCCCATTCTATCTCCATACGGTTGAAGAGATGGCAGGCTTTCAGCTGACTTGCTCATTTTGTCCCATGCACAAAAGCTATTTTGGAAATACTGGTTTTGTTACACAAGTTTAATAAAGTTTTATAACATCAAAGATTGCTCTTTAAGACAGTGTCTTTATTTCATAGAACTTCATCAGCATGATTTGTTCAGAAACTCACCCACCAGTGCTACAACAGACCTTACCAACGTCAGAACAGGATGCTGAAGCCCAGATCTTTTCTCTCTGTGCAGTTTTCCAGCCAGTCTGCCCCAAGCCTGTAGCACTGCATGGGACTGTTGTGGCCAACAGTCTTGGTGTCCAAGTCCTACCTGCACATACAATTGGTCTCAGCCCAGTGAACAGCCTGCCCAGATCCCACCGTAGAGTCTTCCTACTCTCAGGCAGATCCACAATTCCTCCCAACTTGGTGTCACTCACTGGAGGTGCACCCCAACCCCTCGTTCAGATCATCAACAAAGATATTACACAGGGCCAGCCCTGGTACTGACTCTGGGAAACACCACTCATGACCAGCTGCCAGCTGGATTTAACTCCGTTCACTGCCCTCTGGGTCCAGCTGTCCAGCCAGCTTTTTTCATTTTGCAGTAAGTGTTCTCACCTCTATTGCTAAATGCTCAAATACTGAATTTAATTCCAATCACATGAAAAAGCGACACACAAGAAAAGAAAATCCCAACCTCCCCCACATCAATTCAATCAGGGATTACCTGTACAAAATTAAGGGATAAATGAGTTAGTGACAAGCCCACAGAAGTTCTCAATGATCCCTATTAAAAAGCAGAGGATGTCTTTAATCCTCTCCTGGCCAAACAAACCCTTACACAATTGCAATCATCACAGAAGTTGCTAGGTTTTTTGTTTGTTTTTTTTAATATCCTACATGTAAAGATGCTTGCTTTGCATTTTTTAAGAATTCAGCAGGAAATCACCTTACAATCACACTTAATCCCTGAAATTATTACCTGAAGCACAGAGAGCAGGAATACCATTTTGAGACTCCCAAAGTTGTTTGAAAGAAATAATCCTAAACTGGACTGCAACACAGAAGGAATAACCTAAAGTATACAGATCATACAGTCAACTGAAACAAAACGGCAAGATATCAAAAATACACCAAAAGTAGTAAACTGTTTAATCAACAGGAAGTACAAATGACTGGCAGTATACTTTGAGCAAACCTAGAGAGAAGACAGTAGAGTACCATGCTGATGCTCACATATGACATCCTTGTTGAACTATAGAAATACGAGGTTGGCAATCTTAAACAAAGCACAAAAGAGGAGACAGCCAGGCCAGAAGGCCCCACTAGCCCTCTGCCATTCTTTTAAGTATGGCTCCCAGGCCACCCTTTGCCACTTTCAGTGGGGTCAGCTCTTCTTTATTCTCAATGTGAATACTTGCACCATTAGACACCAGCAGCTTTGCCTCATCCACTCTCTCTTCATCGCAGGCTAAATGACTGCAATAAAAACAAGAAACCCACAGCCACTTTTAAGTAGTCCAAGCTTATGAAGAGCAATAATTACGCCTTGTCAAAACAAGAGCAAAACAAGAATGTTGTGGGGAACGAGGGGAGAGAAATCCTACAAAAACAAAACCACACATGATCGACCACCTACAAAGACTTCAAAGCCTTGCTCTGCAGTCAGCAAAGATAAGGAGCACAAAATCCATAGTGAAATTGGAAAACAGTAATCTCTATTTGAATCAAAAGCAATAAAATAAATCGTAAAGAATTACTGTAAACACAGCAAGTGCTTTTTTTTCAATTTAGCATCCTACCCTGAAAATAAATGCATATGTTCTACAATAAACTGTGTTTTATGTATAGCAAAAATACCCTGCTCAATCTTATTCATGGAAAAATCTTGATTCCAATGCAACAAGACAGGTTTCTGACACCAACTTCAAAGCAGCTAAGGTTTCACTCTTACAGATTCAAACTGCTCTCTGAGGCAATAACAAACATTGGACTGGTTATACTTAAATTGCATGTCATTTTCCATAGAGAAGTGAGGAAAATTTCCAAAATTAGTTCTTACTTGGCAGGCCAGAGCAGGCAGCCTACAAGACCAGTTCCTTATGACTTTGATGTTATTAGCACGCTTTCTACCCCCTAGTGGAAACGGAATGCATTCCAAGTTATTACAAAAGGTGTTCTATATTTTATAATAGATGTAGTAACTAAAGTATGGGTGTACAGACACTCTTATGCAAAACACTGATTATTATTTTCTAAAATCTTTTTAAATTACACGGGGATGTGACACAAAGAAGTATTCTGAGGCTTCCTAAAGTTAAAAAGCAAATTTGAAGTGATGGAGCTTCATTTCATGGAAATTATGCTATACCCAAACCAAACATAAAGAAACCCCAAACCAACAAATAAACAAAATCACTTACAGGGGAGTGTTCCCTTCTGAGTCCTGTATGTTAACAGATGCATTGTGCCGCAGAAGAATCTGTATCATTTTTAGGTTGCCTTTCGCTGCTGCTCTATGCAATGGGGTAGATTCAAAATGATCTGTTGCATCTGGATCAGCTCCATTCTCTAACAGCATGACTGCAATCTGAAGGCATAGGAAGAGAAAAAGGGGGAAAAAAACTGAAGAAAAGTTCATATAACCAAACACTTTTTCTGACGGCAACACCAACTCCAGCAGCACCGGCAGCCGTACCTCCTGCTTATTTTTGGAGGCTGCGTAGTGCAGGGGCGTGCAGCCATTCTGATTGACAGCATTGATGGGAGCCCCTTTGTCAATGAGGGCCTTCACGATCTCATCGCGGCCCGCCGATGCAGCAATGTGCAAGGGAGTCCAACCAGCCTGCAGAGGCAAGCACAGAAGTTATAACAGCAAAGACGTCACACAAGAAAACATAACCCCAGTGCAGAGCAGACTGCTCACCCGTCACACCGCACCTAGCTGTAGCACTTGGCATTACTGTCGGCAGGCAGACAAGTCGTAGGCCCGCTCACAGCTCCGCACTCAGCCCCGACAGAAGCCGCAGCCGCGCAGCAGAAACCACTTAGCTCAGCTGCGCGCGGCACCGCAGGGCACCTCCAGCACCAACAGCAGCGCTTACAGAAGATTTTTTTTAAGAATAACAGAAATGGCTGAAAATCGTATCCAAATTTTTGCCCCGGGCCGCCTCACTCACGTCGTCCTTCTCGCCGACGGGCACGCCGAGCCCCAGCAGGAGATCCGCCACGGCCGTATGTCCCGCCGAACAGGCCCAGTGCAGCGCGGTGCGGCGGTCCTGTGGAGAGGGAGCGGCGGTCAGCGGGCCCCGGGCCGCGCGGTTGCCCCGAGGAGACCCGCCCCCGCCGCGGCGCGCTCGACCGGCTGACCTGGTCGGTGGCGGTGGCAAGGGCCCTGTCACGCAGCAGCTGGGCGCGCAGCTCCTCCAGGCGCCCGGCGTAGGCCAGGTTGCAGACCTCGACGTTGGACACCGCGCCCTCCATGCCGGCCGGCAGCCCGCCCCACCGACAGGGCGGCGCCCCGCCCCGCGGGCCTGCCAATCAGCGGGGCGCCGTGCCGAATTCACCGATCGCGTCCGTAGGCCGCCTCCGCGCCGCGGGGATTGCCGGGATTTGTAGTCCGCCTGGCGGGACGCGGCGCGCCGCCGTTCTGCGGCGGAACTACAGCTCCCGGAGCGCCCCGCGCGGCCTCCGCGTCGGACCTCCGCGTCGGGCCGAGGAGGAGGATGGTGACGGCGGGAGGATGGAGTCAGGTGAGGGGCGGCGGGACGGGGCCGCGGGGCGAGGGGAAGCGGCGGGATCGGGGCGAGCCGCGCGCAGCGGGATCGCTGAGGTAAACCCAGCCGGCCTCGGCGCGAGGCCCGCGCCTCGGGGCGGGACGTCGGGGCCTTCCGGCCGGGGCGGGAGCCGGGCACGGCGCCGTCGGCTCCGGGAAGCGCGGTCCGCGAGGGCTTGCCGGGAGGATCCGGGAGCTGCTGTCCAGCCGTGCGGGCGGGGCGGCTGTGTGGCAGCTGCGGGCGCTGTGCCGCTCTCACGCGGCGCCGTCGTTCTTCCTGCGTGAGGAGCGGCGTAGGATCGCGTCTGCTTCGGCTTCACGCTTGCGGTCGGCGCTGTTTCTTCAGGTTGACGTCTGAAAGACAACGACCGAGGGGCATTTTTACTCTTCCAACGAGCCCCGCTTTAGTCATGAAAGAAAAAGAAAAAAAAAAACCAAAACCCTGCAGCGATCGGACTTCCTTCTCTAATCGGTATTAATTACCGTTAGCCCGTGACGCAGGCAGACCCTCCTCCCCTCCCTCCCTCCGCAGCCGGGCCGTGCGGCGGCAGCCATGTCGTGCTGTCGGAGCGGGGCGGGGGCTGAGCTGCCCTGTTGTACTCAGTTCTGTCCAGGTATGAAAACCAGATCACTATTCTGTCGGAATACTTAGAAGAATTTCCCGACACCGATGAGCCGGTGTGGATTCTGGGAAGGCGGCACCACCTGAATGAAGGTATCTCTAACGTGAAGACTCTTCTGTGACATGCTGGTTGTGGTGCAGCAGCAGCTCCTCCCTGGAAACAAAACCCCCAGCTGTAGGTAGTGGTCCCCTTGTCGCTGTCTGTCACTGCTGGTGCAGAGACTGCACGACTGGCAGAGATGTGAGTTCGGTCCCTGCCCATCACCAGGCGCTTCAGAAATTAAAACAAATCTGCAGGGAATGGTTGGTATTGCTGATGTTATTTACCCTCGAGGGGAGCTGTCTGTCAGCTGTAAAGTGAGATTTCAAAATCATCAGCACAATAAAAAATAATAATCTGAGGCGTGTGCTGTAATTTGGTGAAAAGCAACGTTAGCTTTAGCGATTCTATATGATTCAGAACTGAGTGTTGCTCCTTGGGGAGGGGACAAGGGCGTAACCCTGTGTTACATGTCAGTGGTAGCAGCTGTTATTGCAGCCATGGTATTGGGACAGCCAAGGGTCCTGTGCTCAGCCTTGGTGGGCTGAGAGATCCCTTGAAAGGCCAGTGGGTCTGAGCACAGCTCAGAGAGAAAGCAGCAGGTAAGAGCTTAAGAAATCTTTGTGAGCCTTTGGGAGAATTCTGTAAGTGTATATTTAAAAAAAAAAAAAGAAAAAAGAAAAAAAGAAGAGACAAGAAAGAATTAATTAAGTCAGGTGGGACTTTCAAGAAATAACAGTGTATTGGGTTTGGAAGTGATGCATAATTCTATGCTGTTTGGCACGTAGAAATTTTTCACCTTAACTTGCTTTACCAGTTCTTTCCTAAGGACGTAGTTCTCCATAGCATTTCATTCAAGCTAGACAGAATCATTCCAAACACCTTTTACAACTTCATTGCCTGGTAATTATTTCATTCTTAACAATCCAACTTTAATTAAAAGTCTACAATAGTTCTCAGGTTTAAAAGGCTAAAAAAGCATCTAAGTATTAAAGACCTTATATGTAGAAGTTAACAGGAGTCATCTGTGAACACTTTATATAGGCTATGTAGGAATGACTGGAATTCTCCGGTTCTAAAAGTTTATTTCTTTCCTTTTAAAAACATTCCAGACAAATCTAAGTTACTGTTGGATGTCAGTGCTCGTCTCTGGTTTACGTATAGAAGGAAGTTTTCTCCTATTGGTGAGTATACTGCAGACCTGTTGCCTCATTAGAATTAAATAGCAGGAGTAGGGATGGCCTCATGGACTGACAAATGATTTTTACGTTATTACGTTTTAAGCACTGTTGTAATTGTTTATTCAAACAGCATATTGAAGTTATTAAAATCTATGTGTGCTTACACCTGCACGTAATCAGGTGCTCATGTTTGTACAGCACGCAGTGCATATCTGTGAGTGTTGTTGAAGAGTGCAGAGTAAGTGCACAAGGATACATAAACCTTATTTGTGCTGTGTAGAGATTAGAGCAGCAGTGTGGAAATAAAAGCATTGCATCCACAGGACAGTTACTGCACATTTCAGCAGACCTAACTGGGCTCTTACACTCTGACAGTTTCTCTGTGGTTCTGCCTCCAGTTCAAAGCCCGTATTAATTGTGATGAACCTTCCTAATAGGAGGCACCGGTCCTTCGTCTGACGCTGGCTGGGGATGTATGCTGAGATGTGGGCAGATGATGCTGGCACAGGCACTGATCTGCAGGCATTTAGGAAGAGGTGTGTACTGCTTCTGAGTGAACATCTGTATTGTCTGGAGACCACGTTCCTTCAGTGTGTGTGTGTGTGTGTGTGTAGTATTCCATAAAAGCACAAAACCCAGATTTATTAATGAGACCTTATTTGATGCTTTGGTAAAAGTTACTGATGAATTAGTCTTGTCTGACTGGGTGAAATCATAGCAGCTTTAAGCAGGGAAATAGAGAGAACAAGCAGGGAATCCTGCTGCTCTCCTTAACTAAGGAAACTGCCCCTAGTAGAAGCAGAAGCAGACATGGCAGAGCTGTTGTGGATTTGCTGTGTGAGAGCACTTTCCAGTATGGACCTTTTTTGTTATTTGATGTATGCCTACAAATCTCACAAGATTTAAATAGAGCACGTGGTTTTAAATTACCTTGGAAGCTCACAGGTAATGTGAGCAGTAGTACAGCAGTAGCTCTCAGTGCTCAGCAGCCATCAGTCAGAATAAGTCTGCAGTTGATGACATCTTTGCCATTTAGCCTATGATGATGAAGGACAGCTTAAAGGAAATAGCAAAGTGTGAGTTCTAGACACTCTCAACAAAATGTAAATTTTAGAGATGAATTGTATGCAGGTCGCTCTGAAAGTAATGCCTCCTGTTTATTTCCACGTGGTGTGCTCACACCCACTGTTTGGTCTCCAGAGACATTCAGCAAGTCTCAATGAATGACTGGATGCCATTTTTTTTCTGCATGGAAGAATTCAGTCCCACCCCTTTGCTTCATCCTCACTTCCATGTCAGATGCCATGCTGTCACACGGCAGCAAAATGGAATGGGATATTGGTGGGAATCATGGAATCATTCAGGTTGGAGAAAACCTCTCAGATCGCCAAGTCTGACATCATAAAATGGGAGGCGTTGCTTTCAGAGCAGCCCTCGTGGATTACTCTTGTACCACCTGGCTTTGTGGCTCACTACTCTCCAGAAATTTGATCAGGATAATGGAAAATTTTGTTTTTTTAATCTTTGTGTTTCCTCTCAGACTGGCAATGGGAAAAACACAAAGAACAACCAGAAGAATATCACAGAATCCTCCGATGCTTTCTAGACAGGAAGGATTGCTGTTATTCCATCCACCAGATGGGTAAGAACAGACTTTCTGTTTCTTTTTCTACTGAAATTCCTACTGTACTGAAACTTAATAATTTGAAATCTGTTAATTCATAACTCTAAGTGGTGGCTATGAAGGCAGTGTGTATTTAGATATAAAAATGAATGTAGATGGCTATGGGGTATAATGGCACAGAAATGCAATTCACTGAGACTAAATAAATGCACATGCTAGAATCTGTCCCCTGATAAACTATGTAAGCCTTGGGTACCAGGGTCAGTAATATTAGAATAGACAGTTATGGAGCTTATTGATGTAATCTGTAATAATTTGTAATAATTATTTATAAATCTTACTGTTGTTCAGAAACTTTATTAAAGGAACTGCCAGTACTTGAAGGGAGCTTATAAGCAGGAGGGTGACTGGCTGATAGTCGGAACAGGGAATGGCTTTAAACTAAAATTCTTCATTCTGAGAGGGCAGTGAGGCCCTGGCACTGCTGCTCAGAGCTGTGGGTGCCCCATCCCTGGAGGTGCCCAAGGCCACACTGGATGGGGCCCTGAGCAGCCTGGGGGGGAGGGCAGCCAGCCCACAGCACAGCTTGGAGCTTGATGGCCTTTAAGGTCCCTTCCAACCCAAGCATTCTGTGGCTTTATGGTTCCATGAACTGACAACAGGAAGGGTTTGAAAAAAGTGTAGGTTGAGAAAATAATTGTTATTGCTAAATACAGTTTGCAGTTACTCAAAACTTCTTCTTTAACCAAGGCATTGAATACTTTTTGTTATTGGATTCTTTGTGATCTCTCTTTTCTTCTGTGTTTGCGGTTTGTTTTTTTCCCCTTCACAAAAACAGCACAGATGGGTGTTGGAGAGGGGAAATCGATTGGAGAGTGGTTTGGACCAAATACAGTTGCTCAAGTATTAAAGTAAGTCAGATCTACCAGCTCATTCAGAATGTATTCCCTCAGGGCACCTGGCTCAGAGATCAGGATAAGGCCCAGGCAGGGTTTTAAAGGCTGCATCTGCCTGTCTCAGAATCAGGGATACATTTACTGTGTGTTTACAAGTGCAACGTGGGATACGGTGGGCAGAAACTGAATTGGGAATGGGTGAGCTCTAGATTTTAGTGCAGTGAGAGCCTGGAAAAGAGAACCTTGAAGTTGTTCCCAGCTGCTCTGCTGCCTGTGTGCCCTAATCAGTAGCCACCACAGATGTCTGCTTCTTTCTGCATAGAGGCACAGATTTAGCTGGTCAGGAGCTCTACCAGGTAGGTTAGGCTGGCGGTGTGAAACCTCAGAGAGAAGCCAGCTGGGCCAAGGGGGAACTGAACTGCAATTGCTCATTTTCTGGGGAGCAGTTGTGCCAACCACAAAAGATGGGGCAGCTCCTCAGAGTCTCGAAGTCTTAGAAGAGCTGGCTTTGCCCAGTTCTTGGAGGGATAAGGGGGATATGTAACCTGACATTGAGGCTGCAGGTCTTCAGTGCTCAGCAGCAGTTCTTTGCAGCCTTGGGACAGGAACGTGTTCTGGAGAAAGGGAGGAGTTGAAGCACACTCTGAACCCCAGCACTTCTCACTGATAGGTTCTTCATGGGTTAGTGCTCACATCTGGGTTTTTCTGGCTTATTTCAAACAGCTGAGTCTGCCTGTGCAGTTTCAGGCTGTAGCTCCCTTTCCCAGAGGTCTGGATTTCACACAATGAACAGAAATGAACAGAAACCTCTGTATCCCACCTAACTTTTGGATGCCCGGATTCCTTTAGCTTTTAATGTCCAATTCTACTTTGCACACACACACACAAATAGTTCCACTGAATTCAGTAGAACTTATTATGCAAAAATTAATATGCAAAGCTGGCAAAGGAATTCCTTCCTTTTCTGGACGATGACAGACCCGATGGGCAAGATTCCATGGCGTAGGCTGTTAAATGCAATACAAAGTAGCAAACTTAATTACGTGGTTGAGCTGTTACTGCAGCTGGCAATGAGACAAAACAGTTTTCACATTGTACAGTGTATATGCTTTTCCTGGTACCACTCAGTATCTATTTTTCCGAATATATTAAATGTTTAATATTCAAAGATTACTCATTATTGCACCAAGACTTTCAAAAATCCAACAAGTTTGCTTTTCCAAAGGAGAAAACTTCTAATTACTCAAGAATCACCTGTTTTTTCTGAGTGTAAGCAACTTCTTGGGCTAACCAGGTCATGTTAATTTGTTCTCTAGGAAGCTCGCTTTATTTGATGAATGGAATTCATTAGCTGTTTATGTATCTATGGACAACACAGTGGTCATTGAAGACATCAGTAAGTGAAACATCAGTACTCCTGTAGCTGTTTCTGATAAGACTTCATTTTCCCAAATGTATCAAAACATGAAGAAAAACTTCAGGGCCACCTGTATTCCTTCCTGGTGTAAGAAAAGGGATAAAAAAATCACAAACTCAAGTTTGCGTGTCCAAAACTAAAGCCACTGTGCAGCTGGGGAGAAGACAAAGATGGTCTGTGCTATCTAAACTCTTAGCCCAGAGATGGAATAAGGTTGCAGCTTATGTAAATTGGTTTTAATGCAGGGTTTGTGAAAGAGTTGTGCTTTTTGTAGGCAAAAAAAGAAAGCAGCAGCAGATCCTAGCACTGAGAAATGCACGGCCGTGCTTAATTCACAGTCCTAAGAAAGGTGGATTCACAAGCGAAGCTTAACCACAGTCCACTTCTGCTTCAGTCCCTGTTTCCTTTATGCTCACATCGCTGGGTGCAAAGAGTTCCTCCAGGAGTTCCTGACGTCATCATCTCTGCCGTTTCAGTTCTGTGATGTTTTACGGACAGGTCTTGAGCATATTAGTAATACCAACAGTAACTGTCATAAATGTCAGGCTTAAATTTTCATCTCCCAGTCATCGGTGCAGTGTCTCACTCCGATGTGCCAGCACAGACTGGCTGCTAGAATTACTTCCGCTAAACAGCTACAATTAATTTCCATGCCCTGCTCATTTTATCTTGGGAGCTCTGTGAAGATCTCTGGCACAGCAGCCTAATTTATCTCAGAGAGGAAGATGTACTTTGTGTTCCTTTGTGCACCGACTGATTTCTGGTTTTGTTCCCACAGAGAAGATGTGCTGGTCCCCTCCCCAGAGCAGCAGCACAGCCCACAGCAGTGCACATTTGCACAGAAGTGCTCTTGGCCGGAACAGGAACACAGCAGGACTCTGCACAGGCTGGAAGCCCCTCTTGCTTATTATACCTCTACGACTAGGGATAAATCACATAAATCCAGTATATATTGATGCATTTAAAGTAAGTTTTTTTTCCCCAATGAACGGGTTGTTATCGTCAAATAAGTTCAAGTATCCGTCAGATCAGTAAACAAATCAACTATAATTTCCTTTTCTTCCCTTTGAATTCCTAGGAATGCTTTAAGATGCCACAGTCTTTGGGAGCATTAGGAGGGAAACCAAATAATGCCTATTATTTCATAGGATTTTTAGGTAAGGAAAAAGGGAAACTTACTCAAAATATGCAGATGATCAAAAGAGAAATTTCTGGGGGGAGAGCGCATGCGGTTTAATTATGAATCTCTAAAGTAAAGAAACGTCAGAGTACAGTCAAAGAGATGAAGAAACGTACCTGAAGGATTTCAGCAACAGCATGATGTGTTCCTTTACAGAAGCAGAAAGGTAACAGCAAAGCTGGGTGCAAAAGGAAGTAATGACAGGCAAAAACAGCACAGCGGTGCCGGTAGCATTCGACAAGTATATTGGGCAACTGTCACTTCTCTCATTCTCTTGTATTTCAAATGTGTTCTGATAGTGGTGTCTTTTCCACCTTTTTGCAGATCTTCTTGTATCATTTTTAATTGTTGTAAATACAGTCATCCAGATTTTGGCCCATAGTTTTATGGACCTTTTGTTCTTTTGTAAAACCTGAGCTGTTTTAGGCATTTTTGTTCCAATTTCTGAATGAATGCCTAATGGGATTACAGATTTAATTTCTGGCCATCCTGTATCTTTTGATCTTGGAATGTTAGGGATTACAGCAGTTGAGTTTCAAAAAAAAGAAAGAACTGGATCTCACATGGGAAAAGGAAAGTATGTGAGAAAGGTAGAACAAACCAACCAGAAAATCTGAGTAATAGGTCACAATAGGAAGTTACAGTAAATGTCCTGTGGAAACATTGTGCCTAAGCTTTTTGATTCTCCTCAGGAATCCCTAAACAGAAGACCTGGATAAATTGTCACCGCAGTCAGTGTTAACTTAGTGCTCATTAAAGTCACTTGTTTGTTTTCAACATATGGGTGTCATCCATACAGGCAATGAGCTGATCTATTTGGACCCTCACACCACCCAAAGCTTTGTAGATTCAGAAGAGAACGGCACAGTTGATGACCAGAGCTTCCACTGCCAGCAAGCCCCCCACAGAATGAAGATCATGAATTTGGACCCTTCAGTAGCTTTAGTAGGTGTTAGAAAGTAACAAACGCATGTATTTTATTTCAAACTAAGGGCAAGAAGTGTTTCTTGAATAGGATTGAGATCACAAAGCTGTCTTTTATCAACACGTAGCATCAAGATCACATAGCTGCTTCTTCAACACATAGCTGTCTCTACCTTAACTACATAGGATGCATTAATCTCAGGTCACACAGGCACTGTCTGTCTGCATGGCAGGGAGCTACCTTCAGTTTCTTTGCTGAATGCATTTACTGTGTGCAAGCAGCATGTGTGTAGTGGTTAAAGGAATGGAATCAGGCTTACTTGTTTTATTCTGTTGCTGTCTTATAAGCTTGGTCACTCTGGCCAAGTTATTCATTACATCTTAATATAAATATCTGTCAATGGAATTATTTGTAAAGTACCCAACATACATTACAGAGTTCTGTAGGCACCTGTTGTATCTGAAGAAATGAAATGTGACCCCGTGCCGTTATCCTCTGGTGGGGATTTGGCAGTTGTCACCTATGAGATGTGTGGCCATAGCTTTAAACAAGACACCAGCGCCTTTCAGTCACTGACATACTGCTGTTATTACTGCTACTTCTAGAAAGTATTTTCATTTTTGTAAAATACTTACCTATGTAACTCTGCAACATCTGGAAAAATGCAGTGAGCCAGACAAAGGCAGAATGAAGAACAAGTATTTCCAGCACAGGTACCATACGGAAAGTGGTCCTTAGGTTGTTCTTTATGTGAGGCTGATGCCTGGGCTGTTGGAGCTGGCTGTGGCTCCATGACAGCACACAGCAGCTGCTGCATGTTTTTGATGGACTGGTTTGCTGGGGTTTGCAGGGCCTTGTGCCACTCTTGGGGTCTTGCCCTGAACTGCCACATCTTTGGGGTCTTTCGTTGAGTGGCCATAGGGGGAATCAGCATAGCAGCATATTGCTGCTCACACTGCTTTACCTGCTGCAGTGCGGATTTGTAATTTGCAAATAACACTCTGTTGTATTTTTGTTGTTTGCTTTTTCCCCCCTCAGGGCTTCTTTTGCAAAGAAGAATGTGATTTTGATAACTGGTGCAGTCTCGTACAAAAGGTAACAGTGGCAAGTGACCATTTTTGTTCACTCTGTAGGAATTCATGGTTTTGGTTGGTTGTTGGTTGTTTTTTTTTTCCTAAACCAGAAACTCCCATTACATTTATCTCTGTATTCACATGAAAAGAGCCATGGAGAAGAATGCATTAACACATCGGGGCTGTGCTGTTAAGCAGAAGTTGTTCAGTGCTTTGGCAGCCAGGATCCCTGCCACTTGAAAAATGGGTGGAAACAGCTACCCTTAAAGGGGTATATACACCTCTAAAGGCATTTCTGTGAAACAAACAGCTGAGGAAAGCAGTTTGTATATAACTAATATGTATCAGGAGGTGACATCTCTTTGAAGAGCTGTAGCACTTGGCTTCAGTAACAGCCTGCTTCTGCTGATCAAAACTCATCTTCCTAATCTGTTGTTTTTTTTGGAGCTGATCTGTCTTTTATCGCAGAGTTCCACACAGGTACTTTTCTTCTAAGAGGCAGAAAACACTGAGCATTCTTGGTGTCTGCTGCTACAAGTAAACAAAATCACAGGCGTATAGAAATCAAAACTGGTTATAAGACAGTGATATCTTGTAGTACAGTTCAAGAGATCTGTCTGCCAGGTGTGTTTTTAACAAGGAAAATGTTAGAAATCTATGGTACTCAAAATATAACAGGACCTCACAGTATGTCTGCATAAAGCCTTTGTTTCCTGATAGATACACGTAGTGAAAGGATGTTTGTATTGAACAGACACTTAACTGTGCTTCAGGGTTCTCTCAAGGCAGCATTTAAAGTGAAAGTATTCTGTCTTCAGGAGATTCTAAAGCAGCAGAGCCTTCGAATGTTTGAGCTCGTCCAGAAGCACCCGCCCCACTGGCCTCCATTCATACCTCCAACGAAGCCAGAAGTGACAACTACAGGAGCAGGTATGGTGCGGGCTGAGAGCCCTCCTGTGCAGCTCAGTGTCCCTCCTTAGCAAAGAGAAGAACAGTCACAGGTGGAATAGCTGTGCTTTCCTAATCAAGCAGTACCTATCTCCCACCTGTCCAAACAGTCCTTACAACTGCCAGCATGGATTTACTTATTTTTATCACTCTTACAAGATATTTTCTGCAATGCGTTTTCCAAAGTTTTTTCTTTTGGGTAAATAGTCAGGCAGTACTGAGCATTACTTCTGTTTTGCAGAACTCATTGAATCTACTGACAAGCTGTTTGAATTGGAAGAAGAATTTGAAATCCTGAGTGTATGAAGGAAACTGCGGTGACTCTTCTGAGTACTGAACACATTGCTAATATCACTGCATTGACTTACAGCCATGTTAGCCCCAAAGTGCCTGAAATTATGGAAAAAACAGAGCACAGAATCCAAGTAGCATCCAAAACTCCACCGACAGTTTAACAAGAGCTTCCCCAGATGGAAAGGCAATAAAAGCTCTTGTAGTAAGATGCTTAATGGGAATCTCTTTTCAATATCTTACCTGAAGACAAACAGGCCTTTGAGATTAAGGCAAAAATAAGCAAGTCGCTGGGCTCTTTGTTTGGAGAAAGGGATAACCCAAATGGATATTTCTTGCTCTCGTAATAATGCAATAGTTTAGTTCTTAAAGCAAAACAGTCTTCAATTAAGGAGGATGTTTACTTCTGTTCCCTCCTGTGGGCTGCATCATAGGAAAAAATACGTTGTCTTGTTTAAAAGATCGACTGGATCATGAGAAAATTGTTTCCTTGTTAAATATTTTAACATGTATCTGAGCAACCACACTTTATTACAAAAATGTTTCTGTAAAAGGAACTGTGTCTAATGTATACATTTTGCAATAGCCTTCCTGCTTCTGGGAGACCTCGAGAGGAACGGGAGACTCAAGACAGTTGATACAGATCACAACCACTGTTATAGCTATGGCATATTTCACCTTGACCTTAACATCAAAATCATTAAAACTTAGGTTATTTCTTTCAGAGCTAAAAAGAGTCAAAGGTGGTTTAACTGTACCTTATTTATTTTAAAGTAGATTTACACAGACTTCTGTTATAGCACTTTATCTGTGCATCTAATAAATTTCTTAAGCTTTTCATAGGTTGTATGCTGCTATATTTTGTTAATTTGTTTGTGTGAAATAAATGCAAAGCAGGTTATGTTAAGACTTAATATATACACATAGACAGATTACATCACTGTTACTTGAGTTATTGCCTTTGGAGAACTGTTGTGGTCTAAGTGCCTTAATGTTACAGGTTGATCAGAGCAGCCTGGGCAGTTGTGTTTCTAAAAGGCAGAGTATGTCTCTAGCAGCCCTAAGAACACTTAATTTAAGGCAAAGATCTTTTACTCCATGCTAAAGGTCTACCAGGCAGTCCCCAGGGTGGTCATTTTGTCATGACAGTGCGATAAACGTGAACTGCAGAGCTTCATCTTCACCAATAAAAACACATGGAGAAATACTGAATGCTGTCTCCTCTCACTTGCACCTCCTGAACAAGGCCAGTGTGATATTAAAGGAAAGAGCTTAGAAGAGCCTGTTTCATCCCGTTTAATGTTTATTAAACACAATTTGGAAACTATACGCTTAGAAAAAACAGCACTTCTCCTCCTCTACCCAGGGATTAGCTGCATGCCTTCTGAGCAGCTGAAGGAGCTCTGCAGGGCCAAGCTCTCCTCCTGAGCTGCAAGCTGTTTGCTGCATGAGCGTGGTTTCTGGGTGAGCAGCAGGAAAAGGCCATTTGTAGAACTCAAGGGAAGTTCGGGTATCGATAGCAACAGAGCCAGCTTCTTGCAGTACAAGCATACTTCTCTAGAGATACTGGCACGTTAAATGCATGAAGTTCTAATCCTGAAAAAAATACTTCTTTGTGTGTTTCTGTTCAAAAATCGAGTCTGCAAACGCACCTGACTGACACTTACAGCACCATGGGAGCCCAATTGCTGACAACTTCCCAGAGTGAACTGCACACTTTTTCAGCACATGGTGAGCACTGCGGTGTGCACACAGCAGCTTTTTCACCTTGTGTTTGCCTACACCGGGAGCACAATGTGCTCAGTCTGTGCAAGGACAGCTGAAGGTAAATTGGATATTCTGCACTGAAGGACCATCAGGCAGGAGCACTACAACATCTTAAAAGCTGATTGCAAAATACATCCAAAGCAGCTGCGGATCTTTCACAAGCAGGGAAGAGTTAAATGAAGGACTAAAAATTCTCATCACAAACTCTCTGCTCATCTCTACTGTGGTTCAAACTCTGAACACACAGAGCTCTCTGACTCCAATCTGGGAAAATAACATCGTATTATGCGTATAAATAAGCGTTGCAGATTCATAGAATACTTTGGGTCGGATGGGACCTTATGGATCACCTAGTTCCACCCTCAATCACTGAAGGTAAAAACAGCAGCTGCTCAAGTATTTTGCTGGATAGAGCTAGACCTCTAGCAACTAGTAGAGACAAAATACTTTAAATTCATGTCTCAGTCTTGTATTAATAGTAATAATCTGACAATTAGTCTTCAAAATCTTTAAGCTGAGGCGATAGTGTATTTGCAAGGCACTTCCTTCAGTGTCCTGGAATGTCACTACAAGGGTTTTGTGCACGTCACTAGAAAGAGAAATCAATAATCACACCACTAGCCTGACCTAATGAAGTCATGTAACTGTTAGCATCCTTTTTCACGGCTTTCCCTCAAAATACATAAGGATAATACAATTAGTAGCACTTCTCTTTAATTATGCCCTCTAGGAATGTGGGATTATGATAGAAATGCAATTTTTAAAACGAGCAGAAAACAGCAAGCAGCCCAGAGGAAGAACGCAACCCATCGTGACTGTAGAAATAATAACTGTACATCTCGTAACTAACTGCTTTCTTCTGTATTTGCAGAAGCACTGCATGATAGCTAGCAGGCCTCTACTTTTTATACACACACAGCTTGTATAATTACCCAAAACTGTGCCAAGGCAACCTCTGAAAGAAGATGAAGGTTTGCAGTAACAAAGTGTTTCTGGTGGCTGCGCGTCATTTGACTACAAGGAGATAAGGACAGGCCTTGAAGGAAGCTTTTCATCTGGAATATGGTTAGAGCTATGAAAAATGCTGGAGGTGGTTTGGACTCAAAATCAACCGCGGATATGAGTTTGGATTAGAATTGATTACCTATCAGTGGAGCCAAAGAACATCCCACCTGTTGTATAAGCAAAGCAAAACGTTCATCCTCAATGTCCCTAATCACGTCAGTTATCAACCACTTCTGCTTAGAGTTTCAAAGTCACCTACAATGCATTACAACATTTGGGCAGTTCTGCATTTCATAGGAGAATGTGTGCCCATTCCCTTGCACTAGGCCAGGCACTGTTTGCAAAGATGCCAACAAAGCACAGCTTTGCAGATGTGTCTCGTGGTGGTTGGTGCGCGCCTTGCTCAGGGCAGTGGTATATGTGAGATGCCAGTTATGCTTCGGACTGAATAAAGAACTCCTAGAGACTTTCTGAGGTAGCCATGAATGAAGAAGCCCCAAACAACAGCAGAGAAATAGCATAGCACCATGATCCATAGAATGGCTTTCTGAGCACCGATCTTTCCCTTGTGTGTGGAGTCCTGGATTTGACATTCGATTTTTGTGGAGTTCTGGCATCTTGATTCCTTTATTAACCACACACAACACAGGTTTATGAATTTATCTCCTTCACATCAGCGATGCCTACTCTCAGGTAACAAAGACTGCTCCTGCTGTTTGCATTTCTGTTACAAGTTCTTCATGCACACTTGGCAGCGGCTGACCCTCGTCCGAAGCTGTCCTGCTTTCAGAGTTTCGGAGGGAGGAGCACCAACAAACTGCTGCGACTGCTCAACAGTGGTCAGCCAGAAGCTGTATTTGTTTGCAAAGTAGTGGCACGTTCCTCTGGCACCATTGCATTCAATGAAGGGTGTAGCACGGAAATCCTCCAGGCAAGAACCAGGTGAGACAAGGGACTGACCTCCACCCTCGGCACCAGCTGCTGTGTGCTGAAATAAAGATGTCCATTTAAGTGGGTGCAAAGGAACAGAAGAGGAGGCGATAGGGCAGTCTTCAAGTTCTGTAGTTGAGAAAAGTATAATGGGCAACCAAATGTATAACTTGGTTATCTGTATCTGAGTCTTGAGTCAGGGCTAGAGGCAAGAAGCAAAGGCATTTGCTTATGCTGAATATGCAGTCCTCGTACAAAGGAAATCTAGCTTTGCAATTGCAAAGTGGGAAAATCAGAAGACAATAATGCTGACTTCATAGTTTTCTAATGACCTTACAGTATTGGGCTTCAAGGGGATTACAGTGGAAATAATATTCCAGAAGACAGAGGGGATTAAGGAAATACTGCAGCTTAATTAGTGTTTCTGCACTTAAAGGTTTGAAGCACAATGAGTATCTGTAGCAATGCAGAACTACTGCTTCGATTTTACTACCAGACTTGAGCAGTGCATACGAGAAGGCCAGATAAATGGGAACAAGTGGCCTACAGCAGGCCTGCTGATAAAGAAGTTGCTATGAGCAACTCAGCTAATTCAGTCTCAGTGATGAGGAGATATAAAAAACATGTAAAGCTGCCACTGCAGTAGCAATGGTATCCTTACCATTAGGAAGGAGTATCCTATCCAGAGGCTGCGCCAACCAAGGGGACACTGAGGGATGGTGATATCCTGGCTGTGCACAGCCACAGCCTGGGATGGTGCTTCGCACACGGAGCAACGACTGATGTACTGTGGGATCTGACTGCTGCTCACTGGCATCATGGGGATGGGAGCGGTGGTGGACAGCCAGTAGGACTTGTCATTTCGGCTGGCATAGTAGCACACTTCATTGATGTTGCAGTAAATAAAAGGCATAGTGCTGAAGCGGGGCAAACAAGAGCCAGCAAAACCTGCAAGAATTGGGCAAACAGTCATACCAAGCATCTGCCAAATGTTCCAGCTCATGCACACTAGCCAAGAGTAGCATAGCATGGCACAAGTAACACTGCTTCCACAGCAGATTCTGGTCAGGGAGACTTTCCCTACAGCAGCTGTCAGCAGTACCAATGAAAACCGCACATGAGAAAAGGGGTTTTGACCTACACCGTTCATGCCCAAGAGAAGCCCGTCAACTCACCGAGATCCTGGTTGTGTGATTTTTCCTGCCCCTCCACGTACAACAAGCTGTAGCCATCCCAGAGCTTGTTCATGCCAACAGGACAAGGCGGGACTTGGTCTGACTGGCTGTGCTTCACCAAGGTGTACCCGACACCCACGCTCCGACCAGGCATTCCCGGCAAGCCGAGCGCGCCTGGCTTTCCAGCGGCACCTAGAAGGCAGAAGAGAACTCACCACTGGCAGGGTGGGTGTCACTTGGCTCTACAGCTGATTTTGGCATTGTGTTGTACGACAAAGAGGCCAAGTTTGGAGGGCTGTGTGACCAACGAGGCAAACCAGTTCCAAAAGCAGTTGCTTCACTGTGGCACCCATTCATTTCCTACCTCATTTCATTTTCTGTCTTTCCCCAACAACTCTAATGCCAGAGTGTTAGCATCTATCTCACAGTACCCACATTCTCATATTCTGAAGATCCCAAAGCACCAGCCAAAACATAATAAATTTTCTCTCTAGTGCTTTAATGTTGATATTTCTTTGACACAGAAAGGCCAACAGCTGTACAAATCTGTGGCAGAATCCCACCCTTCTCTCTTTCCATCATGCCTGTATCACCCAACCCTCTCAACTGTGCTCACTGTGAGTTCAAACCACTGCTGAAGGACCACTGCTCCTTCAAACCTCCAAGATGGCTCCTACATCCTTAGAACACTGAAACCAAAAGATGTTCAGAATTGTACCTAGGGAAACATCAGCAGCAACAGACAACAACGACGTGACGTAATCTTCCTTACTGAAGACAAAATTTACTTCATTGCAGATACAAAGCAGAAGATCATGTACATCCCCACTCTCCCTAAGGTAACTAATTTGGTTTCTTCAGAATTTGTGGACAAAGAAAAGTCTAATGATCTGTGCTCTGCAAATCATGCCATTACCTTCAAATCCCTGAGGTCCTGGGGCACCCAAAGGTCCCGGGTCACCAGCTATGCCAGGTGATCCAGGTAAACCGTCACGTCCTTTCAAACCAGATCTGCCTGGCAGGCCCTTTGCACCTGAAATCAAATATGGTTACTACTAACGTTCCCTCCTCATTCCAGTACCTTCAGTCCTACAACTATATTCACAAGCAGAAATCTGTTATCCATGGTCTGAGAGCTCACTCTTAAACAGCTCTAGATACAAACTAGTGGTAGCGGCCCAGGCTGAAGTTTGTATCACTTCTCCAGTAGCAGCATTCCACTGACACTCCAAAGAATTCTCAGTAGTGAATCACTTTCAGGATCACTCCACCTGCTGCTACCAGAGCTGGCATCATACCAGCTATACCACAGCTGCTGCTCCTCATTCTGCAGCATCCACTCGAAAGCACTATCAAAGTGCATGACAAGAATTTATCAAGCATGTTCTAGCAGTAGTAAAACATGGCATTTGTATGTTTTTGGATTGAGTGATTTCCATTGCTAGAAAAACTTTCATAACGCACTGAGAGTAGTATTTCTCTTCCAGAAGGCCACAATGTCAGTGATCTGAGTGGTTTATTTTACCTGGCTTTCCAACCGGGCCCTGGAATCCAGGATCTCCGTCAAAGCCAGGAACACCATCAATCCCTGGCAGACCCGGTAAGCCTGCAGGGGCTGTGATTTCTTCTGCCTGTGGGGTTACACCTGGAGCCCCTGGTTGGCCAGGGAGACCTGCACACAGTGTAAGAGACAGTGGAAGTACATCACAAAAAGGTGCACGGCTTTGACGATAATGCTGACACACAAGAGAAGCACGTTTAATTAAGGCTGCCTTAATACATCCACACTGGGTATCTTTCTGAAACATGATACACTAAGCTCTTTCTAATTTATTTCAATTCTTTAAGAAACCAAGAAGCCCCCCCAGATAAGCCAATTAGGAGAGCTCTGGAACTTTCTCTACCCCAAACCGTTTGCAACAAAGTAAAGCTTTTCCAATTCTCTGGCACTCACCTCGGCGTCCCATTTCACCTTTCAGCCCAGGGTAACCAGGATCCCCTGGAGGCCCATCTTTACCTGGCATCCCCATAAGACCAGGCTCGCCTCTGACACCTGCAAAGGTACACAGATGAAACCTCAGAAGCTGAGCATGAGGTTCTGATTCCTCAGCTGGGCACTGAGAAACACACTGATGGCAGGAATGAGAACACTATTTCTGCTCTGAGACAGAGGGGACTGTGACCCTTCAGGAACTCTGTGCTCACATAATGACCAGAATGGCTGCAGAGACTTGAGACAAGAATTTCCACTGTTACATAATTACACTTGATTGACAATATTCTTCCATGTGGACATCAAGTACCCAGGAAAAAAAAAAAGAAAGAAAATTAAAAACTCATGTGGGATGCACTGACTAAAACCTGGAGCTGGCCTCACTTTACCAGTCATAGGTAAAACCTGCATGGACAGAAAGGAAAGACAGACAACAAGCTCAGCTGTGCTCACACACAAAGCAGTCACAGACACCACCCAATAACCATTCATACTGTCGTGGTGACAGCTGCCAAACGACTCCCAGATTCTTTTCATGGCAAGATTACCTTTGAATCCAGATACACCAGGGAGTCCAATGGGACCAGGAGGTCCCACATCACCTTTACCACCTTGCAAGCCAGGAACACCAGGGAAACCCGGATTGCCTGTGTCGCCTTGGTCAAAAGCTGGTCCAGGGGGCCCTCGTGGTCCCGGAGGACCTGGAAGGCCTAGAGACAAAGTGATAATTGGCACAATCTCCTCTTGAGGCAAAGTAAATGCTATTGCTATCCCCAGTGGGTCATTCTAGTGGACGGTCGTTGTTTGGCTGTTTGTATTTCCAAGATTGTCCTCCCCCAAAGGAAAAGAACCAGGCCTCAGTTACTTACGTAAATGCAGGTATGAGAAACCTTTAAATCCTTTTGACCACAGTCACCTTACTTCAAACCCTGGGCCTGAACACATGTAGCCCTCACCCCAGCTGGTAGTTAGCCTGGTGACCCACATATTACCTTGGAGAACAACTGCAGTGGCTTCAAATGTCTGGCCAGGAAAAGTCTCAGCCTCTTCAATAAGGCTGTTAGGCAATGAATAGGCACTAATGCTATCATGACAGACCTTTCAAACTTCAAGGTAAACTTGCTATTGACCTTAGAACAATCACTCCCTATGCATCTTCGAGTAGCAACAACGTTGTGCTGCCTCTCAGTTCCCACAGATAACTTCTAAATTTCACAAGGAGCCTATGATTACAGCTGTAGAAACCACAGTCCAAATAATACATTGGACCTTAGTAGTTACCTTAGTGCCTGACTCTGTCTTCAACATCACAATGGGTGAAATGAGTATTGATCACAGAGCTTTATTAATAGGCTATATCAAACCAGGATTAAATAGCAGGAACTGAAAACAGAGCTCCTTATTCTCAAGCCTTGATCTAAAAATCAGATTATTAAAGCAGTGCTACTCTAAGTCATCATCCTTAAGAGTTCTTCAAGAAAGTGCATTAAAAATAACCCACAAAAACTAACAGAAATCCTCTTAGCTACTCTATTCCCCTTATGAGGTCTGTATCCATACCTGAACTCCCATCAAGTCCTGGATGGCCAGCATCCCCAGGTCTCCCACGTATATCAGAAGGAAGAGAAACTCCAGGAGTTCCTGGCAAGCCAGGCAGTCCCACAGGACCTGGGGGACCTAGAATAAGAAATACCAAGTGAGAAAGTATATCCCAAGCTCACAGTCATAGAGGTGATATGAACAGAATGAGTGGCTGAGAAGTATATAATGAGGAGAACAAAGGGAAAGAAATTGCTATTTTCTGCTGTTCAGACACTGTAAGAACTACATAGAGTTTCTCAACCATATAACCACATCACAGATTTAATATTTACCTGTGAGACTACTGTCTACTTCTATGACTTTAGGAGTTCTCTCTGGTAATTCCTCTAGCTGTGCAAACCCATCAGCCTGGGTTGCAACACATTCCACCAGGCTTACAAACATCAGTACTTACCCATGTCTCCTGATGAGCCTTTTGGCCCTGGGAATCCTACAGCTCCTCTACCCAAGCCTGGAGAACCTTCCTCACCCTTCAGACCAGGGAGACCCGCAGGGCCTTTCAGTCCAACTTCACTCAGACCTAATAAAAGATGGTTAAAGATGAAAGCCTATTCAAACAAGCTACTAGCAGTTAATTCATTACACTAATAGAACACAGCTATCCTTCTAATTTTATACAACAAAGCTGTCTATTTTCACATACAAAATTTCAAAGCCTAGCTTTGAAATGCTACTTTACAAGATTATTGTAACCAAACAAGCCCCTTTGGAAAGGTTTTCCTCCTTTGGATTTTGCAAAACACTTTGCAAAACAGAACCACATTCTATTTCACACAGTTAACAATATGAAAAAGTACAGCAAGAGCCCAAAAGCAGAATTCAGATCTGATGGAAGAAATCAGCTTCCGACCTGGTCTAGAGGGAGATGTCCCTGCAGAGGAGCTGGAACTAGATGATCTTAAAGGTCCCTTCCAATCTAAATCATCCTATGACTGGAATTTTACTGAGATTTTTCTTAAGTTCCACATAATGGAGAGCAGTAAGGAAACAGCATCACTTAGTCCAACTCAAAGAGAGTACTTGATGCTGCCCTGTAAAATCAAGCATTCACTGGAAATGGAAGAGCTTCGTGATTTCATTCCACTGACTTTCCAGCAGCAACACAGTCCTTCAGGAAATCAAGGAGAACTACCCACAGAAAAACCTCCTTCACTCCACAGACTGCATCCTATTCTCACTGGCATTAAAGAATTTGCTCATGCACATTCAGTATTCTGATATTTTCCTTCCTTTGATACTGTAGTTTAATCCACAACTGGGTGAAACAGCAATTTTGTGGGGAGCACTGCTCTCATAATGGACCACTTAATGCATATTCCCACCTAGGACACTTTGGCCATACATTTCCTTTACCTGGTGTTCCAGGAGACCCTTTTGTGCCCGGCAAGCCATTCAGACCATTTAAACCTGGAAATCCATGGAACCCTGAAGAGACATTGGGAACACTTACTAAGTGAGCATATAAGCAAACAGTCTAGTTAGATGGAAATGCATAACATGCTTCACAGAAACTACAACAGGTGTGAGAAACAGGACAGGGAGCAACACAGTACACATAAAGCTTCCCTTCGTTCAGCTCCCCTCCATGGAAACTTTCCATGCTCTCACTGGTTTTACCCTTGGTGGAATCCCATTAGTGATCCAAATCAAGAAAGAACCTCCCCTTTCCAAGCACTCCTCAGCTCCCTTCTAGCAGCTGGTGCCTGCACTAACATTGCCAAGAGATGAGCTGATTTCCCACGCACAGCTGGCCCACACATAACGTGCTGCCTGCCCGCTGTGATACACTTGGCTGAAACCCTGGTTTTCTGACCCAATTCCTCCCCCCATATGCAGGCTCCAGACATACCTTTTGGTCCTGCTGTTCCACGAGCTCCTGGGAATCCAACAGATCCAGGCTGCCCTGGAGGCCCCGGTGGCCCAGAGAACCCTCTTAGTCCAGCATTTCCAGGGATTCCTAAAAACAAGCACCAAAATGTTTCCATACTACATATCCAAGACAGTTCAGCTCACAGCTCCATCATCCTGCAGCTTCTGATCTTAACTCATGAGTAAATTACCATGTAAAGAATAATAAAAAACATAAAAATCTTCTTCACTACCACTAATAGCACCATCAAACTGTTTCTTTGATAGCTTTTGAAGAAAAGAAAGCCCTCAGAACTGACATTCTTCATCACCCACTAAGCTGTAGGCTGGAAAAGTTCACCTTGTGAATAACTAATTAAATTGGTTTTCAAGTAAAATATTCCAACAACAACTTCCACTGGCCTTCCACCTGTTATTCCAATAACAATTTGAGAGTATACTTGCTACTTCACTATTCAGAGACACAGCCACAAAGTGTTGCAGTGGGAGATTTTAGGGCAGTCTTGCCCATAAGCAGCCACAAAAAAGCTGCTATTGCTTATCTCTCATTAAGGTCTTCCTTGTTTGTTAGAGCAATTCTTTTGGGTTTCACTTGTGCAGGATTCACAACACAGTCAACCCAAAGGATCAGTTTCAACTGGACAAGGTGACACCTTACAGTAATGTCAGAGAAAATCCCCATCTTCTTGTCAACCTTATTATGTAAGCCTCAGCTGACATGGGCTGACCAGGACTCAGGAGCAGTGTGGTGAGGCTGTCCCACAGTTACACAATGAACTGCAGAACTTAGGTGCCTAGTCCAGTACCTGCTGGTCCTTCTTGGCCAAGATCTCCTGGGCCACCTTTAATCCCGTTCACTCCAGTGCTTCCTGGGTAGCCTGATTCACCCTTGAGTCCTTCTCTCCCTCTCTCTCCTGAAACGATAAAAGCATACACTACACCAGAGCACGAGGTAAAGTAAGTGGAGGTAGGTCTGAAAAGAAACATATTAAACTGCAGCTGCAGCACTTAGGTCTGCTGGCCCTGGAGCAGCCTCCCGGACACCAAACATCAGTGCAAATTCCCCAGCTCTTCAGGGAGTGAAATGGGATGCAGCATGCAAATTGGGTGGGTTTAGGACATGCTCATTATCATCCAGATTTGTGGTCTACCTGGATACTAGACTTCTCAAATCTCTTCTACAGGACGAGACAAAAGTATCTAACTTTACTGATTATAAACAACCTTGAGCAGAGCACAGCTATCCAACTTAATTCCTGAAATTCTGCAGTCTTGAAGTGCAATTAAGGGCTACTCTACCTGGGAATCCTGGGTCCCCTCGCTCTCCTTTAACTCCAGCAGTGCCAGGAACACCAGCAGACTCTCCCTGGTCACCTGGAAAAGAAAGACAAATTGAGAAGACCATTCTGTACCTGACTGGGAGCAGCTCTCAGCCTGCTCAATAGTCTTGTTTATGAAAACAAACCTTGCTTACACTGCAAATTCACAAAGTAAACAAAGACAATAGTAAATAATGTACACGAGGAGTTTGAAAATGTTTATAAACAGCAATGCATGCAAATGCACTCAGGGCAGGATGAGACAAACATTTATCTGTAATTTCACAGCATCCTGCCCTTCATATCTTTAACTCAAGTTGACCAGAGAGAACAGGGCCTCTTGTAATGTCCACCACGTTTCATGAAGTGCTATGATCAAGATTTCAAAGGATATTAAAATATTCAGGCAATTGGCTTGAGACTGAATGAATGACCTACCAGGGGAACATCTACTTCCCAGCCAGTCATTGGAGAGCAATGGACACTTCCAGAACTCATTTGTCTTTGCTATTAATCTTAGGACTGCAGAGACTGAAAGACCAAATCCACAGTGAAAGATTGCTTACCCTTTGGACCAGGGAGGCCAATAGGTCCTGGGAATCCAAGTATTCCTGTGATACCATCTGAACCCTGAAATAAAAGCCCAAAGCTGGTTTTTGTTCTTTATTCTTACCATTTTAGGTTGGGGTCATGTGGGATAATGGACAGCAAAAATGTACGGAGAGGCATTATCCAAAGTGTCATTTGACAGCATAGAACAAACAAACAAAAAATTCTGCAAAGAAAAATTCTGTCAGCTTCTGGCCAGCCTCTTTACAGCAGAAGTACGATTAGAACACAGCATCTTCCCAAGCACTCTTTGAGAGGATGAAGATATTTAAGGAGATATTTACCCTCTCTCCTGGCATTCCTGGAAATCCTATTATACCACGTGCACCCTTCTGTCCTGGCAGCCCAAGCTGTCCAGATGGACCAGGGAGGCCTTGGTCACCATGAAAACCTCTCTCTCTGCTTGCTGACCCAACAGGTCCAGGAAGACCAGGCTGTCCACGGCTTCCTGGGATTCCTTTATCACCTGAGTTTATATAAAAGGGTACAATTCCAATTCATAGAACATTCATTTCATTTGACCATTCCTTTGACCAACTGACCCGTTACCCAAAGCTTTCCTTAGAGAGAAGGAAGGTTTGGCATACTACCGACAGAACAGAACTTGGAACAAAAATTGTTTTCTCACAATTTAGATCTGCCATAGGCAAATCTTGCTCAAATGTGAATGGCAGAACAGAAAATACTAACATTGCAGATTTTGTCAAAAGGAAAGCCATGCTTCATCAGGAGTAAACACAGCTCCCACACAACCGAAATGACAAATACTACAATGTTGTGATGTACCTCTGGGTCCTGGGAATCCTCCAAGTCCAGCTAATCCAGGATCTCCTTTGTCTCCTTTCAATTGCAGTGCCTGCTCTTGAGCCCCAAGAACAGGAAGACCAGGTGGACCTACATCACCTCTGTCACCTGAAGAAACATGAAGCTGCATTATTTTGCAGTAAGATTGTTTAACAAAAAAAGATTAACACCAGAAACTGACAGATAGAGACAGAACAGCCATATCTTCTGATGTCAGTTCATCTGCAGGTACACCTACTGCTGCCTTTGGTAACCAGACCAAAGTATTTCACATGGAAAGATAGAACACAGCATATAGAAGAAAACATTATTGTATTGTAATTGTTTTAAGTTTGTAATTGTTTTATTATTGTTACAATTTACAGAAAGGCCTCTAAAGTTCTTCTGCTGCACAGACAGCAAATGCCTTTCAACTATTTCTCACCTTTTTGACCTTGAAGTCCCAGAACTCCAGGGCTTCCTTTTTCTCCCACTGTGCCAGGAGTTCCTTTAATCCCATTGACCCCAGGGACACCAGGCAGGCCTGGCATGCCTGGGAAACCAAGGAGGCCAGAAGATCCCTTTTCACCTGTATGAAAAAGTCGATAAATAGAGAAAATTAATCTCTTCTGATATACTACATACACACCTAGCTGCCAGGTGGAGGCAATTTGTGTTTAGCCAGTCACCCACATCTGGGCAGTAAAACCTGATGGTGCAAGCAGAGCAGAGCCACTTCTGTCATGATACTTTCAACCAGCATTTTTTTGGCTTTGAGAGCGTGGTCCTGCTTTGACTAGAGCATAAAATCCAATCAATCCACAAGTGAGCAACATGCAGTTACACATCTGTTTTGCTCTCCTGCTAAAATAACACTGAATTCCCCAAATAACCAACTACTGTATTTAAACTTGGTGGCCATACATTTTTACTTTTCTTTTGGTCTGTGCTTCATTCTCTCCCTTCTATGGGCTTTTCCCTCACTTTACAACTTCACTCACCATTCCTCATTTTTCCAAATGTCTTGTCTTTCTGTCTTGACGTACATGATACATTCTCCATAGGGGCCCTAGTCCTCACATGGACCTCCTCATGACTATAATTTGATTATTAAATTCATCATTCATAATTCACAGCTCAACAGCAAAACAAACATATCCTACCACCAGTTGAGAAATGTCTCTTCTGTAGAGCATGGCCTAAAATCAACAAGGTCTTTTTTTTTCTGGGCAGTAACCTCACACTGTTCCCCAGATGGAATACATACCTTTTGGTCCAAAGAAACCTGGACGTCCATCTTGACCAAAAGGTCCAGGTGGTCCTAAGAATCCTCTTTCCCCAGGAGGTCCAGGAGCACCATCAAGCCCTGGGAAGCCTTTCATACCAGCAGGGCCTTGAGGACCTACATCCCCAGTCACTCCTTTGACTCCAGGAAGTCCTGAATCAATACAAGAACGAACTCAATAACTCAACAGATTATGACATACAAACACTGGGGAAGTTTTGTGAGCTGCTTTCCAAACTCTTTAAGCACAGCATTGTTTTCTATACAACAAATGGATCTCAAGGCACATGCAGCCTACTTAGAAGGCATAAAGTTTAGAACTGCAAAAGCATTAGTCATCTAATCATAAAATACCTATGAAGAGGGTTACTGCCTACATCACTACACCACTGGCAAGAGTGAAACCCCTTATGATGTATCCATTTTTGTCTCCTTTACCAGACGCTACAGCGTAGAGCACCAGTCTTACCTTTATCATCAAGGCAGCCAAACCAGGATGGGGAGCATCTTTAATGTCAGCTACATCTACCTACCCCATCCTTAGAGTGAAGCAGAGATCAATTTGAGAGACTTGTTTTCACAAGTTTCTTTTCCACCTTGGTAGTTAAAGTGTTACTTCTCAAAAGCAAATTGCTCACTAAGGGAACAAGCTTCTGACAGTGTTGTGATAAAACCAACACCATATACTCAGTTTTGCCTCTAAGTGCTTCAGAGTATTTCTAGCTGAAGCTTTGTAATGGTTTACAACTTTCAATAAAGGCTCAAACCATTGAAAAGAGAATGCTTAGATCCAAAGGGAGCAAAGAAAGAAAAAAAATAATCAAGTGGCTTCTGAAAAATGACATTTGCAGCAGCAGCACCCAATATATGAGCTTCACTGCATTCAAACATTTTAAGTTACGATCCAGTATTTTTTTAAAGTAGATGAAATGGCTGCTGTATTTAAAAAAGAAAATTCAGGCTTAAATTTTGTGCACTTTAAGGATTTCCTTTTAAGCTTCAGGCTTTGCTGTTATCTGAGCATTCTCACTACAACAGTTCTTTGCCTTCTGGTTTGATTAGCAATAATAAGGGGTATCACCTATAGTCAATGCAATTCTTGTAGCATTAAAAGCTAGGTTGTTAGTCCATGAGCTTTTATGCTACACTGCATTTTCTCACCTTGACAGCCTATGTGAAGAACCCATTACCAAACAGTGTGACATCAGAAATGGGGAGTTGATAAATGGAATAGAAACATGGTGAAGGAAAAAACAGATACAATATGTAAACAGAAAGAATAAGGATACAAAGAAATCAATGATTCAGAGAATACAGCTGAAATATCTTAGTCATTTGGAGTTTATCATCCTAGCAATGGAAAGTATTTAAAAACAGTTGAAGGAAACAGTCATAGGTGGCATACAGTCCAAAACCATGAAATAATAGGGAAGTGAAAGTCATGTTAGCATTCTAATAAAAAGCTTAACAACTATAATTTTCTTCTCAAATTAGGTTAGTGCTTTCATTCATTTGTTGTCATCGTGTTTCAGCACTGTCATTCTGCAAGTTAGGACAGAATTACATCACAGACCATTATCTACTAATTCCCAGATGCCCCTCTGCTTGGTTCTCATGTCTTGAATACAGTTATCATGAAACACTCCAGTCACTACAGCTTGAGAGATACTGTTGTATTCAAGTGTTTTTTTCCTGTAAAGTGAAGGGAAATGGATTTATTTTCTGACCCAGCTGGAGTAGCAAGTGCTTCTTCTCAGAAAGCTACACAGAAGTCGCGTTTCAAGCAACCTCATATATGAAAAAATCAATCGTTATAAAAAAGGGAAATGAAGATTAGTGAATGTATACAGCCAGCCTGTAAATGCAGAGATGTGAAAACATATCAAAGTGCTTTCTCCTGTCTTTTTGCTGTACTTCTTACAACCTTGGGGCACCATTTCAGTGCAGAAGGATTCCTGTAGTTAGAGGTGAAAAGCTCAGATTCTGCACTGTGACCCCTATACAGTGGTAGGAGCTCTCTATCAGCAACTGGCAATCTCTCCCACACTTCCTCAACACTGCAGTGCTCAGCTCAGCTACTTGTCTTCATTTGAAGAAGTTACACACCTGGTGCTCCTGCAAGGCCAGCTGATCCCAGTGGTCCTGGTTTGCCCTTAATGCCAAAAGGACCTCCAGGACCAGGAGGTCCCCGCAATCCAGGGACACCTGAATACCCTGGATTACCCAGCTCGCCTTTAACACCTAGGAGGCCTGGTCTGCCATCCAGCCCTGGGAACAGAGAGGTGGGAGGTTACAAAGTAAATAAAACAAGATTCATTTTTTCAATAAAGAGTCCCAATAAAAGCCTTTGAGTTACATTAGATTCTAAAAACAAACCACCACACATGCACCTGCAAGCAGCTTAAAGGATCACTAATAGAGTATCTTAAAGAGATGGGAAAAACGAGAGATTTTTGAAAGAAACAGTTTGATATTCCCAGATACAAGCAGCATCAGTGCTTACCTTTTGGTCCTGGAAACCCAAGATCACCTGCAAGTCCTTTATCCCCTGAGAGCCCAGGTCGGCCACGCTCCCCCTGAGCTCCACTCTCAGCACCAAATACATCTCCAGGAGCTCCCTTAGTTCCAGCTAAGCCTGAAGCACCCATCTTCCCAGGCAAACCATCTGTCCCATCCAATCCTGGAAGTCCTTGTGACCCTTGCTCTCCTCGAGGTCCAGGGAAACCTCAGGGACACAGATAGTAAATGTCACTCACCAGAAGTACATGCTGTCTGCTTCCAGTAACATCTCTAACAAAATTTTTAAAATACCCGTGCAAGCAAAGGCTGTTTGGAAACCTGCAGAATGTTTTGGTATCAAACTAGAAACAATGGTTTCTCCACTACCACTACCCTGCACAAGAGCAGCAAAGATAACATACCAATCACACCTTTCTAACTCTGTCCTCCAGCTTTGGGCACTGAGGGGCAAAGACACCAGCAGTCCTGGTAAAAGGAGGACTGCAAAGTTCTCTTTGTCACTTACCAAGTAGAAATAAAGTAGCACTGCTGTATGAGTGTTCCACTGCATGACAGGCTACGTCATGCGATCTCTGACCCCATAAAGATCATATCCTCCCATTAATGCAGTGAAAAGAGATTTTGACAGCCATACTCACAGAGAAATGATGGACATATGGTGGCCTAACAGCCCACAGCTCGCTCTTCATTTACTACAAACATCAGAAACTCCCACAGCTAAAACAAGTCCAAATATGATGTACAGTGTGTCTTTACCAGAATATCACATGGTTTAGAACAGGTTTTAAAATCAACTTGAAGTTTCTAAACTGTTAGAAAGCATATGATGGTGGCCTCTGGAGAAACAAACTGTGTTGGCTGTCCTTATGTCCTTACACCAGCAGTATAATATTAAAAGCAGAGATGGCATTTGAAAGAAGCACTGTGGAGTTCACAACAGAACACTGTGAATTTAACATGTGGAAACATGGCCTAGAAGAATCAACTCTTTTGATAAAACACTGTACAAATTTATCATACGATAAAAACTCTTACCAGGTTCCCCTTGCAAGCTAATTATTCCTGGAGACCCTGGCTGTCCTTTAGATCCATGTAATCCAGGCTGCCCCGGAATGCCAGGAAAGCCTTTGCTGCCTTTGGGACCTAAGGATTAAAATAATACTAATGAATGAACAGTGGAAGGCAAAAACAGCACCAGGAAATGGGATCAGATCTCTTCAGCAAAGCTAGTGCAGAAACACTCACTGAAAACATAACTTAACCCACAACGCATCTCAAATCCATGGCTTTTTCAACAGCAGAAAAAAAGGCAGAAGAAAAGAGTTTGTGTTCAGAGGCTACTTGAAAGGGAAAAAATGGTGCAATCATTATGATCCTCTATGGAATTTAAGCCCAGACCCTTTGAAGAAAAAGACTACTATTCTGTCAGTTAACTCTCAGGAATACCTATCACTCATAGGACATCAATTAGCAGGTATTATCTTCTCTGAGGAATAGGTACTTCTTGGTAGTCATTACAATCAGCTTGTCTCCATACCTGGCAACCCAGGAAGGCCGGGAGTCCCAGGAGGACCATATGCTCCAGGAACTATGCAGGGCAAGGTGATACCTGAAACAAAGAAACAATAAGGGTGCACACAGTCCCTTTCAGAGAGATGGTCAGAAGAGAAAGATTTTGTATCCAGATGTTTTCCACAGGACATGTAAGTGATTGGGAGTGAACTTAAGTACACCAAACACTGCTGACATATGAAATACATGATGTTAAAAAGAAAGTGTTTGGAGCCTGGAGTCTAATCTCATCCCTACTACTTACTGTGTGCCCAGTAAGTGGTTGCAACTACTGTCGTGGAGTAACAGTAGCAGGATATCCATGGCTTCCACTAGCAAAGTAGGTATTGAAAAGGCAGTCTGTGACTCAGAATGCCTATGAGCAGGGGTGGGAGCTTTCAAAACCAGTGGGAGCAGAAAGGCGTTCCTAACTTTTAAAACCTGAGTATGTTTCTAAGTGGTATATAAACTGTATGCTACAGTGTGAAAGTCTAAAATAAATGACAGAATGCACATCTAGAAAGTACTGATAGATGTTTAAAAAACTGTGAACCCAGGGTTTATGCCAGAGAGATTCATATGCGCTAGGTGGAACAGCAAGGATTTATTTTTCTGTCTTGCTCTCCAACTGCTGCTTCTGCAATCTGTCAGACTAAGGAACAGCTGCCCTGTAAGAACACTTTCAGCAAACATGACTCAGCAATTGCAAAGCTCTTTGCATGCCTTTCGTTTCTTATAAACACTCTGTACCACCAACCCCTTTTCATTCAACTTAGGAGGCATTACCAGTTTGCTAGCACATCAGATTTACTTGAAAGATCTCAAACACTTCCAGCATTCCTCTTTGTCACTGACAATGCCAAGTCATGTTAACATGGTCACAGCAGTGATTATCACAAAAACTAACTCAAGCTTTTCCACTCCAAAAATGCTTCCAGTTATTTCAAGAGAAGTCTGTACTACAACTACAGAATTAGCTCCTAAATGGTGGTAACTGGCTCAGATTAATGCTATCTCAGATACATGTTCTAAAAATCAAAATTTAAAGGAACTTAAAAGCCTTTTAGTCAGATAAACTACATACAAAAGATTATCACAAAAGGAGCTTTGGGGAAGAAGAGTGTTTTTTTCATTACTTTGCTTGAATACATGCATAGGGGAACATTTGCTTAACTGCTTTGTTCTGGAGCTCTTTTTATTTCAGTAATAGTTCTGAAAACTGATTCAGAAGTCCCAAATATCAGTGAGTTATTACTTTTACCTGAACAACCAAGTAGGTCGTGCTTTCTAAAGACTTCATTTTAATTGTCTTGCCCAACACCATTGGTGTAAAATGGCTCTCTGGTGAGTAGGTTCCATTCAACACCATTAGTACTTGAGTATTCAACTCAGATATCTGCTGCTTATTATCTGTGTCCTCCTGAGAATAACAACTTCAGAAAGCAGTGACTGCTATGTCGAGTCTGGTAAGCCCGCACATCAGCTTTAGTTAACATAAAGAGCAATCTTTAATGCCTCCTTAAGGCTTGGTTACAAGAACAGCAGTAGTTGTTTTGTCACTTACAGCAGCTTTCAAAGTAAGAGCAGATGGAGAAACACGTACCCGGAGGGCCTGGCAGACCTGCTTGTCCTGGAGAACCATCCATCCCTGGGTCACCTGGCGGCCCACGAAGTCCAGCAGGGCCAGGATACCCAATGCCAGGAGAACCGATCTCTCCAGGACGGCCTTTGGAGCCAGGTAATCCTGGCAGACCTTTTTCACCAGGGAAACCTAGCCCACCATCACCCTGTAAGCAACAAAGACAATTACAGCAGAAAATCAAAGAGATGTGGAAAGAAGGTATACACTGCCATTTTAACAAATGCTTGAAGTTTTGTCAGTCCTGTGTGAGTTTCAAATGTGCCCAGGAAGGTATGTGGAAATCACTGTAAATCAGCCACCACTATTCCAAAATGCAGAAAGACCCAGTTACTACTACAAATAATACTTCATATTTTATTTGCCAACACACTAAGTACTACGTATTCAGAAAGATGCACATATATATGTATATATTTAATTAAAATATTCTGTTGTGGTTTTTCAGCTCCAAGGTTGTGCTCATTTGTTCAGTGCAAAAAAGCATTAGGGCCTTCCCCACTGCAAGAACTTCATCATTTGACTGTGTAGCCAGAGGCACAATGAGTTCCAATCACTGATCTTCACCAAGACAAATTTGTGCCCAAGGACTATGAGATTTTTTACGTGTTAGACTTATCACACAGATGATCAGGACTAGTAAACCAGGCCTTTTTAATCTCTCTGCTCCTCATTAGGATTCTGAATCACTGCTGCTAAAAGAATTTGAACTTACTGGTGGACCTGGTGGGCCTGGCAAACCTGGAAGTCCATCCCTGCCAGGAGTTCCTGGGAAGCCTGATGGTCCTATGGGTGCAGTGGCACCACGGTCCCCAGGAGCACCTCTGCCTGTTGCATAGGATGAATCACCTTTTTCTCCCTTATGGCCTGGAAGACCTTGCTGGCCAGCTGAAGCCTAGAAACCAACAGATTAAAAAAAAAGCAAAAAAAACCAAAACAAAGCAAAAAAAAAGCAGGCACATGAATATGCAGAGAAGAGCCTTTGCTTTCTAGAAATATCATACAAGATCAGGACACAACAACTGGAGATAGAAATAATTTCCAAAGGGTTTCCTATTGTATATGTTACACTTTAAAAAAAAAAAAAAAAATAAAAAAAAAAAAAAAAAGGAGGTGGGGTTTTGATTATTTTCAAGTGATTCAGTTAAATCAGTACAATTTTACAGTGGCAAGCCAAATGCTGGTGCACGTCACTATAGTGACAGCAGTCCTGGATGGCATCTGGGAACACTATAGCAGATTCAAATTATTAAGTCTTCTTCCCTATTACTTGGTGTGCTGCATTCACTGACATTGATAAAGAAATTCTAAAGTTTTAGTGTAGTGCAACTGAGGAGACTGCATCTAAGACACACAGCCTTCAAAGCTATGAGCAATGGTGTGGAAAGACCTCATTGTCCAATTTCAGGCTTTCTCTCCATACGGATACATATCTGCTTTCACAACCAGTCCTGTTAGGAAGAACCCTGGGTCTAATGCATGCTTGTGGCCAAGAGGCCCTGGGATGAATGGCTGTTACTGCTTTTACTCTTGGCTCCTAAATGGCAGTTCTCAGAATTTAAGAACCATTTCTTCCTCCATTTTTACATACAATAATTTCTCTACTTTCAGATCCTTTTCACATATCAATTTCTAGGTTTATTTATTTTTTTGTCCAAACAAGTACAAGAAACTTCACAAAAACTGTGTCCAGGTCTCAATGCAATCAACACCAGTGACTGCACATGGACATTTTTTCTCCTTTAATTAAGGATGAACAGTAAAAACTCTTCCTCCCTTACCAGAGGGCCTCGCAGTCCTGGTGCACCCACAGTGCCTGGGTCTCCACTAACACCTTTAATCCCAGGCACACCACGACTTCCTGGTGGACCCTGTGGACCTGAGATGCCTTTTAGACCTGCTCTTGTAATTCCTCCATCACAAGCACAATCACCTGCATCTCCTGTAAAATACAGTCACCACTCAGTTATGCTTGGATAAAGACCCTTTTACAGCTTCAAGATCTCCGTAAGTGGGATTTGGGTCAATTAGGACAAAACCATCCTGAAATGATATGCTGTTTAGCCTACTTTGCTCAAGGAGTATCAAGCAAGGGAAACTCCATCTGGGTTAATTTCTCTACAACACCCACCACCAAACTACCACACGCAGCATGATCCTAGGCATTGCGTATTATAACATGCTTACTTTAATACCTCTTCCCAAAGGTTTAGACTCTCCAAAGGAGATGGTTTTAGGAGAGTTTAGGTCAAAAGTCCTGTGGATTTTAGTAGGTATGTTTGCATGTCAGAGAAAGCAAATCCATACTCCCACTCACAGAAGGTTACAATGACCCTCAGCTGCTTAACTTCATCTTTTCTGGAACTGTAACTGGGCTCACATCCAAACAACAATGCGCAGTGATGTCTGTGTTATACTGTTTTGTTTTTATTTTTTGCTGCTAGTTCTGTTATGCACTAAAACCCAAGTTCTCATCGTTTTTTTTTTAGCACAGAGGAGAATAAAATTGTTCTGTCATTTCCAGCCTGTATTAAAAAAGCAGCACAAAGGATGTTATTTCTAAATCTCATTACATGTTATGGCTTTGAAGCACAACCTGATCAGCTAACTGAGTGTGAAATATTTATTTGCTTATTTGCCTGAGCAGAGGAATAAGAAAACAGGATTTCAACAGCAGTGCTGGGCACCATTCTCTCTGAATTGTAAAAGCTACTGCTCTTTTAATCCAACTAGAAGCTTCTCTGATTTGTCATAAAGAAACTTTCACCCTTAGGATATTTACCATGCTAAAGTGAGGTCAACTGATTGTTAAAAGGCTCTTCCAAAACAAGAGTCAATTACCTTTGTAACCTTTTGGACCCAAAGCTCCTGGAAGTCCTCTTTGTCCAGGCTCCCCTGGGGCACCAGTCCTTCCATCCAGGATCCCATCTGGGAGAAATGAAGGGCCTGTGTGTGGAAAACAAGAAAAAAGGCCTGAGAAGGCTTGATTTAAAGCTTGTTAATTACTTATAATGTGAGATATGCAACTGGCAGAAATGGTGTCAGATCAAGCAATGGCTTGTGGTTATGCAAGGAGATGAACAGAGGACCATGGGCTGCCATATGTTTGTTTTCCGCTCCTCATATAGAAGAGCAAAGATCTTGCAAGGTGGATATAACAGAGCTTTACTCCTCTACTGCTCTATTACTGCACTTTTTTAAAGATTTAATGGGCCAAATAACCAAGCAAACTGCAAACACATGGTACAGAGGGCAAACAAATTAGTCCACGCAGTTCAGGAAAGGGAACAAGTGGCAGAAGGTTAAGGGAAAATCCCATTACTCACTTTACAACTGCAGGACTACTCTCAGAATCTCTTTATATGCTGATGAATACAATGAAACATGAGCTGACAGAAACAGCAGAGGGAGGAGACCTAACATAATCTAACACTACAGTGTCTGAAAGCCCTTCCCTCAGTGACAACAGTAAGATGCAGTGCTGATCAGCACACATCTGATCTTCCATGGAAACAACCTGCAACCATCAGCTAAAAGCAGCTCCAAGAGCTTTACAGACTCTGCAGAAAAATCAGCAGGATTTAACTGACAAATAATTATTGATAAGGCAGCATTTAATTCTCCATGAAAAATCATTTAATCAGAGCACGCTCTGATTTTGAAACTTTTTGCTCTCTAGAACAAAACAAATAAAACATACTGTTTGAACTCAGTTTATGGCAGAATAACATAACACAAGGTTTACCACTTTACCAAACAAAACAATGCATAATTAAACCAATCAGGAAATACATAAAATTGAAATCACATTTCCTTATGTCTATAAACTGTTTCTTCAGGTATCCTATCTGACTCCTGGTACCTTAAATACTGACTTGCAAGATCAGTCATTTACCCCAAGTGCTCAAAAAGTCACAGGATCTTCTTTATCTAATTCAGTACACACCACGGGAAACTGTATTTAGCTTTCCTCCCATCAACCTGCATGCTATATGATATAACCCTCCTTTCTTTTCCCCAACTGAAACATGTTTCTCAGAAGTCAATATCTGAATTGGCTCCGTTTCATCCTACCAGAACAGAACAAACATAAATTGTGCCGTTAGAACCATGTGCTTCAGTCTATCAGGTTACCCACCTCAAAAATAATTAGTTTTTGCTAATGCTATTATTTGCATTTTGTTATTTCAGAGGGATGCAGATAAATATATCAAAGGTTGTGAATTACAATTACAATGCGATGTTAACCAAGCTTTTAAGATTTACAGATGAATAATTTCCACTTGCAAATAAATAAATACAGAAATCATTATTTGCTTTGTTTCACTATGAATTCAATGTAGAAATTGATGTCAAAAATGTACATACGTGATGACCCAGGCAATCCTGGTGCTCCTGGCAGACCAGGCAAACCATCTCTTCCTGGAGCGCCTGGTGATCCAACTGTTGCTCTTCCTGGTTCTCCCATTTCACCTTTCACACCAGGAATACCTGGAGACCCTCCAGGGCCCATTCCATCTAAACAACACTGACATGATTAGCAGCTATCCAGCAGCAAACATATTCTGATAGTTTTAATATTGTGAAAATTACTGTTGTGTCCTGAACTGTAACCATGTTAGTAAAGAACATTTTCTAATTGCATACAAAGGACAACTTATTAATTGTAGTCACCAGCTGGCACACACGTACACATTCCTTTGGTCATTCAAAAAACTTTACAGGGCTGTATTGAAATCTCACCAATAGGTGAGACAATTAACTATGGAACACCATGATTCACTAATTTTCAGATTGAGTTTGAGTGGAGGTAATTGCCTTGGTACCAGTGTCTGGAACACTGCAGCCAGGATTTCACAAATGACATTAAACAGAAACTCGAGTTAGATTTTTGATGGGACAAATGGGTTCCAGCTGCAGTGGTTTCACTTAGCCAACATGCTAGCTCTCTGCTGCAAAACAGAACTGCAGGGAACCCGCTTTAGCACAGGAGTTGCACTAGATGAGATCCAGAGGTCCCTTCCAACCCCTGTGTTTCTGTAATTCTGTGAAAAATGAAGACTCAATCAAAAAAGCTCCTTTTCAAAAACATATAAAATGTTCCATTTGTAGGAAAGGGTCTGTCAATTTGAAACTGAAATGGAACATTTAATTCAATTTGAAATAGAAATCAAACAAAACAACTTCTGTGTATCAAATATTGAGAGCTGGAGCCTTGAAACAGATTGTAATCACCGGGGGACTAATTCTGCTCCCACCCAAATGAACATGCTTGGTTTTCCTGTGCCTCTTCCTCACCTTCTGCACCTCACAGCAGCCTGTAAGTCAGGCCGGCAGGAGGATGGAGAGGCTCGCTGCAATACCTTCAACATCTCCAGCCTGCCACCCAGAGCCTTCTCACAACAAACGCTCAGAAAACAGCCTGTTAAGGTCACTCAGCAGATGCTTTACCTCTCTCCAGGCCTGGAAACCCTGGAACTCCTGGAAAGCCTGGTAGGCCACTGATCCCTTCATCTCCTGGAGGACCAGGTATTCCTGGGTTTCCAGGGTCACCTGGGGCACCTGTTAGACAAATAAAGAAAGACAAGGAAGAAAAACTTGAGAATTTCTGCTGAAGAACTGTACAGCTTACTACCTCTGTCACTGACCTCACTGACAGCAAAGCTGCTACTAGTAAGTCTGGTAGGCTAAGCTAACAATGATGGGAAAACTTCCTCCTGAGCCCAGTGAGAAGTTGTTTCAAACTTGACTGCATTTGAAAGAGAATGAGGCATTATGCAACTTGTCCCCATAATTTTACAGACTCCAAGATTGTTGTCACCCAGAGCTCTTTCAACTGTGGCATTAATTTTCTCTTCTCAATGGTATTCCTATCACACTGAACAACAAATAGGAGCAGAATGACATTCAGGCTATCCGTTCCTTTGGTACACAGAAATAAGACACACAGGTAGGCTACATTTCCCCATGCTCATATACAGTCAGTTTCCCAGGTGTTTAATTGTACCTTGAAATGTATCATTTTGCAAGTCAGGAATGAAAGATTTATTACAAATTCAGGTATAAATATACGGCATGAAATGTATCTGTATGTTACCAATACAGAAATGAAAGGAGAAATAACAAGAGATAGGCTAGACTCAAATCACAGCATGGAGAAGTGCTAAAATACAGAAATAAAACAAGTTGCATCAGAAAAAAAGTGCTTTAAACTCGTTTCAAAACAAAAAAGAAATAAAAACGTGTACCTGAAATTACTACACCTTCCTTGTCAACAATGATAGGAGGGCCTGGGGGACCAATGTCACCTACTTCACCCTGTAGAAAAAAAGGGGGAAATGGATTTCTCCAGAAAATGACTTAATACAACAAGCAACTTGTGACAAACTGTGGTATCATTAATTCCTGTCACTCTAACACGGTATCAAATCCTCTTTAACACAGGAAGTGCAAAATCTGACTGTTGTCCAAATCACCATCATAAATACATATTACAAACACAATCCGTTGTGCCAGAGCAGTGCAGCACTTTGATGATTCATGCAGTAGCACTGCTCTGTGTATAAACCTACACTACATGCTCTCCATCAGATAAGCCCTTCACTGCTTGCATTTCTCATGTTTGCCAACCATATATCAATGTTGGTGGCAGATTTTAAGTTCACTCACAGCAAACTACTGTACAGTCATTTTCCACTCCATTTCCAGACATCTGGCAGCCCTGGCAGCTATCTTAAGCATCCACTCACTCCCGTAAGTTTGACTGAAGCAATGACATTTATTCATGCAAATATATTTACAATGGCAGTGCTTTAGTATTTCCATCTGAGAAGTTACCTTTGTGCCTTCAACTCCATCCAGTCCTGGATAGCCTGGAATACCTGGATGACCCTGCAAAGTTGCAAACATGAACCTTTTTATGAAGTGACACAATAACATGGCATAATTTGATAGCTGAGACACCTTCAGTGCTTAGACCTGTATTGCAAAGCCAGTTTGTTGTCTTATACATACTGTCAAGCATCTGAGAAGGAATAAACAGTAACCTGATTGCACTGATTTCTCAGCACTCATAATACCTAAGCTGGTTTCTGCAGTAAAACATAAAAAGAGTATTTCACCTTTCTCCCTGGAATGCCATTAGATCCATCCAGCCCCAAAAGACCCTAAGAAAGGAAAACACATTATGTAACTTTCAGAAGCTCCATCTCAGTCTGCTCTTACTTCACCAGGCTCTGGGATGTCAGTACCAAAGAGTTAAAAGGTAAAATTTCAAAAGGAGAAGCTACTAATGGTTTTCCTTCTCTTCCAAATACTAACAATCATCGTCAAAAGCATCCAACAGGATAACTGATAAAAAGGTGTCTTATCTTCTTTAGTCATTATCTTGCTAACTAAGTTATGAGTTTCTCAACTTACAAGGTTGGTAGGTGGTTCGTCATTACAAAGCTGTGAAACTTAACAGAGACAAATATTTTCTGCTGTGACAGTTTTGTTCTTCGGATGCAGAACAGAATGCTTTGGTCTTCCTGTTGTGTATGAGCACCACGTTGCTGCAAGTTCATGGTGACTAGAAGAATCTATGGCATGTGATGGAGCATGCTGTTAACTTCCACCTTCACTGTCAAGTTTGACCAATCTCTATTGCCAGCTGGACTTCTTCATTCCCAACTATGTGTTCTTTCATAGCTTATTCTGATAAGGGGTAAAAGTTCCCTAAAGTCCCTGCAAAGCCTCTGTGAAGCTTTCAAAAAGCATGGAAAAAACTCAGGCCTGGTAGTATCAAGTCCTCCAGTACTCATGTATGATTTTCTTGGACTGCCTCATCTATTTTCATATTTCACCCTTAGTCTAAGACTTTACTGAGAGAAGAACTGTTGGTTATGTTATTGTACGGTGCAGGCTAATATGGGTCACAATTCTGTATTTGGGACTCCTACATGCTTTGAGAATGCTTCTGTTAGTGATAAGTCCACTTTATGAAACTAGTTTAAAAACAGGCATTTAAAGACTCTGTAAGGTTACCTACCCTGCCACCTGGCAAACCAGGCACACCTTTTTCTCCTTTTTCTCCAACACCACCAAAGCCCTGAGGGAAAATATTAACATTAGATCTGAAAGGAACTTTAAAGAACAATCCTAAATCAGAATGAGCACCGAAACATCTTTTAACATAAACTGCAGCAGAGATGCAAAGGAAATGGACTGTTTCTGCTGGGATTCTTTTGCCCCAGAAAGAAATCAAGCATTATATTCTTCATGTGCAGTGCATTATCTTCTTCATTCCCTGTGACTTTCATCCATTTAGACTATAGCATGTTTCTTAGCAGGAAATGCAAGTAACACTGTACTATAAGCAGCGAAATTCTGTCATTCTGTATCGTATTCTACATTTAGAAGTAATTTCAAATCTAATTTCTTAACAGTAGCAGCTCAAGGTGAGACTCAGAGCACCTTTTTTAATTTTTTTTTTTTTAATTTCTAAAACCTAAGAATGACACAAAAACAGCAAGAAGAATCAAATCCACAGATGGAACACCAGGATTTAATTTCAGTGAGTTACAGTAGGTAGGCAATTTTCAGGCTTCAGTCTTGAAATATCTTACGCTTGTGGTTAAATTCACACATATCCTCAATCCCACCAGCTTCTGTGGGCCTCTCGTGATGCTTAAAGATAAACATGTACATAATGGAACATGTCCACAAACTGTGCTTCATGAACAGGTTCTCGCACGCCATTCTACTGAGAACATCTGTACACTGAAGAAACCAGCAAACAATTTATCTCATTGGCCAGAAGTTCCACAAAATATTTATTACCAAAACTTATCTGAAGAACTTGTGTTTATAGTAAGTTACAAGCTGGGAAAGACCTCTCTGGAATCCAGAGATAAATTGTTGTTGTTAATTCATAGAGGGAAGATGCTACACATTCCTGAGTTTATAAGCACTAATGTTAAACAGCCCATTTTAAAACTAGATATATACATTAAATAGTCAGACATAAAGATAAGTATATGTGCTTTATAACTTGAAACAAAAAGCACATCTAAATACAATTAAACTAAGAGGATTTTTTAAATGTACCTAGCTCTCTGTGGGATATCAAGAAACACTACCATCAAGTGGATAAGCAAAAGTTATGCCTACTTGCAGATTTCCTTTGCAAACCACAGTTCAGACGTACTGAAATGATGGCTGCTTTGTAGCACCTATAGCAGGACAACGCCGTCTTCTTCATTTTTCCAAGACAAAAATGAGCAGATTACAGTTTTCACAAAATTACATGGACATTTGCATTAGATTTTCAAATATTCAAGTGCCTAGAAACTCCTGTAGAGATCTTATGAGCTATTCAGAGGCTTCTGAGCCATCTAACTCATACTGGGCACATACTAAAAACTCTCCCTTACCGGCAGTCCAGGCAATCCTTTGTCTCCAGGCAATCCTTGAGGGCCTGGCTCACCCTGAAAAAGGTAAACACAATAAACCACTGTGTCCATGAAAGCACGATTTACCCCAATCCACCCATCACACTCCTGACTCCTAAGGCAAGGCCTTATTTGGCAGTAAGTATGCTTGATTTGTGTCATCATTTGCCAGTGCCGATGCATGCAGTGGATTGTCTGTGACCACTTCCCATGGCTTCTAAGACCACTACTTTGGAACTATTGTTCTACATTCCTCCACTGCTGGAAGGCAAACCAGAACATCTCAGATTGTCATCTTTGAACACGCACAGTAATTCATGGAAAGAGGCTAATAACACATGCTGAGATAAAATAGTCATTGTAATCCTGCTTACAACTTCAAGAGTGAGCCATATTAACAGCCCTTATTTGGGTCTCAGACTAATGCAACTCCACCAAGTAACACAGTGACTCCCATGACTTATGCAGTGGCTTATGCAAGCTCACATCAGCTCCCACACCATTCTGTATGTGTCCTAGACTAATCCAATATGCCTATACTTCATGTGTGCAGAGAATCTTTGACTCAAGTTCCACAGGGCTTTTATAGACATGCTGATGAGCTACACATGTATCTCAGTAAATGCCTGAGTAACAAAATAAGTGAGAGAAATCCGATTATTTCATGTTAGTGTGTGTCAGAGTGAAAGCAAAAGACTTGGAGCTTTTTATTTACTTTTTAGAAAGGAATTGTTGGTTTTTTATCATTTATTTTTACACAACCATATTTCACAGGTCCAAGGAAAACTAAAAGAAGGTCATTCATTCTAGGATTAATGATGGAAATCTTTAAATAGCTTTAAGATTTATCATTCTGACAGGTATGGATTCTACAATGCTCTACACTGCTCTGAGCTGACAATATTTTTATTCAATAACTCTCTGGAGATTAAACTAGTGCAGAAAATGAGTATGGTTTGGAAAGATAATGGCCCTCACTGTCTAATAAGTTTTTTCAGCCTTTGTATCAAGGGGATGGGAGGGCTTCTAAGTAATATTTACCTTTTCTCCTTGTTTCCCTTTTGGGAATCCCATGAATTCTAGTATTCCAGTCGATGGAGGGGGACCCGGAGGGCCAGGCAGTCCTACATCACCCTGTAGGCAAAAGATGAAGGTATTAACATAGGCAGAGTGCACCTGATTTCTTATGAAAGTTGCTTGTGAATCAGGAAAAAAAAAATCCAGTCTAATTTTATGTTTTGTACAAAGTATTTGTGTGCCTAAGTACTGGCACAGGAATTTGGCCATGAAAGCCAAAAATCAGACTGAAAATTAAGATTAGCAAAATGCATTAAAATTGTTTCAGAGAAGTTGTGGATATAAATCACGTAAAGACAAAAAAGAAAGGGAGGAAGGGAGGGAGGGAGGAAAAGCCTAATCTTTAAAATCAACAGAAAAACACACCAGAAACAATTTGAAGAGAAATGTGCAAGACAAGAAGTCAAGAAACAACTAGAAATGTAGTATACTGATAACTGATTTTAACAGCAGCAGAATCAAGCCCCAAACTGAGACCCCTGAGAAGCCCATTATGCCACCGTAAACTCCTCCCACAGACTCCAAGATGTCCATTAAGATACTAAGACTATAAATTATGCATCAGTTAATCCAAAGAATATTATGAAATGCACAGAGCATAAATTCCAAAGAAAAATTCAGTACAAGAGTTAAGTTTCCATATAAACTAAAGGACAGATTCAGAAGGTGTCAAAAGAGGACCTTGTGTCTTGACTGCCATGAAAGCTCTGCACTGAAATGACACTTTCTTCCCTCACTTCATTCAGGAAAAGCTCCCATCCTTTTTTCTTTGTAAAACATTATCAGCAACCAGCAAGACTCTTCAGTATTTGGACTGTCATTCAGTCCAAAAGAAGAAAAGGAAACACAGAAGAAGCAAATGCTGGAATCCAGCCACTGTGTAGAGGATAAAGTTATGATGGAACACTTGAGTATAACTTTACACTCCTTCTGTACCAGAACAAGATTCACCTACTTTTTCTCCTTTCTCTCCTTGAAAGCCTAATCCCATATTACCCTAGGGGAGAAAAAAGATGCCAATGAATAACAAAACATCAGCAACATTGGTATCATTATCATCTAGGCACACCATAATGACAAAAAAAATAGCCAACAATCAGGTGTGGCAATATGACAGAAATGTAGGTACTTACTTTTGGACCTGGTGGCCCAGGAGGACCCACTGGACCCTAAATGTGAACAAGATCAAGACTTAAGTAGGATGCAAATAATAGGAACAACATTTGGTACCTGAACTTTCATTTCATCTCTGTTCCCAGAGCAAAAGCAAGTGATAAAATAATCTTCTAGTCTTCATATCTATGAGAGACAGCATAGTCCTTTGGCACTACAGTTAGTTAAGAGCAAATCTTAATTCAAAAGCAACAAACATTTAGTTTGTTTTTATGGTTGTCCAAATAAAACTCTCTTCTAGTGTCTCAGAAAATGAACTTTTCAGCACATTTCATGAGAAAGGCTCTAACCATGCAGAGATCAGAATATTTCCTCTAGTTCTGAGATGAGGAAGCCTTCAGAACAGTATTAAGTACTGTTTGTAGATGGTGCTCTAGGGCTTTGCTGGAGCTCTCATTCATGACTGTTGCTCTGAACACTGCTCCAGAGGAGAACTTTGGCTCTTGAGATTAAACAGTCTGAGTTCAAGTATTTCACACCTAAAGAACAGGCTTCATCCCCTTACAAGGGCACAAACTTCTGCTCATTGTGATGAGACAAATGTAGTCAAGATGGAAAGTTGCCAACATTTTGAACTATTCTATCAAGAAGTACAACAGTCAGGGCCTCTTACTTGCAAACCTGGTAATCCTATAGGGCCTGCAGGACCTGTTGGACCTGGAAAACCTTTGGAGCCCTAGAAGAAGAACACAGGAGAAATACAGAATGTGTAGCACCTATCCCATCAGAAAACATACAGCAATAGCCCCCCAGTTATGTACATTCATTTACATTCTTTAAGAACCCAATTCATATTACAAGACAAAAGTTGGAAATCAAAGTTACAGATTTGAATGGTAGAAGGGAGTTTGAATTTCATAGGGAAAAACAGAACAGACAATAGCAAAATCTGACTTCTGCTGCCATAACATGGACCAACTCATACCATTAGAAAACTGGAGTTATTCAAGCTACTGGTATAAAGAAAACACACAGCCCATTAATTTGAAAAGTGTCCCTGAGAACCAGTACAAAGGAAAGCACCTACTTCCAGTAATATTCTTAAAAATTATAATTCCCAAATTAAATAACTTACAGAAATACCATCCAAACCAGGAAGACCGTTTTCTCCCTAAAAATGAAAAGCACATCAGTAAAAATACCATTGTATCACTGCAAGAAACTATGAAGGGCTATAAATACATATTTATTAGTCTAAACAGGAATATTTGCTTTTTAGTTAATGTTCACTTTTAGTTCTGACACCTGTGCTCCCACGTTTGAATTGGGAAATGGAAAGGCTCCAAAAGTCTGAAATAACAGCCACCATTTTATTGACAGGGAGCAAAAGAAACTGAAGTGGCATGAAAAAGTTGCATTAGTTGTAAAAAATCTGAAAAACACACTGCAAAAACTTTCACTGCAAACACTATAAAATGTTATTTCAAACGATCTGTATTTTCCACAAATAGCAAACTTAATTTAAACAGAGATCTATTTAACTTTTACCAATGTATGGTTGTATATGCATATATGGGTAGAATTTCAGAAAAGTTCGTCATTTTGATAAACAAAAGGGCAGAGTGAGGGGCCTTACATGGCAGAATTTATTAAAATATTTTTTATATTTAATGAGTAATGAAGCTGCTGAACATAGCACAAGATGTACCAAATCTTTTATAGTTTTTTCCCAAGCCTGGTGCTTCTGTCAAAAGTTAACACCACTCCAAGCTGGTGAATGTTTGCTTCAAGGCAACAAAGAACTAAATTTTTATATGAGGATATTGAAGAACCTACTCACTGTCTGGAAAAATAAATTGTGATCATGTTCCCATAGTCTGTATTCTCTTTATAATAAATAAAATCACACACATGATACAGACATTTCAGGGCAAGGTCCTTATTAAACAGAGAATTAGAATTCTGACTTCATAGCAATAAATGGTGAAATAGTATGAGTGGAATATGGTATTCATGCATTTAAACCCAGAATACAACCGGCTGATTATTAATATCTCCCAGTACAAAAAACACTGGGAGGCAAGTGGGTTTTCACAGGAGAAATCTTAATCTGTGCTTGCAAGTCTCCTGGGCAATTATTTCAACAGACCTGGCATGCGTGAGGATGCCACATACAGGGAAGTTCTGCATCTGAAAACAAATACACTACCTCATGTAAATCAGGGTAAGCTTACCAGAAATTCCTCATATCTGTGTTTGGCACCAACAAATGAATGGTGCCAGCTGCCTAGAGACAGGTGAAGGACCAGCAACTACTCTGAACAGTAGCAGGATGAGTTATGTGCCAGCAATCCAGTATGCAATAAACAAGATGTTTTAGTGCTGCAAAGATGAAGCAAATTCAAGTTCTGAGAGCATTCTGTGTTGTCATTAAGGAATGGTCTTTTCCTCTGCTCTGCCTTCAGACCTACCTAGAACGCCCATGTTTAGCATTATGAGCAGCCTAAGCTGTAGCATCAGCCCTGAAACCTCTGGGACATCAAACTGTTTCTCATCCTGTGTTTTCTCCCATAGAAAATCTTACCTTCATTCCTTTAAGGCTGCCTTGAGCGAAAACAGGTTCTCCTTTCAGACCTTTGGGGCCAGGACGACCCTGATAAAAAATAAATGACAAAAATAAATTTCTAGTAAACAATACACTGATTTGGTTTTGGAAGAAATTACATTCAGTATAAAGAACTTCTTGCTCCAGTAAACTACAAAGGTAGCACTGCAGTGGTATTAGAGAACTTAAGACTTCCTGAGGCTTTAGAAAAACAACACTCTGCAAACATTTTCTCTGGTATTTTCCTGCTTATATTAGATTTTTCTTTTATTTTAGGCCTTTAAAAACTTTTAAGATTCTCCCTGAATCTGTTTGACATGCTGTAACTGCCCTGTACATGTATATATCTCTTCTGTAGAACAGTACATTAACATATTTGCTTAGAAACAGTGAGACAAAAAAAACCCAAAAACACACAACAGGTTGCATGCATGAATCTTCTGAAAAAGCAGCTGTTATAATTCTAGATTTACCCCATTTATTTTAATCCTCATCATTCCATGCAGTTTATCCAATGTGATTTCATGTAATTGCCACCTTAATTTGAGGAGTTAGCTGATCCAAGCAGCTTTTCTTGCCAAAAATAAAATCCCACACGCATTACAAAATAGAAATTTGAGCAGGAAGTATGAGTAAATCAGTTATTTTAGAAAGTCATACTTTAACTTGCTTTTGTTTCTTTGTTATTTTCAACATTACATAAACTTCAAGTCTGGATGACATACAAGAGACACGAGCAGTTCCTTTTTTGAATCAGCATTCCCTAACCTGAAACATTTCAACTGGAAGATGTTTGACACATTATAGTTCTTAAAAACTTTATCACAGTCTCTTCTCAGTCAGCTTGAATGTTGCCAGTGCCAAAGGGATAGGGAGCACACTGTCACAGGACCTTCATTTCAGCCTCAAAAGTTAACATTTACACAGTAAATAAGAGTGGAATTTCAATAAGAAAATGACACTGAGCTCTAAGAATACTAAGGAACTTGGGGTTATAGGGTTCTTCCTAAGAACTCGGGAGCTATTTGTCCACCACTGGTAAGAAAAGCAAATCCTGGCTTAGTGACAACAAAACACTACAGCTGCCTTGGGACGTACCGGCAGCCCGGGTATGCCGGGAAATCCATCTGCCCCAGAAACACCAGGACTCCCAATGGTTCCATTGCAGCCATCGAGGCCAGGTGGACCCCTGGGTCCAGACTGGCCAGGGTGACCCTGTGTAAAAAGGAAAAAGAGAGGATGATGACAGGTGGTATTTTATTAGCAACACTGTCCCTAGAAAACTTCCGTCTTCCAAATGGCAACACAAAACAAAGGAAACAGGCAACTCCCACTCAAGTTCAGTGTATGACAGGCTGCAGTAGAAGTAGGTTCTTCAGCCAGCATTGTTTATCCTCCCCAAAGATTAAATCCTAGAACATTGGCTGGATTCAATTATCTTTCTCTCCAAGGGATAATTTTCTGAAGTACATAACTTGTGCATGAGTAGGTCCTGAAAGCACAATCTGAAATACACAGCATATGACATGGAGCACAGTGCGAGGGTGCACCTGACAATGATAATGGAAGTTGCTCATGTGAAAACTAGGAAAAAAGCAGGTTCAACAATACTGAGCATTTGTAATTCCAAAGTTATAGTTCCAAACATGAAAGTTGCACTGACTTCTCTTCCTCTCCACTGTGGATTCTTTCTTTTAATAGTTCAACAGATGTTCCAACTCCAGCATCACATCATTCACAAAACAGCTCTCCTCATCGTATTAAACTTAAAACCTTAGGCAAAGCAACCGGAGAAAGATCTAATGAAACTAGCAGTTGTTAGAGAAAGTTTTTGTAATGGTCAATTAATAATCAAAAGCAGGATGGAAAAGAGTTGTACCTAATTCTGATTTCACACTAATTTAGCCCTGCCATAGCTCTATTCATTTGACTCAGCATCATAGTGATGCAAAGGAGATAAACATTAGAGCCTTTAGTTACTTTTTCTTCAGTATCACATGGGAATACTTTGGCAAAACAAAGGAAGGCCAAACTGTCAGTCACAATGCCCAGGTATTAAGCTTCTCTTTATCCTATCCACCTCTTCATAGAAACGAGCTCTGTGGCACTCAAAGATGATGTTTTGTGGTAAGAAGAAAAATGAAATTCAGGGAGTGAGAATCAGTAATTGACAGTTCTCTCTCTCCCCTCAGTACACCCTGATTTTCTATCATTCCCAGAGCGTTTTTGTGTGATCCCAAAGATTCATCTTTAAGGTATGGCATTAAAAGAGTTATGACTCATGTTAGGAAAGGGAAAAAGAAACAAGGATAAAATGGAGATAAACCAGAACATTAACAATCCTTCACGCTTGACACATAAAACAAATCAGATTTGTGCTACTGAAGGTCTTTCCAGTCCAAGCCAATACCATATACTCTGACCAAGCTCAATGAGAACTTTGTATTAATGTAAAGATCTAAGGATCTTAAAAGGATCTTTAAGATCTTAAAGGATCTTTAGCCTTGCTAAAACATGAGAATGCAAGAATCTCCATTTTACAGATGAGAAGCTGGGGTCACACAGTAGCTTAGTGACTTTCCCAAAGGATGCAGAGTAACTTACAACATGATTATTTAAACATTCTAACTGATCACCAGTGTCAGCTGCTACTGAAAGAGCCATTGCTTGCTGCTGGCCACTCACACCTACTCTTCTCTGTGCTAGCATAAGCACAAGCAGAGCAGGCAAGAAACCAACAACACAGCAGAAAAATAACTATTCTGTTTCTTAATTTTAACCAGATGAGTTCCTTGCTCCAGCACATCTACGTGGCAATTTGTACCAACAAAATGGAGAGGAGAGAGCCCAGATCTGCCATCTGTCAGTCAGTAAGGTGCAAACTGAATCAACACAAAGTGCATATCCACTGCAGGATCTAGGCAGCTGATGTAGACAGAGATAAATTTGAATGTAACAAGGCCTCAGGACATAGAATGAAGTCACAGAAATCATCCCAAAGCATTAGCTAAAGGCACCACTGTGTATGTAGTACCAGTAGCCCTGATGATTAAAGTCTGCTGGTCAAAGCACCCACCTGTGGTATGCAAGCAGGGGACTCTCCAGGCCCCAGTCAAATGACGTGAAAGGGCTGAAGCACCAATTTATTGCCACTTATACTTCATTTAGTTCCCAAATCTGGAACAGATCAGTGGCAAGCCACCCTCCTCCATCCATACAGTACGTCATAGCCAAGAGCAGCAAGTCTCTGATGCGACAGGCTGTGACTGCAGAGGAAGGCCAGAGTGGTCGATTCCTATGAGGTCCTTCCTTTTGTTTACAGCAACAATACAGAAGCTATGCGAGATAAGTGCACACGTATCTGGTTACAACATAAGCTGGCCAACTGCAGGGTTTAGGGAAGCTGAGCCAACATCTGCCCCTCAGACAGATGAGGAAGCAAGCTGCTGAGCCTCCAGGGCTGGCCAAGAGCCAGCTGTGCAGGCAGCTAACCAACGGGCCTCATGTCTTGGGAAATGCTTTGGGTAAGATCTCCTAAATCGTGGCGCAATACAGTGTCCAAGAGGCCCAAAAGACTTGGGTATCCCTAACATGTGAGGAGGGCTCACAAAGAGGATACACATCATGCTGACTATAGTGAGTGCTTATGTGTACTAAACACATCTGTGGCCCTGTCACTTAATCCCATGGCATCCATGTCCGTGGTTCTGAGCCAAAGCTTGACATAGCTGGACACAGACACATGTTGTCTCTTTTGCTCTAGAAGAAAAACATGGGATTTCCTACTTTCTATTGTGCAATCAGAATTCATTATGTTTTAAGAATCTTATCTCTGGCAATACTGACTGTGCATAACCAGCTTCCTCAGGAGTCACAAAAATCTGCCTGAAATTATTTTTTTACCTAAAAAAAAGTAGTTAATAGTTTCACTCTACTAGTTCTACAAGTTCCACTCCATTTACCCATTCTCAGCTCCTCCAATTCCTGCGTCAGACACATCAGTTCAGCTCAAGCACTTCAGCTGACTAAGGTGAAGCAGCAGCTTTTATAGTTGTTACTGATGACATGGCAGAGTAACTAGTTTACAAACCTGAGCTAAGAACAGGCTGGAGAGATTACTTGTGCTCTCTGTTCTCACAAAAGGGATCATTCCTTAGGACACAGATAAGGAAATCTGAACTGTTCATCTAGGCTTTTGCTTTATCTGACTCTTTTGCATACACTAATGCTGTGATCCCAAGCGACCTCTTTTCTAAATCTAACAGGCTTAGCACAAAGGCCGTCCCAACAGGAGAGCTCAACAAATATTTAAAAATCGGGAAACGAATGCAATCAAGGGTGAACACAAAACTAATTGAAGAAGCAGGTTCATGGATTGCTACAGCAAAGTGGCCTCTTTACAGCCTTGCCAAGTGCTTGTATTTCCTCTAGGAGGGACACAAAATAGAGAACTTCACCTCTCTGTGTAACTCTAACTTTCATTGCACAGACAAGCGCTTATTCTGCACAGAAATACTTCTTTCCAGAACTCTTCAGATAGTTCATGAAAAGCTATATACATCCCCAGCTTCAGCCCTTGCCAGAGGTGTCCTTGAATCTTGTCCTATGGGAAAAAATAAACTTCCCAGTAGGGCTAAGGATTTGATGGTTTCCTCTGCACTGTGACACAGAAGGGCTAGCAATAAACACATGCTGCTGCTGTATTTATTAGGTTAAAAGGATTAGTCAGGCCAGCTGCAACAACATGATTTACTTACCAGCAGTATTCCCCAGGGAAATTCTATGGAACACCATTTACATTAAGGTCAACAGTGGGATACTGCTCTGAATTACAGTCTTGCAGTCTTTTGGCCACGGTCAAAATATACCTGCCCACACTTTAGATACCTGCAGGCTCAGAAGATGCTCTCTTCATGTTTGGATGTTAATTCTTGTGCAAAGATAGTGATATATTTTTACTTCTCTCTTAGATATATCAGCACACAGATACTTTTTCTCCTTTGCTCTGCATTTCACACAAACATGTAATGTCATCGGTTTGTGTACATTTCACAACAAACCTAAGCTAACTCCCCATCCTGAAATGCAACTGGCAAAAATGTAAATATTTTCTCAAACAGTGGTGTTTGCTATTTTCACCCAGAATTAAAGCATTTGTCTCAATGGCTAGAATGTAAACAATATGTATTAGTTTCCCTGCGCCCTTTTTCTGTCCTGCAGTTGTAACACAGAAGAGCCAAAGGTGAGCATTTCACTGCTCATAAGCAGCAAAACCTACTTCTTTCCCGCTGGCCCACCTGCTCAATACTGTAAAGGAGACAGAGTAGATCTGCATATGCTGGAGGCTTTGAATCCTCTCATCTGCCTCCCCCACTCTCTCCTTGGAATGCCTGCTGCTGCCAACTACCTGGCAGTGGTTTTTGCTATATCTCTATCCTTCCCTTATTGTTGGGAATCCCCTTTCTCCAAAGCCTCATCTGAAAAAATACCCTGAGAACAGCATGTTCCCACAGCGTGTTCAATTAAATTAAGTATTATGGGAACAGCTTGTTCTCTTCAGAGCTAGAGAGTTAGTCTGCTGGTGGGAAAAGAAAAAATAGCAGCAAGGGAGTAGAGCAGGAGAGAAAACAGGCAAGGATGAACTGAGGGAGAGAAGGGGCCAAGAAGGAGCTCCTTCATGGGGCCAACTGTGCATCTTCAGCCAACCTATCAAAACAATTCAGCGTTTGATAGGAAGTAGGAAAACACAGCTCAACCATGATGAAACTCTTGGCCAGCTGAGAATGTAAGGTAGATGGGAAAGAGAATAAGAGTGCTCAGAAGCACAAGCATACAGCAGGAAAAATATCATTAAAAGGGAAATATAATTCTAATACCAGAAGGAGAAAGCAGAACTAGCTAAATAGTGCTGAGAGAACAAGGAAACCTGGGGCAACTTCTAAAGCTGGCCCAGCTAAAAAGTCCTCTGAGGCAAAGCATTTCTAACACATCTCTCCAAGAATCACTGGGGAAAACCAAAGCAAAAGAGAGCTCATCAAAATAGGCATATAATTTTCAGTATGATGCAGGAAACAACTTCTAGAAAGTTCAAGTTGTAAAGAAACAAACCAAAGACTCCTGATGGTCAGGAAAAGTAGTTACCAACTCTTACCACATGGCAAATGCACTACTCACCTCTTTTCTGTTTTAGGTTTCTGAAAGGCTCAGATCTAAACCGATACTAGAGCCGAGCCTGGAAGCAAGAATTCTTCAGAGGCCTCAGACCTAATCACTGTTTGGTTCACATCATAGGAAGAGAAGATTGAAGGAGATCTGATAATAGTTATCACATATAAGAAGGCTACTGCGAGGAAAACTGGAACAATCTGCACCCTGTGCCCGCAGCAAGCAAGATAAGAACTAATTGCAGCATAAATTACAATATGAAAGATTGAAGTGAGGGAACTGGATTCTTTTTCAAACAGAGAAAGTAGAGTCTCCATCATTACACATTATGAAGAATTGCCATTTCCCTCTAGAGAGAAGAGACATTCAAGTGACTTATATTTGCATATGTAAACTCACTGGGATCCCATTGATGCCTTGAAATCCTGGAACTCCCATTGAACCCTGAAATAAGATGAGAACACATTATATTTCTCATTATCAATCTGTATATTTCAGTCACTGGTAAAATAGTTTTCACTTCAACACTTTCAGTCTTGGACTTCAACCTTCAATACTAAAAGAAGCAAACTATCTCACGTAGATTCCCTCTGACCACAGAAGTCACTGAAGATATAAACTGAACATCTGAGCCTGTCTAGATGCCAAATGAGTGTTTCAGGAATGTTTTAATCAGGCAATTTAAAGGAAAAACATAATCTCCTATTGCACATCTGGGGAAAATAAGATGCCAGGAATATAAACAACCCAGTGTAAATTTAACTCTCAGCGTGACGCTTGATCTTCCAAGAGTTTCAACAAGTCTTAAAGGTTCTTATTCATCTATGTTTTTATACCTCCATCCAGGGACAAGTAGACAGCTTTGTTAATTCAGATCACCTCCGACTGAGTTGCAAGGGAATATCACTTTGCTGGTTCTACTGCTCTACTCTGGATAATAGTAGAACAGGCTGCACGAGCAAAACACCCACCCGAAATTATTCTTGCTTTGGAAAGGTAAAGTATATTGCTTCTGTGAAGGGGAGGATCTTACTGCATGTTGGTATTGTTATGCAGCCATTTCAATAGATAGAAACAGAAGTTCTGGAGTAGACAAAGGACTATTTCAGTGCAAGGTAATTGGTTTCAGTTGTTAGAGGCTAGTTTCAATTCCAGATTTCTGTCTTTTCCAAAATGTGAAATAACTTCAGTGTTATCTGCTAGAATTGTGAAATATCACTCATATCAGCAGTCAGTGCTTGCTTTGAGTGCTCCTTTGCCTTTCAGATTAATGCAATTCTGAGGCAATGACTTTCATTGTCATCACTGTCAGTTTACTATGTTCTTTGCCTTATGAGAAAGGATGACTGGAACTTCAATGTGCTGACGAATATTAAGCAAAGTGGAATGTAACTGCAGCATATAAAGCAGAAGTGATCTGGCATTCACCTAGCTATCTCACTTACCAGCAGCTGACAAAATGTGGCAAAACAAGTTCTAGTCTGCTGGTCCTGGTTTCTAAACTATCTGGCTTTTTCTTACTTGCATATATAATTTGAGCATTTTGCATCAGATAGATGGTCAGATGATCTGGACAGTCCTGGAACACAAGTCCTTGTCCTGATGTCCCAAATTTCCTTCAGATTTTTGAAATAAGAAGCAATACAAAACTTCAAACTACTGTCCTTGAAGCATTCCTTTTATCCAAGCACGTATGCATGAAAATGGGAAATTCATTCCAGTTCATACATTAGACAGTATCAGACATTCCTATCATATAACCTCTTTTAGGCTATGTGGTGGGAGCATACACTCTGCGCTACTTTATGCAACTGGACATGATGAGTCCTCAGTGCACAACCCAAAAGTCAGGATGCAAACACATGCCTAGACACAATGTAAACTTTCCTTAAGGTAAACTACCTTCATGTATCCACTCTACATCAGTGAAAGTATTTGCTCATACTTCCACTGACTCTCCTGCCTGGTCTGAACACCCGCTTTGCTACTTCCTAAGAAGAAACAGCAGAACAAACCCTCAGGGCACTAAGGTACATTTGCTACTGTGCCCAATCATGCACATTCCCTTCACTGACACCTATGCTTTATGTTGGGTTATACTATTTAATATGGCAGTTCATAATATTACTTCTGTTATAAATATGTTTTCACCTGCAAAACTGAGTTGCAGGTTCCACTCAATATCCATTCCCTTTTTCAGATATCAGCTCGGTATCTTCTATATAGGAACCAGCTCCAGATCTCTCTGAATGTAGCACAAACGATATCCATCCATCTCTGGGCAGGTGAAGTGAGAAACTACTGGCAAAAGCAATGTGCTTCTAGCTATGGTTCACCTACCAGGATGGCTATAATGCTCAACAGCTTTGGAACCTGTGTTTTCACTTCAAAATAAAAGCAGGGGATTCTCAGAAAGTACTGATGCAATACCCTTGTCCTTTGGCAGACAGTCCAAGATGTTCCTTATATATTCAAACACAGATTAAACAAGACAACAGATCTATTGCAGGTGGAAAAAAAAGAAAATTCATTGTTGAACCTACCTTGTTGCCTTTGTGCCCAGCTGGTCCAGGGGGGCCCACTGCTCCTCTCTCACCTTTTGCTCCTGGCAAACCCTCTGGACCAGTAAATCCAGGAGCACCTATTGGTCCTTGAACCCCAATTGGTCCTGGCCGACCCTAAAATACAACAAAAAATAAGTCAATACACCATGTTTATAAACTTCCATTTGCTTCAGCCAGCTTAATCTTTAACATAACTTGATATCTGCTAGGTTAGTTAGGACTAAAGTTTTCCCCTCACATTTTCAGATAAAGATTGTTTTCAGATCTATTCCAGATAAATGATAATTAGATAACGAGTAACAGAAACCTCCCTTTTATTCCTGGAAGATTTAATAGTACCCATAGTGCTGTAGAAATGTGGTAAAACAACAGTGTTTTGAGATGAAGCTGACTACTGCTCAGGAAATTTGCAGACTCTTTTTCCAAGATGCAAAATACAAAAAGCTTTTTGTTCATGCTTTAGTTCAAGTACAATAGAAGACAAAACAAGATGCAAGAAGCGAGAGGGTCACATGCAGTCAGAAAACACACCGGATTATTTGAGACTAGTACCATGGTTGGCTCAAGACTAAAACTCCACAGTGAGTTAGCTTATATTCCACACTGATTGCCTTCCAGTCAGGGTGTGTATCTCGACCTTCCAACAGAAGAAGGTGCAATGCCAAACCATTGCCTGAAGAGGGCAACATTTTCTAAAACTGCAGAGACTCATCCGTGACTGACGAGCTCCTATTGTTCTACCACTGCAGATGTGCAGAGCAGTCTGGTGCTTGGTTATTTAGCAAAACAGTGCTGTCGAAATAATGCTGTAGGCGCTCTGGTTTTTTCTTAGCCTCAGAACCTACCACTTGACAGCTGAATACTTACCATGGAGTTCTGTGTTAACATTTTTACACTGCTCAGTTCATTTTGAGAGAATCTGAAATGGATCAACAGATTCTAAGAGCCCACAGTACTGGTAGAAATTGGCAGTTTAGGACAATGCTTTCTAGCAAGGGATGGAGTGAATTACATAAAGTTATCCATGTAAAGAATCAAGCCTGACATTAAAAGATACAGAACGGAGAAAGAAGTTTAAAAGAAAAGGCATCCTGCTTTCAGTTCTCTAGTGTCCACGTCCATGGCATTGTATTTTTATTCTATTTCCCTTACTTCTTAGAACAGCAAAAGGAATGCAGCTCCCTGCTGCAATGGTTTTAATAATCTCAGCTGGAGACATACAAAGTCTTCACTCCATGCCTTGGCAGGTAGAAGACTTTGCTACTAGTTTAAAAATGGATTTTTACATGTTAACAATCAAATGAAATGAAAGAATCCATGATAGATCTTTTAAATTCTTTTTGCAGGATCATTTTTATGCCCATTTAGGCTAAAACATAACACCCCATGTTCCATCACTCTCAGAGCAGTTTTCTTATAAGCTTTAGCAGTTCCCTCACATCGCTCCCTGTTGTGATTGTTTCATCTCAGTCTTTAACAGAGGTCAAGTACAGCTGTTCCACATTTCATACCTTTTCTGCACACACACTATGCATACTGTGAGCTTCTAGGGGCACAGGCTCCCATCTGAATAGGCTTTTCAGTTGATTACTTATAACTTTTTTCACTTTGGGATAATTATCAATGGAATCCTTTATATTGGGACCAAGCGATCGTAGCATTAATCTCCAACTCTTCAGTGGTCCTTAGCAACCACACAAAACAAGGAACACGCTGTGAAAATCACATGCTTTGCTCATGCTGTTGGTCTCAGCTTTAAGCTTCCAAGCTATTCAGAGCCTTGTGGGCGATGCTTCCCTTACAAGACATGGGCTGAGCACAGCTCACCTCAAGGCAACACAGCTGTGCAGATACCTGTACTGAGCAGGACAGCCACCAGCCTTGAGGGCAACAGCACCCATCAAGGTCTCTAAGGAAAATACACAGAATTCCTCAACCACTGGAATTGTAAACACCTGTATTTAATTAGTTTACCTGTTTAATGACACTGTTCCACAATGACTGGAAGTGATAGCTATGAGAATTTTAGGAGGTTTTTGTTTTGCACTGCTGCAGATGACTGAGACAAATATATCCAGAGGAGACAGAAAGGATAAGAAACTATGTTCTGCATGTGTGCAGCTCTGGAGCTGACAGCAAAAAGAAGCATGTTCTGAGTGGTGTCAGCATCCACAGGTTAAAAGGTCTCTTTTGGTACCATGCAAGAGATTTTAACAGTGCTTGAAGATTCTGTCCAGTGCCTCAGAGCACCACAAACCACAAAGACACAGTAAAGTGCTTCTAATCTCTCTGATAATGTGATTATGCCATGATAATCAGGCTCTCAAGAATTCCTACTGTTTCTTTTGAAGTCCGTGCGGATGGAAATCATATTTTATATGCTGAAACAAAGGACTTTGCTGCTAAAGAAGCCGTGCTTTTCATCACTCAGCAGCACTCCCATGAACTGTCCCAAGACAAAAGCGTTGTGAAGAGCAGACGCTGTGCTATGCAGGAGCAATGCCAGGAGAAAAGCACAACAAAGACTCAGGTTTTCCCACAAAGTAAACTCACAAGGTTCAGTGACTTCAGTGAGTTTACACTGTGGTAAGTGCCTCACCTTTACTGTGCTTTGGCACCAGGGTTGCTCTTACTTCTCACTTAGCCCAGGGATAAAAAGAACAAACAGCTCTTTGCAGTGAGGACAAGATTAATCACCAAATGTGAGCTGTATCGAAAAGAAACACCAGGGAATCAACAAAACCCTCCATTTTTGGTCACATATGTACACATAGTCCAGTGGCCTGTAGAAAACCCATTAGGAACTGAAGAAAATGGTATTGTTTTGGTGTGTGTGGCTTTTTTTAATGGAAAATTTTAGAAATTTAGTAACACCAAGCAACGACTTGAAATTACTATGAAATTACTATTTATAAGCCTATGAAATTACTGCAGTTTGTGAATCTTTCCATAAATGCCCACTAGAATTTCATATATTTGAAACACATGACATGAATTCTCCAACACGTTTGTGTATCAGGCTTTTAGTACCCGAACAGCACCAAATTATGATGTCAGTTCCTCTGTAATGAATATGTTGCTGATGAATAAATAAAAATGGCATTGTATCAAGACACATTTGTGGCCTCTCCATAGATAATTTCAGAATTCTGTGCCACAAGTTCAACATGCATTACATGCTTCTCTGCTACGTACTTTGCCATTGTAACCATTCAAACTACAGAGATGTCTCAGACCCAGGATGTTGCTCCACAACAAAGTGGAAAAATGGCTGGGGAAAGGAAGCACCCATTGCTTCTGCATCACCACCCTGCAGAGGGAGGTGAAACAAAATGACTGCAAAACATTTTGATCACAGCATCTTTGAAGACGGAAAAAGCTCTACAGGAGGTGTCTTCTTCCCTTCATCCTGCAATCCATTGCCTCCCCCAGGTGCCATAAGGAAAGGCCAGTTGGGTGAGGAATAAGGGAGTCTCTAAGGAATCCGCTGCTGCACCAATGAATACATCACAGTTTCTCCGTTGTCCCTTCCCATTTTGCCAGCTCTAATACCCCACATAAATTTTCGCCCACTACAGCAGAGCTTCACACATAGCACTGCAAATTCCAAACATTCTTTTTTTTTTTTCTTTTTTTTCCCCCCAGTGCCTCTGTTAGCTTGGAGAATCAAGTGCAGATCTGTTCCATCTTTCACTGTGCAATGGAATACAGGTAGCAGAGGTACAGAACCACCAAACAAGTCTCATATTTCAGGGACAAAAAAATAATACAAGTACCTGCCTACCTGGGGGGCAGATCTGCTAGCCTCCCTCCATACCAGACATTAATTCAGTGGCTCATCAGCAAAAAAGGGTGCTGAAACTCAGAAAGCTGGACAAGTTGATTACTAACCAAACAGAATGCTACTCATCAAGTTGGGCAGACCAGCTTCAATCAGTGTTTCAAGAACTCCATGTGTCGAAGAAAAAACATTGTTATTATTTTAAGTAAAATAAAGATCTGTGTACATAAAAAGCCACTGACTTTAAAGATGTTCATGCTTTCCCAAGCTAATGCACAAATCTATCAGATAGATTAAGGATGTCTTCTGTAACATGGCTTTTGACTTCCATTCTAGCACGACATTAAGTTGTACAAAATCCCAAGCTCCTTCTTTTCAAGTAGAATTCAGTGACCACAGTTTTTAAAAGGGTCTTATTTACTCTTTTTCTTCTTCACCCATCATTTCCTCCAAATACAATGTGTTAGAGACAAAGATTTACTTCACAAGTACACAGTTTGTAGTCTAAAGCATTTATTACTCAGCTGATTACACTGAGGTAAACCAAAGAACCAACCATTACTCTTTATGGAATTAGAAATGCATGTTCTTATATCCTCAGTACAAGGGGCAGAGCCCAGCTTAAAACTCTGAAGGAAGATCTATGTATGCTGACTCCCACATTATACAGATAGAAGTCCTTCACAAAGTATGTTCACACAGGTCATTCCTTCCCCCTTTAAGCCACAGCCACTTACCCTATCCAGGGATGCTGCATTACGCACAACCAACACACCAAGCTCAGGTGAAGTGACTGCAAGTGACATATCACAGCAAGGCAGTGTCCATTTGCACGTAGGGGCCTCTTAGTGGCATGACCCTTGGGTCAACCAGTCCTTCTTTGTAGGCCTCCATTTCCACCCTTCCCCTCTGCACCAGTGGTTACCCCCAGCCTGACACACAGCACCTAGCACAAGTAGCCCTGCTCTCATCTGGGGCCTCTCAGCTCTACTGAAATAACAATAATTACTGATGAAAAACCCTTCAATATTTTCCCAAATTACAGGTTAGTGTCATTCCTGCATTCCACTATAAGTAATTATTTTCCCTACCGAAAAATGCTTTGTACTTTTAAAGAATTATTGTCCAAAGTCTTCTACAAACTCAGGAAACTCTTGTTCAGGATAGCTTCTGTAATTCTAGCATACAGCTTGCTGTTCTACACAGCTTCTTTTATCACACACAAAGAAATAAGGACAAGAAAAATACCCTGTGCAGCAATCTTATTTCATTCAGTATCTTCCCAAAAATCTTGCAGTCTTTCTCTTTGATACCCCCCCCCCTTTGTTGGTCAGATTTTTTTTTACTATTTTTTTTACTATTTTTTTTATTTTTGAGAGAAAATAAATGTTACTCCTGTACCGTGTGGAATTCTTTAGTTTCATCACTGATTATGGAAGTTTTCTGTTTCTGCAAACAGAGCTTGGCACATTACACTGCAGAGTGCCAAGGCTGTCATCCCAGGAGTAATCTTTTAACATAGTAATGAGCAACAGCAAGCTGTTTCTCAAAATAATTTCAATTTTAGTTCATGTGATAACAAGTATTCTTGGAAGTAGAACTTATTTCTACTAAAACAGACTAAATGTGTATATATATGGCCTTATATACTATTTTTATATTTAAAAACAAAGCAAGAAAACAACCACTTTGATTCTAATAAATGACTTGCTTCCTGAATTCCGTACTTTAATAACAAATACAGTTACAACTGAAGGTTTACCACATAAATACACAACTTGCATATATAGCCTGGACATAAAAAAAACCATATCTTTATTTAAACTGGATATTTAAATCTCTGAAAAGTATGCTCTTCATGCTCCATTTCCAGTTAAAAAGCATTATGGAACATGTTGATCCAATCAGTCCCACATATTTGCTATTTCTGTTTATAGCACACACAGAGACCACATACTGTAGTCCTTCTCCCCCACCATGGACAATGCCAGGAGTGACTCAGCATTAAATCTAAGTAATTGTTCCATTTTATACAACGCAAACTTTAAAGAAACTCCTTAAAAGAAAACCTAGGAGTCAAAAGAAAGAGAAAAAAGTCTGTAGCTCAGATTGCTTTTTTGCTTTGATGTACTGCAATCGCTGGGGGAGATAAGATAGTAAGAGCACATGGAAAGGCTCTAGGCAACAGAGAACACAGACAATGCAAAAGCAGACAGGCTCGTGGGCTGCACCTTCTCTCTGAGCAATGCCAAGGCCAGGCAACAGCCTTCCTGCACCTACCATCATAAAGAGGCACTACAGGAGCCTAAGGGCACTATTTGTAGGGATTTTTTTTTTTTTAATTTTTTTTTTTTTTTAATCTTTTTAAGATAAGGAACAGGTAGCAAGATTTATAAAGCATGGTGGTGTCTTACACTGTATATCAACTAAATGAATAATGGTTGTTAGGAAGTTATGAGTTGAAGCTGGCTTTAAGGGACTATACTACACACTTGAATGGCAATGCTCCCACCAAAGGCATAAATCTGAGCGAAAGCCATATTTTAGAAGAAGCTGTAAGAGTTACTGTGGTTTGAGGACAATAGATATAGGAGAGAGATATCACATCCGAGGTGATCACCCCCGAGCCCCCCAGCTTACCCGCTGTTTGTTTAAGCTAATCAGCCAAGAGGCCCCAGGCAGCCTTGTTCAGGTGATTCGTTGGTCTGTTGTTTTTTTATCTTGAACTTTTTGCTTCTTGCCACACTAAGAGGGTTTTTTGGTGAGCCTTTTCTGCTTTAAACTCGAAGGGCAAAGCTAGGTTCCTACACAAACAGAGCACGGTTCATGTAGGCAGCATATGAGAACTGACAACCGCACCACTCTGAAATCAGGCGTGCTGAAGCCTGGCAGGGCAACTGAGGAAACGAAGCATGAGGCAGAAGGTGAGCAGCAGCAGGCAAGAACTGCTCCCCATAACTCTTGGAGCTTTGGCACAATGCGACGCTCATTAACATTCCAAAAAGTAGGCTTATATTGAAAGGATGTGTTACACAATTATGAAATCTTAGCAAAAAAGCGAGGCCTAGCTGACTTCAATTTGCTTATGAACTAAGCATTTCTTCTGTAACAAAAGAGCACAGTGCAGCCAAGGGTTTGAATGGTTTATGGGATTTTATGGTCTTTTGCAACCTCAGTTCATCTCCTCTCCCTCAACTTTTGGTGCCTAATCTCTAAAATATGTCTTAGAAAGCCTCTACAGTTCCCCGACCTATTCACTTAGGACAGCAGCTGTCATAACATTTTCCTGCCCTTAACCGAAGGAAGGGCACTTCTGAATATTATCTACACCTCTTGATAGCAGCACAAGACACGAGCTGAATTTTAATACAATAACGTTAGTTACTTTGGAAGGAAATACAGGGCTTCTCTAGGACCTCTTTCCATCTTCCTGCTGGCAAAAAACATTTGTTCCCAAGAACACAAACAAGTAGCTCTTGGTGAGAACATGGCTGCAGCTCCTTGGTGGTCAGTGCCCGCGACAGGAGATAGGGCAGGACAGGAAGAGGCTCAGATCCCCCGGCTCTGTTGGCTTTGCTTGCAGATTTTTTCTCTAACCAGACTGATCTGCAGATGCCGTTGCTTCCCAGCGATAGCGAAGTCCCTTTGGGAAAACTAGTTTAAAGTCATGGTGACATTGTGGGCTGCTACATTACATTACATTTCTCTGGTTAGCAAGTTGTATCAGGAGCACTGCCCACGACATCACAGCTTCTGAATCTCTCCAAGATACACCCTCCGTTACACAGCTTCTCTAAGGACCTGCTATGAGGTCACGGCAAAAGAAGAAGATGGAATATTGTGTTTTTTCCCTTCCACTTGGCCCTAGCACCCTGCAGAACAAACCAGAAGAGTCCAATGGTTTTCCAAAGAGCTACTCACCCGAACAGCAAACAGCTACAATGAACTTCATGCTACCTCCCCCTCTGGCTGGCATTTCCAAGCTGCCTTCTTCAGGGATTCAAGCGACAGAAGATTCATTGTTGCAAAAAAATGTTGTCAGTAGAAAATTAGCTGTATTGAACAGCGAACTGAACAAGTGAAATCTTGCCAGTGTGGGTCCTGTTAAGACTATTAAAGGGACATTGTATGTAGAAAGGCAGGACGGGTTCAGCCACATGCTGAAGCCACACAGACTCCAAATCTCCCAAGGGTCTGCTGTGCCCAGATCTGTTAATTTGCTTTGGGCTCCTCTCCAGCTCTCCCTTTTGCAACAAACCCAAATTTCAGTTTTCTAGTTCCTCCCGTATACACAGCCTGTAACAAGGTGGGCTTCCCCAGAGGGATGTGGGCAAGGAGCCCACGCCACTGCCCACACCAGTGTTGTCCAAGCACCAGCGCTCCTCAGCAGATGGGTGAAACCCTCACCGTCACTCTGAGGGACAGTGACACTGACTTTCATGTATCCCACAAAGGCACTGGCTATAAGAATCCAGCCTATTCACCAAGAAAGCTGTCGTTCAAATCTTTCAGTAGCAAGGAAGCAGGAAGAACTGCAGAGCTCAGATAATACTTTGCCATCAGCCTTTACAGCACTCTCAAGGGATTAAAAAAAAAAAAAAAAAAAAGACTGATAGCAATGAAGGAAATGAGGAGTTGCTAGTAAGTATGTAATAAAAAGCACCTTTCCACTGGCTCACGCTTTTTAATAATCTATTAATAGCTTTCTGCTATACATTAATGATATATTAAGAACTTTCTGCTCTTCTTTCTGTATAGGAATTGAAGACCAAGCACAAGCACAGCCAGGACATGCCCTGCTCCCCCAGTAACACAGGGATAAGGAGATAACATAAGAATGGACCAGAGGCAGAGACTATACAGTGGGATGAAGAGATGGAAAAGGAATTACGGAAGGCCCTTCCGCTCTGCAGATGATACAAAGAGCTTTCTATTTCCCTCATGCTGTGGGAACACAGCCTGTCCTCTTGTGCTGGAACTTCCCCAAACATGACTTCCAATGAGTTCAGAAAGGAATGAAGATGAAGAAACTGGTAATGAAAGACAAAAAGTCCTTAACGTTACACAGCTCGAGTGATCATTACCTCACTTACTCTTCTGTGTTTCCTAAAGGGCCTCCTCATGCTAGAGGCAAGAAAATAGTTCACAAACCTCTTAGGGAAACTTCACTCACTGGCACTCTTCACTGCAGTTTCAGCTACAGAGAAGTTGTTCCCAGCTTTGGTTTGTATCAGCAGTTAAACTAAATTCCCAGTCTATTTAAACTGTGGCAAATAACATTCCTACAAGTTGAATCTGAGACCAGTAATTTAAGAGTAATTTTACAGAGGCGGCCACATGGAAAAGAACATGCAGGCTCACAAGAACAATTGGAAAAATGACAATGAAAGACTTCTGGCAAAGATTTAATATCTCACACATTTCTAGAGAGAAACCAGCTACTAATCATCAGGAGCTAGAAAGAAGTTAAGTGTACCAATCCATAAGACAATTATTTCATGCTCACCAGTTGGACTCCCTGCTAAACACTGGGGCTGACAGACAAGGTCCTGCTCTACTATGCTATGGGCAAGCAAAATCACATTCCTCCCCTTGTGCTATTTTCAACCTAGCTCTGGAGTTGAGCTCTGGGCCAGGCTCATCCCCTTCCAGGTTGCTGGAAAGTCAGATCAAACTGACATTTTAAAACTACATTCGTGGGTTTGAGGAAGTTCTAAACAAAGAAACCTCAAAGTATTTGCTTATTTTGCACAGATTCCCAAAACTGCAAAATCTTCTTTGTAAGGCAAATCTTTTTAATGTGAATGCGATATCTGAATAGCTCAGCAACATTTATTTTGTTACAGACACAAATACAGTCTTGTCCTTGACTCCAAAGACTCACTGGTTCCCTCATGATTTGACACTTTTACATAAAAGTGGCTATCAATGAATCGTATTGGTGAACTGATGTGCAAATGCCATTGGACTGCAGTTTATCTGAACACATTACTACAAGAAAATGGTTAGATAAAATCTAAGCAAAAAACAGTACTGCAGTGTATGACATCTCAAGGGAGACAGATCATTTGTTTTCCATGGTAGTTACTCTAGATCCAACCTCTCGAAGGATCCAGAGATTTATGATAATGGAGGTACCACAATATCCCACTGATCTGCTCATTAGCAGCTGTAGCTCTACTGTGGCTGTCACTCTCCTACTTCCCACACTTTTTATAGTTTTTCTGTTAACTTTTTCACCAATTCAGCTGAAGCAGAACAACATATCTTGGTTTAAATGCTGCAAAGTTATCAATAATCTTCACGTTTGGCTTCTTAGAATCTTTATAAACATTGCACAATCCTTCATTTATCAGCAGATGTTCTGGCTAGCAATGAAGCTGTATTAGAACGATGTTAATTTTTCTTATTGTATTTTGTAATAATTAACATATCGAGATGAGTTGAATGCAAAAACTACATAGTGTTAACTAAAATAGCACAGATTGATCTTAATATCTATAATTAAACATAGTTATGGTTTTTCAGGTGGCAACTAACTTGGTATCTAAACAAAAGATGACTATTAATGTGTTCTCTTTTTCTGCAGAATATAATGTGAATCATTAGAAAATGAACAACACAGACTTGGTTCTTAAGAGTAACACTGGCACTCTACAAGCCAGTTTAAATGCCTGTATCCAATCTCACCTTTGGGAATTTCTCTTTATTTGTCTCAAGTTCCTGAGAGACCAACTCTGTAAGTTGCTGAGATAACTATGTTTAAAATCTGAACCTTTCCTAACTTAGTTTGCTCTCCAATTCATAGCCAAACCCTCACTGGACTAGGATCTGAACACTGCTTTTTAGCTCCCTTTTCTTATCCTGGAACATCTAACTATTCTATAAAACTCTGCTGTTGCACAGAAGATGTGTGCCTATAAATCGGCACAAATAAAATGAAGTTCCAGGACAACAGCCTTGTCCTTTTCCCTCTGATCATACTGATGCATTACTTCTGTTCTGTACCTTCCCCATCTGATATTCAGTCTTCACGTCAGTCCAACCAAACCTTAGTACTGAATACAGCATGACTCTGAAACCATGTCTGAATCTGCTATCCGATCTATGCTGCATGCAGCTACCTCTAAGCCTTACTACAGGATCTGATATTAACATCATAAACAAGGTAAATAAAGTAGCCTTTTCTGGGGGGGGGGAAAAAAAAGCACATCGATTTTCATCACTGGACCATGTCTCACTTACTAAGCATGCTGTTTACAAGAAAGAAACACAGCAAAAACTATCATTATCCATTAAGGTCATTCAGCCCCTAAGGATGCTTCTAGTTAGAAGGCAGGAAAGGAAAGTAGGCCATTCACAGATCTGTCCAGTAAGGGGTCAGTGGCAGAACAATAGAATCTCTGCAAGCAGTTTCCCCTGTATTTTGCCTCCCAGAGCCTTCCAGCACAGATTGCTCCACTAAAACAAAATTATCTGTTTGAACAGATAATATTAGTTGAGATTTAAAACTCAGATGGGAACCATTTGCTTATTCAAGATAGGGAATTTAGAGGAAAAAAAACTCTTCCCAGAGATCTGTTATGCAGCAGAGCCAAGGGGAGTTTTGCAAACACAAACAATTCACTTTTAAGGGAAAAAAAAAAAAAAAAAAATGGAGCCTGTGAATTCTCATCTACATGTTGCTTGGAAATACACTGACCAAAGCAGGAGTGGAGGGTAGCAGATGCTGTAAACCTGCAAACGTAACACTTTGGCAAGACTCCAGTTATCTCTAGAGGCTTAAGCAGAGCAGGTCCAGGCAAAATTTTAGTGCAGCGCCTGATAAGAAGGAGCGCCAGGCAGCCAGGGGCTGGTTTACCCAGCAGTAACGGAGAATAAGCTGCAATTAGCAAAAATAACTTCAACTGCTGTCAGAGAGTGAGGGAGAGGGGGAAAAACAAGAGAGAATTCTTCATTTCTCCTAGTAAGTTTCTAATAACGATCAAGATAAGGACGGAAATGAACTCTTCACCTACTTGAATTCCCAGTGGCTAAGGTATATAGCATAAATGATTAATTCCAGCGTTGCTTGTCATCACTTAAATTGTATGTTTAAGTCCTTGGACATTAACTACGTGGCTGTATTAACACTCCAAAAAGCTTCATTCATTTGTTGGTATAAACTACACTTCCAGTCTGCTTAATCTTTGACAGACAGGTCTCATTGTCCCCAAAATCCCTTGCTACACAATACAACAAAGACCTAAATGACTCTGTAGGCCAGCCCCGCTACCCACAGTGCCCCGCGCTTCCTGCCCACATATCCCTGGAATTCATGACCATGCAGATTACTAAATTACACACTAGGCCAGGGATTAGGCAGGGCTCTTTGTATGGGAGCATCTGAGGTCTGGAAGAAGATTTTACCTGTCACGGTCTGTGCTCATTAGGCCTTGATGAGAGGCAGAAGGAAGCAGCGCTGCAGAAGATCACAAACACTGGTGTGTGATAATCAGCGATCTGTGTATGATGACAGGATAACCTGACTGGTGCTGCCCTGCACACAGGTCTGGGGAGCTTTAGGCAGACAATAACCAGCCCGCTATTTCCAAAGCAGCTCAGCAGCTACTCCTCTCTTAAAAGGAAAAGAAGAAACCGTTCCCTGCTCTGACAGACTGCAAGCCAGCTAATGGCCTTCAGCCTTCTGGCCAGAACTGAAGTGTCTAAGGGTTAGGAATACATCCTGCAGCTCAGCAAACACACCAACAAGCCAAAGACAGGGGGTATGCTTGCTCATCAGTTACTTTAAATTAGCTGCTAACCAAAGCTGGTATTGCTTCTGATTGTTTTCAGAATGCTTACAAGTTACGTATCTGAAAAAACTGAAAATAAAACCAAGATAATAACGCCTGAATTAACATCATAAACACTTCAAAGATAACACACTTCTTTCATCAATCTGCATGTAAAAAAGTAACACTTCGCACTTCAAAAATCAGAAGTCTTCAGTGGGTCTTAATTTTGATGCAGACATTGAAACACATCTACATCAATATGCCAGATGAGAACAGTTTTTATCCAGCTTTCACATACAGAAGACTGGTAGCTCCAAGCTTTGGCTACCTTTGCCTAGAAGTTCAGTAGCTACTTACTGTAGCCAGGAAAAGAAAAGGATGGAAAGTCAGAAGCATGGAGAGAGAGAATCCATTTTACAAAACAAGATGTTTTTTCCTTAGGGGGTATCTATCCCGTTCTTGTTTTCCCCATTTTTGCTTGCTTTCTCTTTGTTTGTCAGCAAACGATCACATCATCCAATTTTAATCAGTTAGGTTGATATATCCACATTGGCCTGAAAGATATTACATTTCTCACTGTAATTTGTAAGTAACAGAAATTATCTAAGACATTAGAGATAGAAAGTTTACTGCTTAGTCCAGCTTATGGGTTTATATCAGAAGGCAAACCGTGCTAGCAAAACATACTGACCATGAACTCGTACACTACAATACAGTGATGCTGTGGTTCAGCATCATCCTATGACATCAAAGAAGAGCGTTAATACACACCAGGACAGGACAATGTAATTTTAGAGAAATGAAAACGGCCTCAGATCTGCAAAGAGCCTCCTAGCAGCTCACAAAAGAATTGCAAAACCCCAGAAACCCTGGGAGAACAGGCACTGGAAGTGGATTCTGGTTTGCACAGACTCAGCAGGACTCTTTGGATGTTGCTGCCAGCACTCCTTTTGCAGCCAGAGCAGCCACTGTTGAGCTACACAAACTACTCTAAGCCCTTTCCCTAGAGCCATTAGCAAGGGAACAAGCATTCATTTGCTGTTTGAGAAAAATAACCAAAGCACACTTTAAACGAATAGAGAAAAACAAATCCCATATTGATTACTGCTGCAAACTTTGTACTTCTCTTGTTCATGAAGTGACTCCAATTTCAGTTAAACCACAACTATCTACAGCAATGTTTTTCCATAGGACGTTCTTTTAAGCCTTGTGCCATCCTGAATTTGCTTAGTATGCAATAAACTGTGCCCTTGGCCACACACACACACACCAGGCCCCTTGGGACCCTGGATTAAGTTGTTCACAATCCCTGTAGGTATTCATAATGGCCATACAGTCAGTAAGAATAGCAAACCAATGAGTTAACACACCTATGTCTGGATCTCTGAATAAACGTTCATTCTCATGGAGTTCTAGATCATCTGAAGACTCCTTTGTCTTCTCACCAACATCTATGCAGACAACTGATTGCAGACAAATGGAGGACAACACTGATGTCAGAGACAAAGGGTCAGGCCCAGTATGGCTCCTTTTCTGCCACTGGTGCTGCCCATACAGCTGATCCTTGCTTGGATGACTTGGCACCAGCAGAAATGTTGCCTTACCTCTGTCACTGGCTGGAAATGCATCTGTAGACCAAACCCAAGAGGAATCATGCTACTGAGGAAGGCTAAAGGTTCAGGGCTTCAAAGCAGAATAAAGAAAAAGAAATCTGAGAAATAAAAAGGAGGTAGCTATAAGAAATACAGAGGAGGCACAGCTATACCATCTACCTTCCCTTTGTCCCACAGACTAAAGAGCACACAAGGTAAACCCACAAGAGCCAAACAACAGCCCTGATGTGTAGTGTAAGGCAAAGTGTCTTTGTCTGCGTCAAGGGAACAGACTGTCCTCACCACCACTATGCACCTGAGCACTGAGGATAGGCATGGAAGACTCGTAATGAGGTAAGACTAGTAATGAGGCTGCAGAGCCTGGGTTTCATTTCCCCAGTTCTCAGAGGTTGCACTCAAGCACAGGACTTAACTCCTAAACACTGGGATTTCACTTCACCTTAATTCCAGGAACAATTCTTTTCTACTGACACCAGTAACATCATAGTGTCAATCATCTTACCTGTTATCTAAAATACCTGCTATTTTCTCCCAGGAATTAAAAAGAAGCCATTGAGAAACTTTGCTGCATAAATTTAAGGGAAAATGTGTGTGTGTGTATATATATATATAACATACAGTATTTTTATTATCTTTGTGATACGAGATGGAACAGAAAGTGGGGAAGAAATCTGGGGTTTCAAGTCTTCAGGTGCTGATTTACCTCAAGTTGCAAATCAGTACTACCTAGTTTGACAGACCTAGTTTGACAGCAGTTTCTTTACGGCTCCACTACTTGTGTTAACTGCTTTTATAACATTTGTTAAAGAACCAACTGAGACTGTGTAACACAACTGAAAGTGTAGCAATGACAGCAGAGCAGCAAGGTCTTAGGCTGCAGCAAGTGAGGATTTGCTCAAATGCAACAGCCATGGGCACAGAAACAAAGGAAAGAAGCTGTTTACCTTCAGAAGGCTTCAGGTAGGCAGGGATCTCCAGCAAAGTACCCTCAGCCTCCACTGCCAACCCATAAATGAGGTCTGGGAAGGGGTTGATCCAGAAGGATCCTGCACCCCTTCTGGTCACTCATGTACATTGCATGCACCTGAGCTCCCCTGGGCTGGCCCTGCCATCCCACAAGGTGGGAACTGGTTCAGGCCATGTCTTAACAATTCCACTACAGACCGAATATTTCATTTTCCTTTCCATTGAAGCACCGTGAAGCACGTTGCCTTTTCAAAATAACAGCAGCTTCAGAAGCTCTTTCATAAATATACCTAAGACCATCAATCTTCAACAAAAGAAGGGATTGGATCCTGAACAGCTTTTAGCCCTTAGGCAGGCAATACTGTCTTGCACCACTGACAGTAAGTTTCAGCTATGCAAGCTACATACCTTCAGCCATCAAATAATAGTCTAATTGGTTGGTTTTTCTTTCAATTAAGCAAAAGAATACCAAGGGTTGATCTATGCTCTAATGATTAAAAATAGGATAATGCAGTTTCTTGTGGTGTTTTCATTGCTCCTTAGCTCTGTTCAGTCTCTGCATGCTATAACACACTCACCTGGTCATGCCTGGCCAGCTGTATGCTTCTGCTGCTCACCATTCCAGCCCACTCAACTTCAGGGCAGAGGCCATTTCAACACTAAGTCACTCTGCACCAACACATGCCCAGGCTCTTTCTCTGGCTCATGCTCCTTGATAGTCTCATACTTCAACATTGCTTGTACATTGGGAATCATCTCATTTAAAACACACGGATCCATTAATCCCTATTATGCCTGCCATGAACACAAATGTTTTGCAGCTTAAAGCAGATGGATGAAAATCCGGATCAGCATTCATGTGCAGCTACAGTTTGGGACAATTCCATGGTTTTGTCACAGCTGTGTGTTCTTCTGCAAAAAACACTGAACTTAATGCTTAGAATAAAAGTTCTTCGATGCAAGGCTTTTTCTGTTGTTTATACAAAGCACAGTTGATCCTGATGCGTAACTGAGGCCCCAGGCCCAGCTATACTGTAAATATTGGAAAGAATCATCAGACCAAAGAAACTACAGTCTTTGCACAAATGTTCATTTTAAAACATGAAGCACTTGGATGTTGTCTTCTAATCCTACTGGAAATAGCATTTTGCTTCCACATTAGTACAGATATTTCAAATTGAATGTAATTGTTTGATTCTTCTACAGAAATGGTGCAAGAGATCTCTGAAGTGCTTGTAGTAGCCTACAAGTTAAATCCAAGGAAAAATATTTAAATATTTAAGTGACTAATAAGGAAAAGTAATTAATTTACAGAAAATGTTTGCATTAGTGCTTTTTTTAAAATTAGCCTTAGACACTGAGTATCAGGAAATTCCAATATTCTTGAGCAGACAATTTGTAAATACACTTTTTGTTGAGACTGGAACACAAATTTTATACAGCACGTACAACTCTTTAAATTCTAACCAAACACATTCAGAGGCAACGCAGATGAAGAGTGCATACCTAGAACCATAGGTTTTACTTACTCACAAATTAAACTTAGAAAGCTTTTACTCAGAAAGACTCACGAGAAAAAAAGCTAAGCATATTAGTCAAATATATTTCAGTAGTTCGTCATCTTGCACAAGTAAGGCTCTTGGAATACAGTGGTTAGAACAGTTGACTCTGAAAAGCTAAAATCAGATCAAATGCTAATACTTACCAAAAAAGAGTAAACTCTACTAGTCCTGACAAGTAAGTGGTACCTGCTGTGTTTCTGGAAGCCTTCCAAGGCCTATAACTTGAATAGCTAGCTGTACTTAGAAAATACTAGGTTAGAGAGTCTATGATATGCAGTGGTATTTAGGAGCAAGCAAAGGGCACTAGATTTTAGAAACATGAAGAGATTTGTTCGGGGGGCACTCGTAATAAAAACTGCCTAAGACCCTGCTACACCTGAGAGAAATGCTTACGTTCCCATCTGTTCACATCTCATGGTGAAGTGAGCAGATTTGCTGGAGGACAGTGCTGATCAGGCAAGCTTTTGCCAGATTTGCAAAAACAAATTGGACAGCAGCAACATTTCCAGTGTCACATAAACTGAGCAAAGTGAGAAAATCCACTAAAACCAGGAGGGATGGTTTAAGGCTAGCGCTCCCCAGTCTCTTCAACATTGTGGATAACCTAGCAGGACTAGATTCAAAAACAAGTTTTCTCTTTGGATAGCCGTATCTCGTGGTCTCAAAAGCAGCAAAGATTTTCACTCACACTTAGGTATTTTAAATAATGTTAAGGTTTTGATGTGTTTCTTTAAGTGACAAAATTGTTGAACATACGGGCAGTCATTCTCAAGACCAACAGACTGGATTATCCACTGCAGATGAAGTCTATTTGTTTTCAGCTCTCTGCCTAGACAGTGGAACTGTTCTGATACTTATCTTCACTTCAGGATATGAGATTATATATGCATAGCTACACCCTGAGGATGGAAAGGAGGGCTAACCCTACAGCCTCTCAAGAACAGAGCACTGCATAGCCAGCACACTTGTACTGCAGCAGTTCAGGATCCCATTCATTCACTTTTTCCATAAGCAATGGGTAGCATCACTAAAGTCTGCCCAATGATTTCTCAGTGCTGGCAACAGATTTTCACTAGTGTAAATCACCAGACCTCCAAAGGTAGACTGTGGTATTTCTCTGCTGTTTCTGATAGTTCTCCATACGAAAAGTGCAGAAATACAGCAGAACCAGAGTGAAATCAAGACCTGGTATTCACCAATATTTTCTTAATCACATGCCTGAATTTTAGAAACGTCCTTCTAGAGTTGATATTTACCTACTTAAAACTCCATCACATACTCAGTATTCAGTGCTCCCCTAATCTTTAACTTAAAAAGTTGAAGTAAACTTTGCTCAAGATTGCAACTAAAACCCAGGTGTTCTGGATCTTCCCAATACAATCATTCTGTGAGGTGCAAAGTAAACAGTCTAGTCCAAGTATAAATATTTAATGAGATACTTGCATCTGGAGCAAAATGGAGCTGAATTAGTGATCCCTATTTATAACACAAACAGATAAGTTGCATGACAGTGTTAGTACAAACTCCCCTTGCCTATAAATATTTGCTGATACATTTCACCAATAACATATAACGTATAGGAACAGAGGAAGGGTTCATTTTGAAGAGATGTGGATAAGCTCCGATTTAGCAGCCTTATCTCACCTGACAGCACCTGTTCCTGACTTCTCTTATAGGAGGAGAAGTATATCATACAACATTCTCCTTTCAACTGACAATAAATAAATAAATTAATTAAAAAGCCCAGTTAAAAATCAGTGACAGACACCAAGAGAAGATTCTGTTGTGCTTCAGGCATCTCCACTCAAACAGATACAACCTTCTCTTAGATTCCGAAACACCTAAGCCCAAACTCACATGTATTTTCCAAAGACAATTCAGCTACGAACAAGAGCAGCCAAAAAATATGAGCTGTTACAAATGTACTGCTCCATCCCAGAAGGAACTGCTCACTACTGTTTTATTCTCCCTTCAGCAAGAAACCACCGACAGGTGAGTGGTGAGACATTCTCATCCGTATCACGTACAAATTCTATTCATCTTTTACAAAAGTAGATCATTTTTGTGTGGCTTTGTAATTTAAGACAGAATAACAAGACAGTAATTCTGACAATTTTCCTTACGCAAGTTTTTATAGGTCAGAAACTTTAATATAATAAAGCCATATTGGCTACAGTGCTCCTCAGCCAAACATTGATGAGTCGCAACATTTTTACAGGGAACATTTCTATCGCTGATCTCTAATGGCGATGGAAAAGATGGAAAACCAGCTTCAAATCTCCCAGAAGCATGTAAGTATCTTAAAATGCTCCCATTCACAGTTCTCAGATTATCATCTCTACAAGTACAAAAGGAATGTGAGAAACTGCTTTAAATCTTCGTTGAAAAACAATGCTCTTTTAAACAAGGTCAGGCTATTCTCTGAGCTTCAGTCCATCTGTATGCTCTACTGTTTGAAGTGCAAAACATACAGAATAGCTCACGGCTGTGCCTTGAACATGGTGCTGACTCTGTGCTGATGCTTATGCTTACTGGTACACAACCAGTCAGATGCACACATGCATTTAGATGTGGGCTTAAGGTAAGTTTGGGTATACATCAGCAGAAAATTACACACTCACTCCCATGCATCCTGGAAGGCACAGATCCTCCTTCCTGGTCTGAGCTGTTTAACTGAACTTCCCTTGCAGTTCCATAGCTCATGTTGTGTCTCTCAGGTGGACTGGCTACCCTCTCCAACAGGCACAGCCTGCACAAGTGAGCACCGATGAGACACTTGAGCTGCCTGTCTGTGACTTGAAACAGCTGTGCCAAGTCACTGCTGACAGAAATAGCAGCTGATCTACGCTCCTGAAGACACTGCCCTAGGATAAACAGTCGAGACAGCACAAAATGGAAACAGCCACAAACAGGAAGTGAATCCCCCAAGGTAACTTTTGCCAGGTCCTCTAAGAATTTTATAGCTGCAGTCTGAAGCACTGAAAGCGATCCCTATTAACATAGTTGGCTACCAGCACAAGAACTGCAGCTGTACTACAATGTGGAAACCTGCCACTGGTGTTTGCTTTTTTTTCCCCCCAGTATCTTCCCAATTATCAAACAGGGAACTTACGATTCTTGTTTGTCCTCACGTACTTACTAGACAGAAGCCAGTTGTACCATCTGCTTTCAAATATATAAGGAATAAAGTTGTAAAAAACACTACAGGCAGAACTTCAGGCTTCAAGCCAAATATTTCTCATCTATTAGGCTTTACTCATAAGTAACCCTGAAGTACAAAGAGGGAATATGAAACAAATGCTGAGCTTGTTAGTAAAGCACAAGTGAAAAAACTACATAAGCCACACTGAACTTATCAGAACTAAGTCAATATTCAAGAATCTTATTTTATGTAACTCATTACTTTGTCCATTATTATGTCCAGTTAAAACAAAGGAAATGTAATTAAGTGCAGGATTGTTTAATGAGGATGGTTTTTGTTGATTTCCTTTTAAACAAAAAATACTCCCACTCAGATTTCCCTTGTGCCAATAAATGAATTTACTGAAAAAAGTCTAAGGTAGGAAAAAAAAAATAAAAATCAAAGACTTCATTTTCTTCTCCAGACAGAACTGGTTGGTGTATTACTGAACAATGCAACAAGCACCACGATCTCTCAGAAGGGGAAAATAACAATAAATATCTCAAAGCCATTTGGCAAGGGCAAGGAAACCACTCTTGTAATGGCACTGCAAGCCCTAGATATGAACACAGCAGAACTGTGCTACCCAAAGAGGAGGTCTGGAAAGGATCGTGTATCTGTAGTTTTCAAAGAAGTCTACTACACCAGAGGGAAGGACTACACAAGCTTCACCACCCTTTCACATCACATAGCTTATTTTTTTCTCCAGGGCAAACTGTGATGCAGTAAGACAAAAAAAGCCAGCAATGTTCCTGCCCGCTCCTGGTTGTCCATCATCTGAAGATAAAATCCTTCACTTCCAAATGATCAAAATTCTTGGCAAAGTCATGACTTAAATCAAAGAGTGTTGAGTGTTACCAGCAAAGACAACCCTCTCAGTCTCCTAACAGGCAGATGGTACTTTTTTTCTCCCCATGGCCTCATCAAATACCACGGCATATTAATAGTTTGAAAGAGAAAGAGAGCTTTACTTTTTCATTCAATTTGAGTGATGAAAATAAGTGAATACTGAAAGGCCATGTCAGTGTTACAGAACAGTGTAATGCCTTAACAATAGAATAAGCAAAACACATTGTTTCCATTTCTTAGCATATCCCTGTAATGATGTCTCTTATCAGCCATGTCCTTCATGAAATGCTTCAAGGAAAGTCTTCTCTTCAAAGTCAGGAATAAGAAGCTGACAGAGATAACCTCAAAAGGGCATTCAGCTTGCAAGTGGCCTCTCTTCAAAGTAGCTTAGCGGAAAACCCTTATCAGAGGAGAATTTTACACGTTAGCTTTAATAGCAAAGGAGTTGTAACTCCATTAGAGAGCAAAGACATTTCTGCTAACCTGGCTGAAAATGAGCAGATCACTCATGTACAACTACATGAAACACTGCATCAAGTACCCCAAATCTACCCACAGGAAAGCACCTCTGTTTTCATTTACTTCATCTTTGTGAATTACTCTAGTTAAGCACTGGACTGTTTCAGGAAAAATATTAAATAACTTAGAAACACGGAGTATCTCTGCACGGTCTCTGTAACAAGAAAAGGGTCTCACGTGCACTTGTGCTATTAGATGTTCAGCACCAGGAGCTTGGGCACTCCCAGCAGCCAGCTCACAGAACTGCTCCTGGAACCTCCTCCAAGCATAATGCCCTGAACTAGAGCTTGGTGAAGTGTCATGAATGCTCTTCTGAAGTGCCACAGCTACCCAACCAGTTATTTTTTGCAAAATAAATCAAGTCCTCATTTTGCAACAGAGATGGGGCTTACAGAAGTGCACTATAGCATCCTATCCACACTACATGTAGCAGTCACACAGCTTCCTTATCAAGTGTGAAAAAGAATTCATTAGGACATATTCTTCTCTAATCTGAAATTCACATGGAACAGCCCACAAAAATAGCTGTTTGAGCAGACAGAAGCCTGAAAACAATTTGCTTTGAAGGCTTGCAAGTGAAGACCTGGCCTCCTTAAAGCTGATAGTAAATCCCTTAGTAACAACTATGGAGCCTAGTTTTCCTCTTCATTTATAGAGAAGGGTTCATAACACTGGTAACAAAAGCACACCAGAAAGCAAGCACACTGTTTACAGCAAAAAGCATTGTAATTATGTTACAAGCCTAAAGACACTTAGATGTGATATACTTGATGCTCTCCCACCTGCTCATGGAAGAACAAGGCAGAACACAGCAGCAACATTAACACTGCAAAAAAAACCCCAAACACCAGCTTTCTGTCACCCAGTGGACAAAATAAAGCCACTGTAAGCAGAATTATTATTTACCCAAATCTTCTCAGGAGTTAACACACATACCAGCTGATAAAAAAAAAGAAGGGAATGCTTAGAATAGATTAGTTTGGGTTTTATTCCTGATGTTAGGAAAACAGGAGAAGTTTAGTTACTTCACTGCTCTGGAAAAGGTCTAGAGATAACACTTAGGTCATTTATTGCTTCAAGAGAAAATGTTAAATCTTAGGAAAACTTCCTTTAATGTCTGGAGAACAGCGATCCAAGGCTATGAGGAACCAACGGGTGTCCTGTTGCTGCTTTTGTAATGCTTTTGGATTTACTGCTCAAGTGCAGCTGGAGTTATACAGGGAATGACCACCTGCTGCTTCAATTCTGCATGCAGACTTTATTTCTTTCCTTTGAATTTGCTGTGAGGCAGGCTGGACTATATTTCAACAGCTTAGGGTAATCCACAGGCTGATATCCTTCCCAAAATATTTTGTACTGCTAGGAAGACATTCTCTAATTAAAGTGAGACACGAACAATGTCTTCTGCTATTTTCTCTTTCACATCTCAAAACTCATGGAGAGTAAGTATGTTTCAGAAGAACACATTTCCTATTCTCAGAGGTTTATTATTAAGAAATACAGTGCATCAAGTTTTTGGTATTTTATTTCAAAAGATTTTCTACAAATACACCTACTTTCCTGAAAATAGAGTTGAACAAATAGCAGATTTCTTGACTGAAACTTGACAAAACACAACTATAATAATTCTCAGAGTGAAAGCACTTTGGTGCACCAATTGGCCCCTACTGTAGGTCTGTAGCTGCCCTCCCTGCAGGGCTTCCACCATCTCAGCTGGGATCCTCAGTCATTAGTTGTCATCATAAAAGAAATGCCATTACAACATCATGTCAGTATTCAAAATGGCCAACACAATCAGCAAGTATCAAAGGAAATCAAGCTTCACAAAGAGAAAATCTGCTTGAAGATTTGCTAGAAAATACCCATTATCTGTACTTCACATGTAAGAATATCCTGGTCTGCGCTCAGCTGTTCACCAAGCGTGATTCATGATGACAGGGTAAGCAGCTCCTGACATGTTTGTGGAGCTACAGTAAATCGTGTTTCCAACAAAACATGACTGATAAGCATGCACTGTGATTCACAGGGAGAGCTGAGGGGAAGCATTATCACACAGCTCCAAATGACTGGGACCCACCAATGCTCTGCATCTTCCAGAAAGAGTAACTGCTGCTGTCCAGGCAGCGATGTCTTTCATTGTTAATCCATCCAAGTAAGTTGTCACCGCAGTTATAAATTCAAGGTACAAAAGCATTTTTACGCTTATGATAAAAAATAATATTACTGAACAGAACAATTCCATGAAGCCTGCCATCAGTGGGAGAGGATTCTCATTTCAAAACCCCTCATTGGTTCTATGACCTACATGATATCTAAAACACAGCATATTTTCAAGCTGTTCCTATGTAAACTGACTGCTTTGCAGAGCTCAAAATCTGCATATGAGACACATCCACCAAATTCTCTCTCAAGATGCAGCAGTTTGCAACAAACACAGCTATGGCAAGAATATCCTGTGTGATGCATCTATTGTTATTCCCCCCACACACATATTTAGAACACTTGACTTTACTTTTGGAAACTAACAGGAAAATAAAATGCTCAGACACAAGTGAGCATATGTTGCCAATCTGGTAATAGAGATGTGAGCATTATTCATTTGGTGTTGCAGCAGATTTGCCAGTGTGCTAACATGTACTCCAGCTTCAGAAACAGGCAGAAAGGACACAGCTCAGCTAAAAAGCAAAGCTAGTTCTGCTATTCTGTCCCAGCACAATATTATGCACTGATGTGAACACAAATCTGAGAAAACTATCTGAAAAGATAACAACATTATAGAACTCTGGAAGACAAAACAATGCAGAGTTGCACTACCCATGGCACTGTCACTGGATACTAAAAATCATTTACTATACACTGAGGATTCAGCAAATGTCGAGTGATTTTGTTAGAGATTATTCTTTGATCACTTAAATTACAAGAAGCTTTAAAAGACAACCAGAGATGTCTTTCTGGTAGTCCTTCAAAGTAGGGCACTGTTGGTATTGTATTTATTTTGGATTAAAATCAGATTTTAAATTACTTTGATTTTTTATTATTTTTTGGCAATACACTGATTAAAAACACATTTTCAAAATCACCCACTATTAAAAATTGCATTTACATCTAAGATGCTTTTCAAACTACTAAAATGATATTACTCATACATCCTTTTTTTGTTACAGCTCCCACCTAACCTTCAAGTTCTCTACATTGGCAGTCCCACAGAAGGTCAAACTGTGTAAAATGTGTCATGCAAAAAGGAGCTTAACATTTGATAGAACAAGCATATTTTTACAACTAAGGGAACTAGGTACCAACAGCTGAAACGTCTCTAATGAACAGCTTGAAAAGATGACACTGCCATGCAATTGAGTTTCTCTTATTTTTGTAGAACAAGGTGGAGAGAAAATTGATACTCTTCTTTATCTTGTTAACCACTGTCTCTCTTTTAGCACACTCAAACCTGGGGGCCTTTCACAGGAAATCTTTTAGAACTCGCCATACATGTTATCCATCATGTTATCATAACACCCCGCCATGTTATGCCCTCACTCCTACATACAAGCTCAGAACACACCATCCCTGCTCACTGTTCCCTCATCTTTCTTCAGAGTTGCACACTCATCTTTTTACATATTTCTTCACACAACCTACACTTATAACCAGATTCTCAGCCATACCAGTCTGTACCCTACACACTGCTCACTCATCTTCTATTCCAACTTTGTTCAGCTATTCAGATATCTCCATAAGCCTCCCAAAAAAAGCCACCATTCCCTTTGCTTTTTTCCTAAGGTCACCTACATGAGATGCCTGTTGTGATAATTCCTGTTCTTCCCATTTCATTTTCTTCTCCACTAGGTATTTAGAAAGTCACCCCTGACTTCTTTCACCTTTCCTGCTACACAAGAAGCTCCCTTCCCCCTCCCTCTTTGCCTTTTATTCATGACCAAGTTATAATCTTTTAAAAACAACCTTGCAATTATTCTAAGAACACTCTGTAATATAGATGAAGTTTAGCAATAGATTACAACTTCAAGTTCTTCCTATCTGTTTTCCCCAAGCACAGACTTTTCTCAGATGTTCAAGGCCCCAGAAAGCTCTATTTGCTAGTTAATTCCCTTCTACTCCTAGATATAAATGGCTTTTGAAGAAGTCAACTTTGTTTTTAAACCTCCCAGAGAGGTTGCATCACACAGAAGGATCAGATAACATACCCCAGAATCCAGTTGATAAGCAATAAAAGCTTTGAAATAAACTTTTTTCTTTCCCACCAATAAAGAATGAATGGGCCTGGGATTCAGATCCCCTTTCTTGGTGTGTGTGTTTTTTTTTTTTTTTTTCTTTTTTTTTCCCCTCCATTCTGCTTTTCCCCCCCCCATTTTACTTCTTGTATTACCTTTCAAAAACTCAGGGAATGCTTGCTTATTTCCATTAATGGCACAAGTATTAAGTACCATAGTCAAAAAGAAGCATTAACCTACAGTACTGCCCCCCCTCCCCATTATAGATGCATGTTTTCTCTTCAAAAGAAACTACCTCTAAACAGTTTTACAGTCTCAGCCACCATGGAAAGCTGAAATGCACCAGGGATATCCTGACTTCTGAAGTTTGTGGTCTCCTGCTTGAGAAAGTCTGTGATTCACACCAATACTGCACATTTTTCCCAGAAAATGAGGACACTTAGCCTGGGGTATCCATGCATTTGGCTTTACTTTCAACTAATTGGCACTACTGCCTCTTTTGCTACTACAAACAGTTTTGCCCAGTTAACCATCTTCAATTGTTTGCTCTATCTGGCTGCAGGCTCCATGACTGGCGTACTTCCTGCCTATCTGTTGCTTAATTAAGTTTGTTTTGTAGTAATCCCTGCTGTCGGCTGTTTTCCTGGCTCATGAATTGCCTCCTAACCTGACTGTCAGCCAAATCTCTTAGAACCGGGCCCTGCTCCTACATTGGTTCTGTGATAATTCTGTTCCTGATAGGCTAAGTTACTCAAGTGAACACAAAGAAAATGTCATACCTTTCATTTACTGCCAACGGAAACTCTTTCAAAAAGGCTCCTGTTTCTTCAAAGAGGCACCTCTTCTCATTTTAAGAAGCTTAGAAAATAATTAGTAGCATATACAGTACCAAAAATATGGAAACAATCACAATTAATTAGATGTTGAGCAATTTAGGGATGAAGTGAGGGAGGCAGGGAGAAAATGGGATTTTAAAGATAACTTAACCTAGAAAAGATGGCTGAGATGCAGTCTGATGGCTGAGATGCAGTCTAAGTGGAAAATCCCATACAAGAATGACATAGAATGCAATGGAAGAAAGTGCTGATTGGGTTATTTCAAGGCAGGACATGGGTTAGCTCTTGTCTATTAACTGAAGGAAGTCCTGAGCCACCTCTCAGATGTAAGAGGGCACTAATCATCTCTTTTCAATCCAGACACTGTTGCAGTAGTCACCAGACAAAAATCTACATCCTTGGTTAAGAAAAGGCCCACCTAGATGCTACTGAAGTTCATATTAACATTTGGTCTTCATGCCTTTGAATGAACATTGGAAAGTTTCTTCCCTCCATGAATTGTTTTCTGACTGCTAGGTGAAGTGGGCGATTGAAAATAATCTTAGGAACATTTACAGCTCTTCATTAACTGTGGAAATATGAATAACAAGAGAAAGTGAAGAGTCAATGTTCATCCTATTCTGAGGAGTTGTTTGGAAAGTAAAATCATCAATTCCAACACTTCATTCTATAGCCAATAAAGATTTAATTTTTAATGAAAAAATAATGAAGTAGGTGGATGCTTTCACACGTCAGTACTTAAAAAGCAGGACTACTGACTAGGAAACAGTTGTTAAGCTCTGGTTTGTCCATGTGGAGCAAAACTGCAGTACAAGTAACTGTTAACATCTTCGGGCTTAGAGAAAGATATAATGCTGGAACACAAGGTCAGCCAAGGCAAGGCTCCACAGAGGGAGGGAGGGAAAAGGGTTGTCTGGTTGCACCTTCCCATCTATCTACACACAAACTTAAATCAGCTGGATAGAGTGATGGCATTGTCTTCAAGGGGGACAGGCCTGTACTCACCCAAATTACCAGCAGTAGCCATGGCAGCTGGTAAAAACAAGAAATTAAGCATTTATTCCCAGAGTAATAAGCCTGTATCCTTGGCTCACAGTGCCAGCAGCACAGAGAAAACCATAGTTTATCCTTTTTTCCAATCATAAGAACATACCACAGAATATTGGATAAACTGTGAAGAGCTCCCTACGAGAAGCAGTCAGGAACAGGTTGAGAGCCTGTGGGTTAGGATTAGAGATGGGACAAATATAGGTCAGCTGGTGTTAGGGGTATACTACAGACCACCTGATCAAGGGGAGGCTGTCGACGAGGCTTTCTTGCTCCAGATGCGTGAGATGTCTGGCTCACGGGCTCTTGTCCTGGTGGGGGACTTCAACCATCCGGACATCTGCTGGGAAAACCACACGGCGAGCTGCAAGAGCTCCAGAAGGCTCTTGGAATCCATTGATGATAGCTTTCTGGTTCAGGTATTGGACAGACCGACCAGAGGTGAAGCGTTGCTGGACCTGCTGCTCACCAACGCTGAGGAGATCATCAAAGGCGTCAAGGTTGGAGGCTGCCTGGGCTCCAGCGACCACGCCCTGGTTGAGTTTGTGATCTCAAGCTATGTGGGCCTGGCAAAGAGCAGGACCAGGACACTGAACTTCAGAAGAGCAGACTTCAAGCTACTCAATGGATTGCTGGCCAAGATCCCCTGGCGCGCTGCCCTCAAAGACATGGATGTTGAGGAGAGCTGGCGGCTCTTCAAAGATGCCCTCCTGGAAGCACAAGAGGTCTCCATTCCGCTGAATAAGAAAGTGGGCAGGCGAGGTAGGAAACCGGCATGGCTCAGCAAGGACCTGCTGAGAGAACTGAGGGCGAAGAAAGGGGTGTACAAGCTCTGGAAACAAGGCTGTGTCACCTGGGAAGAGTACAGGAATGCCGTCCGGACTTGCAGACGTGGGATCAGGGAAGCCAAGGCGCAGGCAGAACTGAACTTGGCAAGGGACGTGAAAAACAATAAGAAAACCTTCTACAGGTACATTGCCCAGAAGAGACAGGCCAAAACGGGCGTACCTACTTTGGTAAATTTAAAAGGAGAACTGGCTTCAACAGATGAAGAGAAAGCCGAGGTGCTGAATGAGTTCTTCACCTCGGTCTTCACTGGTGGCCAGGATTCTAGTCTTTTTCACGTCCCTGAACCCTACATCCCCAAACCTCTATGTGGGGACCAAGGAGGTAAATCCCTCCCCACTGTAAGGGCAGAGCAAGTCCGAGAGTGCCTCCTTAGACTGAATGAATACAAGTCTATGGGGCCGGATGGCGTGCATCCCAGGGTCCTGAAGGAGCTTGCCGAGGTGGTTGCCGAGCCGCTCTCCATCATATTTGAGAAGTCGTGGCTGTCAGGTGAGGTCCCGGACGACTGGAGGAAGGGTCACGTCACTCCCATATACAAGAAGGGGAGCAGGGAGGACCCGGGGAACTACAGGCCGGTGAGTCTCACCTCCGTGCCTGGGAAGATCATGGAACAGATCCTCCTGGACAACATGCTCGGTCACATAAAGAATGAGCATGTGATCCGAGACAGCCAGCACGGCTTCACCAAAGGAAGGTCATGCCTAACTAATCTTGTGGCCTTCTATGATGGAGTGACGGCATTGGTGGACGAAGGGAAGGCGACCGATGTCATTTACCTGGACCTGAGCAAGGCCTTTGACATGGTCCCCTACCACATCCTCATCTCCAAATTGGAGGGAAGTGGATTTGATGGGTGGACGACCCGATGGATAAGCAATTGGTTGAAAGGCCGCAGACAGAGGGTGGTGGTCAATGGCTCTATGTCCAGGTGGAGGCCGGTAACAAGTGGTGTCCCCCAAGGGTCTGTCTTGGGACCGGTGCTCTTTAACATCTTTATTAATGACATCGATGAGGGAATTGAGTGCACCCTCAGCAAGTTTGCTGACGACACCAAGCTGAGTGGTGCGGTTGATACGGTGGAAGGAAGGGATGCCATTCAGAGGGACCTCGACAGGCTGGAGGGCTGGGCTCGGGTGAACCTGATGAGGTTCAACACGGCAAAGTGCAAGGTTTTGCATTTGGGCCGGAAGAACCCCAGGCACCTGTACAGGCTGGGAGGAGTGGTCCTTGAGAGCAGCTCGGCAGAGAAGGACCTGGGGGTCCTGATGGACGAGAGACTGAATATGAGCCAGCAGTGTGCTCTGGCAGCTCGAAAGGCAAATGGGATCCTGGGCTCCATCAGGAGAGGGGTGGCCAGCAGGGACAGGGAGGTGATTGTCCCTCTCTACTCGGCTCTTGTGAGGCCCCACCTGGAGTCCTGTGTCCAGGTGTGGAGCCCTCAGTACAAGAAGGACATTGAGATTTTGGAAAGGGTCCAGAGGAGGGCGACTAAGATGATCAGGGGGCTGGAGCAGCTCCCCTATGAGGACAGGCTGAGGGAGTTGGGCTTGTTCAGCCTGGAGAAGAGAAGGCTGCGGGGTGACCTCATTGCAGCCTATCAATACCTGAAGGGAACTTACACCCAGGAGGGGAGTAAACTCTTCAAAAGGGCTGACAACAGCAGGACTAGGGGAAATGGTTTTAAGTTGAAGGAGGGAAGATTTAGGTTAGATGTTAGGGGGAAGTTCTTTACTAGGAGAGTGGTTAGGCCCTGGAACGGGCTGCCCAGGGAGGTTGTGGATGCCCCGTCCTTGGACGTGTTTAAGGCCAGGTTGGACGGGGTCCTGGGCAACCTGATCTGAATGTGGATGTTTGGTGGCCCTGCTAGGCAGGGGGGTTGGAACTACATGATCCTTGGGGTCCCTTCCAACCCGGGTGATTCTGTGATTCTGTGAATATGGCAGAGCAATCCAACTCTGCCAACACCTGACTTCATGTCTTTCAGGAATCAGGAACAATTCAGCTTAAATCCATATCTGTAAAAGCTCACTTCTGAGAATCTCTGAGAAAGACTTTTTTCGGACTAGAAAGGAGAAATAGACAAGGCAGTCAGTCACCTGGTGAAGAAAGACTATGTAATTTCTTCTTAATCTACCACATCTCAAGGTATTGCAAGCTGAAGCATTTTTAAATGTTAAAAAGAAAAGAAACAAATCATCATGGGTTACAACAGTTAAACAGTGACAAATAATTCTTTGCTGTGATTTTCCAAGCCATCTGGAAGTGCTCTGTAGAGCACAGCTTGAGAACCTACGTTCTGGTTGAGTTAAAAAATAAGCACTGGCCCCCACTGCAATTACAAGATACTCTCCCCTCACAAACAGACCTAAACAGTTACAGGTCACAGAGTCAACTCAGCCACCCTGCTAACACAATAATGCTATGGTTTCTGGTAAGCTTCTGAAGTAATGAAAATTTTCACAAGATGTTTCCTAGAACGTGTTTTACCTCATACAGCACACACCTCTTCAATCAAACTGCAAAGAAACAAACAAAAAACCATGGAGGCAGCTACCAGAATCTCCCTAGTTATGTTTAACACAGTTCTCCATTACTGAATTTTAAGTCTATAAGACAAGAGCTTGTCCCCCTGAGAAGTCTTCAGACATACTCAAGATTATGTGTGATCACACTGGACTTTACAGAAGAGCAAGTTTACTCTTGAAACCCATTGCACAAGGGATCCTTTCAAATGCAAAAAGACCTGCTTTATTTGTGCTATGGTGTGGTTCTCATTAGAAGGGTAGGCTCAGTGTATTTAAGTTGGGTCAGGAGGACACGTACAATAATTGCTTAATGTCGAATTTGGCAAAGTTAGTTTTATTACTTAAAAAAAAAATAATCTTGGCAACTGTTAAAAAAGCAGCTGGCATGAAAGTTGTTTGACTTAACTGTTACCTCATTTTCTCTCATAATATTGCCAAAACTTTGTAACAACACAGAACAGATGGTTGACATCTTTAAATTTTAGAGATAACTCTCTTCCCCAATCATATAATGGCACTTCATTTGCTTAACCAGAAGAGGATTTAAAAAACAATTAACCATCATTTACATATATTCCATATGTAAGAGCCAGATTTACTACGGGTGACAGCACTGCGATATTATCAAAGCTGCAACATATCACAATAATTTGAAAGTGCAGCTCTTACATCCACATTCGGAGAAGTATTTAGCTCCTTAGTGACTGCTAGTGCTTAGAAGCCTTGGTAGACGGCAGCCTTGCACCCAAAGCTGCCATGTGCATTCACTTACAATGCAGTCAGTCTAATCTTAGAGTTCAAAGATATTACATAGTCAACTGGTACAGAAAGGTGGAGGGAAGGAGAGAAGTTGGAAAGGCTTGATGAAGTCTCTTACATGAAGCAAACATATGCAGAAGTCCAAGAACTTTCCTTTTCAGATAGGGCTAATAGACAGTAAAATGACACAGATGACAAAAAGCAGGCCAAGAATATTTTTCAAGCAGTATTTCCACACACCGGTCAGGAAGGAGACTGCACTTTTGAGAAGAAGATGGTAGGAATTCTTAAAATGTAGATAGTGAAGACAGGGAGGAGGAGTTCCTGAGAAGAATCACAGAAATGGGTTATATCCTGGCAGGAAGAGGTGAAGTGGCAACTAAGAGAGCAGACTGACTTAAAAATATGCTGGTGTTGAAAAGTGCAGAGAGGATGAAAAGGAGGACTTAGCTAAACACAGGAATTGACTTATGGCATATTTAAGGAGACCACAAGACATTCATAAGGAAAAAGATATGGTTGGATGTACAACTACACAGCATGAAAAAAGAAAAACAACTCATTATATTGAGGCATTTTCCATCAAATGGAAAAACAGAAGAAAGGAATTGTAGAAGACAGGAGAGGGGAAATACTGCTGCCTAACAAGGCCTGCCAGATCCTAACCTCTGAGGTCTGGACACAAGATTTTAACATAGCTGGATTGGAGTCTGTCTACATTGCAGCTGGAAAGGAAGAACCTACAATAACAATCACAGAAGCCTGGAGGTAAAGCTCAAAGATTATAACAAAACATACATGCAGCCTGGTCCAAACACTGCTGTTCTTTTACAACAGAAAAAAAAGTAATTGGCTGTTCTTATCCTGAAGAAGAACACAGAAATCTCAGAGTGCAAGTAACAAGGAGAGAAAGTCATGGAGTTTTACTTCACAGATTGGTCAACCCTTGATGATGAAGAATTCACTATCGAATTAAGCAGCATTTCAGTCCCACTTCATTCATCTAACCTCCTTTTTTGAGTTCACATGCACTAGATGGCTAATTCCATGATCCTGCATATGAATTCAGGAGCATTTGCTAGTGGACACTGCCTTGCTTGATCATGCTTACACACAGCAAGAACTAATTACAATGACTGGTAAGTGGCCAACAGTTTTCAGGAACTTCTATAATGCAATAATCCTCTTCATCTGAGATATGAAAATATCCCTCAAAAATAACTACAAAATAATCCTGGCATTTCCTCTGCTATGCTGATGAATAAGTTAGTATGCTAAGATAACCTGTCTTGGCACTGTTAGTTTGAAGGAAGTATCTTACAGCTTGGTTTGAGAGTCAACCTACAGTGTGTAGATACCAAAGTGGCACATATCACTGTCTTACTGTGCTTGTCAAGATAGGTAGGAAGAAGAAAATAAGTTTGTATAAAACACTCTTCCAAAAAAAAATAAAATAAAATAAAAAATCATTTTGTGGAGCTGACATATAAATTGTATCTCATTAGCAAGTCCCTAAACTGCTCCAGTTAGTGATCAAAGCCAAATTCAGCAAATATCCAAAAATACAAGCTGTAATATTACAATTTATTGTATTATTACAATAATACAATAGCAGAGGAAAAAAAAAAAATAAAAATCAACCTTCAGCTAACTATCAGGAGAGACACTTTGTGCCCCTTGTAAAACAATGAGGGGATTATTTCCAGACAAATGTTAAGATCTCTTGCCAATGCAACATAAGCTTATGCTAGATAACAATTAGATTAAATCACCCAGAGTTGTGACTACAGGTTATGCAGTTCACTACATGGATGTTGAGGCTCTATCATTTTCCAACTGCTTGATTTGCAGTTATACTAACAGAACTGGACTGCCCACAGATAACTTACACAACGCTTACTATCAACATTTTCATTTCAAAGAAAACCTGTGGAATCTCGCACATCTCTTGGTACACTACCCTTTTATTCAGATGACAACTGCCTTTTTAATTATTATTATTATTTTTTTTAATAAGTCTGGCAGATTTTGCTTAATCTCCTACACTTACCATGCTCTGGTTCACACTGTAGTTCAGTAGTACACAAACAGGATTTCTTTTGAATGAGAATAGGCCAGAAGACAGGCTCCAGAGCATGACACACTGCAGTGGGCTCTCTCAGTGAGTACACTAGATTTAGTGTCAAGTGTCCATCATGTCCTCAGCTGTCTAATTCTCTAGCCAAACACACTCCTTCACAATCACATCAACTGCTAGAAATAACTGCAGTGCAGATTTTTCTGATATAGGAGAGATGTTCTAGATACACCAGCAGACTTGCAATTATCATATCAAATTTTAATGGACTTCAGAGAACACGTGATGCAAGAGAGAAATTAGTTGATATGATCACATTACAGAAAAAGATTAAAATTTAATTAAAAATACCCAGCTCTCAATGTACAGTTTTAAGCTGTAAAGGCTGCTTAATCACCATTTCTACTGGTTCATTTGAAAAGCTTTGGAAACAATTTCCAAAATATTTTTTTCCTTGAAATTCTTCTTCAGGTGGAAGAGAAGACTTAATAAAAAAATGAAATATTATTATCAGCTGAAGAGCTCCAGAACATGTTGAGTAAAGTTTAAAGTAAATCCTTGTACTATTTTAAATTCCAAGATAAGTGAGCAGGCATCAGGAAAAGGTAAACTTGCAACGAGAACTGCAGCTGCTAGTTTATCTTTGCAAGTGTTTGAAGGTAGATGACAGCACATGGAAACAAAAAAGCCAGCACTACCATAAACCAATGCAAAATGAGCTGCACAGATGAAATGTTACAGATCATCTACTATTTAGTTCTTCTTGTAATGACAAACAGGGCAAAGTGTCCTCTTGGTTACTGTTGATTTATCTGCAGTGTATTTCTGAGCAAGATAATCACCAACGGAGTAAAAGATTTTCAAAGGGCATTATCCCTGCCCACAAATTGAATCTAAAAGTGAGAAAGGGGAATGAAAAGTTTGTTTTAAACATAGTAATTTCTTCTGATAGTCCCCAAAATGTTCTAGATGTAGGCCACTCAAACACAGAGACTATGTATATTAGAAATCCAGCCTTTCGTTGGAGACTAGCATCAGATTTTAGATTTGCTTTTTCACTCCATTAAAATTTAATAGTTTTTTCCATCTTTCTACTTGTACCCATCAACAAATGTTCTGAAAGGGGATTGTATGTTAAAATGTAAGTGTGCAATTGGGCTGTCGCCCTTTCCAAAAAGGCTACAGGCACCAGGGTACATTTGGGTACCTTCACTATCAGAGTAGACTTACTTTTAAAGTCACAATCACTGCCAGCCAAAAAAAAATGAGCGTAAAGATGCTGAGATTCAGAAACCCCTCACTTTGATCTAAAAACTCTACCTGTAGTGAGGGTTTCTCACACTAGCTTTTTATTTTAAATAGCATTACATTAGATTTCGTATTAAAAGTCAGCACAAATTTTAACTGCATTTTAGAGAAACTGGAACAATTATATGCAAAGTTCTTAGATATCTCTTCAAGTCCAATCTTTTCATTAGACCTCTGAGAACTTCTAGAGAAGGTTCTAGGTGGAAGCTTCCAGTGAAAGTAAAACCTTTCCAACAAGAACTAGACTTCTGCATAATCACTTCAGTTACTCACAGAACTTTAGCAAATATGAACTGACACAGATGCCACAGTGTGCCCCATGAGTTTTGCCATTAAATTACACAGAGCCAGGCTTTTCATCAACTTGCCATACAAGGGCCAATTCCACAGCATTAGCTAAGGATGAAGGCTTGAAAGTAAACTGGATTAGATTGGACTTCATTACGCAGCCTAAAATGAGCATCAGCTAGCATTAAGGCTTTCCTGAGGCAATGCAAGCTATAGGGACAACTACCAGAAAGGAACCTTTGCTGCTGCAGAAGATGCACCGTACCACTCTGCTGGCAGAACTCCCCAGGAGGGTGCTAGACAAACACTGCAGCACCCTACCCTTCCACAGAAATGATTCATGCTACAGAGATTGTTCTTCTAAGTTCTAACTTAAAAATGAGAAAGTTACAGAAAAGAAAAGTAGTATTTTGTACATGCATTGACAGACTATAATGAAAACATGAACACGGAGATACAGGGTATTACATACCTATGTTCCATTTCTAGAAGTACCTAAACAGGCAGCAGACTTAGACATTTCTGCAAGTGCTCCTGCCCCACTCCACCTTTTATTTAAGTGTGTGATCACTAATAAGTTTATCACAGTTCATCAGCTTGATCTGATCAGCAGTACATACAAAGGACATTTAAGGACACTGCCTACATTATTTTCAATGAGTTGTCAGCTCACTGCCATGAAAAAGCTGCCATTTTTCTTGATTTTTTCAGCAATTTCCTTCATTTAAAAAGAAAGCTTAGCTTTATGCTTGTCAGATTAGTTGTGCAAACTGACAGCTGAATTTTTTTTTTTTAAATACATGAAAAGGATTCAGAGCATGGGCAGAGTCCTGTCTCATATTTGCCTTTTCTAAGCTTAAAGGTCTTGCAGCAATGCATGAGAAGCTAGGCAGAAAGCCAGGGAATTAGCCTCAAGCTGTATGATCTCCTCCAAGAAACAAACAGTGCTGTAGGATAGATAATCACACTGTCCCCTTTCCCAGTTCCATCAGTTACCTCCCTGTCCTCCAACATGGCAGGACTCCAGTAGTTGTCTGCAGATGTCCAAGAAGGTGTCAGCAGGGCTCAGTAAAGCCTGATAGAGGCAGTGTTGTAATAGGGACTGATTATCCCTTCTAGCTGACAGCTTACTCTACAGACAGGTCTCAGTAGGATGAAACTTATGTTTAAAGTCCTGAAAGCATCTACTGATACAGGTCATGTAAGGAACAAGCTAAAAGCCAAGTGAGTTCTCAGGTCAGCAAAGAAAACAGACTAAAATCTTTGTGACATCTTAACAAAAGAGATACCAAGAGCTCAAACTGCAAGGTCAACACTGTTGTGGCCAGTTCAAACAATCAAGTTGAACCCCAGGAATATAAAGAGACAGAAGAATGATGCTCATTGCTATCCAAAGGTCAAAGCATTTAGAGGATATTCTGTTCCAGAACCAAACCAGGCCTGTGCCTTACCACATCTAATCACAGTGTTGAGTAATTGGCATTAGCTCATATTTTAGGTTGAGAATTTCCTTACGAAGTTCTTCTGCTTATCTGTTCAGACATGTTTCCCACTCTGCCACACAATGATTTTAAAGAATTTTTGTTCTTCCAGAGGAAACATCATCAGTTATCAATTAAGAATTCACGCTCAAGTCTGTCTGCAACCAGGGAAACATTTAAGCATATGTCTAACATCACTACTAAACAGCAATATTTTCCTAAGCTCAGTCCTAGAAAGCAATGCCTTGAGTTTACCCACACATCACTGAAAGACACATGGAAAAAAATACATTAAAATTGTAACTGCAAAATGAAGTTGGCAGCTCTTTGTTGCCCTAAAACAGGAAGTAGCCAGCTATGCTAAAGTTAAAACCCTTCCACACAATCAAATGAAATTAAGCTGCTTTAGAGAAACATTGTTTAAACATTTGGTTTCTTCAAATGCAAAACTGACAGAATTGCTCTAGCTAACAAAAGCTATTTCCCTATTTTATTTTTTTTTAATAGGGAAACAGATTCCTTCAGACTTATTTCTTCACAAGCAAGTACCAAAGACAAAAATACTTCCACAAACTAATAGAAGCTATTACAGTAAGGATAAAATCCATACTGGAAGCCCACAGTAATTAGATTTTTCTTTTTAATTGTTGTAATCTACTTAAAGACCATCCGACTTCTTTTGAACCAGGCCTCTGACTGCATAAGGAAGAAAGATTCCATTAAACACTTACTGCAAAGCTAATGACTTGAAAGCCCTTAGAAGAGCTTTTGAAATCCTGGTCAGGGACATTACAAATGCAGTTGGTCTTCTTCACTTTTGTTGTTTCATGAGGTCATTAGATTCAGAATTACACAAACTTGATTTTCCTTTACTTGATAAGAGGCACGATAAATAGTTGCATTAGCATACAAAAACTTACCCTGGCACCCTTCTCTGGGAAACATTTGCATCCAGCACTGCAGTCGCGTCCTCCACATGGTCCACTGTAAGACTTCTTTCCACCCTATTAAAAAAAACAAGTGACTTTTATAACTATTCGTCTGAAGATCTTAAATTATGTTCAAATTTCAAAACTTTTCAGCTATCTTACATCTGCTGTGTGAATTTGCTGGGAAATAAATAGCAAAATAGATTTGAAATTTTACTTCTCCTTAACTGAATAATTTTCAGAATCACCAAATATTTGGAAAAAAATCATAAGCACTTATGATGGACGAGTACATTTACATGAGTTAGCAATGAGCATTTTCTAGGGCTACCAAAATCCACAACGTTACGTGCTGCTTTGAGATTCACAATACACTAACTAGGCATAAATAGAACTGGCACCTCAGTCATTCTGCACATCCAAATATCTCCACATCACGAGAAATACCAAGGCATCACCTTTACACGTTTTGGCCAGGAAGAACCTGCAGCCCCTGAGCCACAGACGCAGAGACAAGAGGGTGGGAGAAGGGGGCATTCGGATCCATAAGGAGATATACGAGGCGGGCAGGGGGAAACATCAGTGTTTGAACAGATATGAAAATCCCCACCTCGGTCAACACAGATGTGTTGACAAAGCTGCTCAGTTTTAAACAAACCACATCCCCTTCCCACAGCAGTGTTTACAGCCCTCGCAGTGCCACCTGTCAATTAAGGGCAACTGAGAATAGATGCACAGCATTTTGGAGAAGAAGCGATACAGCACTTAGGATTTTACTCCCTATGAAAAGAAGTCAGCAGAACAAACAAAAAGGCCTCGTCGCCACTTGTTCTTCCTACAGGTGTAGTGACAGAGGCTCTGCTTTTAAGCCCTCTGTGTTAACACGCTCAGGCACACTTTCTGCCCTTGACACTGAATTGCGTTTTGCTGTGGAGATGAATTCACACAAAGATGGTTCTGGATAAAGACCACACAGAGAATAGAAAAGGACAAGGGGAAGCAACACCTCTGCTTACACTGCAGGGAGTTACGGCACCAGGAGGCCGAAGGCGCTGCTGCACACAGCACTATGCATCAGCCCAAACGCCTGCACAACTGTCCTCGGGTTTTCAAAGTCTGAATGAAGCAAATTTAAGACCATCAAGGTGACCAACTAAGCGCTTAAACAAGTTTAGACTGGATTTGAACATTTCCTTCCTAAAAGCATTCACAGAAAATACTTTTCAAGCCTTTAAAATTTCCTGACACCTGTCCAGTGAGGAACGTAAAAAATGAAAGGCAAGTCAGGCAAGTTTCTCGTGCAGCTTTGAACTCCTTTATGTCAGCTTTCTCAGAGAAAGCAACTGATCCGGCATCACTTTCTCTGCTTATATGCAGGTAAATAAAAATACATCAATTCACATCCCAGTGTACGCATAGTTTTGCTATAAATTCAACATCCCCAGTTCTTAAGTGTAGAATGAACTGATATAATCGAAAACCCCTCAATCCTATGTGCCCCCAGACTGAAGAAAGCAGGCAAAAATAGCCATGCTACCTCCAAAGCAGGTCCAAAAGGCACTAAATGATGAAAAACAAACTGCATCTTCACAGACTTATTCACAGTTCTGTTTGGATTAAATCCCACTACACATGGGCCTTTTAGACTAGTCATTTGGTAACCTATGGCAGCACCAGAAGCAATCCTTGCACTTAGCAGAGTGATAAACTGCAAGAGTCACCATGACATGCAATATAATATATGGTTCTCACCCTTGGAAGTCAGAAATAAAAGTAAACTTAACATGGCAAAGGTAATAAAAAAAAGAGGAAAAAAACTGCATCTGTGGGATATATAACAGGCAGTGAGTATCTCCGAGTTGCCTGCACAGGATAAGCAGCAATATGAGCCTGCAATGTACACTGACAAATGTACTTTGTGAAAACTGGTCCCCATCTTGACAGACACTGCTGGAAGGGCATTTCTAGCCATTAGCAAAATGTGATCCTGGAGACCTGATAAGACAACTTCGGAGTAAAGCGCCCCAAGACAACTTTTGCTTTATTATATGCATATTTTGTGGTGGAAATCTGGTCTCATCGCAAACCAATGTATACCTTTATTCCTGAGGCTTAACCTTACATTTACATTGTTAGCAGATAGCTTTATGCCACTGGAGAATTAGATTACATCTTCCCAGATGCTCATTCAACTTGGCATTAAATTCTTCCAAGATTTTAGCCTCCGTTGATTCTCCCCTTCCCCCCGTACACATTATTCTTCATTCCAACAGCCATTTTTGTGAACCTTCAGTTCCTCTGGCTCTGCTAATGCTGCTTTTCCCCAGGAGGGGAGTAGAGAAGAGAAACACTTCACACCAGTGCTGGATCCCTCCCAGGTTGCTGTCTCACAGCAGTCACTCTCATGCAACATCAGAGCACACCTTGCCAAAACGTCTGGTGGCAAACAGGCCCCTCCAGTGGCAGAGCGCTGGACAGAACTTGAATATTCTTCCCATCCCCACTGCCTGCACTGCTCTCCACAGTCCTGTGGTTTAGCACATACGGGCCAAATCAAATTCCTACTAAAGTCAAAATAAATATTCCCATTGACTGCAGTGGGATCTGGATCAAAGACTCACTGAGGCTTATTAAAAAAAAGAAATAAAATACATCCATATTTCGAGTAAAATTTTGTATACATTGAGTTTCTCTGTTCCTTTTCATAGCTTGAGTTGTCATTTTGCTTATTTATGAATGAAAGCATTTGGGAAGGAAGTAAACCTAAGCCAGCTGGCTCTAAACCAGGTGTTACTGCCCTGAGTGTTTTATTTAGGGGAAGGAGCTGACACCAGACACTCCAATACTACTTAAATAGCAAACAGACATGTACATAATATTGATGTATACAAACCTAAAGACTACATATAATATTTGAGAGTACAGTGCTCTCTTCTGAAGAGGTTTAGTATATTTTTTCCATTCAAACGAATAACTGCATTGGTCATTTGAACACTTACAGATAGGAATCTGAACATGTGAGCACAGGCCCTCTGTACCTGTTCTGTGTATGCATGCAGGTAGGAGGAGATCTGACTGCCCCAAGATGTGTTTCAGGTTGACAAACACAGTTCCTCAGAAACAACACAAAAGAAATGAAGATTAACTGAACGATTTCAACTCCACTGACTAAAAGTAGACCAGGAGTTTTGCAGAAAATAAATTAAAAAAACATAAATCAGTACTGATGATTTAAAAAAATAGCAATTTCTGAGACGTAACTAGCTAAAACGGCTATAACACAGGTGTAGTAACACATGTATTGAGTTATTTCAGTCTTAAGTATTACTAGCACTCAGCATAGGAAAACATTTCAGTTAAAAAACATTGATATTAGTGAGGAGTTTGTTTGTTTGTTTTTTTAAAAAGGCATTCAAAAACAATAGAGGAAGAGCACATGTATCTTCATTTCTGAGCTCTCATTTCTGGTGTGCCACCCTCAAGCATTTGTGCCCAGCTGATTCATTCAGATGGATGCCATTTTAATCTTTCCATTGACTTCAGCAAGCCCTGGAGAGAAGCCAAAGACAGTAAAGAAAGCTAACAGCTGTGATGCCATAAGAGGTGTCCCAGACCCATGCTCATTCCAGCTCCTCTACAGCAACACACAGGACCTCATAATAGCAGATGATATTGAAAGTCTGCAAACCCAAAGAAACCGTACCCACGGGAGCAAACTCTTAACAGAGGACCTGAGTAAGATTTTGAGGAAAGACAGCTCTGACACTTGAGCTGGGGACCAATTTTCTCCTGCTCTGTAATCTAAGGATCATCCGTGGAATATGTGAGAACTTTAGCTGAAGGCAACGACTGCTGTCAGGTAAAAGGGTGAACCCACAAGCCAGCAGATAAATGTATGAGGGCACGTTTTGGAGAAAGACAGCAAAAAGGTGAAAACCATGCAACTACCATTAACATGAGAAAAATTAAGCAGCAATGGTGGTAATGGGCACGCAAGCTGGAAAGCTTTAGGAAGAAAAAAAAGGATTCTAAGGAATGCCAGCATACCAAGCTTTAGGATTGTAAAGCGTGCTGAAAGAAGAGCGTGTACATGATCAAATAAAGAAGAAAATGATGAAAAGATGAAGATAAAACAAAGTGGAAGAATCTCAGACTGGCGTAAGGAGTTATGCCAAGGAAGAAACTTTTCCCTGAGCCTTAAATCCAGTAACTTCCAATCTCCAGTTAAGGATCCCTCTAGTCCAGAATGAAATCCTGACCACCTTACGTTCCTGGGAATGGAACATAAGGAAACTTCTGAAATTTGCAAAAAGAATTCTTTTCACATAGTCAGGACCTATTATCTGCTGATGACTAATAAGGAAATTATATTTGCAGTACCAGACACCCTGGTAAAATGTCACAGTAAAAACAAGTGAAACATAATATCTCTGTTTACTTCATGAGCCAACTAACATTGCCCTTATTAGCTCCCATAGCTTTTAAGATTTCTACAGAACTTTGACCCAATTCTGAAAACATTTATCCCCATGATCATCTTCTCTCTCAGAAATTAGCAGTCAATTCTACTTTGTTACGTGTATATTAAAAAGAAGGTGCCTGCCATCCTAACTTAAAATAAATCCTTCAAAACTAAAAAAAACTGATAAGCCAGGAAGCACAGCAACATCTGCACTCAGAAGTGGCAGCACAAGCCAGCAAAGACAGCATAATGTCACACAGCAAACAGTTTCAGTAATTCTTCCCAACACAGAAGGTGTCAGAGCAGAAATAAACAAACAGGCTTCCCAGTTAGATTGTATGAGAGCATTTGCTGGGATTTATTTGGGAGTGAAGTAGAGAAGAGGTGCAAATACATCAGCAAAACATTGCATGAACTTAAAATACAGACTTTTTCCCCCCCACAAAGAATATGAAGTGTTTGAACTCACTTCTTTTCTCAGGTACCCCAAAACTTGACTCATACTATCAAGTTGGTGTTTTGTTTTTAAAAAAAAAAAAAGTATGAAGAGCCAGGTAAAGCATAGGAGCTAATAATTAGAGGGTTTTTGTCAAACTGGTGGGTAAATAATCAATAGGAGACACCAAATTAAGAGCAAATCCTGAGTGACTACCAAACAGACAGATAGAAACCTCTGAGCAAACGACCACATGTGACACACCCGGAGATGTCATTTTTTTCACACCACACATCCTAGTGCTGCCTTGCAGCTGTACACATAAAATGCACAGGAAAAGTGATCCCAGAGATAGTGATGAGATAGTACACATGTGAGTAGGATTTTAGCTGGAATATAGTGCACCTTTTTTGTCACTTAGTTTTAGGAAGTATGAACTCTGCACAGGCACAAAGCTTGAAAATCCCTCGTTACAAACATGTGGTTTAAGATCTTTCCTGCTACAGAGCATCGTTTACTTAGGCCAGCAGAACAAAGACATGGATGTGATGCAAGTGCCATTTACACATTCATCAAAAAGGTAGACATCAGAAGCAAATGAATCTTATCTAAACAACCTTCTGCATTCCACTCTGTTGCTAGGAGCACTTTACACCTCTGACTGTCAGTCTGAGAACCCATGTCAACAGAAAGACCTTTGTGGTAAGAGTATGTAAACAGCTCTACAGGTGACCACCAGGGACTGACTGCTGGGTTACATACATTACACTAAACAGACAGAGGAAAGGACAGTACTGGTACAAAAGTATGTATAAGCCTCCCTAAACATATGGAGGAGAAATAAGATCTTTAAGCAGACACACTTCCAGTTATGAAGAGGCATCTTCTATGAGCTGGTAATCCCTGTTAATGGAGTCACAGTGTGGGGTAAGACTCACTGCCTACCACTTTCGCTTTGTTGCTAAAGCATTTCATAGCAAAGCATCACCTTTCCTCCAGTCCCTGCTGTTAGCAAAAGTACTATCCAGAAAGCAAGACATCCTATTCAATGAAAAAAGTCAACCTGAGTATAAACATTGAAGGAGACTGTCTTCCAGATAGCCACTTTCTACATCTACACATTTCTCCTATCACTGGTTACATTGAAGCCTGGTGCAAAATTGTGACAAGGCTGGAAAAGCATTTTCCAAGGACTAGTAAGAATCAAAATGTAAGAAATACAAGAAGTGAGAATTCGTACAGCTTAAACAGTAACACACAAACCACACGTAAAGCCAGAATCGTTCTGAGCACTGCTCTTCTTCCTGCAGTCCCATGCAAGTGAACAGCCTCCCAGCACACCAGCAGAAGGAACATCACTTACTGCTTCTTCAGCATAACACAAGTCTGGCTCTGCACTGCTCTGTCTCCCAGCAATTTTCAGTTCAGTTGATAGGCTACATAAAGCAGTGTTCCTCAATACCCTGCTGCTCAATGAGCATGTAGTTAAAGCCAGACAGTTTATTTACAGCCTACATGAGCAAGGACACAACACGCAACCACAAGCTTATCTCTTACTGCACAAAAGGCCTTTCAAAGGAAGCTATTAAATGTGAATTTGTAGCTAAGATACTAATTCATTTCAAGGTTCACTGACTTCTTCAGTAAACCAATTTTCTCAAACATTTTCATTCATTTCATAGAGCAGGCAAATGACTGGCAGCTGAGACCAACCGATAGTTACTAATAGAAACCAACCCTCCTCCAACTCCAAGGAGGCACGAGGCTACAAAACTGGGAGGAAATCCTAGAGAAACTAGCAACAAACTCTGAATCAAATTCAACCCTGTGCTCAACTCCCCACTTTCATTCCTGCCAGTGAGACAGGGGTGCCGGCACACTAAAAATGAAATGTTAATGCAAAAATGAACTAATGCCTTTTGAACAGTAAGAGGGCTGACTGACCCCTATTTTTTGAGGAAATGTATTTCTCACCAGCTGGCTGGAAGCTGGGGATGGAATTTGCAGAGATTTTTTTTTATTTTTTTTTATTTTTTTTAAATTCGCTCAAGTGATTTTCATTCATACAAATAACATCAGATTTCTGCAGAGGGAAGCATTCTCACAGCATAGAACTTACAGAGTGTATCACTTGTGCAAGCAGCCAAGCAAACCAAAGGTACTGTATTTGGTACACAAGTGGCCACAGGCCTCATAACATGTGTGAGTAGCTTAGAAGATTCAGTAGAAGAGAAAGTGGGATGACCTGGACCTGAAAATGAGTAACAGAATTCCATTTCACTTCATGCCTTGACCCAGTCTGAGTGTGCCATGAGGTGTGGCTGCCAGCAGCCCACAGGTACCCACAGCCACACCAGCAGCACCAAAGCAAGAACAACTCCACAGCCAGCTCTGATTATATCAGTTATAACCTTTAATACATAACAATACACATTTGTCCAGGAGCTTTCATTATTTTTGGTTCTCCTACTTGTTGAGACTCACAAGATATTCCTTACCAGATGGAATGCAGCCAGGCACAAAGAACAGCGAGTCCCGCAGGCAGTGCCCACACACTTATGGAGCTGAAATGGCAGCATGCTTACCTGCAGCTGCCTGTGCCTCAGAAGGAGCACAGGGAAAGGGGCTTCCAGTCCATGGAACTGGAGGGCTCCACATTAACTGTGCAAAAGCAGCAGAGGAAAATCCACGAATTCATTATCATGCAAATGTGGCAGCGAAAACAAGGGACAGTAGGATTACTGCATCCCAATGTAGGAAAAAGTGCTTGCAGATAACTCAGTGTTGCTTCACAGAACAAGAAAGGCACAGTCCTATTAATAACGTTTATGAATCCCAGAAGACATAAACTTGTACGGAGATACTGGCAAATTTATATTTAAGTGAATTTTTAAAGCATATTCATATATTAATGCAGCACATAAACTAATAAATTATATTGAGAAATAGTCTGCTTCCCTAGTATTACTTTCTATCAAAGCTGGGCATATGCCAAGTGAAGAAAAGGAGCATTGCCCTAGCTCTTTAACTGCACAGAGCTGCGAGTTACACAGCCTGAAGTAATGATTCCAAAATCAGAAATAACTCTTATTTATATGATTTAACACAGGTATTTACCAAGTTTGTACCTGCCCCGTGTAACACTTCACCCACAACCCCTGGCTAAATCCACACGCTGCCAAGCGGTGTAGACACTTACTGTACTGAAGTTGCTGAATGGATTGATATTTAGGATACTAAAAACTCATACAGGAGGATATTAAAAGAAGTATAGATGACCTTGTTGAAGGAGGTGGACATTATGCAATGTATGATTCACACCACCATAAACTAGTACAAGTCTTTATAAACAAAACTAGCAAATCAGATAAGATTTGTTCTTAGAAATACCAGCCTCCCAGCAAGAGAATGGATGCTCTTACATCAGACAACCAGCTCTCCCTATCCTAAAATGTTCCTGTGACACATAAGAGCTTTCAGACAACTTTAAAGGTATGTATACAGCCTGGAAACAAATCTTCATGATTCATCCATTCATAACTGAAGGTACCAGATGATTCAGCCAACCCTTTTACTTGTAACCGTGCTACACCTTGCAAAAAGCTGTGTCATAGATAAAACATAACTATTTTTCCAGAACCACTTTCTTACCAAATCACTCAAGTTTCCATTGTTCCAGCTGAACAGTTTTCAAGTCCCACTATACATTTATCACTCCCTCACACAATCTTTCAGAGCCATCTTTGAAACTGCCTCATCTCTTACCTCATGCCGAAATAGTAGCACAAACTTCAGCAACTGCAAAGCACTTGCAAGCAATACATTTCACTTTGAAGAACTCCCACAAATAAGCTCAGACTTCTCTGCACAGTTCTGTTACATAAGAAGTCAATTACAGAAGACTTTTCCCCCCAAAGTAATGTTTTTAAATACAAAATCTTGTCCTTCAATCACAACAGAAGAAAAATGAGTAACTTCATCCATGTCAGCTAAAATGTTTGTCCACAGACTTATGTATCTGAGGCGAACACAACAACTCCTCTTGCAGAACTACACTACACATCCACACTTCTGCATTCATTCCAGATGCAGCTGGTTGGCAAAAAAGCATCAGTCCTGAATGTGACTCAGCTCCATTATCTTGTAAATGATTCTAACAATTAAAATACTGGAGAAGTAAAGTCTTCACAGAAATGTCAAGGGCACATAGTACTTAACAGCAAAACATATGCCAGAGAGTTGGAGTGTGTCCATTGTGACTCATCCTCCAGTTCTATAGTCACAGACCACCAACACTGAAAATACTACAGCAATTTATTATTTGCATCTTATTTTAAAATATGCAACTCCCCAAAGCCATCAGCTGCAAAATGTGTTGTTGGTTTTTGTTTGTTTGTTTGTTTTAAAATGCAAGTTCCAGAGCTGAAAAATGAAGACATTTTAAAATGAAAACATTGGTAGAAATTGGCTGTGCTTCCAGTGATGCCCTTGGCTAAAAGTCGATGATTGAAAGGCAAGGGAGGAAAATGCATCTGAGCTTCCACTCCAAAACTAACTACTGATCTCTGTCCATCTTTTGGATTTGGTCAGAGAAAAAAAAAGCCTAGTGTAGCTGCTTACCACAATGGAACTAGACTAGGAGTCAATACAGCCTTATGCATGGGAGGCAGCTGGTAGAAGGATGCTTGATCTCCTGGGGAGACAGCAAAGACTGGGAAGAGCCTGAGGAAATATGTAACTGTGAACAGGAGGGAAGCCGCTTGACAAGTGGCATTTGAACATCTTCTGCACTGGGACAACTCTGTGCGCAGCTTCACTAACCCAGCCAACATCAAAACAGCCTGAAACAAAGAAGGGAATGGTAAAACACTGACATTTAACCACCACTGCATCTGCATAAACAACACTTGCACCTAACCTTGGCAGGCTCACTTCATTACACTTTTCTGTTTGCATCTAAGATCTTGTAAAAAAAAAAAAAAAAAAATACAACTTGTTTAACCATCACACCCCAGACATATCTTGTACAAAAGGACACTGCTGGGTTCACTGACTTTCTTGCTGGCTTCTTCAATTAGGCTCTCATTTTTTTCTTGTGAGCAGAGTAAATTAATTAGAGGGCAAAGAAATAGCCAAAATCTACCTAGATCTGCTTTGTTCCAATTTTATGCACATTCACTGTACACCTCAGCAGTACTCTGATTGTGTTTTAGCTATTACCTTGATTTTATTTCCCCAGTGAATATACTACCTTTTCAAAAGCAAGGCTCTGTGCTGCTATTCACTGTTAAACATTTTTAGTGAAGAAAAATTAAAATACTCAATTCCACATTGCAGTGAGATCCATGTTTAATTCTGAAGACCTCAATGAGACCAAACAACACAGTTTGGTGTCTTGCTAACCAGAAATCAGTTTAGGTATATGCTTTTTTTTTTAGATTTTATTCATTGAAGGCCTTAAGAAACAGCTCTCACAACACCTGAGCATAGAGCAAGCCTGCAAAAAAGAAAAAGGAATACACATTGCACAAAAGATGATAGAACCCCAAATTCGCCTCGGCCTCAACTAGAACAGCACAAGTGCTAGTCCCTCCTTTTGCAGGTATCTCTGAACACAACAGGGGAAGAAAACAGTTAATCCTGGAAAGAAAATAGAAAAGAATTGCAAGTCCTTAAGCTTTAGATGGATGAAAATATATTTATCATCATAATAGAAGCAAAATAACTCCCAAATGTGGGGAAGAAGGTGAGCAGAACTCACTCTTATCTAACGCTTCTACTTTTAATAAATACACCATGTAGATTTTAGCTGGAACGCAGCATAAATTTTGTGTGATCAGCCCAAAGGACAAAGTAGGCTGCTTGGAATATTCCAGATTCCCCCCTTGTCAGGATTAGGAAAAAGTTGCCCTCAGCACTGAATAATCCTGCATGCACATTTCTGCAGACACTGAAAATACAGACAGCTCACTTTCTCCACAATGAAGTTACAAAAAATAATCCTGAAATAGCCATAGTCGCTATTATTTCTAGAATGGGTACACAAAAAGCCTCCTGTGTATTTCCTGATGATATGGTATATGATAAAAAATGCATGGCTACTTTAACTACACTATTTTGATAAATAATTCTCATTACATAAGAATCCATATTTTGGGGAAAGCAATGCAAGCACTCTTGCCAATCAACTGCAGTTTGCAAATTTGTGCTAAATAGCTTCACACAATGCTTTGCACTTGAAGTCTTTGACACATTACCAAGATACACTGGTCAAGAAACTCTGATATGCTATCTTAATTACGGGAAAATGAGTTTTGAAAATGAAAATGAGTGATTGAGAACTGGGTTCCTGCAGCAAGAAGTCAGAGCAGCTGAGATCAGAAGTTACAGGCAGACTGGTTGGGCATTTCCGTTTTGTATATAAACAATTAGCTCCTCCTGCAGCACAAATTAATGGTTATGGAGGTGGCACTTGGCTGCCCAGGTTACCAATATACTCACTCCAGATTAAGTTTCTAAAATAGGATGACACATCAACTGAAGACTGGGTGGAGCCAAGTGAGAACCACTCCCATGGGCAGAAATAGTTTAGTTAGCAAAGTTTTATGACCCAAAGGCAAAAAGTTTATCTACCTTTTCCAGTTCACTGATGTCTAAATTCAGGCCAGCCATGCTTCTGGAGAAGGGACTGAAAAAATCTCAACCAAATCATTTTTTCCTCATTTAACCTTTCATCCTATTTTTGAAATAGGAGATCTGCATCACAGGTTACAAATGCATTAAGATTAGAAGTCTATACAATTATAATTTATCTAAATAAAAACATACGTACCCATCTTCTGGAACTGTCAGAAGACTACAGGTTAGAGTACCAACATCATTAACTCTTTAACATCTGTATACTCCTACCTGCTGGCTTTCTTCCTTCATTCCATGGGGAGTCACCTAATTGCAGCTCACCTTGTACTCTGTGATCCTGCAAACATGAGCTTGCTTTTGTTTGGATATCTTCTAGGATCCCTAGAGGTCTTGTCTCTGGATTGAAGCAACAGACTAAGCCTACACCAAATACCACTGCAACGCATCTCACTGTATGGAGTTCATCAAGTCTTCCAGTAAAGACTTACTACATCAGTTCCAGAAGGTACCAAGCACAGTGTATGTTTCTGGTTAATAAGGTCACAAAAGAAACTAGGGAAGCAGTGTTCCACCCACAAAACACTTCAAAGAGTAGTATCAGTTTCCTTTAGGGGAAAAGGATGACACCGCTGTTTGTCTTAGGCACTGCACAATAGGTTCTTGCTGTTAATTAACCTTTGCCACCCTAGTAAGCACAATTTAAGTAAATACCTTTGGAGCTGTTCCTCTATCTATACTATATATACTATTTTCAGGGAGTTGACTTGTCATGTCAAAATAGTGTCTCTCATAGGAACATGCAGCTGTTGACTCTTGGCTGTTGACTACTTTGTCATCTTGACTGGTCATTCACCCCTTACCCAAAATGTAAGATGACACCAGGCCAGCTGAGTCATCTTCAAAAGTTCTGCACTAGCATAAACATCAGTGAACAATTGGTTCCTTCATGTCAAAATTAAAAATAACGAATGGTGCATACAACCTTAAAATTGTATACACTCCTGCACACACATTAAACTGCCTGAGCAAACAAATTAGAAAGTAAAATCAGACATGTTGGTTTACTATAGCCCTGCAACTCTGCAAGAGAAAAGTTACATAAAAGGCCCAACCAAGCAGCAAATGAAGTCAAAATGCCCTTTGAAGTCTAAAGGTCTCTCATTTATGCCTGAACATAGGGTAAAAAGTTGACAATTAATAGTTTCAGTACAGTTATTAGAAATAAGAGTACATAAAAGATGCAAAATTAGAAAAAATAAATTGTGTTTAAAAAACAATTGTATGTATGCAAGATTGACTACACTACCATGCAAGCACATTTGTCCAATTAAACTTGATTTTATTAAAGTAACTCCCTTTTCTTGCCACAGCTGCTGACAATAAAGACACCTCTTTCTAGAGTGATGACAATAACCATATGGCTTTAAACAAAGCTTATCTATTAGCACATTTATCTCAAGGTCCTCTACAAAAGCAATGGTCATCCGGCAAAGCATTTTTCAAACAAGCCACCTCTGTTACAGATGAGAAGAGGCCAGGAGAGAGAAAATTTTATCTATTAGAAATACTGCATTTCAGTTGTTTTCTCATTCCGTATGGAAAACAGACTAGAAAATCAGAAGCCTTCTGCAAAATGGAAGTCTTTTCAGGATAGAATAAAATGTGTGTTTTTAAACACCGGGAAATAAAATGTAGAGCACACTTTTCTTACCCTAAAACAAGCCTTAGGAGCTTTTGCTTCAGCAGCATATGAAATTAGAAGGCTGGAACCCTTGTCTGCTGAGCAGAGGGAAGAGAGGAAAGCAGCCAGAAACCAGGCAGTTTTTCTAGAGAGCTTTCTAGTTTCCACCTTCTCCAAAGGACTTTCCACATTCTGCCTCTGCAGCACTTCCTAGTAATAGAACATTCTAAGGGGGATTTTCAATGCCATCTGGACAAACAAAACAATTGTCTGTCTATTGGAAATAAGTAAATAATACCCCAAAATACAGACACAAATGACAAAGATGAGGGAGTGAGAGAAAAGACAACAGCTCCAAAAGAGGCAGAGAACAAGAGACTGGAGGACACAGGGCTGGGAATTCAAGACTTAAATAACACAAGCAAAATCCTTTTCAAATTCTACCCAAAGAGGAAACAGTGATGACCTGAGTCTGCTTCCTCCTTTATACCCCAGCAGAGCACTACTGAGCTGCCTGCAGTCAGCTGTTGCCTCTTTCTTGGGTTCCCCATTCCAGCTTTGCTGTCACACAGCAGCTCTTCAGGTTGCACTTTATGCCTCTGAAACTCAAAGGGAACAAGCTGAATTTGCAGAGAAACTTGGAAATTCAAGTGTTTCCCAGCACTCCTTCCCTCAGCAGAGCAGCAGTGGCACAGCCAAGCAGACAAGATTACTGGACCCTGCCCTGGCTGGACTTGAGCACAGAATGACTGCTGCAAGTCCACACCAGGCTTTGAGGATTGCAGTGTGTCTAAGACATGAAATCAAGCACTGATTTTCTTAACACAGAATGACTCCTCTTTCACCATACTTACACATACTGCACAGTGCACACAACAGAATGTTGAGTTTAGCATCACAGCTGTTAGTACAGGTGGATTTCCTGAGCTGTTCTTCTCATTTCAAGGTGGCTTTGGCTTGCAAGAGAAGGCAAACAAACTGTCCTGCCATGGACAAATGACTCCGTACAGTAACAGCCAGCTGCTGCTGCCCATGGGGCAAGACAATTTGCCTGAGGATTTTTCTCCTGCATACCAAGAGGGGACACTACTACAGAGCTACGCCAGATGTCAGCTGGACAGCAGGTCAAGAAGGCAAATAAGGCTGTGTGCCACACCTGGGAGAAGAACATGGCTGTCCTGCTAATTCCTCTACCTTGTGACATGGATAAAGGAGAAATGAGGGAAGGGAGGAAATATGAACTGAGGCAAACAACTAGAAAATGTCAAAAGAAATAAGTGGCACCACTGTGTACCCATGTATTTAATTTATTGTTGGAGCTATTAAACTTCAAGTAACACTTTCAAGCAGAGTGGATGTCTATTCATCAGCTGCAGATATTGCAAACTTCTGCCGAGCCAGAATGCAGTCTCTCCTAAGGATAATCTTACCTGTCTGGAAAAGACAAAATGCCTTTCTAACATTTATCTAGATTAAACAGATCAGAGGAGGTAAGGCCTGATGCAGTATTTTGACAGGATGAGAACTTGTTTGCTGAGGAACAAGCACTGATTAAATCTGAGATAATGTGTGCCATGAACATTAGTGCTAAGAAAACCAAAAAAGGGCAAAACACAGAACTGGCAGAATAAATGTGTGATTTTATTTACAAACACCCTATTTTTAGCACGTATCTAGGCTACTAAGCAGATTAGTAGCTTTCAGATTATATATTACACAAAATACGTGTCATGATTAGTTTGTACTGGATATGGAAAGAATGAGACAAAGGGAAGCTATGTTTAGTAACAGCTATGAAGTATGACAGGATAGTCCTCTGGGGCATCGTTATCAAAACTCCAGAATTTAGCAACAGTACAAAGGATTTCTCTTAATTATTTTTTAAGACATGCAATATGTATTCTTCAGAATTTTGATTGTATAGTATTATTTCAAATGCGTGTGAGGGAAGAAAAACACAGTTCGTGTTTTCAGATTGCCTTACACATAATAAAAGGTACCTAATAAGCATCTGCAACATCAGCTTTCAGTTGCCCAGTTTGCCACAGAACCTGATATAAGATTTGTTGAGTTTTTTTCCCCCCAGTCTTTACTAAAGCATGCAAAGGAAAATCTGTCATCAGGAAGACTACAGCTAGAAAATTAGACTGAGGAGTCTGATGCAATTTAGAACTGAAATATCTAGTTGATATGATCTGCAGAACTCCCTTTTGCCAAAGGCAGAGATCTGTATCACAAGGTGTGTGCCCTCCCAGGCAACTGTTTGAAATGGAGACTTGTTAAATGCTTAACCCTTTAATCCCCATGTGCCTACCAGATCCATCATTGCCAGAGTGCTGCCTGGAATAACGCAGCATCTCAGATGGGTGGATGAAAAGAAGCTGTGCGGGAAGGAAAAGCAACTAAAACAAAATAAACAACTAATGTTAAGCAACAGACAAGGCTAAATAATACTTGATCCTGGAAGTCCAAGCAAGTAACTATTTTACATATGCTGGAAAATTACAAATTTTACCTACAAGAACACGTCCAAGACTTCGCCATGCTCCACCTTTCATAGAGCCCAATAGAGCTGAAAATAGGTAGAGGTCATTTGAACTGCAAAAAACAAACGGTGGTAAAAGTAACAAAATTTCACTGAAATCAACATTTAATGACCAGCTTCCATAACTTGTCTCCCTCAAGCAGTTCCTCAGGACTGAGAGCATCACTGTGGTGAAAGTCAGGAGTGCTCAACACATGGGGGCCTTGGAGGGGAAAGCCGCTTGTTTAAGAAACAGTTGCCCCCTTACTCAATGCTTAGAATTTAAACTGATTATCTTATAGAATCAGTAACACCACAAAAAATTCTCATGTCCAAAATATTCTTAAATTGATTGTATTTATTCCTTCTTAGCTACCAGACATAGCATGGTAACAGAAGATCTGAAACAGGGAGAACTGATGCACCCACCAAGAGAGAGACCAAATGCAATGCAGAAAGCATGCTGCCAGAACATTCATGGTAATTTAATATCCAGCCTTGAACATTATCACTAGGATCAAACGCAGCAATTCATGAAAAACTGTAGAAGAAATAAAGATAAGTGCTACGAGCAACAAATTCAGTGTCTGGTTATGCAACATGCTAGCTAAGCACAGATGTCTCTTCTGAGAAAACACCACCCACACTATTCCAAACAACGTTTTCCAAGGACATTGCCAACTAAAGAAACACTTTTTAAAAAAATTCTAGCTACAAGCATCATAAGTCATAACTCGTGGAAGGAGAAACACTAATGGAAGAATGGACACGCTTCTGTGTTCATTGGTTACTAATTTCTGCTACACATTTCTGTACCACATGCCTCACTGTCCTCTGTTCATTTACTGTGAATCTGCTGGATACAAAAAACAGACGAGCTTACAGAAAGTGAGATAAACCTAGAAAGTGAGATAAAAAACAACAGGTGACCGCAGCCACAGAGGGACCAAACTTCATCTGAACAATGACTACTTCAGGCTTTATTAATTTAAGAAAAGATTGCTCCATTTTTTAATTGAAAACTTTTACCAGCTTCAGCTGAAAGATGTCATGGTTTGTAGCAGGAAACAACAGATGTGCTTAGAATAACAGGCTCAGATATTTCCGACTGATACTGCATGCAGAGAAATGCCAATGACAGTAGGCTCACCCAGGTCTTGTCCCACAAAGCGCTGAGCCATCTGCACACATACAATGGGAGGGAGCACACTCAGCAATTCAAGGACTATCAGAACCAATACCAAATGAGTCTAGCACAATATCGCTGAAAAATCACCGTGCTTTACTCAGTGCCAAGCTGCAGTGGCTTGCATGGCTATCCAGGGGAATGAAAAGCAGAGTGAAGGAAAGCATCTCCTATGTTCTCACCTCCGCTCTGGAGCCCTGACCTCAGCCTTCATTGAGCCTCCCAGCTCAGGATCTGACAGACTGACATCCTCAAGTGCTGCACAACCAGGACTTCTGCAACCATCTTGTGCCATGTCACACTTTAATTCCTGTTTGAGCTAGAAAGCATCTTTCAGGAAATCATCCAATCTTGATTTGAATATCTAAACATGAAAGTTCTAATGACAGAACTAGATGCAAAATGTTTTGATTTCATCAAAATGTTTATAATCTCCTGTACTACAGATCAACAAAAATTGATCACTTCAAATTCCTCGAGCTCACCAAGTCAACATTTTTTTTGGCTAAAAAATACTCCATTTAAATTTTTAAACGCAGTTGTATTACACACTGTGCTGGTACATACTGAGAAAAACACATACATGCATGAGAGGCTTTATTAAACACATTAGCATCATCTTTCTTCCAACTGTGTGAGAGTTACCACCAAAAGTACCTCTCTTCTCTCCATCTAATTAGCTCCACAGTGCTGCTGTGGATTTTAAAACATAAGTTCTGAAAGAGCTTTACTTGTTTTTAAGTCTACCAGCATGTTAATCCAATATCAGTCTGTGTCACAGAGAACAGCAAGTGGGAGTTAGCAGCATTCCTGTTTATCTGCCCTCCCTCTTTTAACCGAAGCTTAGCCCAGGACTTCATTTTCACTCCTTACATTACCTCATCTGGTTAATCAAGTAGGTCCTTGGCCAGCCTTTGCTCTAACCAACCCCACTCACCGATCACCTGTGCTAATTTGCTGAAAGAGCTTCTGAGATTACAAGCAAGTATCACTCAGGAAGAAAAACATGCTGGTTCCATGGCAACGTGAAAGTCAATGAGCCCACCTTGAAACCCACAAACAATGGTTCCTTTCAGAACACCGCACAGAAGGGGGGGACGACTTTGTTTTATTGAGATGTTGGATTCTTTCAGATTATTTGCCAGCGAGTCTTTTTTTTTTCCAGAGAGAGAAAAAGAGAAAAGGCACACCATAAATTCTCCTTGCACAAGTTGATTTGATTTTTGGAACTTATCACCATCTACCATTGAACTTCCTCCTCCTCAACCCTGCCCAGAAATGAGCAGCACACAGCACAACGAAAGCCACTGCCCGTTGATTCAGGATATACACATCTGTGATGGATGGCCAAGAATCCTGATCCCAGAACGTTCAGGAAAGAGGGATGGCCTCCAGGATGATATGCTATACTAAAAAAGAAAATGTGGAGAAACACTGGGGGGGAAGAAAAAAAACACACAGGAAATTTAGGGTGACAGAAAAAATCCTATCCTTCCAAATTGATGGGAAACTGAGATTGACCGCATCTCCCAAAGCTGGTTCTGCCACAGCCACTAGAACAGGCTTTGGAATATTTACATACCTTTCAGTTTAAAAAAGTACATCAAGATCACGGCTGGCCATTGAAGTCAGCTTTGTGGTTTTGATTTTAGGTTTACAGTACTGCTCTTTGAGATTTCCCCTATTGTCTTTATTATCCTTGGGAGACCTCGTCTAGCACAACAACGTGCTCCACACCAAATCCCTCACATAACTGCCATTTCAACGCACTAGAGAGCAGAGGATCAATAAAGGAGAAAGCAGCATCAGAGCCAGACTGAGAGGATACGTCTTCAGTCCTGCTGCCTGCAATGGGCAGCCTTAGGATTGGCAGCTTCGGGAAAATCTGGAATGAAATCTGGAAGATGGCCCCATGGCTGTCTTTCCAGTCCTCACTGCAGCTTTGTAATGCAACTCACAGGCCATACAACACAGGAAGCATTCACAGCAGTAAGGCCCACAGAGGCACTTCTTTAACAAAACGATAGCACTGCTCCTTCACCTCTTCCTCATCCACCTCCTTGGAGGTCGCTCCGGCTGTTCCTCAGACTCACAGGTGCCCTGCCAACAGCTGTGCTCTGAGCAACCATCCATCACCCAAAGAGGTGGATCATTCGTGTTACGCTGTCCTTAGCACAGATAAGACTTCTGTTATATCATCAATGGCCTGCCCAGCCCTAGCCACTGCAGCCTGCAGGCTGTGTGACACTTCTCCTCCAGTCTAGGTGACAGGCCCTTATTCCCACTGCACAGCCTTTTGAAAGAATTAAGCTAGGGAATAAAACAGAGGATCCCAATAATGCACACATTAAAATTTCCTGTTCCCTGGAACTGAAAATGCAAGAGTTGAAAGTACTTTGCACTGTCCAGTAAGAATGAGTCTCCTTGTCACAATTATTTTAGTAACTTCAGATAAAATACATTTGCTTTCCCAGATACGATTTTACTCCTTATCTCGCAGCAGATGTGAATCCCAGAGCTGCAAGATTATAGCAGGCCTCTGCTTACAGATGGAGCTGGCCATTACCTTGCAGATCGTAATTACAGACAACAGCTGTCTCACCCACATTTTGAAGAGACCAGGTGCATTCCACTGCTAAACCTATCTTAGTTAGGCTCCCTACACTCCTTTCTTGTCTAGCTCCTTTTTTATTTCAGCTACAAACACATGAGGAGAGAGCAAGTGTACACAAGACAGGGAGATTATTGGTAAAAAAAAAAAAAAACAAAAGTATTCAGCTTTTTTCAAGCTAATATTAGTGACCTGGAATACGTGAATAAGATCACTTTCTTTGAAAGGAAGGTTCATCTGAACTCACAGCACAAGAAGCACAGAAAAACTTGTAGGACAACTGAATAAAAAAAAAAAAAACATTAAAATATATTATCACAATGTACTTCTGAATTCTTTCATTGCTTAAAAGGCCCCCCCAAAGAACTCTAAAGCCCCTGAAGACAGATTATATATGTTATCACATATCCTTAATCAGCTGCACACAACCGTATGTTGGCTGATGCTTCTCAGAGGGGCAGAAGACAGCAGCCCTTCAGCTATTCAGTCACTGGCACACAGGGAGCACAACAACTACTTACAGACTTTTGCCCTTTGAAAGATCTCCCCAGACGTTGAAGTTCTGGGGTACCTATCTCAAACAGAACACAGTAGTTACAAGAAATTTTTTCAAGCAGTTACTGTGGGGGAAATCATCAAAGCATGTCCTCCAGCTGAAAGAGTCCTAAACAGCAACAAATGCGACTCGGAAAACAATGTTTTTCATCGAAGATACACTTAAATCTTGAGCAGTCACACCCTAAGTGTCATTTACAAATGACACAATTAAGATCCTTCACAGCAGTCACACATCCTAAGGAAATGGATGCTCTAACCCCTGGCCAACATCTGTCCCAACAGCTACAGTGAGGTCCTGTCACTGAGGATGCCTGCAACGCAACACAGGCATTGCATTATGCTCCAAAGGTTGCATACCAAGCAGCAGCAGGGAAAAACTGTACAGTTCTTCAGTTCCTGGCAGCATCCTGCTGGCAGCAACCTACTGAGTACCTCTGCCTGTATCACCTACGAGATAAGGCACACAACGCTATCTGGTTTCAGCAACACCGGACAGAAAAGCATGTTTGAGAGGCCCTCTTTGTTTGTACAGCATTCTGACGTTAAAGCTTCTGCATCTTACTCATTTGCTTCAGGAAACTTACTAATATAGCCTCAGTTGAAATCATTATGTCTTTGTCCTGACATGAAGTGATTGGAAAGTCGGCATCTCAAAGGAAGAGGGGGGAGAGTGTGAATGTACACTGAACTATTTTTCCACCTTACCCACCCACAATACACCAACCTGCACTCTGTAATTCTTCCTGCCTCTATCTGAAACTTAAACAACAAAAATCAATGAAAAGATTTTGAAAGGATACAATTTATTTGGTAGTTCACTTAGAACAATGCTTAAAGAACTACGAAACTGGAGAAATCATGTTCATCCAGGCTTGTCTCAGCCTGATACAACTGGAAACTGGAGCTAGGTTAGCTCTCAAATGTAAGGGACAAGACACAGCTGCTGCAATATTAGGAGCAGCTTCACTGTCACAGCTCTAGGAGACTTGGTCCCTTCACTCTGCTCAATCAATATAAGCATGAGCAAGTTTTTTTTTTTGAGGGGCTTCTGCACCTATATAGGCCAGGTTTAGGGTTTGATTCAATAACCATTACTCATAATATCATCATCACATTATCATCACTTCCATGTGAATTGCACAGGTCTGAAGGCCACTGCCCAAAGCCTCATTTCCACTCTCTTAGATCTCTTTTGTCACTCCTCATTCCCACTCTTTCACAGCGAGCACTCATGAGAGGCTAGTGGCAAGGCAGATCAGACTGCCAGCAGGGACCAGACTTCTGACCAAGCATGAAGATGATCCAGCTCACCTTGCAGCCTCCTGATCCAGCAGAGGGAAGGCAGTAAGCCATGAGTAGGATGCAGTAAGCCCCTGCTTAGGTTGGATTAAGTAGAATAAATTGCACTTCCTAGATGACAGTGGATACAAGATTCAAATTTAAGAATTAAATTTTACGCAGTTCCTTGACTTTGATGGGCTGAGCTCTTTGCAGGATTAGTCCTTTTCTTGCTGAGTGCATTGATAGGAGGGGCAGAATGTCTGACCTCACTGAAGACTTGCAAATACTTGCTAATCCTGCATTCACTGAAGTCAATGGAAACTTCTGGTTGACTCCAACAGAGGCAAGAACAGGCTTGTAATCCCAGTGTCTTCCTCAGGCATGGACAAATGCCATTTTTTCCAGAGACTGACTATAGATTGTATCTTATGGAGCATAAAATACTGGAATATCTCTGCGAACATATTTCATTATAACAAAGGTTAACGCTCTGAGCTCCTTGCTTTCTTTTACTCTCTCACAGAACAAAAGTCATTTTCTGCCCCACTCACTTGTTCTTGCACTTGTCTCACTGCTGTTCCCTGGCACATGGCATTTCCCATTCACCTCCTGCTCTAGCTCTGGAAAGGTCTGCAGTGACAGCTCTCGAGATCAGACGTACTTCACCTGGATCAGAATTACTTTCTTCTTGTACTAAGAAAAAAAGTTACATTTCATCTCAAACAGCACCAAGAGCTATTCAGAGAAGGGAACAGAAGGTGGGTGTGACACTGGACAAAGGCACCCAGGTTGCTGCACTAACCCTGCAGTGTGCTGCCATGAGCTCACTGTGCTATGTGAGGCAGCAGGCACTGCATCTATCTACTCCAGTCTAGTGATCTCACAAGACTAAACTGTGGTGTGGAGAAACTACTGATGCTGCTTCGAGACTAGAGTCACTAGACTACATATGCTGTGCTTTCCATACAGAATTTTAACACAAAGATTGCATATGGTGAAAAGTCATTTTCCCAGAAACTATTAGCTACCAGACCATCAAAATCACCATCATAAAACAGTAAATAATTACACTAAGATTGATAAACTTCCTTGCCTCAGCTGTTGGATTTTAAGACAAGACTAAACACTTCTGTAAGTACTAGTAAACTTTCATCATTTGAGTACCTTTCTTGTTATTGTCAAGCCTATAAGCAAATAATCCTTCTGACTGAGCATATGGCAGGAGAACAGCAGCAGGGTGGGAGAGGAATTTAGCATGTCAGTACAGTTATGAAGAGGCCTCTCTCAAAAGGAAGGAACAGCCTGTCCTTTAAATGAAAGTTCCAAAAATGTCATTTTAAGAACAAAGTGCTCTGGCCTATAGTTCTACTTAACACCCTGCCTTCATGAGCAGATGTTTTAAAGGTCACATTAGGTCCTTTTTTAAACTAACACAAAGAATAGTAATGTTTGTTCATTTCGCAACTGCATTTCTACAGCCAACACTTTAGCCCCCTACTAACCCTTAACCTGCTCATGGATCCGAAACATTTTAGATGCCAGTTGCAATCTGCAAGTCCCAGCCACTATGGAGGAGGATCAGGATAGGAAGCTTTTAAACAAGATGAACATCTGTGAGTTTATGGGACATGATAAATGCACCCATGGGCAGGGAGGAAGCTGGCTTATGTCACTGCAAGGTCAGGCCTGATCATCTCTGAATGGTGATCAGGATGGGTTCTTGAGGTCTGAGAGAAATCATGTGTTGCTCTCATCTTTGAAACAGGCAAGAAAGAGGATATGGGGAAAACATCAATCAGCCTCACCTCAATCTGCAGCAGGCCAAAAGAACAAATCCTCCTGGAAACCATTTTCACACATGAAGAACAAGAACGTGATCAACAGCAGTTTGCACACATTTCTGAAGGGGCAGTGATGTTTAATCTTCCTGACAGCCTTTTACAATTAGATGACATGCTTGATGGATGAGGGGAAAAGTGGATGTTTAATATGACTTTAGCAAAGTGCTCAACATTTCCTGCCTAAACATTCTCATACGCAATCTGATTGATCACTGTGAGATGCACCAAAAAATGGTCCTACTAACAAGACTCAAGTGGGCCTTTTCAAATGAATTAAGTTTTGATATCTAAGTTTTACTACTAATATACATAAGAACACAAGCAAAGTCATTACAATCAAAGAAGTCGAAAACCACAGAGGATGGAAATCTTAGTTTAGAAGCAAAGATTTTTATTAAAATCTTAATACCTGGTGCAATCCAGCTCCGGCTGAGATGAAGGTACCCAGTACAAGTGGCAGACAGGTCTCAGAAGTCTGTCCCTATCAGCTAGTTCAGAGATTTCAGTTCCTTGTTGTTTGATGGCTAGTAAATAGTTTCACTAAACAGTGAAACAGTGGAACAGCAAGAGCTAGCAGAGGTGATTAACTTAAAAGTAGATAGAGTAAAAGAAACATGGGTCCTAATTCCAATTTCACATTACTTCAACCACTTCATATTACCACTATCAGAAGGGAAAACTAGCTGAGCAGGGAATTCACCCCAGACTTCCTGGAAGCTTGCACATATTTAAGACAAACTATAACTTCTCTGAAACTTAAGTGTAAAGGAATCTCTAAGACACGATACTTAGACGCCTCTTGCATAAATGGTATCTTCATTACACTTTGTAAAAATCCCCTGGTCAAAAGCACACACACTCCTCTTAACACACTGCTGGAGCACCACCACAAGAACATCCCACTCTTTGATTTTGCTGTACTGTTATGTACAGTAGAAGATAATCTTCAGCACTATCCGAATTCTTGGGCTGCATTAAAAGCTCTTCTCTACTTACTGTGCTCTGCTGCATAAAAATACCTCAGATAAGTAGCAAAATTCCTTCCTCTCCTCTGCAAATGCCTTTCCTACTAGTTGATTTCAGAATGGCAGCAGAAATAGTACCTCTGAATTCAGAAAATGCCACCGTAAAAAAAGAAATCAACATACAGACAACATAAGACTGAAGGGCAGTATAAGTCATTGTCAGCACAAGCATGATGTAAACTTGTCCTGGCAAAACATCTCTCCATACATAGCATCTGCTGATATTCGGAGCTTAAATTAAGAAAAATTATGTAATTTGACAAAGCCAATGGTCTTCCAACACTTATATCACTATTCCTATTGACAGCTACAGAGAGGAGTTAAATGGCTCACAGTTGCCCATCTCTTCTGCAAGCAAAGCTAGACTCTTTGGACTCCAGCTTGGCACTTTTATTACAACTCAAGGCTATTTATCTTGCAGTAGGCTATCTTCAAAGATTCCTCTTATGTCAACAATGAGAAACAAACGAGTTTTCAGAAAACAGGAACTGATCAGATGCAAACAATGATGAGAAAACATCTGGGAGGATATTATCTAAGGAGACCATACTCAGCAATTCACATTCATTCATAGAATAAGGTTATTCATTTCCCAACCACCCACAATTTGATTAGGACAACTCTGCCTTCGTTTGTACACGTATCCTTTCCTTAAAGAAATCTAATGGGTCTCTGTAAAGGACAGTAAATAGAGTTCTATCAGGCATGGATATCTGTTAGAATTGCTTTTTGTTTCTCCAGTGAGGAATTTGAACAGTATGCTTAAGACAGTTCAAGATAATCATACCATCTCTGACATTTTAAACAGTGAAGGCATTCCAGGTCCCATTAAATCACTAACTCTCCCCATCTAGCTCAGTGGCTGGAATACAAGAACGAGCTGTTCTGTGAATTCTTCCAAACACAGCACAAGAAGTCAAGCAACTGAAGGTAGAAGTGTAAGAATACAAGCAGACACTTGTCTTTTTGACAGCTTTTTGACCCTTGCAGCATCCTCGACCACAGTATTCATTTAGAGCATATGCATTTAATTCTGATTTCACTAGGACAGCTGTAGAGTCTTATGGGCTGGTAACTTCCTCACAATCTCTTATGAATATATTTTCTCCCTACCAGTCAGATCACCCTTACTATATTCTCAAAAATGCAAGAGACAGAGAAGGAGAGAGAAAATGCACACACCTAGCCACCTACTGCAGCTCTGAGAGAGAAACATTTAGATGGAGGCTTTGACCTGAAGCTCCAACTGATGCAAGCAGAGACTTCAAAGTTAACACAACTATGAACAGACTTGGTTCATTCTTGCTACTTCTGCCTCACGTTTCTTTGGACTTGTTATGACTCTGACAGAAACATGCTTAGAATCACTGCATGTATCTCAGCACCATAAGTTAGTGTACAGTACTGACACTGTCCAGCATATAGTGAAAAAACAGCCTCCATCTTTCTCAGTACTGGACCACAGTTACACTCATTACAAACAGTACTGTGATCGATGGGTCATTTAAACTTACCTGAGATCAAACAATCTCTCATTAATATGAAGACTGATGTCTTTTCACCTGAGCAACTTCCCAGAGCTATACTCAGACCCTTTAAATTTAGTACAGGCAAATTTATCTCTTAGCAGATCTAAGTAACATACCAAACGTACGAGTCTGCCATTAGTGTAGGTCAGCAAAACCCCAAAATAGACAGAGGTAGCCAGCTCACAGCTTAGCTATTGTAAACTATCCCTCTCCAATTTTGCACTCAGTAAGGAGTGTTAGAATACACAGAAACTGCAACAGCCAGAATATGGAGAACATTCAACTTCTCATACACACATGCTAAGCTACATTTCTAAGCAAAGCCCATCACTTACACTGTGCAGTAGATGCATGCACTGACTCAGAACAACAGAAAAAAGATCTGTTTTAACACCCACATCATATAATTTTAGCCCTGAAGATTTTGAGCATTCAACAGTAAAACATCTGTTAGAAGTCTCTCTTCATTCAGAAGCTTGCAGCACTATTGGGAATCTGTTACCTCAACAATCTGAGTATGTTTCACCTTTGAAACACCTAGTTTTTGGCTCAAGTTTCTTTATAAAGTATAAAATTTCATTGTCAGCATCTCACCATTACAGATACTTCCATAAGGCAAACAGATTTCAGTTACCACTAACAGAAGACCTCCACTGGATATAAATTGACAACCAGGGAGAAGTCCAGTCTTAAATTCTTCCCATCCTCAAACCTCGAGCTCAAGATCCCTTATTAAAAAAAAAAAAAAAAAAAAAGGGGGGGGGGAAATTAAAGCCCTTGAAACCATTAAGGTAGAAGTTATAAATTCACAGTTGCCATATCCATGATCATCTTTTCCATGAGCTGTTTGATGACATTCTTTAGGGAGGATGTGGACACTGACTGGATTCCTGGCCTTGGCCCTGTCCAACACTTGTTTTGAGGGAGGGCAAAGGTCACTCAAAAAAGGCTTTCAGTGGAGTGGGCTGGAATTTAGCTGGAAGGAGAAAGGAAAAAGACTCAGTCTGCTCATAGCTATTCCACAAATGCTGAGGTATATTAAACTCATCTGCAAAGTTTTAAAGATTAAAGTTGTTGCAGAAGCCCAGTAGTGGCACTTGTAGTAAAATAGCTTTATCATTTCCATCACATCTCTCCATACATCTACTGTAAAGTCAGCCTCTCTTCTGTTCATTCACTGAGAAATTAACCTTACTTTCCCCTCACATAAGTGCTACATGATTTTCAATGCATTAACCAGAACAGGCTTTTCTCATGCAGTCCAGACCTGCACAATCAAGCTCATCCAAGAGAAGAATAAGAGGATGTAAGTAAGGAAGTACGTGGATGCTTTTCCCTAAGAAATTCAATCCCCTCCATGCCCTTTTTTCCCCCCTTAAGAACAGAATTGCTAGAAATCTTACCACTACTGCTGAACTCTGACTTCTTAAGTCAGATGTACAGTAGTCATAAACACAGGATCAGAAAACTTTCAAACAAACATTAGGAATAGCTTCCTCTTTCTACTTCTGATCTGTCCCACTGAGTTCAGGCAAACAATACACAGCACTGATATTGCACAAGAGCTGGAATGCAATATCCTGTGGTTCAGCAGGTGGTAGGATGACTCTTCACAGGCTCATTACTGCCTACAATGCCCATAGCCTTTTCCGGGTATTTAGTCCCACTTGCCACTGAAGAGGAGAGAGACAGCAAGCTCTGGTTTTGGTATGATCCTCCAAGTTTGAGTAGCAAAGATGCATGGTATGCCATAAGGAAGTTAAAGTGGTACTTTGATCACCCTTAAAAAAAAAAAGTCGCTACTTAACTGGAAGATACACGGTCAGTTTCTGTATTTACTATATGGCTGATTAAAAAACCACAGACTATCTGCTTGAGGGCTTCTTACGGGAATTTACAGTCACTGCTCATCCCCCTTTTGAACACTGCTGGTGTCTACAGTTTTAGGAGTAAGACTTGCATTAGCTTCTGTTCACACAGCATACAAGAAGGAGAGTACAGAAGAAGAGTTGTTTTCTTTATAGCCAAGGGCAACTTGGTGCTAAATCAGCACAATACTTCTAAACAAAACGCCATGAAGTTATGCCTGAAATATATCCGGCTTTCTATTTCACACATTCTGGTGCTATAGAAATACCAAAAGCAACTGTAGTGCCATAGTGCAATGTTTTTATCTTCCTGAAAAATAACTACTAAAGAAAAATGTTTCAAGTTCTCCAGTTCACAAACTTCAACAAAGATTGGTCCTATCCTCTTGCTGGCATGTAATAGAACCATTACCAAATCTAAGAGGGGAAGGAAATCAACATAATTGGTAATAAGTATTAAAATACTCTTAGCGACTTGAAGCCTGCAGCTTGGTGTTTACCAGCTTCCTAGTGCAAGTATCGCACAACAGCGCAGTGGGATAGCAGAATCACTCAGACTACAGAGGAACATCACTGTTTATATATTTTCCTTACAAGGCCAACAAATACAGACTGATCAAATACTCTACACCAATACGAAACACCAATATTCTTACACACAGCCAAGTTTTGACTGTTTTCTTAAAGGTTAAAAAAAAAAAACTCACAGAAAGGAGTAGCAAAATGTCAGCCACTAAATCTCTCCTTCAAATTACTAAGAGCAAAATGATTTCTCATTAGTTCTGGCTTAAAAATTACTTCTGAATTCATCACTGAGTACAAATCCTCACAGTTTGAAGACTGATCGTTAATTTATTCCTGTAAGAGTGATCAAATATTTTTAAAAGTACTTCAGGACTTCAGATAGATGTATTTAAATTTACTTTGTTAAGTAAATATAGACCCTTGTCTTTGTATGCAACAGTGTATGTATCTCACAGGAAAGCTGCAGCTTTTAGCATCTAACCCATCAGAAATCCCCACCACAGCACAACAATGTTGTCATAAGAAGCTTCCACAGAAAACAGTGACAGAACAGGCAGGACTGGGAACATGCAGGAAGCACCTCTCTCTGCCCTATCCTGAACTATTAGAGATCCAGCGACTTACGCTTTGTTTCAGATGAGAAAAAACCAACTAAAGTCCTGGCACCTGGTGGCCATTAGGAAACTGGAGTTATTTGGGTTACTAGATACTGTCCTAGTCATATTTCAACACAACCAACTAGGTTTGACCTTAAAACTACCGCTGTTTCAAGGAAAGTCATGTGTTCTTCTGCCCATCCAAAGATACCGTGCAACATTTGTTGGCATGCTGCAAAACAGAGCAGTAACACTGCAAAGATCTGGCATGCTGCCCTCCACAGAAAATGACACTTGCTTCATCTATCTGTTACCTGAAATTGCTACATTAGGGTTTGCTACCTGAAAAACTGTACAGAACCCTCACTCCATAACGATGGTATGTGAAGAAGCTGCATATTCAAAAACAGAACCCACAGAAATAATTTACATGGATGAAATCCTTAGAAGTTTCCTTTCCATTATTGCAAGGAAAAAAGAAAACAGCAGTACCATGTTACTACCATGCTCCCTTTTCTGTGGATCTTCCACATACTGCCCATCCACATGTCAGCTCACAGGAGTGCTTGTGATTGCATCTTTGAGTCAGAGGCATGCATATATGGTCTTCTGCCAGTCAGTCACCTGGCTTACCCTTCTTAATGTTCTTTTTGTTCACATAGAAGGGCTCTGGTTGGTAATAGCCATTCTCAGAGTCATGCACCAGTTAAATGAATAAACTACCTCATAACTAGATTGGATAAATATCCTCCTCCAACCTCCTTCCAGACATTCAAGGATTTCATACGAGACTTTGAATAATTAATCTGGATAGGATGTCAAACTTACACCAAGAACTATTTCAAACTGCTCTTACTGCCATTTGAGACTTCCAATAAGTCAGAACTAAGCAATTGCTGTACATAAACACACACCCACACACATTTTTACTTCCATCAAGTATAATAGCTTTGGATAATCTTAATCTTCCTCAAGGATTATGACCCTAATTAGTTTCTCCATTTGTTAGAGACATGTGTATTGTCCCCAGAGCGTACACTGAGATGTATTTTCTGGCTTAAGCAGGTTTCCTGTATTTTTTTCTGGCTGCACACAGGAACATTTCTCCTGAAGATATGAAGTAATTTCATGTTTTCCGGAAGACTTGCACTTCTGCTGCAAGGAAGAGGAGAGAATGATCCCTCCGGATAACTGATCATTGACTCAAAAGATTTATGACCTGAGCTGTCACACCAACAATCTGCTTAACAATAAAATGCTGTTGCAGAAAGGTTCCTTATTTATGGTCTCTATTTACGCCCAGCCACACAAAGCCCAGCTGTGCTCTGAGCTCACAGGCCCCGCTGCTGCTTCAGTGTAAGACTGAGGAGAAAGAACAGTTTGTGAAGAAGTGACAGATGTTCTCAGGGCTTTCCTCAGCACCTTCACACTGCACTATGGGATTGTAAATTAAAATCATGCCTCAACCTTCACATCTACACTCAGCAAAACATTTAGCTCAGGTATCATCTGAGTTTTAAGTGGCAAGAGATCAGAGTATCCAAGAAAGCAATGCATATACAGCGCCGTGGAGAGCAGCAGTGAGATTCTGCAAAGTTTTGTATGCATCTGGAAGACTACAGATCTTCTGGAGTATTTCAATTCTGACTTCACCTGTAAGAGTACAGTGGGGTCATGCCTGCTGACTGAAGTTCACAGTGGCCAGCATTGCAAGAGCAGTAATAAAAATGAGAGAAAGTAACAACTTCTCATAGTGACATTTCAGAATTTTTTCTTAAATATCTGCACAGTCATATTTAAACCTCACAAGTTCTTTACACAGTTGACAAAAAAAATAGTGATCTGAAGAGTATCTTTAAAATGTAAAATCTCAATAAAACTACATGCTTGAGATTTCTGATAAATGTTACATGTCCTTCTTTTAGCCACAAGAAGTCACAGCTATCTACACTCCCACATCAATCACACAGGCTACGATGGGTACAAGACCTAGAGCTGCAGTGGGAGAAATACATTCAGAGCCGAGTCCAACCCATGAACTGATTCAAACATCAACTTCCTAGAATCCCTCCTGGAGGCAAACAACTTCAAACCATAGAACAGGGGTGGTACATTGCACATCCTGACACCCCACAGATTCCTGTGGTACAGAATACATTAATCAGGGCAAAAGGTTATTTTCCAGCAAAGTTTGTAGATTAAATTCCATAGAAAACCAAACAAAAGGCTACACGAGCACTCACAAGCAGTGAGTTCAGAAGTATTTCAGTCCTGATTTTCCAGAATTGCCCTAACACTGGCAGCTTATACAGCATGGATGTGTAGCAAACAAGGCTAAATTAACCAGTATCAAATTTCAGTCAGACATACTGACCCAACAAGGATTTAAAGACTTTTCGTCCAAATGAATTTAGGGTTTAAGACCTTTGCTAACAGAACAGAAAGTATCACTGAGAACACTAATGCACTTTAGTTGATTACTTTTAAGTATGCAGGCTGGCAAAGAAGCACAATAGGCGAATAAAGGGTGCACAAGGAAGTTGTCTTAAGGTATAAGTGGTCTAACTTATTTCAATTTAGATCCACTACAGAAACTCCTTGGAATTCCAAGGAATACAGATTCCTTGCCTCATACTGAAAAAAAGCACCTTGCATTTGCTATGGTGGAGTTGCAGACATTCACACCAAACCACAACAAGGAACACAACAGGGCTGTTGAGGAGCTGCCAATAAAATTATCCTCTCCATCATACAAATATTCCCATCCATGGTGCAGGAACAGCCTCCTGTCCAGTAACAGCAACACTGAACAGGATTTCAGGCACCTCCTCTGCAGGCTTCCCTGCTGGGCTTCCTTACTCCATTTTAACAGCCTTTCTCCTCCCACAAAAACACCAGTGCATGCAAAGACACTTAAAAATACTTAAAAAGAACATAATCAATCAATGTCTTTTTAAAAGCTGAACTTTGTTCTCAACACTTAACCATGTTCATTGTGCATCAAATATGATTTAAAACAGAACACTCCGTAGGCCAGAGAAATGATTTTCTACTCTTCTGTTCAGCCAGAGATCCTAATTTCAACAGCCCCAGTGCCAACTGCTTCACACAAAGATCCAAGAAGTCCCACAGCTGACAGATCTGAAATCATACAGTCACAGGGAATCCATCTCCCAACCTCCCAATGCTGCTGAAGGCAAACATCCAGATGTTGCATAACAGTCTCCTAAAAATCAAGCACCTGACTTTAAGGTATGAAAGAAAAACTGATGCTTTTCAGTTTGCTTTGTTTCTCTCATTTTTTTTTTTACCTAACATCATAGGTAAACAGAAGGTGAGATTTGGAACAGAAGGTGAGATTTTATTTTAAATCAGAATGGTTGTTCTCATTCTACCATGATTCCTTGACAAGCTCAAGCAGTGAGCCCAAGATAACTCCCTGGGATTCTAAGCCGAGAGCAAGGTCTGCACCTCGGCCACAGCAACCCCCATTATCAAAACAATCTGTAGGATATAAGGATAGAGCACAGCCTGCAGAAACAGGCTTGGAGGTACTGGACATGAGCCAGCAGTGTGCCCTTGCAGCCCAGAAAGGTAACCACATCCTGGGCTGCAACAAAAGCGTGGCCAGAAGGACAAGGAAGATGAACCTCTGTGCTGTGAGACCTCACCTGGTGTGCAGCATCCACATGTGGAGTCCTCCAGCACAGGAGAGATACAGACCTGTTGGAGTGTGTCCAGAGGAAGGCCACAAGATTGATCTGAGGGATGAAACACCTCCCTGAAAGGACAGGCTGAGAGCTGAGCTGTGCAGCATGGATAAGGGAAGGCTGTGGGAGACCTGAGAGTGGCCTGACAGTATCTAAGGTGGGGCCATAAGAAAGAAGGGGACAGACTTTTTAGCAGGGTGCGCTGCGATAGGACAAGAGGAAAAGGTTTCAAACAAAGAGTAGAGATTTAATTGGATGTAAGGAAGTTTATGATAAGGGCAGAACAGGCTGCCCAGAAATGCAGATGCCCTGTCCCTGGAGACACTCAAGGTCAGGCAGGACCGGGCTCTGAGCATCCTGATCAAGCAGAACACAGCCCTGTCTATCACAAGGGCATTTGATTAGATGTCCTTTGATCATCCTTCACAACTCAAAAACTTTTAATGATCTTCCAGAGGTTAGGATCGGATTTTCTAAGTAAAAAAAAGAAAAAGCAAATTCTGTGGGATTTTCAGAGATCGGCATGATTTATATTTTTTAACCCTTCAGAAAAAACCCACTCATGCCATTGTTAAAAACATAGCATTCTAAGGCTAGCACAATTAAGACTCATGGAATCTTTAGGGCTATTAAATCTAATTCTCTTGTAAACCTTTAAAAACCTGCCATCACTTGTCTTTTGATAATATAAAAGGTTTTTATTTACATTATGCCATTAGAACAATAACACCAGCTTTTTTCAGTTGCTTTACACTGATGCCATGTTTAATATAATACAGGACTTCATATAATCCTGATTTTTAATCATCACTATTGACCTCAGTGGAACATACATACAGGGAGGTACAACATTTAGGTGGCAGTTCTATGAGGTAACTTTCTCAATGCTGCATTCGGATCAATTTTTATAAGATATGTTTGGTATGAAATGCTCGTGATTCTCCATTCATAAATATTAGAAGAGTTGGTCAATTGTTCATGAAAATAAAGGAAACAATACTTGTGTCATCTTTAGAAACCAAAACAAGTGTACAGAAAAACCAACATATAGCCCACCCAATCTCTTCCAATGTTACCAACAGCTACTTTTCTTAAAGCAAACCTGCCCCCTTCAACCAGTTCTCTCTACTATGAAGGTTAAGTATCTTCCCATTCTTTACCTTCTTTCAGCATGAAACATGGACATACAGAACACCAGGAATGCACACATTCACTTTACACACACCACACAATATGGAACAAGAAAGTCCCATGAAATCATTCACCAAGCCACACTGCAAATATAAACCAATCCCTGAGTTACCACCCACAGAGTGCTGCTGCCATACTCATAACATTGCTGGCAGAGCCAGTACTCTGCGATGGTGTCCTTATACCATCACACAGCAACCAGCAGCTTTGGGCTCACCAAGAACAGAGACTCCAGCAGATATGAACACAGCGTTATAGTAAATTTCACAGCTCTGCCAAATATTTGAATGCTTTGTAGCAGTTTCGTCTCACAGAAAAAGTCTGGCTTGAAATAGAATTATTTTCCAGAGGCAGCCCTACAATGAACTTGCTTAATTGTAGCAAGTTACTTCTCTTCTGCAACTTCCAGATACTTCATGTTCCTCTGATACAGTGCCAGGTAATATCCAAATAATCCAATATAGGATGTAGCTGATACTTAATACACGAGGAAGTAAGAATCACTCATGTCAGACAATGAATAAAACTCCTAAAGAAATGCAGTGCAGTCAGCTCAATGAGGCACTCAGTGAAGTCCTAGGTAAGGTGCAGGCACAGTTCTTGCTATAAGAACAAGAGCACAGACTACACCACGGAACGGTTAAGTGCTTGTTGTTGTGGTAGTGTGTTTGTTTTTTTTTTTTTGTTTTGTTCCTACCTTTCTTATATCTGCATCCAACTTTTAAGGATATTATAATGCCTCTTTCACTACCCACCTATAACAGGGGAAAGAAAAAAAGCAGCCATTTCCATCATCTGAAAACTCACAACATTCTTCATAAAGATTAACAGCACTGTCACCCTTTCATTACAAAAATGCACAGCTAAGGAAGCACTGCACAACAGAGATGTAAGCACTGCTGGGCTGCAGAAGGGCCCCTGCAGACAAGCATGCCATGGAGCTAGCCTGTACCTGCATCTCACTGCACATTCCTCCCTCAAAGGAATTCAGAGCTGAAAGCCGGTACCCCTCTGCCCTCCCGTGTGTGAGCTCACAGCACCGGAATGAAGAGGAGGAAAAGAGCTTTCTCACTGGAATTTCTTTAATGGGAATTACTAGTGCTCATCTCAGTGCTGGAGTGATTTTGTCCAGTCATTCTTAAGCACAGAGAACACAGCTATAACTATCTCAGCAAGATTAATTCCTGGTGAATTCAGTGCTAACATAAACAACATCAGTAGGCTGACAGTCTTCTGTCATAAAACAGTCATTCCAGATCTGGACAGTAGCATAATGAAAATTAAAATAAATCAATTTCCTTTCCCTTTGTTTCACAGCTAGAAAATAACAAACAGGGTAAAAAAAAAAATCTGGGGAGTTACAGCCAATAACAGAATATTGCTGTTGAGAACAACTTGCATGAAAATTATTTAATTCTTATTACTGAATTTCAAATTTTATTTTCCTTTTTAAAATAAAACTTTCTGAAATTTGTTCAGCACTTACTGCTTTCAGTACCAAATTTATGTTTGAGGGAAAAAAAACACCTGTCATTCACAAATCACATCACCTTTTGGTATGTTTTTAACACAGTATTCATTTACTCCTATCCAGGATGCTTGGCAAACAATGCAGCTTGCTGTTTCATAAAGTATCCCTGAATAGAGCTGAAGAGTCATAGTAACACTGAAAATCTGATAAAGACATTCATTACATCTGCTCTGCCAGTCAGACCACAGCTGAGATAACACAGCTTTCTAACCTGTGCCACTCCTCTCTGAACCACATGCAGAACTTGGCTGGCTAGTGTGGAGCTGAAAGATGAAATCCAACTAGACCATGGAAAACTCCCACCATCACATTAGTGCATGGAAGAAAATTGAACTGGACAGTGTTTCTAAACAACCACAATCGACTTCTTACATGTCCATGCGGTACTGGTTAGAAGTGCAACCCTTCCAGCTCCAAAGGCAGGCTGCACAAGCCTTCCACTCACAGAGGGCCCTAGGGCACACAAAGCACTGCCAATTACGGTCCGACTGTTCAAAGAACCATGCTACCTAACAGACCGGGGTCATTATGCAAAAAGCCATTTGCATTTCCTGGCTGGAACTTCTGTTGGCTAAGCAGAGAACAAGGAGTTCAGCCCTAATGCTGACTTGCCGCCCATGCCTGGGCAAAACTGCATTCACACATGGAAGGCAGCAGTACCGTGTAAACTGCCACAGAACAATGCGGGCAGGCATAGCTGAAGGACACCTGCAAAGTACTCAGAATCACGACTGAAAGACAGCAACAGAACCAGTGCTTAAGTATTTCAAACTTAAGGCTATGATATTTTACTTTATACTTACGTAAGGGAAACATGCATGTGTGTCTGTGATATAGGAACTCTAGAAAAAGGATGAAACAGACAAATATTTTAACTGTTAGCACAACTTCCATTCCAGAACTCGTTCTAGCCCGCCGTTCTGCAGCCCACTTCATCTCTGAAGAGCCTTCCCACAAGCTCAGGTGATTTTCTGCGGCTTGCTTGAGACACAGAAGGCCCTCAGTTCCCAGACACCCTGCTGAGGGTTCTCAACATTCCACATGCTTCAGGGCCAACACATTAACATAGAAATTGTACCACTAAGAGGTATTAGGTTGAACCACAGTTCGGAGCTCACTCTAATTATCTAGTCAGATTTTAGTTTAACACTAACAAGATTATAGATTCACAGAGATTAATCTTGTTAAGAGTACCACAGAGAAAACCATATAATCACTACCTTGGAGAGATCAGCTGAAGTATTCTGTTTATGGTCACCAACACATTTAGCTTCAAAACCTCTCAGGAGTTTAAAGAACATTCCTGGTATCTACTTGTGGTAAAAGCAGGCTTTGGATCCAGCATTTACTTTGGTAACTAGAATACTTTACCCCTATTACCATGTGGTTAGAGAGCTTCTCTTCACCACCCTATTCACATCTTTTCTCTCTTCTTATTAAGCCTAAACCTTCCTAAGTAACAGAAAAAAAAAAAATCCCAGTACCACTCAGAGGAGATTTCATAAACAGTTTCCAGCTGAAGCCCAAACTACTTTATTAGGTTAAAAAATGTAATACTCTTCCTTATCAAAAACGATCACATAGCTCACAAGACAGACCCATTAAATCTGTGTTTCAGATGAAAATAGATTAAAAACCTTTTACTAAATGAAGAACCAACTAGTTTGCATTACATCTATTCCCCCAGCAAATCAAAGGAAAAAAGCACGTGTATTCCAAAAGAAAGCAGGAAAGTAAGCAGCTCACTTTCAGCACCCAAACCACATCAGCACCTACAGCTCACCACTGCCATGACTGTGAGACAGTCTTACCATACTTCAATTCTTTCTTCCAAAGGAGAGAAAAGTCAGCTGTGTGCAGAGCACTGCACACTAGGCAATGCAGAACTTGCCAACTGCACTTCCCAGCTAAATCCACACTTCACTTACACTGCAGTTCATGTAGAGAATGTTTACAAGGATATATTAATTTTGAAGATAATGCTCACACTTTTCAACCCTTCAAGCATACTTTGTTGATAGTCTACAACCTCACATGGAGGGCTGAAGCTGAAAGCCTACAGGCTCCTTTTATGGAAGTGTCTGAAGACTTCTATGAATTCTTAATTTTACAAGCTTCCTTTTTGCCAAATGTTTCTGCTCCTGCAGGCTATGTTCTTCTAGCTGTTACACCCTGCTGTGCGAACAGGTTTAATCATCAAAGTGAAACGCAATGATTCACCTTCCTATTGTTCTGATGAGTTCACACTACAGTGGTTGCAATAATTCCAAACTGCTTTCAAAATGTATGTATTGTACTAAGCAAATGATTTCTATACATTCCTTCACAGCAATATTTCAACCAATTTGATGAGAACAGTTACAACTATTAAACGGTCCTGTACCTCTTTGAGAAAGTCATGTAATTACTCCTTGTGTTAATTAATTTAACTTTGTTACAGTAATGAGTATTCAGAGTTCTTTTAAGCATAATTACATTTGTGAGGCCATTCTTTAACAGCACTTTCATATTTTTTTTTTTTAAACTGCATTTTTCCTCTCTTCTGCTGCTTCTATGGAAATGGGAACACGACAAATATGAAAGCCATAGGAAAGGGAAACAACTCATTTCTTACAGAATCCTTGACTAATGTGTTACCTTCTCTGGCAGTTCACAATTATCATCTAGGTATTGCATCTAGACTTTTACCTGCATTATATATCAGACCAAGGTCTTGCTAAGCGTTGAAGATTGTTTCTATTGATAATGGGTAAAGTCGTACCCACATGGCACAACCCTCAAACAGATTTGTGCAACAGAGATCCCTAGGTAACAGGCGCTGACACGTCCTCACCGCTGCTAAGCGAGGCATCAGAAAAAGCACTGCAAGATTAATGCCAGAAAACAGACTGGCAGCCTCTCAAGACTATGAGGAGACAGAAGAAAACATAAGAGCACAGTGAGGCAAGGGCTAGTGATGGAAAGTACAGAAGGTTCCTGCTGAGAAGAAGTAAGCAGACCAGTGGGCAAAACAAGCAAATGTGGAACAGAGCAGCTACTGACACCTCCATGGACTGAGACAATCGGACCAACCTATTGCACAGGGCTGATCTTCTCAGTATCAAGGTAACTGAATGAGTACAGACCAAGTAAACTGGATGGTGCTGGTTTAGTGGTCTGGTGAGGCTGACCCAACTAAAGACCGAGTCCTGCAGAGGCAACAAGAAGGTGGCAAGCTAGCACTGACCACAGGGGTTACTACAGCTGTGTACCCGTTTGGAGGAAGAGTAGAATCAGAGGGGGAGTTCAGTCTCCTCTGACCAGCAGGAACTGTGGGGGAAAAAAACCAAAAAAAAAAACAGCAAAGGGTCCAGGGGAGCAGATCTATGGAACAGACCCTTTGATTTTATGTTAGTTCCTCCTCTTTTGGTTTCCTTAGACCTGTGGAAAGAAGCTATTCTGAAAATACGACTTTGAACACAAGTAATATCATTGACATCAACACCTTCTAGGATTTTGTTGCATACAGCTACCAGAAACTATAGTAACAACTTCCATATGGATTAGGCTATCACTGAAAGGGAAAATAAAAGAGCTGACCTGCAGGAAGTCTGTGCAAAAAAAAAAAACAGGAACAGATAGTTTGATTTCTCCAAGCATTTTCAGTTTTCTTGGCCAGACCTTCAAACACCCTTTTTGCAAGCATCAGGTAGTAAACCTGATTGCTACCTCACCTGCTATTTTTTGTTAGGCAAGCAAGCTGAAAGAGATATCAAGTTCAGTCTGCTTTTACAGTCTTCTCAGGAGAGCAAGGGTCTTCGTGGGGCTATTTTGAGAGAAAGAAAAAGTTAATCAAGGTAGTTGCTGACTCCTGTCTCACTGACTTGCCTTTCTCCAATATCACTGCAGACACTAACGAGACAAAACCAAGTTCAACTGCATTTCACAAATACCCTCTAAGAAGAATCTCTGTCTCCTTCCAATCCCTCTGTTAGAACAACTCCTTCCACAGGTAACAACATACAAGCTTGAATTTTACTTCTGAGCAGAGAAAGCAGTCCAGTATTCGAGACTGGATTCTTAGAGAACTTGAGAACTATTTACCAAAGTTCCCTAAAAATTCTTCATTTTCCTATCACTGTTATAACTTTTAAGCAGACACAGGTGTTACCAATCTCCCTTTAATTGCTGTTTAGGCAGTAAGTTAATTCAAAAGTTAATTCAAAATTATTGTCCACAGAGAGACACACAAACCCACTGAGGAAGAGCGCAGGTCAAATACATCAGCAACTCTGACAAAGCCACCACCCTTCTGCTGTCACAACGTCAGGTAATCCGTAGCATTCCCATAACATCTGTAAGCATCAGCTCTTACTGCAGGTACCTCAGGAAGAATTAGGAAGGAGTTCAGGTACCACACCCCCACTCACCTGGAGAGAGTTTTCCTTCAAATCTGACATACCTTGGCAAAGGCTAGACAAGTAACAGTATGATATCTGCTTCACATATTAATGTGCTTCACATAGAACAAATCCCCGCTTTTTTTCCCCCTGCTATAGAAACAGGAATTAGCAGACATATTACTATTAGGAAAATGGTTATTTTGCAAAGGTCATTCCCCATACAATACAAAAATCTTTGCCAAAGAAGTGCCTCTAAACCCATACACTCTTACTGATAACAGGCTGCCTTATCTAGTAAGGAAATCTTGAGGTTTAGAAGGCTAAAAAAAACTTTTAAAAAAAAAAGATCAAAAATCACTTGCCACAATTTCTTTAATTCCGTAGGCCTCTTCCTTACATGAGCAAATATATTACAGACATCACTTGAACTTGATGTACTGCTGAACAAGACATTAAACAGCAGAAATAGAGCCATCTCTAGTTAACCAGCACATTCACTATCAAAGACAAAAAAAAAAAAAAAAAAAGATTTGAAAGAGCAGCAATACCATATGAAGCCCAAACTCATAAAAGATAACCTATCTAAAAGCTCCAAAAGTACCGCCCTGACAAGAAGAGGATCACAGCAGTTCCTTGGGCTATCACATCAATAACAGCACACATTCCAGGTGCGTGCAACTAGCTAAAGAGTAAGAAAAAGAATATAAATAAAAAGTTATCTCACCTCTATGCTATATATGCTTTCAAATAGGCATAGGACAGCTGCTGCAACTATTGGTATGAGGAAACTTCTTTGAGAACTTCACAAGAGAATGAGAAACTCACCTTACACTACAGGAGACCACCTCTAACCATTACAACCACCCCTACCTTGCATTTATAACAGGGCATCCCAGAAATACTAATAAAACTAGTCACAATACAGGCCTAATTTTATACTACTATTCAGTATTAGTCACCATTTAGAACTACATTTATAACCCCCTCACCCACCTCAAAAGAAAAAAAAAGAACCAACAAAAAAATTAAGCTTGATACAGTAATACTACAACACAACAGAAAGCACAGCAATAATAGCAGGGTAAAAAAATTCCTTAGCTATAGAAAATAAGAACAAGTTTAAAGGCAGCAGCTGCGGATACAGAAATTAAGGAAAAAAAAAGCTGCTTATCTTCAGAAAGCCTCAGGTAGGCAGGGATCTCCAGTGAGATCCCCTCACCTCCACTGCCAACCCTTAAATGAGGGCTGGGAAGTGATGGATCCTGGCTCCACCCCTTTTGATCACTCAGGTACATTCCATGCACCTGAGCTCCCCCGGGTTGGCCCTGCCTTCCCACCAGGTGCTCAATCACTGCTTCAAGCTGACTTAGTAATTCTGCTGCCATAGGCTTTTAAATCCTGTTCTTATAAATGTGTACTTGTAACAGAGACTTCTGAGACAAAGCCATCTTTGGTACGGCTTTATTGAAGATGCTGGCCACTGCCTATTTCTCATAACATTCCAGATGAATGCTCAGCAAATTGCTGCAGCATTTATTAAGTTTCATGACTGAAATCAGATCAGCTGAAGGAAAGAAAAGGGAAAGAGTTGTAAGCCACATCACCTTCAACAAGGAGTGCTTCAGCTGTTGACCATTTCCAAATAGCGTGGAGGAAGATGCCATCTTTATCAATCTAAAATTTTAAGCTCATTCTGTTAATGCTGTATTTCATAACACTCAAATCATACAGCAGAGGACTGCTTGGGAATCCTACAGAGATTCTTACCTTTTGGAAAAAAAATCTGCTTACTGCAAAAGCAGGTTCATGTTGTCTCATAATGGTTTACTTTGTGCTGGAAGGCGTTAATTGCAACTGGTTTCTTGTTGTGTCAGATCTTGTTTTAATTTGGCACTACCAGAAAGTCAATTACCCACTATATCTGAAAAGATGACAAAAACAGTTGCTTTTCTTTCCTGCTGAGCACGTCTGACAGCTCTGTAATAAAAGTAAGTACCTTTACTGCTCAGACATATGAAGCGCTAAAACTACTGAAGAGCCTATTTCTGATTCTTTCATGCTTTCAGACAGCTCTCACAGAAACAAAGATTTTGTTTGCTTTCTAACTCCAAAGGAAAATGCCAGGAAGACTCAGAAATGGCACACAGATGTTGCTCTTACTCTCTTTGGTAGACTTTCCTTGACAAAGTCCCTTTGTACACAGTGAAACTTGTCAAGAAACTGCAAATAAAAACAAAAAGAAGCCCAAACCCTGAGATGTGCTTCTTAACAGTTATACAGCAAAACTGGAATGGTTTAAAACTCTGTTGTTGGTCACTTCTGCACCAATCGGGACAAATCTCACTGACGCACTACACAGATGTATATAAATGACTGCAAAACTTGCTCGCTGCGTTTGTTTCAAACCTTGAAAATACCTGCTGCGTTTGCACACAGATTCCAGTGCAGTAGGAACTCCCAGGAGAACAGTTGTTGGTTTTGTTGAAGGAAAAAAAAAACCCAAAACCTTATAAAAGAAACTCTCACAGTTCTGTATGCTGTCTAATCACTTAATCTCTGGGAAGATTAGAGCCCGTAGCTACCACCTGATCAGGCCAGCCCAACGCGTCAGGAAAAGCACAAGGTAGAAACAAGCCCTTTATGTTTCAAAAAAATATAACCCCCTCTGCCATTAACGCCTCTTCAAAAGATTTCTTCTCAGCGGTACAGAAAAGATCTCAGTCCTTACAATTTTAATCAAAAGAGCGGCAAAAGCCCTGGGAAAACATTGGCTCCGAAATCAAGAGCTCGTTTTCAAATGTTTTTGTTAGAAGCTTGTTAAAAGTTGGATTTCAATAAACATTCGTAGGGCACGTTATACGAACGGCTTCCATCGATTCCTCGCAGGCGAGGAAGGACCACAAGGAGCGGAGAGCATCGCACGATCCCCATTAACATCACAATGTAACAAAGAGATCGCTCCTAAGGACCGCGCGGCGCTCGGGCTGCCCGCGCACGCCGCTCCGACCGCACAGCTGCAGCCCGCGGCTCCCAGCCCTGACGCTGCGCGCCTGGAACGGCACGGACGGAACCGACACCGCCGAGGCGTGGGAAGCCCGCGATCCGCCGCTAATCTCCTTAAACATTAATTGGGAGCAGCGGGAGGGAAAAAATCGAATTGTGTTTACGCCATAAAGTTGTCAGACTGACAGATCGTAAAGTCGCCGCTACCGCACGCCACGCGGGATCTAAAGCACGTTCCGGCTTCTCAGCCGCGAGTTGGGCGTCGGGCCGGGATCCCTCACATCCCGAGCGGGCTGATGGGGGCTGCGCGCCCCCGCGTCTCCGCGCCGTTTCCCCCTCAGCGTCGCGGGGCGGCGGGGCACCCTGCAGCACTTACCGCGCTCGCCGGCTCGGCGCGCAGACACAGCAGCAGCACCGGCAGCAGCAGCAGCAGCGCCCTGTGGGGAGGCAAAAGGAGAGTGCGGCGTCAAGCGGGGCCGAGAGCTGGCAGGGGGGCGGGGGGTCGCGCCTCGGCACTCACCCTGCGCGCCCCGGGGCCGGGCCCATGCCTCGGGCGGCCGGGGTCCGCGGCTCGGCTCGGTGGAAGGGGAGGACCGCCTCCCGTACGCGCGGAGAAAGTTTGCGCGGTCCGAGCGGACGTCCCGCACCTGAGCGGAGGGGAAGGCGGGGCCGGGCGAGCAGCCCTGCCCGCACGGGACGACCGCGCCGCCCCTCCCGAGGTGCGCCCCGCCGCCGCGACGGCAGCACCGGTCCCTGCACCCCGCGCCGCCTCCGCCGTAGAAAATAGTGCGGGGTCCGGCGGCTGCGCCCGCTCCGCGGAGGTGTGGAGCGGAGGGAGGCGGCGCGCGCCTTCGCAGCCGCTCACGGCCCAGCACCCGGAGGGAAGGGCGGAGGCGGGGAGGCGCGGCCGCTCCTTGGAAGCCGGCACCCAGCCCTGCCCGCACACGCACGCCACGCGCCCGCCCGCCGCGGGGTGCGGATGAATATTGCGGGTGCGAAGTAGTCCCGGTAGGACTTGAGCCGGGAGAAGCGGGCGAGCGCGGCAGAGGGGCGGGTGCTGGCGTCGGGGCGGCCGGCGGGAGTCGCCTGCGGGAGCCGCGCTGCCCCGCCGGGTATGCCCGCGCCGCAGGGCCGCTCCCGGAGTTCCTGAGCGGGTGGGAGGATGGAGTGGCGGTGGCGGAGTCGCAGCCCGGCCGTGGGCTGCGTGGTGCTACTTCTGCTGGGCTGCTGGGGGCCGCGGGAGGCGGCGGCGGCGGTGAGTGCGAGGCGCGCGCCTCCTTCTCCTTAGGGCTCTTTTCGGGGCTCCGAGGGCGGGCGGGCTCCTGGAGCCACGGGTGCCGGCACGAACGGGGCGGGCAGCGCGGCGCGGTGCCGCCGGGGCCACCGTTCTCAGAGGCTTCTCCCGCCTCCCCTTGGGGCGCGGAGCCGTCGGAGCGCGCCGGGCCGGGAAGCGGCGTGCTTGTGGGGTAAGGGCGTCCGGGCGGGATTTGTGCGGGCCGAGCTGAGGGCTGCTCCGGGACAAAGGAGGAGAAGGGCCCCCCGGCCGTGGCGCGCTACTAGCCGGGCGCACCTGGAGGCGGCGGCGCCGAGCGGAGGCGATGCGGGAATGGCACGCGCGGGAGGTGACGGCGCCGCGGTTCCGAAGGAGCCCCGAGCACAAGCGCGCCTGCAGCGCGCCGCTCCGCCGGCACCCTCAGCTCCTGCCGAGCCGCGACGCCCTCAGCGCGCTCCTCCGTAGACTGACTTTGTAAGGTTTGCTTGGAAGGCGGTATTGGTCTCTGCTGCTTAGGATGATACCTTGCTCGGAAAAAATTCGTGGCGTGCCGGGAGGTGTGGAGTACCTTTCTGCCGCGGCCGCGCTATGCGCACACTCATTTTGTAGCTAGAGCTGACAAAATCCTGTCATGAATTCACCTTTGAAGTGCATTCCTTTACAGTGAGACTCCGCAGACATCACATGTGCCCTTCCAAAGCTGAAGCACAGCCATAGTGCACTCCTTTCCTCTTTTCCCCTCCTTGATGCCCAGGTGTGCACCCAGCTGTAAGCAATACCAGTGTGCAGTCAGTGCCTGCAGGTTGCTGGAACTGCTTGTCTTCACACTGTCTGTGGTACTGCTTTTGATGCTTCATGAAATGCCACCCAGCCTCCACTGTCTCCCATTGTGTTCCCCCCTTTTAACCCGTCCTCCCCCCAAAGGAAGACCTGGGGAAGTCCTACTTGTGGGACTTAACTGTTTTAGGAGAGAGGGGTTGAAGATCAATAGGCTTGTGGTTGTACATACGGCTCTTTTTTGCCTTCCCCTTTCAGAAAAGTGGTGAAACAGAGATCTCTCTGTGTTTAGCTGGTAGGAATCTGTGGGGTCTTGAAAGGGGGCTGTGCTGGGCTGACCTCAGTGAGATGGAGAGAACAGAATGGTGGAGGAGGTGGTGGGATTGTGGATCTGAACACTCTTCTTAGCATGAGTGTTCTGGGGTTGCATTGTACCTCTCCATGGTTAGATAAGATTAGCTCACGACCTGAGAGCTCTTGGGGATGGGAAATAGAGATGCTCCTCTGTTCCCAACCTGCGTGGGTCCTGCTGACACTTTGGTTTCCTAATGCTTTGGGATTCTGATGTCCTTGAATTTCCCATGATGGTGACAATGCTGAACAAATGCTGATCCTTATCAAGTAAGATCAGCATTTTACTCTTCTGATTGTCAGAAGGGCTGGAATTAACGTTACAGCAGTATGCATGATACACACAGTCTCTTTGTGAATGTTGTTTTGGGGCCTTGTCAGATTTCCTGACCTCAACAGGATGGATGGATGGATCTGGTGGGATGTGTTCAGGCTGCTTTGGTGTCCTGACTGAAATATCCAAAGTTGTTACTCAAACCCATCTGAAGTGCAGAAATCACATCGCATTTGTTCCAGACTGTAGTTTATACGCTGCAATGAGTTACCAGGTAACGGAATGGCACTTATCTGTTCAACTTGGTGAGTAAGGCAGGGACCATGCAATGTTCTCCTGTGCAGGCTGATGCTGTTGTGGGATGTGCTGATGTGTTGCATGCAACAAGCAGTTGGCAGTCTGAGAAAGGTCCTGGTTCAGAATGAGAGAATGAATGAGATGGGAGATGTCATCTGCGCGTGGTGTCATTTCCTAGGTAACTTTTCTGAAAAGGTGCTTATTTGTTTTATGCTTTTATTAAGGTGTGAGCGCTTATGCTTAAAGGACTCGGTGATTTTTTTTATGTAAACTTATCTATGTTTATATAAGCCAATTCACTTTTCTTGCAAGTGGTGTTTTTTCCTTTCCTGGAAGGTGTATATTTATACAGTGTTATAGAAAAGTGAGCACAACTTGCAATTGTGAAAGCTATCTAGTTAAAGAATATGGATTAATTAGATTACTGTGCTAATCTGCATGACTCAGTTAATGACTGCTTATTGACTTATATTGGAAGAGGGAAAAAACCTGTGTGTTTAAGACCTTGATTTCTAGTGTGTAAACAGGCTTTGTCAACCCTTTGTCACCTCTTTTGTCACCTTTGTCAGTAACTTCTGCATTATTTTACTTTCTTTGTGTTCTGCTTTGGTTATAGTTTGACCTGAAGTATAAGAATGAAAGCAATTGCTCAGCCATGGAAGGCATGCTGGCAAGATGGGTGTCACTTGTGGTTGGTTGTTGTGGTTGTTTTCTTTTTTTTAAGTAACTTATGGAAAGTCAGTAAACTTAGCTGGAATTTGTCTTTTGGATGTTATTGTGTATAAATACACACGTATGTATATTCTCATTAGTTACAGTTTAACTGTCTGGATTTGTAAATGATGATCACCTTTAGTTTCTTGTTTGTCTCAAGGATTTTTCTGCAATATTGATTGCTGTTATTTTGAGTTTCATAACTGCCTGTGCCTCTTTCTAGTTATAAAAGCTAGGTCTCTGAAGGTAGGAAGAAATGGATGCTGGCCTTCAGAATTCCATGGATATGTCTTGGTTAGTCATGCACAAGACTGTTTCATAATGTTAAGGTTCAAGTCCTCATACTTACAACTTGTCTCTTGCCAAGGGTTTTGCTTTTGGCCTTTCATAGGTGTCAATTTAAAGATATACAGTAAGAGTTGTGTCTTAAGATGTGTTCTGGCATACATTAAAATGCAAACAAATCAAAGGAATCCAGAGTGGAACTAATTTGATTCCGATTTGGGCCATAATAGGCCCTCCTGTGGCTCTGCATGCGGAGCAGTTACCTATCTTAATCAGTTCTTCCACATAATGGAGGTAGACTGATAGTTCAGTGGAAACTCCTTGGTTTTCACTTTCTTCCTTAAGAATGAGTTAACCTGCTTGCTGAAAGCAATTACCTAAACTACTTACCTTTTTCTGAAGTTGGAAGGGAAGCTTTCTTAGGACCAAATGTTTCTTAGTTTACGTTATGTGCTGAATAAACTTGCATAGTGACCTTTTTCCACAGGGAATAATGAAGGAGTCGTGCTTACCATCATGCAGTATGGTTGCTGTTAATTTTACTGGAACGTGCAGAAACTTCTCTATTACAAAACAACTGAAATCACTAAGAACACCCTGACAAAATGAACGTGCATATTTTCTATCTGGGACAGAGTGCAGCAGGAGTCTGCACGTGCAGTGAAGGTGTATTGGCACTTGAAGCTTTCATTCACTTAAATTAAAACTTTTCCTTCTCTAATCACACCAGTTGTATATACTCTCCATTGTACATCACCACTTAACAAGATACCTAGACAAGGTCTACTTGCATGTTCTAGGAATAGGATTACACAAGCGCAGTGAATAGAAAGCCAATAACAGTAATACCAGACAAATTGCTTTGAATGAAAATGCTTTTTGCTTAGCTGATTCATAAGCTGTTTGGACTCAGTAATACCTGAATCTACTGGGATGCTCTGAAGTTCCTGCAGCTCCCAGTGCCTGGCTATCTGATGTTGGCTTCAGACTTCTCTGCTAAGAACAGATGATTTATGGCACAAAATACAGAAAACTTGCTATATTCTGTATATTCTGGTGTAGTTTTAAGAAGCCTTAAGCAGCATCTTTTGCCCTCTGTGAAAGGTTAGCAACACAATTAAACTCTACTAATTATCACTGATACAGTGCAGCTTTTAAAAAAGGAAATTTGCTGAGAGCCCTGGTTAAATGCAAGTGTGTGGAGAAGAAGCCTTGGTGTAACACTTATCAACAGTGTGAATGTAGCTGAGCTCAAGAGAAAAAGGTCCTGTTTTAAATAAATCTAACGCTTGTAAGTCAAATGCAAAGCTGTTCTTGTTCTAAGTCTTGCAGAACTGAAGTTTTTCTTCAATTTCTGAATTGGTCTTACATTGAGGACACTGGGGGGGGGTATGTCGGCTTCGTTGGAGATGTGTTAGTGTGGAGCTCTATTTTGCAGTTGTCTAACTTCAAAATTATACAGCTCTGTAAAATTTTCAGCTTAGATTTGTTAATGCCTTTGTCTCTCTAAATCAGTCTTGATTCTTTAACTGCTTTATAGCCATATCGACATCTGTTTCAAGACTAAAGATATTTTTGTTCACTTATTGAAGTGCATCTCTGTTGTCACGCTCTGAGAGGGAATCTGGAGTGAGTAATGACCTGAGGACTCTTCCAACCTGCAATATCTTGTGTGTAAAATTATACTAGAGTCTAGCTGTGCTCCCAGGGGTGCTTTCTGTTAGATGTCTTGCATATCCTGTGGACAAGAATTAATCCTAACTGCACTGTAATGTTGAGAGTAGGCGATCTTGTTTACTTAGAATGGCTGAAATATTTATATGCACATACTGCACACAAAAGGAAAATAAATTGTAATGGCAACCTTGATGGTTTTTGACCTGAAGAGTATTTTAGGGGAATGAATGCTTCAAGCCGACTTTGGTGATAGCCTTCAAGGCTCTTAGTTACTGCTGCTCAACCTTCTGTGGTTGGATTTCTTCTTGTCTCTCTTTCTCTCTCTTTTTGGAGAGGAGAGAAAATAGTTTAGTCTCATCAGTATATTGTTTTCTGGTTGTTGTTTTTTTTTTAACCTAATCTCTACAGAGAATTGAAACGAAAGAGTTGGATTTTAATCTTTTTTTTTCTTCTGGCACCGTGAAAAGGATTTGCATACAGCACTTAGACTAGAAGTCAAATAGCTGTCTACAAAATGAATGTTTTTCTTTACAGAGGCATATAACTAGACCTGCAAAACTCCCTTCCTGTCTAATGTGACCCCACTGTATGCTAGGTGGGTTGATCTCTATTTGTTTCTCCAGCTGAAAACAGCCTAGTAAGTATTTTTTCTTTTTTTGTGCGTGTCTGGTAAGGATTTATGCCAAAATGGCTTAAATGTGTTGGAGGAACCAATTTATTCCAGTACTGCCCTTAACTGTTATCACTGTGGATCTTAATTTCAAAATGCATTATTGACTTACAGGAAGGTATTTATTCTGTACTTCTTCCAGGGGAATTCAGATTTTTTTTGAAATGAGATGTAGAACTGAGGTATACATGCATAACAGACACCCATTCCTTATAAAAAAAAGAGCATGTAGAAAAACCTTGGTTACTGTTGGAATCTTCCACTCATGTGGAACTGAGGCTTTCATCTCTTTCCATCTTTCTCTAACAGTAACTTCTCTCACCTGCTTTGTGTTGCATTTGGAGAGGTAGTTATGGCAGGTTAGATCACATCGTTGGCTGGTAGAAGAACTTTAAGGCTGTTTGGTCCACTTCAGCATCTTGCACTAGGCTAAGAGAAGGCCCTTCTGTTGCTTGTTTGGCCAGTAGTCAGCTGAGCTGTCTTGAAATGGTTTTAAGAGGTTGAGACTGTAGAGCAGTTTGTGAGGAAGGTGGAGACCTCATTGTTCCAGAAACTGGGGAGGTAAGTGACTGCTGAGTCTCACACGAGCTATGGTGCGTTTTCAGCACTTAGAAAATTAAGCAGAACTACACAAACCTTCCTTTCTGGCTTAATCTTCAGTTTAACTAAGCAGTTTCTTGCATGGCTACTGGGCAAGATGAAAATACAAGAGCCTTGATGTGCTGGGCTTAAAATTTGGCTTTATTTGGCAGCTATTGTGATAAAGTGAAGCAACATGACAAAGTTTATACTGAGAGAAGAGCAGTGAAGCTTGAATAGCAATGCTGGGAGGGGGAATGAGTTTCTTGCTGTTTTTGTCTGACTCCTGTTTCTTCTTAGTCTTTCAGGAACTTCAAGTACTTTAAAGTATTGACAGCATGGAGTGGAAGGGAAGAATTTTGTAGATGGTATCAGAGGTGTTGTATTTTGTTTTTATAGCCTACATTAGCTATGTGCTATCTGTAGCTGGTAGTTATGGCTGAGAAAGCCTGCTGTTCATTTAACACCCTCTCAAACAGAAATCAGACTTATGTATGAGCACTGGTAATGTTCATTGGTATGTTGTGGCTAGTACATATAAGTGCAATTTGCATTCTTCTGTAAACAGGAAGAAAAGGTAAATGGTTTCCTTCCCTAACTTGAAACGTAAGGAAGAAAATCACCTAGCACTTGATTCTGTGAAACTAGTGTTACAACTCACTTGCACAGTGTATGGGATGATCAGTTGCTCAGGTTTCTTTCCCAGCTTCTGATTTTGGAAGTCCATCCCTTCCTGTACTGTTACTTTGCTCTGTGATTAAGACTGTAACTCCTTTATGAGGAGGGTGGGGTTCTTTGATTGCTAATAATGCTACCAGCTTTTTTTCTGTTACAAACTTCTTTGTGCTGTTTTTATACTAGAGGTTCCTAGTTTTGTCTTCTCCTTAAAGGATGTCACTCTTGCTTCTTAATTTGCATGCTAGTATAAACGTGATACAAAAACATTATTTTGGAATCTAGGGATGTGTAAAAAGAGGCCAGTGCTGGATGGATTTCTTCATTTGGCTGTAGCCATGTGGGCTGTACTGTTTTAAGAGCTACTTGTTCCTAGACAGATTAACTTCACATCAGTGTAAACACTTTCAGGCAATATTTCTCACTTGCGTGTGTAGAACAGTAGCTCTGAGTTCATACCCAAGTAACATACAGCCATTTCTCCTCTGCTCTAAGCTGTGTTCTTGTTTTCTTGGCAGTTGTTTTCACCCACATTCTCTAATCAAACCAGGCAACTGAAGAGTAATGGTTTTGATTACACTTACTGAACTGATTTCTTCAGTACTCTGGATATTGCTGTGAACTTTGACAGATCTTTCATAGTAATTAATTCTATTATTCTTTTTTTCTGGCCCTTAACTTCTCTGTAAATCCCATGTCCTGAGTGGAGAAAGTAACAAGTGTTAATTACTGTAGAAAACCATCATGATTAAGCAAGAATTAGTCAAGCACTTTTTTTTTTTTTTTGCTTCACAGGCTAGCAAAGAAGGCTAATTTTACATTATTAAGGAAGACACATCTCAACAGTCTGCACATAAGACTATCCAGTATCAGTATGTGTTTACTAAATACAGTATTAGTTCAGAAGCAAACCTTTCTATTTAGTCCTGAAATCCTGGAGGAGAATAAAATGACCACTGTGGCTGAAGAACTGTGCACTTTATAAACCTTGAATTCAAGTAGCAGTTATTAAAAATGACAATTAAACAGCTTTACCTAAAGCAATGAAAACTTATGTGATGTGCAGGCAGAGCTGGATGAGCAGTCAGATCCCAGAGGGGATGATGGTTTCCTGAGGAGTGCCACTGCAGAGCAGTATCTGGGTGAAGGAGCTGATGTACTTAGTTTCTGAAAATACTTTTTAAAGGAATTCTTTTTATGTTGCAGTGACTTTTGTGATTCAGCTTACTCTGAACGAACCCGTTACACAGACTGACAGAAGTTAGCCTTTCTGACTTAAAGAAAAGACTTCTACTGAATTAGTCTAAAAATTATCTATCTTGAACCCTCGAAGGCAAAGGTACTCAGGAGGGAATGGAGGCTTTCTTTCTGGTTTGAAATATGGGAATTTATATTGGCTACTCCTGTCTCTCTTCATGCAGGTTCTGTGTATCCAGGGCATGAAAGCAAAAGTTTCTGCCAAGCCATTGCTTTTTAAAATTCTTTATTTACATCAAAACAAAATGGAGAAAATCTGGAGAGAATGAGAGAAGTTGCTTGTAGTGGATTTTTGTATTTTAAATGAACCTAGAAAACAAGTGCTGTAGCTTTAGGATGAGAAGAGTCTCACTGATGGACCAAGCCTTGTTTGGGGAAAGTGCATGTTTAGAACAGCAGTGTGCTGTGCCTAACAGTGACCCACGGTCACACAGGTGCTGTGACTTAGTGATCTTTGATTGCTGATATACCGTGGCAATAACTGTGGAGGAACAGTGTGGTCATTTATGGCTTTGATGGAAATAGTATGGTTTTTTTTCTTTGTTAACAAGTGTATGCAAATGTGTTTAATGAGATGCTGAATTGCTGTAGGTGTACTGTTCTAAACTTCGTTAAAGCTTTTCAGTGACTCTTGCTTTTTGATGGCAAAAAGGCATAAGTTAATATATTTGGTAGAAGGCTGCCGGGAGCTTTTCAGGGAAGGTACTAGAGACAAATTCTTAAGTTCTTTAAACACTGATCCTGAACTGAAGCACAGGTGGTATTGTTGCCAGCTGGGAGGCTTGGAGGACAAATAGAGAGGGTGGATGGTTAGGTATTAAAACTGATTTCTGAGCACCAATGATTATAAACAGATGATGAAATATGGGGAGAGGGAAATCTCTGGCCATAGTCATGCAGTATTTTGCTGTCCTTGAGTTGCAGCTGTGTAATAGTAGCATGAACCTCACTTTTCATTGGTCACTGTAAACATGCTGCTTGAGGAGCTCTAATGCCTTGCTTCTAAGCACTGTGATGCCTTATCTGGGAGAAGAAAACTCCCATCCAGCCAGCATTGGCTAGCAAAGGACTGTAATATTTGGAGAAACTGACCTAGCTTTTTGGCTGTCTACTTCAGATTGAGCACTTTATTTCGTCTCACACTGTAGTGGCTGATACCAATCAAATGTCTGAAGTAGTTGATATATCTGAGTGAGCTGTAGCTGCATCTTGGTAGTTCTTTCAGTCCTGGTTTTGTATGCACTCAGCTCTGCAGAACTAGAGACCTCCACTGCCTTTACTGTCTTTGCTCTCATCTGAAGATAGTAAGTGTAGGATGCACTTAAGGATTTAACTCCTGGGATGCTTTAACGCAGAGAGAAGAAAATAAAAATAAAGCTAAAATGTTAAGCTTGTCATTTATTGTAGACCTGGGAAAACTGAAGATTGAAGGTATGGTTGTTCTGCCCTGGAGGGAGGTTAGGTACCGCTTGCTCAGAGCAGGGCTGTCTTCAGAGTTCTGTTTATTCTCATAGCTGCAGTTTAAAAGGACACCATAACAGCATCTTCTTTTCCAAACCTTGAGTACTACAGGCATATGGCTGAAACTCTGAAAATGCTCCATCTGTAGTGCTTGTAATTAACTACTAGTTACTGCAGATGCAGAGCATATATCACAAACTTGTGGCAGATTGTTTTTTGGAGTATGTCCAAGTAGCACTTGTGGGAGTGCAGGGTATCCTCCCTGAGAGAGAGTGCTTCAGGGAATACTTTCCCTTAGAGAAAGTGACTTCTTGTTTTGGAATGTGTGCAAATGCCAGTGGCTGTTTCTTATTCCTTCCAAACTTCATGCTGTACTGCATCTTGAGTTTTAGTAAGGCTTGGGTTGAGGGTGTGGAAACAACACGTCTTCTCTCTTTGCCTGCTCTCACTGTTTTGAAACTGGCAGTACTTTAATGCAGCACTTTAAAGATGGCAGCTTACTGGTATCTTCAGAGACGTGGTCAGAGAATCTCCTTAACTAGGTGCTTCAAGCTGAGTTCTTAACTTGCCCCTGAGTAACCTCCAGAGAGCAGCTGTGAATAAAACCAGTTGATGGAGAAAGCAATAATTCTCATTTCCTTTTTAAAGCAAGGAGAAGCTGAACTCCACTACTGAAAGCTTCATCTCTTCCAGTGTAAGTAGTACTCAGCTATTCTCACAGTATTCATTGGTAGTAACGTTTTGCTCTTTAATTTTAAGAGGATGCTGTCTCTAAGTATTTTGACAAGGGGTATCTGGGTTACACATCTCTATTAGTCTTCAGTACAACTGTTACATTTTATATATATGCAGAGTGCCTCTACTAAGTTGTTTTTCTGACTGCATCTCTTTAGATGAATACTCCATTGTTATAAAACTATCTTCTCCATTGTTGGGAGAGGGCAGGGGAAGAGCAAAGGCAAGTACAGAAGAAATTATAAAGGAGAAAACATCAGTAACTGCTTGAAATAAAAATCTAGGGTGCATTTTCCTCCCTCTGTTCTCCTAGCATTGATCAGATTTATTTTGCCTTTCCTATCACTGAAACTGTGTTAATACCTTGAAAAACTCTTTGGTTTTGAATGCTTTTTGTAGAGATCTTATCTATGGTCCTTCTAGTTTGTTTTTTGGCATAGGTTCAGAATGTATTTTTTTAATGTAACAAGTCTTTGACAAGTGCAGCTTAATTCCCAGGGTGTGCTTTCTGCTTAGTGATGATCAGTTGAAACCAAATGTAATGATTCTCACGTTAGCATCCTCATAATGTGATGCATAGCCTCTACATGTAATTTCTCAATTAAAGGTGAATGAAATCAATTTCTAATCAAATTCAAATATCTAATTCCAAAATCTTGTGTGTGCCCTATTGGTGCTAGCCTGAAGCTGTCTTTTCTATCACTTTAAAAGCAATAAAGTGGGTTAAAGCCCACTTTTTTTTGCCTCTTTTAAATACTCTGGGAGATGACTATTTTTATTCTCTGTATTACTGTAGGCTCACTTTCTCATATCAAGGTGTAGTTTAATCTTTCCTGTACTTGAGGTGACAGATGCTCTGAGGAGACCCTGAGCTGGTGTTAGCACATGGCCAGTGCATTAGAAATGAACTGAGGAGCCTACTGTTGAGATCTGCAGTATTCTAATCTTTGTGTGCTGAAGTTAAGTGTGTGAGTTCCCCAGCAAGCATATAATTCCCACTAAATACCTCCTACTTTGATCAGCTTTAGGAATGTCTGAACCTGTGTGGATGAAAGAACGGGACCTCCCAACTCACCAGCTGCTGATGCTCTTTTCATTTGGAAGGAGGTGCTCCTGACTTACAGGGCTAGGACAACTGCTCTATATTCTTCCTTGTATAAATTGGCCCACTCCAGAGCCGCTTAGTTCTTCAGCTTTGATTCCCTGAGGCTGGAGGTAGCTTTTCATCTACATTGAACCATATAGAGAAAGCACTGACCGCAGTAGCTTTAGGTAATGAAATGTGCATGTAGAGTGTGGTGATGCTACAGGCATAAACAAATGATAAAACAGCTCTTAATAGAAGAACCTTGGAGCTATGATACTTGGTCCAAGAAATAAAAGAGAATGGAGAAAATTCCCCCAGACTACCAAGCTTTAAGTGAGTTAAGTCTTGTTCTGACAGTTAAGAAGGCGTGTACTTTTGCAGATAACATCTCAACACAGTATCACTGTGCACAACCTCTATTCTTTTCAACACCTCTACTTGCTTAATCTTTAATTTAGTGCTTTCTCCAGTTTCAAAATAGACCACAGAAAGGTTGTTGGGATAATCTGAGATGCTGTTCTATTTTCTTTAGTTTCTCACAGGAAGAAGTGGTGTTCTGTTCTTGTGTGGTCTGCTTCATGCACGTGGAGGTGCACTTGTCAATGTCAAATGAGTGACATCCGTTAAGGGACTGACACCTCCTCTGATGCGTGTTATGTGGATAAAGGTGAGGAGCAGGACATGTTCTGGGAATTATTCCATTTCCTTAACCAGGAAAGAATTATAAACAGACTGCCAGAATGAGAGGTGTTATGACAAAACTACTTGGCTTGCAAGCATATCTGAGCCTTACAAGCCTAGTTGACAGTTAGGTCTAGGTTTGTTACATTTGGACGTAGTTATAGAAAGTGGAAACATCAAACACCTGTCACTTGGGAAAGGTCCTAAATGGCTAGTAAATCATAATCTGTAATGAGTGCCATATGGCACTTTTTATTTGCATCTGGAAAAAATCAGGAAGCCTCTAGAGGTTAGTGATTAGAGACTTGTATGTAAAATTCAAATAAAACTGAGACTTCTGAAAGTGAAGTGGCTTACTGTGTACTGCTGCTGTCTGAATGGCAGGCACTTAATGTTTGTCTCAGTGCAAGCATCACAGGTGTGTAAGCAGACAGGTGGAGATGAAGGCATGCTGAGAACAAACCATTCCTCTGATCTGCACTGTACTTGTCTGTATGTAACCTAAAGGATGGCTTGATGCAAGCTTTTATGGTATCATAACTAAGCCAACAGAACTGCAATATTGAGTGATTACCCACAGTCCATAAGAGATTTCCCCACATCGTGTGTGTTCGCACTCAAACTTCCCTTGTATCAATGCGCAACTTCAAGTTCTAGCTGTGTGCTATCATTATAAAGCTATTTCCCATGAAATATCTCCTTGTATGTATGATGGGGAGTTAAAGTAGGAACTGCATGTAAAGCACATATTAAAATATTCTAGGCCTGTTCTAATGCTTTTCACGTGGATTGCTTCTGGAAAAGAATCTGATGTTCAGCAACTAGACCTAAACTTCATGGCAGCAAAGTGTGGTCTGTCTGTAGAGGTGGTATCAGAATGTCCTCTACTGATTCACAAAGCCTCCTTTTACAAGACTTTGAAATCAAGGAGTTACTTTGTCTATGGTGTGTGTTCCTCTATTAGTGCCCTCTCTTCACAGGCTCCTGCAGGTTCTTCAGTATATACTGAAAAGGGGAGTCTGTGTAGGGCACCTGTGGATTCATGAGCTTGAGGGTAGAGTGGGCTGAAAAGACCATCTAGTAGTTTACATTAACTTCTCTTTGTTTGCACTGTTTATCAGTGGGGTGCTTGCCAAATCTAAAGACATCCTTTTAAGACACCGCCTCCAGATGGCAGCATAAAGATCATACTTAACGTGAACTGCCATGTAAGGGCAGTTCTCCAAACTGATGCAGCATGATGCTGAGATGTTCAGAAGTATTTTGCTTTTCAGATGTCTTCAGTTTCAACTTTGAAATGTTTGTGATTGTATGTGTAACTATTTTTCTTCCTTTGTATCCCACCCACTGCAAGATACTACACTGAACCCCATTGTTTGTTCTGTGGGCCTCATAGGCTACAGAAATATAAGAATTCTGATGTGGTGAGAACTTGCCCTGCTCTTTTTCTTGCTTACATTTTAGTGTGAGGCTGGCAGCACTCATTAAAGCAGACAGGCAACTATAACTTTCTAAGATGAGATGCTCTTTAGAAAATGAGAATGAGCCCCTGGGAGTTGCAAGAGCAACTCCATTCCTCAGAAGTTCCTTCTTAAAGTTTCTGCATGTCCTTGGCAGTTCTCAGCTTCCCCCCCCCCCTTAGTAAGGAGAAAGGCAGCAAAGCCTGGGAGCTGATTGACCGCCTGGGGCTTGCATTTTGTCCTTGTCTTTGGTTGAGGAAACACACACAGATTCTGTTAGCCTGTGTTGCCCCTTGCACTGGGGGCTAACCTCTGTGTGTATTAGCCCATTGCTTTCACTTTCTTTTTCCTTAAAACAAACAAACAAGAAAACTAAAATGATGGAAAGCCTTAAATTCCGGAAGGGTTAAGACCTGCTGTGCAAGCTTCTTCCTGCTGACTTGCAGCTCTGGCTTGCTAGAGATGAATCCTTCGCGTGTTTTCATCTCTTTGTAAAACAGGCATTTGATTAGCCTGCTCCTGTACTCCCCTTTGCTGATAGCTGAGTCTTCTGTGCAGCATTAGCAGCTGCTTGGCAGGTCACTTGCCCAGCCAAAATTTGTAGTTAGGCACTTCCATAGATCTCCTCCTTGAACCTTAGTTATGAGCTTCCAGTGAATGAGAGGAGTTGTTTCTCAGGCTTATGGGGGGGGGGAACATCTTCATGGGCAAATAGTTGTGATTTGAGGCTAGACAAAGATAAAAACAAGTTGTGGGCATGAATTCAGTGAGAAGGCTTAAGTCTGAAAGTGGCTTTTGTTTGAATTGTCAACTGATCTAAAGAGGTCTGTTACTGGAAGTACTGCTGTTGTTTTAACTAGAAACTTATGGTGACAATCCTTGTGTCACAGCTGCTGCTTTCAAAGCAGCAAAGAAAACTATGAACATCTGGGTATCTCAATAGCAACAAACCTAATACTGGCCCTTAGGAGGAAGGAGGGTTGTGGAGCGTCAATCTGTTTTACCTGCCTCTCTCATGTGTTCTCATTTACAGTGGCCAGAACTATGACTGTTACACTTGAAAACTTCCTCTACAAGTCTGAGCAGGTCTTGTATTGTTCAGACTTCAAAGGGAGATGGTACCTTAGGAATAACGGGTTAAGTTACGTGTCAGAAGTTTCCTTAATTTAAAAAAAGTTGGTCAAGAACTTCTGCAAACATGTGCTTTGACTCTTAAGTTTTAGACCATGATGCTTATTCTCTTACTATATTTAGCTAGGTGAATTGAGGGAAGTGATTACTTAATGAGGTGTGTAATGATGCACTTCAAATTTGGATTTTGCTTTAGAAATGTTACTGCTTGTAAATGGGTAGGTTGCTCAAAAAGTCATGTTTCCTATTTATTTCCATGGAAACCTCAGCAGGTACAAAGAGCACAACAGCTATTTGGTAGAGCAAATTCTCAGCTACAAAACAGCTTTTCAACATAGTCACCACCATTAGCTTTGCATTTTCACCAGCCGTGCATAAGAGCCTGAATGCTTCATTTGTGAAAATCTGCATCGGTGCAGGTGACCTGCTGCTTCACAGCTACTGTGATGGTGTCGTTGCTAGAGAATGCTGCCCATGCAGTTCACCTTTCATTGGCCCAAACAGATGGAAGAAAAAAAGATTGTGTGGTGGCTGTGGTAGGACACTGCAGCCAAGATTAGCAATGTGCTCCTTGTTCTTCAAACAGATACTGCGCCTGGTGCTACCATGTTGCAAGAGAAAGGTGTTTTTTTCTGGCCAGACCCAGGATATTCAAACTTTCAGCTTAGCGTAGTGATGGCTTGTCTGGGCTCCAGGACATCCAGAAGGATCACCCCTTTCTTATCCCCAAATACAGTGCACATCACTTAACCTGCTGAGGGCTGTGCCGTGAACTTTTTCTTTGATGGGAATCGCACACTGCTGCCCTGTGAACTGCCATTTTGATGCTGCTCTCAATGTTGATACGACATCTTGTCAGCAGCAATGGTGCAATCCAAGAAACTGTCATCTTCATCTCATATTGGTTCAGTAAGCCCTGACAAGCATACGGTGTTCTTTCTGTTCTGAGTGCATGAGCATTCATGGGACCTACCTGGAGCAAACTTTGTGATATTCCAACATTGTCACTATTGTTTCCAATGCATTGAAGCTGATATTCAGCTCTGTACACAGTTCCTTAGTTGTTGTGCACTAATTTGTGCAGTTGAGCTGGTTGAAAATGTCTTCATTTCATGGTGACAGCTGTGCATGGCCATCCAGAGCATTGCTTGTCTTTCAGCTTGCTGTCACCACTGCTTAAACACACTGCCTACCCCTAACAGTGGATGTGAGCAAAGTGAGGTCTCCATTCAGCAAGTGCTGATGAATGTCAGTGAGTGCTATGTTTTCATCATGGAGGAATTCAATTCCACCTTTTTTGCTTCATCCTCGCTTCCATGTCAGATGCCATTCTTTCAGACTGCCCCTCTGCTGCCATCTGTCACACAACAACACAATGTAATGGGATATTGGTGGGAAGGTTCAGCCCCTACTGCCATACCATCTACCTCTGATGTAGTGAGCCAACATCATAAAGCAGGAGGCATTACTTTCAGAGCATCCCTCATACAATGCAGAGAGAAAAGAGTGGCCGTCTGAAATCTGGGACTGCAATGGCTTGTGCTGCTGTAACTGACTTGCACAGATTTGAGCAATAAACTTTTGATCTGCAGGCTTGTACTCTCATTAAGCCCAAAGACTGTGTATCTGGGAATCATAATTAGAACTCACAAAAGCAGCTTTAACTCTGCTTGTCAAATTCCCACAAAACCTTTTGTTTCTCAGTTATATTCATGTCCAGGCAAGTGAAAGGAAAGCTATACTTGCTGAAAATAAATGGTAAAATCTTTGACATGGTTGAGCAGCAAATCTTTAGCTAGGTATGTGTGTAGGTGTCTTGTTACACAGATCTTAGCAGGCTAATAAATATATGTTCTTCAGGAGCACCACCAAAATCAAGGTTAGTCTGTCTTTGTGGAATGTCAAGGTTGGGTTTCTCTTTTATTTATAAATATAGATACAAATAATTGAGACCTCTGCATAGCCACAGCAGGCCAAGTGCTGTAGCCTTCCTCATAAGGCAGAGACATCTGTAACTGCTCCGGCAGAGGGACTGGACTAGATGATCTTTTTAGGTCCCTTCCAGTCCCTGACATTCTGTGATACTGTGAACTGTTTTTCTGGATGTTGAGTTCACTGCTTTTAATCTACCAGCAGAGTTGGTCTTGTTGTCGGGAAGTTAAGATATCCACTGTTTGTGTTCCCTTTTTCTCTGGTGTTAAAATATTCTTACATTCCTGAGTAAGCTGTTGAGTTATAATGCTGAGGATGTTAGTGGTGGTTGGGCACTGACGCAGCTGGAAGAGCTGTGTGAGATGCAGAACTTTCCCACTGCATTTAAGCTTCCTTCTAGGGACAGTTCTTCTATAGTTGTCTGACAGGTAGTTGCGGTATCTACTGTGGAAATAACTAATATCAACTTCCATCTGCCCTTGGTCATGACTTAAAAGACACTGGCATTCATGTGGAAATGTGTAGTAAGCACAGCAGCTTGGCAAACTGCAAGATGCTGAGAAACTGGTTCTTGGCTGTTACAGTTGTATGCATCTGAGGTAATCTGGGTATTCTAGCAATTCCAGGAAATACATTTATTTTCCTGCATATGTGGTGTAGAGACAGATCTGATCAATTGTGAAGTCCTGTGTTACTGTTTCTGCAGTAGAGGACTTCAAATCCATGGATTTTAGTCTAATAACACTCATACAGTTTCCCCTTCCTCTTTGGCTCTAAAAAATCTTGTGAGGATGAGGCATGCTGGATGAGAACCTGAGGGACTTGATGTGCCTTTTGTTCTTTTGACTGTGAGCTTTGTGACTTGATACGGCTATCAGAATGCAAGGCAGTGTCCCATTCAGCTCTTTCTTTTCTTTGCTCTCCAAAGGTAGTTGTACTGCCTTTAATTTTTATTACCTGGCTAGCTTGCTAACAAGAATAGCTAGTTGAGTTTTGCTGGCAAATACTGGAGCAAGAGGATTGAAATGGAGGTTGCTGAATGATCAGTGTGGGGCTTGCTATGAGGAGCATGTGCTTTTTGCAGTACATGGAAGGAAGGGGAAGAATAAAGCCTGAAGTACCTTGTGGCGTGTCCATCCTGATGCTGCAATTACAGCTATCAATAACGCCCATTGATTACCAGCTGAAGATGTAAGCCTACTGCAGGTAATGACTTGCAGACATGCCAGCCTTGCAGAACCATCTCTGTTGTTGTACACTTTCTTGCATGTACGAAGTACAATTGTGCTGATCCACAGTTCAGCATGCTCCTGTGATCCAAGTGAGTTACAAACTTTTAAATTTGCTTTAAAATGTTGGCCAACTTTTCCTAGGCAGAATTTCATTTCAGTGATTTCTCTGCATCTCTTTGCTGCTGGAGGGCTCTTCTCACCTGCAAGGTGGCTTATGGTGCAGTGGAGTCAGATAACGATGGTTCTCTTCAGGACACCTGCTAATGAAGCTGGCTTGTGCATGTTAATCTCACGCACAAACAGATGTTGAGCCGTAGCTCCTCTAAGTGATTTAAGAGGCTTAGTGTGTTGCAGGCCAGCACAGCACCTAAAAGCAGTGGATATCCACTATCTATTTGCAACTCTCGCTTGACCTCTTGCTGCCACCTGAGCTGTCAAGAGAGAACATACAGTCTGTTGATAGAAACTGTGCTTCCAGATAGGTAAAGTAATGCTGCTGTGCTACTTCAGGAATGAGAGGGATAATCGCACAGGAAATTCATTCTTAGTAAAAGAATACGTAAAGAGGATGCTGGAACAAAGCAATTAGTTTGTAAATGCTCAGGCTGTGCTTTTTCTTTCTTTTCTCCAACTGTTTGATCTAGATCAATAATTCATTTGTGAGCAGCGTTTGCCACGTCAGAACACTTTTAATTGTTCATAACGGCACCTTATTGATTCACTATCTGTGCTTCTGTAAGAATTTACACCTCCTTCTCTAGATTATTAATTTCTAATTGTAAACTTCAAGTACTGCTACATGACCAGCATCGTCCCTCTTCATCTCTAGTTTTTACAGTGGAAAGTGCATTAAAATATTGTTAAATAACTGTATGTTGAAGTACCTAGTACGTTACTTAAATACTCTTGCATACTTCACCTTGTGGGTTTTTAGATGTGCCCTACGTGTGCTCTCCCCCTGCTGCCGAGTAACTTTCCTGCAGCTGGGTGTGTGTAATGGTAAATCCCTTCAAAGCTCGACAATCCAAAGCTGGTCTTGTTTAACTGTGCTGTTACTCGGATTCTGATTGCTTATGAGCAGGTTAATTGATCTGAACATTTGACCAGTCCTCTATAACTTTTATTAACTTAGGAGAATCTTTTATTGACAGCAGTTTTAGGAAGTCCCCAGTTGCTGTTCTTTCCAGGAATAACATTTACCTACCTTGTGTGTGTTGGCTTTTCTTTTTGTTCTCTGAAATGCTTTGGCCGATGTGGTTGTGAATGGGAGGTGGGAGGGGTGGGCTGTGCTGCAGTTGCCTTACGACTAACATCTCTAGGCCTGGTGAGAAAAGAGGGCAGTGTACCTAATGCTTAAAGCAGGTTTTCAGCCAAAACAAATCTTGGGGATAACTTAGGCTTATTCATTTTGCTGAGCTGTCAGTTACAAAAGTGGCCAAGAGTAAGAATTGACCGAGGCTTCAAATGTGTACTTTTTTTTTTTTAAGTTTGCATTTCAATTTAAAGAAAAATTTAAAACCTAAACGCCATTCTGTTGGTGGCATAAAGCAGTTTTCCTCAGTTCATGTAAGGCACAAAAGACCAAGCTTGTTCTGGAAGAATTATCCTTTGACCAGAAAACCAATACCATCCCTCCTTTTATACACTAATGAAAAGAACTTGCTCTCCTCACACTAGTTCAATGGGGTAGAAGCTGTCAGGAAAATCCAATGAAAGGATTAGCTAAACTTGGCTAGATTAATTAGAGCCCTTGATTGTCTTGCTACACGCTATTAACAGCAAAGGAAATGGAAATGATAGTGAGTCCATCCTTACAGGTATGTGGTGGTGAGGGGAGTGTTAAAGGGGAAAGCAGTTGGCAAGAAGCAAATCTCCACTGTTTCAGTCATTTCTTACAAGCTGCATCCGTTTCTTGTCCATCCTCCTGTAGCTGAAAACTAAAAGATTGTAATTGTTGTGAAGATCATGACCCACTCCTTATAATCTACACCCAGCTCACTATTCTAGCTCACGTTTTCCAAAATGTTATTACCTTTCCTGTCACCTGAAGTTATGTGCATCATATTGACCAGAGCTAGGGCTCGAGCTGCTGCTGAAGGCTTCTGGCTGTCTGATCCAAGGCAGGCAGCCTCCTCACTTTCTCCAATGTGTAACAGATAAAACAAATGTAACTTTTGAGTTCCACTGAAGTGTGAGGCCTGGAAACGCAGCCAGTCACATAATTGCCTGAACTAGTGATGGTTAAGTTCTCACAGAGCAAACTGCTGATAGTGGTAATCCAAATCTTGGTCTTAATGTAGGTTTTTCTAGGATTTCAATGCTGTAGTCATCCTATCTGCTCTTCTCAAACTTGCTGCTTATATGAAGGAGAGATTCCAAGCACTGCTACTCATAGTAAGCAGCCTGGATTCAATTCTTTCTTTTTGCGTTCATGTGAAATACATAATTAAATCTGTGATATCAGAATCCTCTTTCTGCTGAGTTGCTTTCGAACTTGTACAGGCTTGTTATGCAGTACATGTTCTCCTGTAGCACAGTTCTTCAGCCTGCTTTCACAAGGAAAAAAAGGCCTTGAGACTATTGAAAAGTCTAAACAAGAAGCAAGCTCTCATTTAGAACAGATCGCTAAGCTCTCGAGTGTTTTGTTTTGTTTTACACTGCTGACACTTTTGACTTTAGTCTTTGTTATATTGCTGTATGACCCAGAAGTGACATGAGTCAATCTTGATAGAGGACAAATTCTCAGGGATTTTTCTCTTTCAACTGTTCAGTTCAAAAGCATTAACGTGGTGGAGGTAAAAATAATACAGATTAAAAAATACAATCTGCCAAACTGCTGCTTTTGTACAGGGAGATAAGTGACTCTGTGGAGGGAATGCTTCTTGATAAGCTTGTGGGTAAAGAGATCTTCCCAGGATTTAAGCCAAAAGCTGCTGCCATTTGATTACAGTGAGTGTTTGGTGAGAGCTTTCTGATTACTGACTTTGTTCAGCCTCCTGTTACTTCTGTCTGGGAAAGACTTTCCTGCAAGTAAAAGATCTGAGCTGGGTATGCGAAGCAATCTATCAGAAAGCGTTCACTGAGTACACATCCATCTTTGAGATGGGATAATTGTCAAAGTTAAGAGGCTCCTCAAAGTATAAGGAATCTAGTCTGGAAATATAAATGACTTTGGATGACAGTCACAGGTTTTGTGGTGTTTTTGTTTTGTTTTTTTGAGTTGTGGTTTATGGTAGGAGCTATATTGATTAAATCACTTTGAAAATGGGATTAAGGAGAGAAGCACTTAAAAATACTTCATACAGGATTATTTAGACCCCTCAAAATAAAAAACAGTCTTTAATGCTGGGAAAGGTGCACTCTGTTTTGGCATCACATCCACAGATATTTATTGCCTGCACACGCAAGAAAGATACGTACTTTGTCAACTCTGTAAAGACCAGAATCAGCACAAGTATCGCAACCGAGGAGCTGATTTAAAGCTCATTTTGCTTTGTTTCAGCATGCCCAGATTTGAGAGGCTGTTACCCATGACATATGGGAAGATACTGGGAAAATCTTTTTTTTTTTTTTTTTTTTTTTTTTCCTCAGAGGAAAAAGGCATCAGGGAAGAGAAGAATCTTATGGTTGTCTTCCTGCTTCTTAGAGAAGAGTACAGTAAAGTCAGAGCCAAGCTCCTCTTACCCTGTGTAGGCTGAGACTATGGCTGCTCATCATAAAGAACTGGTGAGATTTGGGGATGCTCTTTGCCATGAAGGCAGCCAGCCCCTGGTCAGGGCCTGGAGAGGCTGTGGGTCTCCAGCACTGGAGCTACACAAGGTACAGCTGAATGTGGTCCTGTGCAGCCTGCTCAAAGCAGCCCTGCTTTGGGTGATCCTTTCTGTACTTTATTTCATGATCTGTTTTCTTTATTGATGGTAACCCTCGCGTGTAGTTGTCACGTTGGCAGGATTAGTGTTGAAGATGAATCAGCACTAATGATGCAGTTTTCTGCTTTTTTATAGAGAATCAGTGGCAAAGACAGAGACTCTTTTGAGTTTGTGTCTAAAATCTTTACAAAATTTTGTGAATATCTTGTTTTGTGAAGGACATATTCTCACACCTTCCCTCTCTAAATTCTTTCCCCATCCAGACCAATTATTTTATCTGAAGACTCAGGAAAATTTCTGTAGGAAACATTCTTCGAAATGTAAGAGGAAGACTAAATGAATCTCTCTGTTCCTTAACCTAAACAAATCTTTATTATGCTTTGTGCCATTGTGATGGTGCATTGTTTTAGACTGTGCTTTACCACTGTGTAGCTTTGTGTTTCTATTTACTGATGATTTATTTTTTGCCCCGTCTCTTGGAGGCAGCAGAGACCTTCAAGTAGATCTGTGTGATCTCCTTGCAATAGGACACTGACACTGCTGCCCAGTGAGATAAGTACCTGCTCTTTCTTTCTCTTGGTCTTGTATTGTGAAGCAAGGGAGTATTATGTGTAGCTAAGGTTGATCTCCTAAATAAAGCAAGATTAACCCTAAAACTGGTTTAAGCTGAACTTGCTTTTTAAAATACACTTCTGAAAGTGAGAAGGATCTGATGCTGAGTTCAGAAGGTCAGTTGGGCTGAAAGGTGACATCAGGAGGGCATTAGCCAAACACTCTGCTCCAAGTGGAGTCAGTGATGAGGTCAGCCAGGTTATTCAGGGTCCAGTCTGATCTTTGAAAACCTAATCTGGCTACTAAGATTCATCTTCATTTTAGGAAACATCTGGATAATCTCCTGATTACTGAGAATTTTGAATTTCTGTGTACATCAAATCAAGGAACTGATTAGAAAAGCTGAAGATTTGGAGATATGCTTTAGCTTTGTTGTGTGGCACTACTGCGATGGCGCTGAAAGCTGTGTCTTGTGAAACAGGATACTTTATTTATCCTGGGTTTCTGTAGCTCCAGGTGAATTAAGCTGCTTTGGTGTCTTCATTCTGATGCTCGGTAGTGTGTTTAGGCTAAGAGCCAGGATGTTAGTAATGCCAGGTAGGTGATGGGTCATGTCTCTGTGATAATGAGGGCTAGAGTTGGTGTGTGGGTGTATTGAGTACTGACAAACTGGCTCATGTCCTGCTCAGCTGAAACTTTCTCTGTACATACTGTTCTTTGCAGGTTATTTGAGGTTGAGTGGAGAAGCCCAAACCCTCAGCTTTTTCAGCTGTTAATTATGTGTTGTAATTTACTTATGATGCTACGTGTGTCCTCAGAGCAAATTAAATCCCCAAGTATTTGGGAGAGAGTATCTTCTCATACTGGTCATGGTTTTTAAGTATTAAGAGCTGTGGGAATTGATTGCTGCCTTATGTACGCTGTGAAGTTTCTCTTCTTCCACAAATCTCCCTTTTTTTTTTTTTTTTAAGCACACCAGTCTGCTCACTTCTGAAATCAACACAGAACTGTAGTGAGTATCATGCTGGTGCTGGGGAGCGTTCAGACTGAGCAGATGTGATATCAAGAACTTGTCTGGCTTGGATCACTGCTATGAATCAAATTCCTTAACTCCCTCCTCTGACCAATGCACCTCCCAGACCCTCTCGCCTCCCCCTTATGTGAGGGAGGGTTTTAGCTGACTTGTCATGCTTGGTAGAGTGTGAATGCAACTAGATGACATCTGGGTGGTCTTTTGTTTGCTTTTTAAAACCTCTTCTGTGTAACTGTGCTGTGGAGGCATGAATTAATTAGGCACTAAAGATCTTTCCATAATACCATCTTACCATAAATAAGGCTTGGTTAAACTCTTGTTCAAAACCTGACATCTACTGGTGAGAGCCATAAATGGATGCTGTCAGTGAGGTGGCAAGTGCCGAAGAACCTGTTCTATTAATGTTCTTTAGTCATAGGTTGCATTTTACTTTGTCCTAGGATAAATAGTTCTTGTGTAAAATAAACATAAAAATGCTAAGGAAACTAACATGTAAAAGCATTAGTCTCTTAATAAAGTTAATCAGGTTTGCAGTAGACTGTATATGCTTTGAACATGTGTATGAGGTCTGGGTGACCTACTTTGTAGGCCTGTGTTCTAGAATAACTTTAGTAGTATTGCAGACTTGATGCTACCTTACAGTGATTCAAAACATTTCAAAACGTCTTTTCTTATGTCTTTACAGGCTTGCCATGGGTGTACATCTCTAACCAAATGTGATTGCAGTGGAGTTAAAGGAGAAAAGGTAAGAATACCTTGTGTGGTTGACTAATGCACAGACCTTTGCTTCTGTACAGCTTTGACTTCCACTCCTGCTGTGTTTTTATGCAGTCATTATGATTCTACCATTGGTACTACTTACAGTTTTACAAATTTATCCTTTGAGGCAATAGTGCGCACTCAATATTATTTTTTTAGCGCTTCAATGCTCTAGATTAATTTCTGACACATTTTAAAGGTGATTTTGAAGTTGTATAAACAAGTATAACATCAAGAACAAATGTGATGCAAAATCTTAAGTTACTGCTTTGATTCAATATTATGCTATTGCAGAATTTTGCTATTGGCTGAGATTAAAGAGGGCAGATGTCAAAAACTCATAGTAATTTATGGTGCTGTACTTATCATCCAGATGGCTGTAGGCAAATGAGGTCATTCCTTGGCATTTATTTACTTTTAGTTCATCAGGTATACTTACAATATGCATATCTAGTGAAAAATAACATAACATTGATGGCAAGTTTAGAGTTTGATTAGGTTCAAACTTCAACCTCGTTGGTGCATTTCCTTCAAATAAAGCTGGCTAAACCAGATGTATCCTAACACTAGTAACAGGACTACTTTGGGTTTAGTTTGAGGGCATTCCAGCAGTAGGCTTTACATTCCTAATACAACCATAGCAGGTGCAACTTTGAAGAATCCATCTGTGGTGTACAGTTAGCTGTTTTCTGAATTAGTCACAGATATTTTGTGAATTCAGTAAACAAAATTATCTGGCAAGTTAGGTACAAAAACTTCGGAGTACGTTTTCTGGCCTTCTAAATAAAATAATAATGGGAACACAGTGTTTTTGGCACCCACTTCTTAAAGTGCTAGGCACATAATGCAGATTTCCACTCTTAGAACGGAAGATTTACTGTGAGATCTGATAAATTTGGATTCTTTCTGCACCAAAGTCAAGTTAAACAGTGTAAAAATCTGTCAGGTCTCAGCATTTTTATTAAACAGCCTTTCAGAAGCTTGCAGGCCATCATGACAGAAAACTAACAATGAAAAAGCAAAGCCTGCACTCTTAGATGTGATGGGTTGCCTATGCGACTGGTTTGATCATACACACGCCATTACATTAGTTTCCCTATAATTATGAAGGCACCAGTGTACAAGATACACAAGAGCCTCACTGATGTCCATAATGCTTTCTGTTAACTTTCTTTTCCACAACCCTAAACTTTTTCTAAAATCTCACACAGTTGCAAGATATCTAGAGCTGTCCTCAGATGATGAGGCTGATCCATCACAGCATATCAGTTACTTAAACATTTGATGCGGGTTTTCAAGTCTGATACCTCTTCGACCAAACTTTATTGCAAATTATCTTTGTACCAGTTGAGTGTAAACTTGTCACAACAAGCTTCAGGCTTCTGCTTTGTATTTGATGCTTGGCATTTGGTGTTTGTGCTTCCTTCTGTAGTGACCTCTGAACCAGAAGTCAGACTCCATAGTTCCTTGTCTAATTGGCATATAAACAGCATTGGGCAAGGAGCTGTTTAAATAATCATCCCTCTTTGATTCTCCATTGGAAATGTGACAGTGTACTTGTAGGACTACTGGAAGTCAGGTGTATGGAGCCTGATGATGTACTGGGAAGACAAGAAAAGCCTTGTCAAATGCACTCAGCTGAGCCCTGAACTTCTGTTTCCTTGTGGACCTGCAACTAGCTTCTGCATCCAAGTTTCTGTCCACTTGCATTAAGTCAACTAAGAAGTGCGGCTTTGTTCAGCTCTGCAGAGCCTACTGTGTCTCTTTGCAGACTCAGAAGTAACCTTCTTTCTAAGTATCCTAGAGTTCCCTCCAGGATATCCAATTTCTAACAAAATAATACAAATTGAACTGCAAATAGGAAAACTATTTTCATATTTTTCCTTGGGCAACTGCAGCTCTTGGTTAATTGCTTCATGCCATCAATGATTCTGCCTTGAGCCTTTGTAGCAGTAGTACATTTTCTGTTGCACCAAAGCCCTGTAAGTTTTGTTGTCTTTTTTTTTGGGGGGGGGGGGGAGAGGAGGGGGGAAGGGAAATTGTGTAGTATAGGGGAAAACATGTATAATATGTTATCATGAATAAACAAATAATTTACTAGAAAAGTTAGAGAAAACTGGTAACAGCTTTCTCCATTCTGTCCTGTGCTTGCAATAAGCTGCTGCTTAATGAACTGGATCTGGTAAGAACCTGTTGAAACCAAAGGAAACAATTGAGCTGCTATATACAGGAAATTAAAGCAAATGATTAAGCTGGTATATATGGATAATTACAAGAATTACTTGTGTTGGTCTACTACATGTGAATAATTGATTCTTCCTTAAGGAAATGAATGATGATTGGGTTCGAAGTAAGTGCTGCCTGGCACTTATGAGATGAATCTGCTCCAGTGCTGCTCCAGCTGATGAAGACTGAATGGCAAGGGCTACAGCCTCTTGGTCACCAAGAGGGCATGCTCTCCAAGATTACTGTGGTTTTGCTTTAAAGTAGTGCTGTTAAAATGTTTTCCTACCTCTCCCTAGTAAAGTCTTCCCATTCCTTCTCTGAGGCTTGCGTTTAGAGCTGTCAATGTGTCATCTCGCTGAAAACCAAGTCTCTAGCTGTGATAGAAACATGTGGTTCAAGTTGGGAGGTGTTACAGGGCTTTTTTTGTTTTGTTTTTACAACATCTAAGGTGCAGTTCCAGCTCTAAATAACTAGGAGTATGTTATGCTATTCTAGATGATCATACTTATTTAGTGCTACCCATTCTAAGTAAGCTAAACAAACCAGTCAAGAAGCTACCCTTTATTATGTATGATTAGTTTGTGGCCTTTTAGAAAAGGACTTCAGAAGATGCCAAGATAACTGGGTTTATTGATCACAATATAAGAGGTGCTGAAGAATCCTGTGGCAAGTTCCTAATGTATCTAGGTAAGAGTTTAGTTCACAGGATTCTGGCGAGAAAAACTTGTAATGCTGAGTTACAAGGACGGTTTGGATGCAAGGAGTCTGTAGCCTCTTACAGAAGCAAATAAAAAGAATCTTATTCTTGGAATCTTCTGATATATGTATTTGGAGCTCTGAGTTTCAGGAGGCAATTCAGTAAAATCATCAAGCAAGGTTCCAATTTTCTTCTGCGTTTATCACAATAAAATGTAGTGCAGGTGTGACAAACTCCGCTGTTTTCATTGCTGGATACAAATAGCTAAGAAAAAATTGAAACTTCTCAAACTTCAGTCACTATCATGAATAATTACATGCTTCATAAATGATGTCTCAAACTGCAATAACATTGTCCTGTATTCTGAGATGTTTACAGACCCCTGTGACTTCTTTTGGGAGATAAAGCAGGTCTGCTGAAGAAATCCTGTGTTGAAGAATACAGATTATGCTAGAGTGAATTTTTTTCATTGTATTCTACCACAGCATTAAACTGTCTTCAACACTGCTTGTGTTTGTGGCTGGCTAATGTGTGTGGTTTTTGAGTAAGGCCTTGATTATATAGTTCTGTTTGTTAGTGCTTTTAATAGGAACTGTCACTTAAAGCATAAGCTTAGGGTATTTTGTAAGTGTTTTTAATTCTCATCTCTGAAGTAACATTTGTGTTCAAGCTTGTAAGTTGACAGTTTTGCCACATCTGTGTAATTGGTTGAGGGCAATTGCATTGGAACTACTTTGAATTTATCACTGAGATCAGGATCCGACTCCTTGCCCATTCCCAAAGGTAATGATGGCTTATAGCTGATGAATCTTTATTCTGCTACAGAATCCTGTACCTGTAGGACTGGAACATGAGGTCTGGGCTGACCCAAAACTTTGCTATTTTGTTTATTTTAATAGCATCAAGTTTGAAGCAAAAAAATATTCAGACTTACTTACTTTTATTTTTACTTCTTTTGGTTTTTTTTTTTTTTTTTTCCTTTGCTTTAGGAAGAACAGGCTGGCAAGACTGACAGTTTTTGCATCTGTAAGAAAATATAGTGCATGTTACCTAGAGACTTCAACCTCACTCCAAACAACATAGTGTCCTTTTACTAGCTTTGACACCAGGGGAAATTTGTTAAATATGTCTTTTCTGTTTCAATACGTGCTTGGAAGGAAACACGGGCACTTTTCCCTAACAAATTCAGCATTACAGCATCTGAATCTTCCTGCATACAGTACCCTATATACAAGATGTACAGTAGGAAAGTCTGGAGTAAGAACAAGCTGTATCTGAAAACTTCTCACTTAAGGGATCTTTCTGTGCAACACTAAAAAAGAAAACTTTTTTGGGGGGGAAAAAAAAAAAGTATCTCCCAACATCTGTATTCCAGAGAGCTGGATCAGCTTGGCTTCTCCCCCAGCGCTCATTTCTCTAACCAATTTTTTTTTTTAATCCAAAGTAGTGATTATAGCCCTACTCTTCCCTCTGTATCTGGTTTGGTACAGCTCCCTCAGAAAGCATTTGGTACAACTCCTTAGCAGTTTCCAAATCTAGTCCTTCAAATTGTCTTGTTCTTGAGTGTCATTTGCTGGCAGACTCCCCTGGCATTGCTCTCACAACGCTTTCTTTCCTCATGTAACGCTCACATTGTAGCTGTTCACTTTCAAAGCTGAGAAGAAGAAATTAGGCTTAGAAAATCCTGTTTTCACAGTTGCCTCCTGTATTTCTTTCAACTGTTTGACTTAGTTTCCTCTTTCACTTTGAAAGGCTGTGGCTTGCCAGTTATGTGGCTGTTCAGAGTGGACACCTCAGAGCAGTTGCCCTTTAGAGAACCATCTGTCAGCAGCAGATGACATAGAAGACCAACCTTCTGCTAGAAGTTTTTTCTAGCATCCATTTGCAGATGTCACTTTCTCTAGCAAAAACATGAAATGTGATCAATGTAAGATTAATAGGCATTGTGTAGCCTAGCTTGTACCTGATGCATCTGGCATGCCTCTTGTATGTATTTCCGTAGTGCAAACACTGTTGTTGCCAGAGCTTGCTCCCAAGTCTGTCTCTGCCTTATGTTTTCCTTATTGGGCACTCCCAAATTCCTCCTCCTCTCTCCTTCAAGGGCACACTAACCCTTTCATATCTGGGCCTGAGCTTATAACATTTATCCTATCTTGCATTTCAAGTGAAGCAGCATCAGCTGTATAGCTCCATGTGAAAGAAGAGCCTGGAGTTCCGCATGCAAAAAGGCACTGCTGAATTCAAGCTAACCTGAATTTGTATAGTAATCAGCATTTCCATGGGGGGAAAAAGATACCTGTCCTGTGTTTAAAAAAAAAAAAAAAAAAAAAAAAGCAATACATGATCTACAAGAAAAACAGTAATAGTTTTGCATTTTAATAGAGGAACCAGGGTTAGCTGACCAGATAATAATCCTTATCCTAGAAGGATAAGGACTTCTTGTTTTCCAAGCAAGCAGTATTGCAGGCAGCAGAGTAGAGGTTGTGAAGAGAATCCCTGTTACTGTTACTATTTTTTGGGTTGTTTCTGTTTTGTTTTTTTTTATGTTGATCAACACATTCTGTAAGTGTTTTGAATATAACTGCTAGTTTCTTGTCCTCTGCAGTGGAATGCAGAGCACCTGCTGAGGTAGTGCAGTGAGAAAATCAGAATTTAAGAGTAATTCTTAACCCTGCTGTCCTACTGAGTACCTAAAATCAGCATAGAGATGCTGTGGAAAGTAGAAGGGAGGTCAGCAAAGCCATAATGTTACCTTTCACATATTGTGTTCGAGGCTGCAAGTAGATGCTTCTGTTGTCTTGAAGTCTCCAATTTTCAGTTCTTTGCTAACATTGTCCTCTTGAAGATATGGAATTCCTGGTTCAATTCCTTCCCCTGGCTGAGGAGATCTAGGTGGGGCCTCCCAGTTCTTTAGGGAACACCATAGCTGACACATTAAGAGGTAGTAGGTACAGGAGCTGCTATTTGAATGTTTGCTGAAGTGGTACAAGAAAATGAAACTTCAAGATGAATTAAAGAATGCACAGAGGACTGCACAGCTCAAACCTGGAGCTTATAAGGTGCTTGTTAGGATGCAACAATGAGCTCAGGCCTCTCTTTTGTTGGCAGTTCCTGGAACTGTGAAAAAATAATTTGGGTATATCTATGTAAGTTGCCTTGCAGGTATCTATAAAGCAATAGGAATAATGCTGAGTGATTGCTTCTTAGTACTGTGTATTTGCTGGTTGGTAGAGCTGTAGGAAATAAAAATTGATGTAATGGAAGAGTATACAACAACCTGTATGCAGAAAAAGGCACACCAATTCTGGTGTTTCCTAACTTCCTTATAGTGATTGTAACTGTAATATTTATTGATCTGGGTTTTTTTTGTTTTTTTTTTTTTTATGAATCTATTGTGTAGAAGAAATAAGAGTAAATATTTCTTGAATTTGCAGCTGTGAACAGCCTGAAGCTGCAGGAAAGCAGCATGTTATAACAAACAATTTACAGAGGGGCATACTGTGGTTTATGGTAGAGGTGTATCTGTTACACTGAGCTGTCATGGCTAATCATTGCATAAATACTCACTGAAATGTGGTTGCTGCTTGGGAGGTTAGAATTTTAGCATGAGGTGTGAGGTTAAAGGGATGAGAAATGTTATTTTGGTGTTGTCTTATCTCTGTTTCTCTTGATTTACATTGTAAGCACTTAGGACTGGAACCGTCATTATATTCTGTCTTTAGAGAGTGCTTTACCTGCAGCGCATGGCCACAATCTCAGTTACTTGTATATAACAAAGAACAATCTTGTATCTGTGAAATGATGATAAATAGCACAGTATAGCAGCAGTCCATACCCATCTGAGCATTTCTGCAGGTATTGCAGTGGAAGCTGAGTTTTCAGGAGAGACTTGATGACTAACAAAGCTATGCTTTTAAGGAAGATGGGAGAGTTCTGTGCAAATTATCAGCCCAGAAGAGTTGCTATTGAAATGTACTGTCAGTAGGTGGCTTAAGTAGTGGATAGGCATCTATGAAACCTGTTTAAGGGGTGTAGGTAAAAGCAGTGCCTGTGTACAAGAATTTCTGTAGCTAAGCTGGTGGGATCTGTAATTGCATTGTTAGAGTTTGTATGATAACTTCCTGCTGAAATGCAGAAAAACAGTTTGTTTTATGAATTTCTTTCAAGTATCCTTTGCTTTTGTCATATGCACATATCCTTTCTATAGGGTGAAAGGGGATTCCCAGGCTTGGAAGGACAGCCAGGTCTGCCCGGGTTCCCAGGCCCAGAAGGGCCTCCTGGTCCCAGAGGTGCAAAGGTAAGTCCCAATTCACTTGGACAGGATGGAAATGCTAGGTAGCGTTAGCTTGCTTGTAATGCTGTTCCCATATCATTCCAGAATTCTTGATTATCATCAGCTTAATAGTAAAAATCTTCAATGGTTGTATACCAGGTTAGGGTATGTTAGATTGTTTGAAACAGTCAACCATAAGAATGTTGCTTTATGTTTCCCATTGTTCACCTACGTGTGCCTGCAAACGCTGTACCTGCACTTGTATCCTTTCCTTAGGACTGTTGCTAAGGTCAGAGAACAGGTTTGGCAAGGCTCCGTGATGTTGCTATACTGCTGCTTGCAGTAATGCATTACTTGATTTACTGATAAGAGTGCTGTTCAGCTCCTGGAGGGGCCCCACCATTTTGGGCAGTACTGCAAACTAGGATTTGCATCTGGTGGCATTCCTGGGCTGGGTTTGGATGGGGTGATGCAAATGAAGACCTCACTGAACTCTGCAGAGACAGCTGAGGAATGTTCCTCGTGTTCCCTGCAGTTTCAGTTTATTTTTGTTTGCTACTGAATTACATTACCTTGTTCAGATGGTATACCATAGTATTAAAATGTTGAAATGCCTTTCTCTGAATGCATTTATATTTTATATATATATATAAGCTTATCCAGGATCTGCAAGTACCTGCAATTTAAACTAACAGAAGCATAGCAAACATGTGAAAAAGAGATAGTAGGTAAGTGATAAGAATAATCAAAAGGCTATGCTGAGAGAGAGAAAACTAGCAGTATAACAACAGTGAAACAAGAAAAGGGTCTTCTATTAGAAGCCATGAGTGTGTTTTTATTCTAATAATGCCCTTTCTTGGCGTTTTACTATGAAGTTTGATCTTCTCTATCTTGTGTTGCCCACAAGAGGTCACTGCAGTATATTTGATGGAAGAAAGCAGAAAGTGCTTCTGTGCAAGTTGAAGTAACGTTGAGAAATAACCATTTCCTCTGTTGTGGCTTATCAGATGCAACAGATGCTTTTCAATACGAGATCCAATGCCAAAAATGAAATTATTTTGAACCTTTTTACTCAGAAAGTGATAACTTATGTAACTGTTAGCCATCTTGTTGTAAAAATTAAGAGTAACTTTTATCACATAGTTTACTTTGATAGAACAAAATGACTGCAAACTTGAATGTTGTTTGTTGGTGTGGTTTTGGTTTTTGTTGTGGTTTTTCTTAGGGTGATGATGGACTTCCAGGACCTATTGGCCCCAAGGGAATCAGAGTAAGTATTGGTACCTTTTCCTAGTGATATGCTGGAATTATGGGTCAAGCCATGTATGAGACAGGATCCTTACAGAAGTGATTTTGGGGGGAAAGAGTAATTAAGGAGAGTAATGTATCTATCAAGTAGAAAAGATTGTATTACTTTATATAAATAATCTAAGATTGTGTAATACAATTAATTACTGCAACAATTTATTATGGTACACAATCTTATGTGTTATTTATATTATTTTTCATAAAGCCATAAAGGAGAGTAATCCCAATACTGTGTGTATGTTATATTAGTATGTCAAATCAGTATGGGAGAGATTAATTTGTCTGGAAACCATTTACTTTTTGTGAATTTGCTTCTTTTTGTCAGACTCCTCAGCTGGCAACAATTGATGCATCACTGTCTTCAGTGGTACATGGTCTTCTTTTGTACCATGAGTTGTTGCTTTTTTCCCTTTGTGCATCTGCATACTATTATCTTAGTTGTTCTGCACGGTCTTCTCTGTGTTTTTATGTTATTCTCCTGAAAGAAATGTAAGAACCTTGATGGCTGCCCAGTATGACATTCTTATTTTACAGATGATTCTGATGTTTCTTTTTTTGTTATAGGTTTCCTTTAGTATTTTTGTAATTCCTCTTATACATCCAGTGGCACCATACTGTTTCAAACACTCATGGTTAATTTCCTTTTAGGGTCCGCCAGGGCTCCCAGGATTTCCAGGAACACCAGGACTTCCTGTGAGTAGGAATGGGCTATATAGATATGAAACTGATCCATTTTGTCTTTCTGGCCCAGTAGGCCATCCTGTGAGCTAACTGTTCTATCCTGTTTTCATCTTCAAAGGGTTTACCAGGACAAGATGGGCCACCAGGACCTCAGGGTATCCCAGGCTGCAATGGAACGAAGGTGGAATTCCTTTAAAATTCTAAACATCACAACAATAATGTGATAAAGAGCTCCTGCTTTTCTGACAGTGGCCAATGAGTTTAATTTATTGTGATACTTAAAGTTACTGAGCTGTGCATGTAATTCTGGAGTGATTCACATGCACCTGAGTCTAGAGGTCATGACCTGATATCTAAAGCAGCAACTGTTGATCACAACATTAGTACTCTGCAGCCATCATTGTTAACTTCTTTGGTACTTCTTCCAATACTTAATTTTTTGATTGACAACAGAGGAATGTGTCATAATTAGAATAATATGCTATAATCTTTGTAGTAGACTCTTGCTACCACAGAAAACTTACCACAAAACAGTGGGACATTTTAATTATTACTTTTTAATAATAATACCTTGAAATACTGACTCAGTGTCCTTGTTGGAAGGGGTTGATTTTATTCAAACGTGTTGCTTAGCTTCAGTTTATGATCTTTCTTCTTGAGAAGCTGATCTTTAGTGCTGTACTTTTTCCCTCTCTGCATTATAGTAGCTTGCCTGGAGGTTTGAAATATCTGAATTTGGAAAGCTCTGTTTCAGTCACTTGTGTGATTTTTGCAAATCATTTAACCCACAGATTATTGCAATTGCTAGCTAACAATGAAACTGGGCTTTTCAGTAACCATTTGCTTATCTGTTTTTTTTTATGTTTCATTTTGCTTTTTGGCTAATTGTCATCTTCAACCCTAAGGGAGAACGTGGATTCCCAGGCAGTCCAGGTTTTCCAGGTTTACAAGGGCCTCCTGTAAGTACAAGTTTTCCAGATTAGCTGCCTGTAATCCACTGAAAAAATCCTACCTAAATCTGTGAAAGCTCAGTTAACAGGTTATGATTAATCAAAATATTTTAGATGTCCAGCAGAAGAGTGAGCTCTTCTGATGGATGCTGTGGCAAAGCGAATAAAAAGCCTTTTGAATTCCCCCATGCTGAGATACTTCACCTGCAGAAAGATGCGAATACATGCATATGTGTCAGAGAGGGAAGGTCTTGTTACTGTCCTCTGATATGTGTGTGTTTGTGTATGGTGTTAGTGATGATCAATGAGACAGAAGAGATAGAATGGTTTGGATTAAAAGGGATGATGATCTAGTTCTACCCACTGGCCATGGACAGTGATGCTTTCCTCTAGACCAGGATGCCCGAGTCCCCATCCCACCTGACTCAGGACACCCCCAGGGATGGGATGTTTTCAGCTTCTTTAGGCAGCACTGTCGGTGCCTCACCACCCCCATTGTGAGGAACATCTTAATATCTAATCTAAATCTCCCCTCTTTGAGTTTAAAACTATTCCCCTGTCCTGTCACTATCCTCACTGATAGAATCCTTCCCCAGCTTTGCTTTAGGCCCCCTTTAAGTAACTGGAAGGCCGTTAATAAGGTCTCTCCAGAACCTTTTCTTCTTCAGTCTGAACCCCGACTGTCTCAGCCTGTCTTCATAAGGAGAGGTACTCCAGCCCTCTGGTCATCCTAGTGGCCTCCTCTGGACCCACTCCAACAGATCAATGTCCTTATGCTGGGAGCCACAGAGCTGAACAGGACACTGAACAGACAGGATAATAGGAGGCAATAAAAAAGCAAATTGCTAGTAAATGGAAATATAATGCTGAATATTTACTGTCAAAGTACTTCTTTTTTTTCCTTTTCTCTTTAATGCTTGTCTCATGCAGTAGATCTGATCAGTGGTTTGCAAATAACATACCAAGAACTTATTTATGTTGATCTCTCTTTCATTTTTTGTTTCTTTTAAAAAAAGGGACCCCCTGGTCTGCCAGGTATGAAGGTAAGTGTTCTTTACTCTTACATCTAAGTACTAACCAGGCATGAGTGTGCAGTGTGATCTGGCAAAAGTAAGCTGCTTGCTTTCATTACAAGACCATATACATCCATTGGAATCTGGAGTGAAATTCTGCAAAAAAATTTATTGCTTCTAAATCATTCCAGTGCAACTAACTAGAAACTGCATTAGCTTGACTTCAAACTGTTTTCTAAAACTCATTCCCTTGGGAATGTGAAGGACAGCACCTGTTTTGAGAGGCACCAAGTTAACAGAAGGTCTACAAACATCTAAATGCTCCAGTAGTCTGTGTGTGCACTCAGAAACGCAAGTAGAGGTTAAGCAATAGTGACTCAGGTATCCAGTAAAGGGAATAGTGCAACATCTTACATTCCTTTTGGAAATGTCCTTCCCTACTGTTTAGATTACTTACGTAAATGACTTTTTTTCCCCTAGTGTAAATAGTCTCACTATCTGATTTGGAACCATTGAGGATTCCTTGTCAGTTTGGAGGGGGGGGGGGATTGTGTTGTTGTTGTTTGCTTGGGGTTTTTTTGTTACTGTATTCATGGCCTATTTGAGCATGAATCAAAACATTAGTTTTGATTCACATCTATTTAAAAGGAAGCCTGACCCCCCACACACACAGTTATTCCATTAAACTCCTGACAGGACAGCGTAACACATTGGTACTGGGAAATGATGACTATTAAACTAAACTGCCTTTCTCAGCCCCTTTCATCCCAGTCATTGTGCAGATATTACAATGCTAGCTGATCATAACATTTACATGGAAAACAAAGATGTGAGTTGAAATCAGTAATAAATACTTTACTTTAGGTCATGAATTGTGACTATTACAGTAGCATACACAACATCAGTCTCATGAAGTTGGACACTGGAAAAAGCTGAAAGCCTTCTTTCCGTCATGTCATTGAAGTTTTCTGTATGTGGATCTTGAATGTCTCTTTTGTGAAGCATTTATATTTCAATCCCCATGGTCTTTTGGAATTTAGATCAATGCTAATATATTTGTACACACAAAAAGAGAACCCTTAGCAGTTGGTAGTTTAGCCATTTAAAGAATTCTCTAAATATGCAATGATGAATCTGATTAAAAGAGGTATTTCTTGGAGAATCTAGTGCTTAAATTTTAAGCTGGAGCGTACATACATGGCTCTACATAACTCTAATAACTCTAATTCTCTCATAGTTTTAAGAGTTGTTTTTTTTTTCATCCTTTGGAGTCAGAATGGTGATAAAGATTTGTTGAATATGCTAATAATTAAAAGCCAGCTGGTTTTCTTCTAGGGCGAACCAGGTGAAATAATTACATCCTTGCTGCCAGGACATAAGGGTGACCAAGGATTTCCAGGTCTTCCAGGGATACCTGTAAGTTGAATAAAGTTCTGTTAAACTTGTTTTACCGAAGATGTAAAAGGAAGAGTACTTCAATTACAGCGCAGTTGGAACATTTGATGCTAGGGAATCCCTATGTGTACGTGGAAAGGCAAGGCTCACATTTACTGTACCTCTAGTTTACACTGTGAGGAAGGCTTCAAAAGTGCTTCGTGTTGCTCTTATTAGGGTGGCCCACAGAGGACAGAGAAGTCCACTACTCAGGAAAGCAGTGTCCAGCAGACAGCAGTACGCAGTTATTGACTTGCTTCACTATTTCCCCTTCCTGTTGTCACTTCCCAGATATTCTCTGTATTAATTCTGGAGCTCCCTTTCCTTCCTTACTCTGAGGTGAAGTGAGTAATAATTGCACTTCTGGGCTGTAGCCGCTATTTTCATTGGGGGGAAGAGAGGGTAATGTCTCAGTTGTTCTCCTCATGTTGCATCTCCTGAGCAGTGTTTCTGTTCCCCCAGCAGTCTTCTGTGAAAACATGCAGTGACTTCAGGCCCTGTGCTTCCCCTCTGAACCATTCATTACTTTAGCGGGAAGGACAAGGGGAGCAGAAATGAGTCAATCGGTCTGTGCTGGACAGAAGCCAGAGACTCCCATTTCGTGCTACACAAAGGCAAACCTCAGACTGTACTGACCAGATTGAGCCTGTTAGCATTTCTGTTTCTCTGATCTGTTCTCTCCTATTGTCTGCTTTTGGATGGAATCAAATACAAAGTGTTTTGTTGTTCTCTCTCAGTGCATTCAAGAGAAAGAAACAACAAAAGTAGTTCAGAACAAACAAAAAAGCTTTCCTTTATCCAAGCCAAAGAGATGTATTGATGTAGAGAGCAGAACAGTTTTCACACAGCTTACACTTCTTTAGGCTTTTCATCTAGAGCAAATTGGTAAGTTAGAGGTCAGCTCCTTTGATTTGACATCTGTAGGATGCCAGCTGTGCGTTTGGTGTTTAATTTTGGTTTGTTGCTTTTTGTTGTTGTTGTTTTTTGTTTGTTTGTTTGTTTTGTTGTTTTGTTTCTACCTTGGAGGTCTCACACTTGTCCCCTCGTGGTCTTTTTCCATAAACACTGCCTCTGATAGCTTCCTTCATTTTTTCAACAGGGTCCACCTGGTCCCATAGGAATACCAGGTCCAGTTGGTCCTCCAGGGCCCCCAGGTTTGACAGTAAGTTTCTTAGCCTGTTAACCACAAAATGGTAAAGAAGGCAGTTGCTTCTTTATTTCCATGTCCTCACAAGCAATGGGCAAAATGCAGAGATTACTTTAGTCATAACTTGATATGAAGACAGTAGCAACCATGCACTCAGTTGACCCTGGAGCTGCTATTGTGCACATTGCAATGTGATGCCTTTGAAACATTCAGCCTGTTCACAGAGCTCTTTTTACTTTAAATTAGCCTGAATCTTTCTGCAGACCGTATTGGCGTTAAACCTGAGAGTTAAGATTTAGCTTATTTAGTCTGAATTTTTAGTCTTTTAATGAACATCTCGCTTAAAGGAAGAGCTCATTTCTCATGTATCGATGCAGTTTAGTTCTAAACAATTCATTTTTTCACAAGAGGACATGCAAAGTGCTTGGAAGAGTAACTTTTGTTTTCATTTTTTTATTAGGGACCTCCTGGTCCACCAGGGCTACCAGGACCTAAGGTATTTTCCGTCTTTTGCTGATGGTGATTGGAGTTGTTTTGTTTTTCTTTCTGTTCATTTGTGAATTCTGAGGGCTGACAAGATTTACTTTTTGCAGGGTAATATGGGCTTGAATTTCCAAGGACCTAAAGGTGAAAAAGTGAGTAGGTGATGATAATGATGTTTGCTTTTCACTTTCAAAATACCTATCCTCGCCATTTTGGGATTTACTACCTGTATCAAACTGCCATCTTCTTACACGTTAGGGTGAACAAGGTCTCCAAGGACCTCCAGGGCCACCAGGACAAATTGGAGAGCAGAAGAGACCAAATGACATTGAGTTTCAGAAAGGAGATCAGGTAAATGGGAAGCTATATCCATCTATAATCAAGATGTGATTACTGAAGTCTACATTGGTTTGGCTCATATATGCATGCGTTCTACTGACTGTATAGAGCTTCTGTTATTTTTCTTAAAGCACAGAATGTTTTGGGCCTAAGTAGTTTTCCTTCAATAGAAAGCATGCTAGTCACATTAGCTCAGTTACTTCTCTTAATAAAGTAACTATCCTATGGAAGAAGCTGTCTGAAAGGAGACTTATAGTAATGGTGAAAGCAGTTGAAGTCTTCCCTTGGAACACCCAGCCTGAGATTGTCAAAATTGTAGGGATTATGATTCCCATTAATTAACCAGCTTAGTCATCCATTGTGAAGAAGTCTTAAAAGTTTTAGCTTAAATTATTTTTCTCTTTTTTTTTTCTTTCTTTTTGTTTCCCGTAGTCATGCCACAAGATCTTTCTTACTTGTGGTACAAATAAGCGCTTTTCCTGTTTCTGGACTCTCAAAAGTAATATCAAGCCATACTGTGGCAGTATGCTTGAACTCTTGGTTGATTTATATGGGTTCTTTCCCACTGCAAATGCCAGAAAGTCATTGTGAGAGTTGTCATTTTTGAGGTTATGTTTTTTCCTTTCTACTTCACTGGGGATCATTTCTTAGTGCTGTCTGTTTGATTCTGGGTTCGAGTTACAGACAAGCTGAGCACCACCAGTGTCATTATAGGTGCCTGGATTTTATTTTTCCTTTGAAATTTCTGTGGTGTGCTCAAAAACCACCCCGAATAGTACAAGTAGTAGAAGGTTGAAGGCAGATACTTTGACGCAAGAGTGGTGAATGGTTGTTTCTATGCTATGATTGTATTGAAAATATCACTGTGGTGATAGAGCTACTATGTAATTTTGAACTGTTAGTTTCTTCTGTCTGTGTTTGGGTCAATTTCTTACTTTTCACCTTTTCATCTTGAGGAATGCATCAGAAGAAAGCTTTAGTAGGCAGCAGTATTTTATGTTGTCAGTGCAGAACAGTTCTACTGCCCTACATCTTGATTACAATCTTTTGTTACTCTTCATTTCTGAAGAACATTGAGTACCACCAAGGTATCCACTGAGGCACATTTTCAATGTGCAGTCATCCTAAAAAGGTTTCAGTCTGGTTTTAGCTCTTTTTTAATATTTTTTAATTTTTTTTTTTTTTTTTTAATTTTATTTTATTTTTACTGCACTGTAGTTGAAGTAAATATTCAGCTGATTTTTATTACGGTCCTGAGCCATTTGTCTCTGTCATCAGGGGTATCTGAAGGACTAATTCTGCTGAAGTACTGGTATATGAATGTACAAAATCAAAGCATTCTAGCTACTTGCCTTATAAAGCATTTATCTTTGACCAACACTCACGATGATTTTGAAGTTTAAAGATTTGTTTATGTTTTAATACAGGTTATATTTGATAGAACAAAATCAGTAAAAAAAAATTCTACGTTACATGTATTTTTTTGTGAAGTATACACAAGGTTCTGGTGTGAATCCCCTGTGATCTCTGGTGAGGATCAGCTGTAAAGATGGGCTTTTAAAAAGTCTGGGAGTCCACCAGGAAGGGGAGAACAACAACAACATAAAAATGCACAGAAAGCTTTTGTGGATTCAATTGCCTGTAGTGTTTTGTCTAGATTATTGTTACAAGGGTGTAACAAAACAAAATAGAAACCCTTAATTTTTCATGTGGAGATCCTGTGACAATTTTCTGTATTATCCTAGTGGCCTCACAATTTCAGTAGTTACAAGCAACAACAACTGTTCTTCCTGTAATTTCAGCAGGATTTTGCATTTGTTCCCCTCCTTTCTTTCTGTCTTTTGTCTTCCATCCTTTATCTTATGTCCTTCTTTCATCCTTCCTTCCATCCTTACCTCATTATATAGCAGCTGTAGACCACCAGAACAACAGCTGCAGTACCCACAGGAGTCAGCTGTGTCCTAGTGGAGTGAATCATCTAAATAATCAGGATGAACATTTAATAAAAATTAAAGTTTCACTTGAAGATTTGCGCAAGTGAAGGATTGATGTGGCTCCTTGGAATTCTAAATGATAGCAAGAATATGTGCATATATATATATATATATATATATATATATATATATGTATGTATAAATGTGTGTATATATGTATATATTATATATAATATCTATATTTTTATAGTATTTTTATATATATATTTAATATATAAAAAATGGAGACATTATGGAATAATGGAGGCTTTAATCCTCTTTTTCTTTTGCCCATGTTTGACAGGGTATTCCAGGTGATCCAGGGCCACCAGGACTTCCAGGGCCTCAAGGCCCTCCTGTGAGTAGACCTATTCTAGTTTTTTCATTGCATCTCTTCACAAACTGTAAATTAATTCAGCTCAGGCTTATGGGCTCAATTTAAGATTATGTTTGTATGTTCAGGGTCTTCCCGGTGGCATAAAGGGTGAAAAAGGTGAGCAAGGAGAGCCAGGCAAAAGAGTAAGTAGTCTATTCAACCAAACATTTATTTTTCCAATCAATGTAATCTTTGAGAATAAAGCAGATGTTGAAATCAGGTGAGGCCTTCAGCCTCTGGGTAATAAACTTTTTTTTTTTCATGTAACCTGGTAAAGAAGTTTGTGATGCATCTGGTTCACAGCAGTGCTTCCAGATGTGGATCTCTCAGGACTTTCTTATAGAATTATCTACATGTACATCTTCGTTTTAGACACAAGAAAACCTGATTTTAATGATGTTATCTGGTTACACAAGGAAGACTACTTCAAAGTTCCTGGACTAGTTGGCTGAAGCAGTGGTTTCCTATTTCCTTTTAGAGAAGGCTTCATTCAGTTAGTCATTTGCTGAATTGCCCAAGCAGCATGAGGTTGCTGTCTTTTTAGGATGGTCTGTGTAAGCTCATTCTCACTGTATTTATCTGTAAGATAAGCCACTAAAAGAAGTCTCTGAACACTGGATAAATGGACCAAAAGTCCATTTATCACACCTCAAGCAACCACTTCTGTTTACGTACTAACTGGAGACGGGACAAGTCAGGCTAGCTGCATCTGGGGACAGTATTAATCACTTTGTTCCTCTGTGTACACTCTGTCCATCCTGAAGTTGAAATTTATTTTAATATCACAGCTCAGAAAAGCTGAGGACGATCAGAGGTGTTAAGAAGTAGGGTGAAAATAACATGAATTGGACTAGCAAAGAAATATAAGCAGCGACCAGCTCAAAGCAATCTGTATTTTCACTTTCATAGCTTCTGAACTTATATTACGTCAACATAATGGGCCCCTTTGAAAACTAAGACATAGATCTTGCACAGGTTAATCAGACTATATTATAAACACTGCTTAGAAACAATCTGGCAATAGATTTTTTTGCAGTGTCCATAGGGATTAAAGACTGTGGAAGATAAATCTTTGGCATTCTAGATAAAATTCTTCTTAGTTGCTGAGATTTATAGGTGAGGTTTGGTTTGTCTTCTCATATGCATGTGAGAAATTAGGCAGATTTACAAAGCCAAGGCTCTTGTTGTATTTTGAGTAGTGTTTGCCAAGTTGCTTTTCTTTGCAAAAGTAATTGGGAACCATGTATATTTGCAAAGACCTAGAAGGATAGAAATCCTGAAGGGATGTAAGAGATGCCTTCTGCTAAAAGCTTATTTACCAACATATTTGTTCTTATTATCTGAATGGTGCGTATTCAACATGCAGTTTTGCTATTAAGTGACTTTAAAATTGTATTTTAGCATTCCATATTATTCTGTATGACTAAAACCCATTTCAGTTTAATTCATTTTTGAGAATCAGAATCACTAATATTCAAGACTGCACAGATCAGAGTATACTCTGGTGCATGTATCTGTCTGCTCTTATTATCAGTTTCTTACTGATTAAGAGTTAATCGTGGCACTATAGTGAAGCTTCATCAGTAATGTAGTCAAGCTCTATCAGTTGTCTCTCGTTCTGTAATGTTAACAACAGGCTTATGTTTGACTCTTCCAATGGATGGGTTGGAGTAAAATGGATCTTGCACTACTTTCACTGTAGCAATGGTGTACTTGTTTAGCAGAAATGCATGTTTTTTGGAAGTCACTTCTCTGAGCAGAATTCAGCTTCTTATTTTGGTAGTGTTCTTCGGAAAATTGCATTTAGCTTACGGGAGAGTTAAAATTTAAACACACAAATGTTTGGGTTTAGTTTGAATGGTCACAGTACACTAATCTCCTAATTAAATGTAGCGTCTAGGAAGTTAGGATCTGTATTCCAAGCAAAGAGTTTCTCTGATGTTAAAGGGGTTTATTAAATGCAAAGAATCAGTAATAGTTAATTGAATACTGTTTTATGCTGTATTTGGTCACTTTTTTTTTTTTTTTTTTTTTTTTGAGACTTGTGTTTTTGTGCTCTCATTTTCAAGAAGAAAACCTCCTTTAAGATAACTCAGTTGGTTATAGTTGTTTAGTATCTTTGAGCTGTAGATAATAAGAACTGCATTCTGGAGAGTTTGGTTTTGGTTTGGTTGCTTTTGGTTTGTTTTTTTTTTTTGTTTGTTTGTTTTAAATGTGTAGTCAGTAAATTATTTCCACAAGATTTCTTCACCACTGAAGCATTTTATTTCCACGCATGTTTGTTTTTGAAGGGAAAGCCGGGCAAAGATGGAGAACCTGGTCAGCCTGGTAGGGATGTGAGTACCTCATACATTTTTAATCTCACCAGATCTTTAAGTTTTTCTTCTGATATGGAGAAGGTCTGAGCATAATTATTTTCTTTTCTTGAAGGGTTTACCTGGTGGACCTGGAGTAAATGGTGTTCCAGGAAGAGATGGTGAAAAGGTGTGCCAAGTTATTTGTCATCATTACTATAGTAGCTTGAAAACCTCTCATCACTGAGTTTGGTTCTGACTGAGCAGTAATTGCATTGCCTGTGCTGTTAAAACCTTGAGGAATATTTGCAATTATTATCTTGCATAATAATATGCAGTAAAAAATGCTTTTGATTTCATTGGTAGGGTGAAAAAGGTGACACTGGTCCTCCTGGTCCTCCTGGAAGTGTAAGTTGGTGATCTTTTCTTTCTGCGTTTAGTTGACTGTGTTAGTTCATCATAGTTCTGGGGTGACAGTGAGCTTGCATGTCCAGGTCTAAACAAAAACTGGCAGAGCCAGCAAAGATTTCATATGCTCACTGATAGAAACAATTATATCCCTCTTTATTAATAGATCCTGTGCTCTGAGATTTACTAGCTTACAAAAACAATGCTAGACTATAACCTCAGAACAGCAGAAATTGAGGAAGTTTCACTGAAGTTTATTCAATGTTCTCCTGACAGTAAAGATGCTTTCTGTAGGGGGAGAACTTCTTACTGAAATTTTACTACGTTAATTCATTGAAGTGGGAAGAATACCCTGTCATTGGAATTAAGTTCAAAGGACATTGATCTTTTCTTCCCTTACATCTCTTTATGTTTCCAACTCTTTTCTTGCCTTGTAATTGAAGCCTTTTTTCACATAAATGTGAAACAATTACAGGTCATTACAAGACCAGGCATTGATGCAACAGTGGGACCAAAAGGTAGCAAAGGATTGCCAGGACTCCCAGGAGCCAAAGGGGAGCGTGGATTCTCTGGTAGGCCAGGCCCACCTGGCTTGCCAGGTTCTCCAGGTAGGACAACAAGCATAAAAACAATTTGTATATTCAAATGTATGAATGGATGTTTAATTTTGTGGTCTTTTTGCTCTCCTTTTGACAGATAGACTAATCAAAAAGTGAAAGCAAAACTACTTAGAGCTACCTTTAAATGCTCTTAGATTGTGGAATTAGTATGAGGAAATCTGAACATTCATTACCTGCTGTGGGGAACAAAAAACGCTAATCGTCAAGTCTGTCAAACAGATACTAGCTTTATGGCCTTGGGCTTAATGTATGTCTTATCTCTTACCTATAATGTACATTATCCATTGCATTATTCAGAGAAAGTGTTGTGTACTGGAATCTGGTACCTGGCCATCAAATCTAGTCTTTGGTATAGATTGACCAGTCCTAAACAAAGAGGTGATCTGAGCCTGCTACAGTGGGAATGCATAGTGACACCTGTGTTTATCTTATATATGTACAGAAAATGGCTGTAGTGTTGCAGCATGTAAGTTTTTTGGTTTTTTTTTTCATCAGCCCCACTTCCACATATCCTGGTTATGTTTTTTCTTTGTAAAAGTTTGTGTAGTTAATGAATCTTGGGTCAATTTTTCAAATAAGATGTCTGAAAAATGCAAAATATGTGTGTGTCAAACAGTGCACATCAACATGCAGATTCTCTTTCCATAAAAAAATATTACAGCATTACTTGTACTTGCATGGAAAGATATAGATTTACCTGTAGCATGTTATTCATCTCATGTCAATGCCATCTTTATAAAAAGGGTAGTTGAAACATTTTAATAGCTTAAACCTTTGAGCTCTAAGGAAATTGAGTTCTTCCCATCTTAGGGATCACTACTGTTGGACCTCCTGGCCCACCCGGCTTACCTGGTGAGAGGGGCCAGAAGGGAGATCCAGGTTTACCTGGTGTTTCCATTCCTGGACAACCAGGACTTGATGGACCACGGGGACCTCCAGGGCCTCCAGGTCCTCCAGGACCACCTGCACCATCTGTTCCTCCTGGTAAGTGATTACCATATAGACAACAAAGAGACTGAACAGTTTTTTGACATTCATTTATTGTTGTTTATTTTTTTGTTAACTTTGCCTCCAAATATATGATTTACCAGCAGCTGAAGCCCATGAGATTCCAAGCTAATTGTATACAGCCTCCCAAATCACTCACATCGCAAATCAGGACATCTGTAGGAGAGTTCTAACTGATGTACTCTAGATGATTACAGAATTTGGGAATTTAGTGTGGGTTGAACTCTGGTTTTATTATGTCTCTTTCTACCTCAAGTGAGCCCTGCCTTGACTGATCTGTGACATTCAGCTAGACTGGAGGAAGAGAAATCTTACCAGATTGAAGGACCTTTATGCAAACTTACACAGTGATGATAGTCCTCTAGGGCCAGACTGATTCCAGCCCAGCTGTATAAAATCAAATATTTTTTCACAAATGATGTTAAATCCTTTTTAATCCAACTAATGAAAATCACACTAAAATTTCCACATAGAGCAGGAGGTAACCACTTTAATGCTTTCTTGAGTAAACTTAATTTTCATGATATCATCTAATAAATGCTTGGAGGGGTTATGACACTAGGAGAGTCAGAATTCCAGTGTAATTTGATAAATATTCTAGTGGACATTTAGGATGAAAGCTCCTGTCTCTTTTTGGGAAAAGAAAGCTAGGGAATGGGAGATGGAGTTGAGAAATGGAACTGATGGAGAGGGGTTAACATGGTTCAAAGAGCAATCCAGTGTATAAATGGCATTGGCATCTTGAGTCTCCTCAAACTGATTACATTTCATACACATGCTTCTATGGTCTGAAGCTAAATGTAGTGTAGAGGTGGACGTGTACAGCCTGTGGGAAAGAGGTTTTGCAGGAAACCTGATGGCTGTTGTGTAGTATCAACAGATTGTTTTCTTTTGAGTTTAGATTACATTCATGAGCTGTAGCAGTCCTGTATATATATATATATATATACAAAGTACTGTTTTGGTTTTTTTGTTTGTTTGTTTGTTTTTTAAGCAGAGTGCATGTATTCTAACACAGTTTGATCATGAAATCCTTCCTGCTTCTTCTTAGGTGAAGGGTTATGTGAGCGGGGTCCACCAGGTCCTCCAGGAATTCCAGGGCAACAAGGCTTTGCTGGAGAGAGAGGCCAAAAAGGTGCAGTGTCATGGCTATATTTTGGGGTTTTTTTTTCCTCTCTTTTTGTTAAAGCTTGTTAAACAGTATAAAGCTTGCACTAAATAAGGGTAAACAGTGCCTCTTCCTGATAGGGTTGACTGTAGATGTTTTGTGTTTATGAGTAAGAAGTCTATTCTGTTAGGACTTAGGATAGCCTCTCCTTCAGCATGAGAGCACTGGAATCTCAAAGTGACTGAGGGTGTAACCAATTTGCATGTGAGCCTTGCATGGGTAATCATCATGTGAAATGTAGCTTTGGATTTTAAAGTACTTTCCAGATAGATAGAATCTCAAAATACTTGTAACAGCGGTTGCCAACTCCATGTGAGAATGTTAGAACATTTTATACTTCATGAATGAACGCAACATTTTGTAAGGAAAGCAGCATTGAAATTCTAAATAGAAGATTCATTATTTGGGTTGGTCAGTCTAGAATGAGTTTGTCTGCTTGTTTGGTGAGGAAAAGAAAGGTATCTTTAATGTGTATCCTTGTCTCCAAAAAGACAACCTTGCAATGAGGATGCTGATATGGGTAAGTGAGAATCTTTTCCTGGCTCATCCATGGACATCTTAGATGACTTTGAGCATCTCACTTAATTCTGTACTCATTTCAAACATGGATTTTGTAAGGATTAATTAATTAACCTTAATGAAGTCTTTTAGTTAATACAGTGGTAAATGTCATAGAAAAGTCTATATATGAATGAAATTTTTAAACTTTGTGGAAAAAACTACTTTTTTAGTTTTAATTGTATGCATGTTTAGTGTACTGTCAAGTCAACCAAACATTCCCAGTATTGATTTTTGCCCTCTTGGATCTTAATTAAATTTCAGGATTTTAGTGTATGTGTTTTGGGATTTTAGTTTGAAGTGTTGAGACCCTACTGTAAAGGTGACTAATTGCCAAGAAAAAGGTTCAGTTTTATTCTTCATTTTTGTAAGCTTTTGTTTTGTTTTGTTTCATACTACACTATCCTAAATACATTCTAACCATATATATTATTTGTCTGATTCACAGTGACCAAAAAGCTTCAGTTTTGCCTTCATCAGGGAAGCATTCTGATATTTAACTTATCAAATTGCTACATCAAATTGTCATTTTGGACCTGATATTGCAGATCTGTAGCAAGAGTTTTTAATATTTTCTGAGATCTGATGCTCAAGTATTCTTTTTTTAATGCAACTCTTTGTAGGTGACCAAGGAGACACATGCTTCAATTGTATAGGAACTGGAATATCTGGGCCTCCTGGTGAGAGAGGACCACCAGGACCTCCAGGTAGTCCAGGTAAGGTTGTAGTCTTCACTATTTTATGTAATAGATTCCACTAAGCCACCTTCAGATTTGAATATTTGTTTATTGTGTTCAAATTCAGATGCACAGTTGCAGTCTCAGGCATATAGGTGGCTTGTGTCCTGTCTCGCCCAGCTAGGGACTATAAGAAGGAAACAGGCTGCATATGTGTAAAATAAGCACTCACTTTTTTAAATCTAGTTTCAAAAATAGTAATTTTCTGATCAAAGACAGGCTTACAAGCATTCTGCCTCTTGAAGTTACATGGCTTGCTGTAGATTTAGCTGAAAGAGGAAAAAAAATCTGCTATTTGCTGTTTCTGAATGATAGAAGAGCTGGAACTTTTTAAGTGGAGTGTTTTTTGAGTTATGGGTTTTGTTCTGCCCAAGTAAAATCAAACTCACTTACTAAACCTTACCCGATTTTAAACAGTTTAGCCTATTATCTTGTGCAAACAGCGTGTTTCGTTTTTACAGCTTCTATATTTTAATGTCTTTTTTATCTTTTCCTGCACTACTCAGGTTCTCCTGGTTTTCCTGGGCCAAAAGGTGAAAAGGGGCTTCCAGGATTAACTGGCCTTGTAGGGCCACCAGTAAGTGGCACTGTTATGTTTCACTGGGAAAACAGAACATCTCATTTGTCTTGCGTCTGATAGATCTGTGTACAAATTCTTGTCTTATATGAATGCTTTTTGGTGTGTCCCTTAGCTAGTTTGAACACAATTCCTATGTTGTGCCAATCTCAGACATGACTTGAAAGGATAAAGAAGTTGTTTATTTGTTTTCCCTCAGGGATTCCCAGGGCCACCAGGTGCACCTGGGAGACCTGGTCCTAAAGGAGACCCTGGGGATGTCTTGGCTTCACCAAGAATGAAAGGTGACAAAGGAGACCCTGGTTTCCCTGGACCTCCAGGTCTTCCTGGAATAGATGGCACTCCTGGACGAGATGGATTGCCAGGTCTGCCTGGGCCTAAAGGGGAGCCTGTGAGTTCCATTTTATGATCTCTTGATTGGATACACGTTTTGGGTGCATTTGGGATTGTGCAGATAAGAGGACTGACAAATGCAGATTTTTCTTAATGTGATTAACTCAATAATTCTCTTTGGTAGATGCTAATGTAGTGATGATACACTGAGTAGTGCCTGCCACCTGTCAGTGCCTCTTAGATGATATCAGTTGGTCCTTTCCATTGTTCTCTGTATTTCACCTACATAGCATGAAGAATTAATTAGGTTTAAGTCTTGTCTTTACCATGTTATTAAGATGCTGACAGCTAATGGCCATGCAGGTTAGAAGGAAGAAAGTTGTCAAATAGTTTCAAAGCAGAGGAAATTAAATAATTCAAACGCTCCCCTTTTTTTATACTGCTGTTTTTATTTTCAGGGCAGTGTTGCATTCAAAGGAGAAATGGGAATTCCAGGTGACCCAGGAGTACCAGGTCTTCCTGGAGACAAAGGGCTTCCTGGACCTCCTGGTTTCGGTCCACAAGGTTCACCTGGTGAAAAGGGCATCCAAGGTGTATCAGGTCGTCCAGGGCCTCCTGGAGTTCCTGGTGAGTTAGTGTCTGTGTGTTCTTGAACAGAAGCTGTAAGTTTTTCTCCATGGGCTCTGGACAGTTCTCAGAGCATAATGCTGCATTTAAGCTTTTCTCAAAGGCATTTGTATGCTCCCTTACTGAAAGTGACCACAGAATTGCAAAGTGAGCTGGAATTTCATATTACTATAGGAATATAACTTTCCCTTCTGCTCTGACCTCTAGAGAAGCTTCTACTTTTTAATTTGCTTGAGTAGAAATGCACTGTATCTTCCATGTGTACGCTTAATTATGATGTGACCACAACTGCTTTTAGAAACAAGGGTTAGCTTTTGTTACTTCTTTGTCAGCTGCACAGATCCTAAGCAAGTTGTACTGAAGTTGCCTATGGAAAGTACTATTCACATCATGGTACCTTGGAAGAAGCTGAAAAATGATCTTCCAGAAAACTCTTACATAAATAATGCTTCTAAGCCTATAAGTGCTGTATGGGGCTCAGAGTCAGATAGCCTATTAGGTAAAGTCTTTGTGGTGTTTATGTTCTTCGTAAGCCTGAGATATGGCTAGCAACTTTTCTTTCTACTCAGATACAGAGAAGAAAACTCCATTGACTGTTATAAATTTATTCTTTTCTGTCTCAGGTCCAAAAGGTGACCCTGGTCAGACTATTACAGAACCAGGAGTTCCTGGTCCCCCTGGTCCTCCAGGAAGAAATGGTGACCCAGGTCTTCCAGGTAAAGCAGCAACTTTACCAGTTTATGGGATTGCAAGAGCAGTTTGTTTTCCTTATGATTGATTTTTGGTAACTAATTTGACTTTCTTCTTTTTACAGGGGATCCTGGTCAGCCAGGTCAGCGTGGCTTATCAGGCATCCCAGGTGCAAAGGGAGAGCCAGGTATTCCTGGCATTGGACTTCCAGGTCCACCGGGCCCAAAAGGTATGTTTGCAACTATGTTGCTGTACTTAACATCTGAAAGAGGGGACACTGAGGATTGTGCCTCTTCACATCTTTAGACTTACAGAAATGGCAGCAAAAAAACCACGTGCCGAGCTCTCATTCCTCTGTTCTCTGTACTGCTCCTTTGTGGTAGCTTGCATTTTTCACTAATCCAAGGATGCAAAAGCAAATGGAAAAAGCTTTGAGAAATTATGAAAGATTGAGCTATTGATAAATGATTTCCAAATGTTCTCTCAGGATTTTATTGTTCCGGATGTGAACTGTTTATAATTGGTGTTAGAACACACAGCAAGGCGAGTAGGATTCTGATCAGAGGAGAGCACAGATCCTCTGTGCAAAAGACTGCATACTCAAAGCTGTCTCAGCCAAAAGGGTACTTCCTGATTATCCTGGAGCTTTTCTGGAATCACTTTTCATGTTACCTGAACATTTTTGGAAGAGTTGTTCTGATGCTCTCTGGTATCTTTTCCTCTGCTGCCCTAACCATTATGTCTTGTGTAGGTTTCCCAGGGACTCCAGGCCCACCCGGAGCTCCAGGAACTCCAGGTCGCCCTGGCCTAGATGGACCTCCAGGACCACCTGGTTTCCCAGGCCAGAAGGTCTGTGCTTGCTTTTTTAATGTAAAGGTTCATTTTATTGAAAGTTCTTTTGCATCTGTGAAGTTTGATAGGTAGGGAGATTCTCACCTCTTGTTAGCTTTTCATGGTGAGGAAGTCTCTACTTGAAGCTTGAATGAGTGTAAACAAAAAGAAACTAATTCTTGAGATGATGTGTGTTTTTTCTTTACTGCTCTAGCACTTCCCAGGAGAGACTAAACTCAGATCTGGTGATTTGAATTTGTTACAGGGGGATCGTGGATTTGGAGTTCCAGGACCACCTGGACCCCCAGGACCACCAGGCATAAAAGGAGTTCAAGGGCCTAAAGGTGATCCTGGCTTCCCAGGAAACCCTGGACTTCCAGGACGGGCGGGTTTTGATGGAACTCCAGGACCAAAAGGTATAGAGAAGTCTCCCCTTTTCTGTTCTCTTTTGAGCTTAAAAACTGTTAATGCAATAGGAATCACATGGCAATTACTTCAGAATCCATTTTTCCAAAGCAGAGTTCCCTGTGTAAAAGGAAACTTGTATTCACAAAAGGCAAGTAAGCAAGAGAGTAGATACCAACTTGTGGGTCAGTCTCTGAAAGTCTGTCATCTAGAGACAAATCATGTTTCTGTGGGAGTAAAACTTGCAGTAGGGTAATGGTCATTTTTGATACTCTGTGCGTAGAAGAACAGTGTGTCAGCAACTGATGAAGTCCTATTGTTCTATTAATAATTACCTGTACTACACTGTGGAGTATGTCCAGTTTACTAAGGAGCATCTGTTAAGTTAGGTGTGGATTATGATGCAACTATCTGTCCCTGTGTAGTATAGAAATGTAAACTCTATATATTCCAGAGAGAAAGAGAGAGCAGATCTCTGGCTTGCCTTTGAGGTGTATTTTTTTTTCCTATATCAGATCCATATTTATTTTTCTTGCAAAAACAAGATTTCAGAAACAATATGCAAGCATTACTATGCATCCAAAAGTAAAAATCTCTGAATTGAGTTCACTATTTAACTAAGCAAGAATGTTCTTTTAGGTGACCCTGGACCAAGCGGACCACCAGGCCTTCCAGGCCCACCAGGCATCCCTGGCATTGGAGGCCAAGGGCCACCTGGACCTCCAGGACCACCAGGTCCTGTTGGCCCACCAGGTAAAATGCATGTGAATTGTACCCTCAGTACTGACATACTTCAAGCAGGTATATGGAACATTCAAGGTCCCTCTGAGCAGATAGATAAAGAAAGATGGAAATTTCATGTCTGTTGGCTTGGCTGTCTTGACAGTGAAGTGAGCGAAATTTAGTGCAATGTTTTTTTACTGAAATCAGAAAGATATTCAAACTTGCTGTTTTCATGACATAGAGAGCTTGGGTTGTAAAACCGACTTTTTTTTCTCTGCCTCAGCAGAGATTCCAGGAAATGTTGTATACAGATTGTGACACAATCTCTGTAAAGGAGTTTCACAATATTTACACTCCAGGACAAGACAGAAGGTAGCACAATGTCAGTGTAGAGGTCTGGGGACAGAGAAAGGAGGAAAGCTGCCTTTAGATACCTGTGTTGTGCTGTTATTTCTTTGCTTTCAAATAGCAAGATGGTTCCTAAATTCCAAAACAGCTTTCTATCTTTCCAAACTCTGTATTCCAAGTTCACTGGGTGACAGATGTTTTTAAACTGTTTCTTTTCATTATTATCTATAAATCTATGTGTTTGGAAAGAAAGCAAACAAATTAAATCCTCTATACAGTGGTAGTTATCCTCTGCTTAAATGGCGAGTGTGAAGTCAGGAGAGTAATTCAGGTTCTCACTTATGTGATTAGGCACTTTTTATTACAGTGGAAGCTGAAGCACAGTTTTACTCAGTTAATGGAGAGGAAGAAAGAATGAGTGTTCTAAACTAGCCTGTTCATTATTTTGTAGAGGAGAACTGTAGAAGAGGTCACATACCTTCAATTTGCCATAAGTATATCTTGAAAACACATTTAGAATTCCTCTTTCAGAAATTCTGAGTTCAGGGTGTTCTGATTCCTTCTCTTAAATCTGTAAGGCCTGCAAGTTTTATGAGTCCTGATAGGTTTAAAGTAGATTAACAAAGTAAGATGTAAAGATAGTGATAATCAGAATTCTATGTCTAAAGGGGACTTGATTGCATTTTGTGTAAAATGACTGCTGATAGATGAAGATATGTATTCTGTCTCTGTACACAAAGATTACATGTGCATGCATGTAATTTACAGAGCTTGTTTAGAGAGGTTCCTTTATTCCTGCACTCAGTGTGTGGTCTTGCTGTGCACCAGCCCCTGATGTTGTAAGTGCATGACAGTAACCACAGTTAGCACATTCTCTGTTGATATGAGCCTCAAACATATTTTTTCACTAATTTCCGAACTGGGAAAAGAATATGTGGTTGCTGCACCTGCAGGTCTTGAATGTGTTGAGTGCTAAAGAGCTAGAAACAGAAAGAAGTCTGAACAAGGCACACAGACCTGAGCTATCAGGCAGGTCCTCTGCCTGCCTTACTGTGCTCAACCATACTTCTCCTGAACCTAAACCTGCTCTTCATGCTGAGCTGAAGGAAAAGGCAACTGGAGTGTGTACTGCTGGGGGGAGATGTTAGCATAGGTTTGTATGTGTCATCCAATGCATGTTGTTTGCTTTCCCTGTAACATGTCTTCAGGTACTGGCCAAAATTGGATTTTGTGTGATTGTGACATTCTGCTAAATAGCGGTTTTGACAAATGCAGAATTACCAGTGGAGCTGATGTACCACAGTGGTTATGGTTTCACTCTTCATATTTGTGCTGACCAGCTACTGTGGCTACTAATGGTGTGGTTCCTCTGAAACCTAGCTGTGTGGTTGATTCCCCACTTGAGAACTCCTTGTTATTCCCTCTAGCAGTGCTGTTTCTCTGTTTTGTGCTTTACCTTCCTATCTCTCATCCCTTGTTTCATTGTCTTTCAAGTCTGTTTTGATTCTTTTACTTGATGCAGTGTTAGGGCAATATTTCTGGGGCCCTGTTTTACAGGCAGTTAGGAAAATTTTCCTTTTTCTGCACCATTGTTTCTTCAAGTAGTTTGCAGTAACTTTTTTTTATATAATGTCTAGCAGATTAATCTATAATTTATTTTATTGTCTATATTATTTTGATTATGACATGCTCAGACTTTTGAGAACTAGAAATTTGATTCGAATTTATATTTGCAAAGTATCTTTACCATCCTTCATACTGAGTTAGTTGTATTACTAGGTTGAAAGTTACTCTGTCATTTTTGGTCTTTTTTTCCCCCAACTTGCTGATAGAACATGCACAATCCCTAACCATTCTTGTTTATTCTCTGCAAAGTAAGCAGTTCCAGGCACATGACTCCATAGTTTAGTTCAGTGGTAATCAACTGCCAATAGAGAGCATGCTTATAATTAACAAATGGATGTCTGCAGCCTACACCATCAAGGAAACATGATCTGCATTTTTAGCATGAAAAGTGCACGTCACATCATCATTCTTAAGGTTGTTTCTGCAGCTGGGAGGGGGTCTGTTAGAGTAACACTGCCTTGTATTTGTGAGCTTGTGGCATAACGTTTCACATCTCAATACGCTGTGCTAAGGCACGAAAAGTGCAATAAACCATCTGGACAAGTGTAAGATGTACATTTGGAAAATGAAACAGTGAAAAAACCCACATACTGAGTGTTTTGATTTGTGGGTTGTTTTTGTTTGTTTTTTTCTTGTAACTGTTTTAAAGTAGAAATATTTTTTGAAAATCCCTATTTGAAGGAATTTACTAGATACAAGAAGCTGGCTGATAGGATGCACTGTGGTGTTCAAGAGGTGCCTGCCCAAGCCAGTATCTAGTAATGATAGTTTCAGGTAGGAGTTCAGAAGCATCTTGTTCCTGTCAGTTGTGAAGGGAAGGCTAGACATGGAGAGAGGGGACAGTGCTGTTTGTGTTTCTGCGTGTGGTGGTGGCTGCACTTTGACCAGGACCCCCAGATTTCCTTTCAGTCTGCAATCTCTTGTTAGCGTTGTATTCTTTGTACTTACATCTGTTTTGGATTTTATTTGCTTTTTTTTCCCTCTAACTTGTATGTGCTTTATTTTGTTTCCTAACTTAATGACTATTACAACTCCTTACTGCTACTTGTCTCAGCTTCCCAATGTGCTTTAACTCTTTGGCTTATAGAAACTCAGGGTCCCCAGCTACTGTGGTTTCTTTACCAAAGCTTTTTCTTAGCTTCAGATTTAAGAAGAGCCAATTTTTGCCTTTCAAGAGTATGTACCATCTCTGATACAGTGCACTGAAGTGAAACAAGCTGTCTGCTTGCTTCAGCACTGCCTCAAGCTCAGAATCAGTAGCATTAAACAGTGTTGAACATATTCTGACAGTTCATGTTTTTCACTAAGAGAAATGTAATGCAGTGTAGAATCTTGCTATCCTTCAAAAATATTCAGCTGTTTTCTTAGAATGTTATAAAATGGAATTGTTAATGGAATATACCTCTGAGAATCTCCTTATATTTAATGATAAAATACGAAGCAATCTAATCAATCATAGATATTTACTGTATTAATCAGAATTAAATGGTTACTTAAGGAAAGAAACACCTTTCTTCAGTGTTTGCTACAGCTTGTTAGAATTTTAGTACATCTCTTCAGGAAAATCTTCAGGGAAGTAAGGCCTCTAGTGCCTGGAAGTCATTAAAAATACATAGCTTTAAAAGAATTTGTGGGTTTTCATCAGTGCTAGGAATATATTTCAGAGAAAACTGGTCTGTTGTTCCAGTACAATGCCCAGAGACACGCAGATCTCAGCCTTGCCTTGTTTTTTTGGCTAAAAGATTGTATCTTAACATTGCCTAGGGTTGCAGGGCGTACCAGGAGAGAAAGGGGATCCAGGTCCTCCAGGCTTCGATGTTCCTGGTCCTCCGGGTGACCAAGGAACCCCAGGATATCCAGGACCCCCTGGCCTCCCAGGCCCTCAGGGTTCACCTGGTCCACCTGGTCGGGATGGAATACCTGGATTTCCAGGTAAGTTCACCTTTTTTTCCTGTGACAAAGGCCAAACTGTAGTTACAGGTGGATAATTTCTTATGCTTGGCTTCCAGAGCTTCCGTGTTTATCCTATTTGTGTAAAGTTGGATACACATTAACTATTACGTTTCATAGTGTTGTTGCATTCAACTCCTTCTCACCTCTCCACTCTTCCCTTTAGCTTGATACAATATTCTCCATGTTACTGTTTCATAGTAAAAGTGAAATCTATCATTTTCATTATAAAAACTTTCTTGTTTATTTTCTGACTTCATTTCCAGTCACTGCTACAGTTTAGGTTGTTTGTGGTGTTTTTTTTTTTTTAAAGGAAGTAATTACAAATGCTGTCAGCTGGATCCAGCACATAGTTTTAAATGCTAATTTCTTCTGTTTGTTATTCAGTCATACCGGTCTTTTTTTCCCTCTGGACAAGAAAGTTCAAGTTTTGAGGATTTCTGTTTATGCATGGGGGGGAGGCACATAGAAGTTTTTTAAAGTAGTGTATTTGTGATGGTTTTCCTGGCTTTCAATAAATTTGAGTTTACTTTCAAGCAAGTATTTATTTTTCAAACCAGAGAATTAAACTTACTGGAGTTCTAAGTATGCTTTCTACTGAACAGTGCGCTGCAAATTTTCTTTCTAGGACTTAACTGTGGAAAAATTGGTAATATTGTCAAGTGTTCTTCCATCTAATTTAGATGAATGAAGAACCAAGTGTTTGTCATTTCCTTAAAACATAGTTCGGGCTTTATATGCATGTGTTCATTAATACCATAAAGATACAGGCAAGTTAATGTTAGGTACTGATGGGTTTTGGCTTTTTGTTTGGAATGACAATGGTGATTCAATATGTTTAGGTGCCAAAGGTGAGATGGGCGTCATGGGAGCCCCTGGGCCTCCAGGGCCTCCAGGGACTCCTGGAAGAAGTGGCCTTCCTGGCTTGAAAGGTACTGTGTGTACTTCCTACCATGAAGAGAATGCAGAATGCAGTTTTCCATGTCCTGTGTGGAAAGTGGCTTTGTAATGCTAATGTCACAAATTAATTTCTGGGGTCTGTGTGCTATCTTGACAGTTCTGATATTTGTAATTGCTTTCCAATTTTAAGCCTTAGCATTCAGTCAGTCTTCTTTAATCGATGTCATGAAACATTACCTATTTTCAAAATGTTATCCTTGGATTGGTGGTTCCCAAGTAGGGCTCTCTCACTGCAGGTCATGCGGGCAGCTGTTTCCTCTGAGCTGACAGACTGCCTGCTTGCAGAACACAGACATCCCCATGCAGTCCGCAGGGCTTAAGTTGCTGTAGAGAATTTTCTATAAACTGATCGTTCAATGAATTCAAAGTTCATGAATAAGTCATGGTCAACCTGTGTAAGAAAAAGAATTAGAAATACATTAGCTTACCATATGGATTGTATTCTTTTATTTTGCTGTCTTTACCTACTGTAGGTAATAATGGATTGCCTGGCCCGCCAGGGCCTCCTGGGCCATTAGGACAGAAAGGTGTCAAAGGTGAAGCAGGCCTGCCAGGCCCACCTGGAAAAGTTGATCCAAAGCAGCTAGGAGCAAAAGGAGAAAAGGGCGAGCCGGGTGTTCCAGGTATGGAACTTTGTTTGTGGATTCTGGGGAAGTGGCTTGGCCCTGTAGATAACAGTGACCTCTAACCGAATTCATTACAGTTCATTCTTTCTTACAGAAAAAAATAAACTCAGAATAGGGAAGTTGAGTCAGGTTCTTTTATTTTAAGCTTTCTTATTAAATTCTATGACAAAGGTACGGCATATGGTTTTTTTATTAACCACGTCTATTGTTTATTAACTGTTACGTTATTTGGTCTACTGCTATACTGTAATAGCACTAAGTTGCTCTTACCAGAGTTAGGGTTCAGTCTTCTGTTGTTATTCCTAAGTATGATGAGAGATAGTTGTCATGGCTGCTGTGCTAGCTGTATTGCTGCTGTCTCTCAGGCCCTTGGGATTTTGCCTTGTAGGATGGAATTGCACAGGTCATCTGCTCATGCGTCGCCTCCAAATTCTCCCTTTGGGTGTCTCTGTAAGCTTACCCTCAGCTCAGCAAAATGTCATCTCTGTGTGTCATCTCAAGAAGCTGGAAGCCTTGAAGGTTTTCTCAGTTCACTCCAGTCTGTTTTCTCTCTTGCTTGCGTTTCTACTCCCCCTTTCTCACTCCCCACAAGTGTTCTGATTTCGTCTTTGAACTCTAATTTAGTCTTGAAGTGTAAAAATCTTCTACCCTAGAGAGAACCAGGATGCCAGCTACTATGTGCTAATTTATCTGTTGTATTAATTTCTGTGAAGCCTAGGTAAGCTCCTAAGACACTTGCCTTTTTATTTTTTTTTCTCTGTTAAGCAAGAGCTGTAGAAACCAAACTGAAATATGCCAGTATGGCAGCACAAACATATTGTATGGGATAGTAACCACATAGTAGTTGTAAAAAAATCTGCCAAAATACCTGTGTTACTTATAACAGCTCAATCCTGAAGTGCTTTGGGTGTACTGATGTAATTAAACGCTTATCAGTAATCTGACTGAATAATCTGAAGAGGTTAGCATAGAGTCTGCTCATTCAGGAAGAGTCCCTTCTGAGTGAAGTGTACTGACGTTAGTTGAAAAGTTACTTTTACACTACATGCAGCATATTGTTTTCATTTAGTAGTCATTTAAAATTTATTAGTAGCAATATTTTTTTTTTCGTCCTGTGATACTTCTCTTGGTCAAATGTAGGAGGAATTATGTTTACTGAAGAGAAATCCCAATTGGATTTTCATTCATACATGTAAACATCCTATAATGTAATGTAAAAGCTAATATCCAGTAGTAGTCCTAATAATAATAATAAAATGTATATTTTTCTTTAAGGTATTCCTGGTTTATCAGGGCAGAAAGGCTATCAAGGTCTCCCAGGTGACCCAGGTCCACCAGGACTGAGTGGTCCACCAGGTGCACCAGGGTTGCCAGGTAAGTAAACAGGGCTTCAGGTGGATAGTTTTGTTATGTAAAATATTCATGCATTTTTGTATCATGGGATTGGGAAGTTAATCCAGGCATGTCTAAGGAAAGCCTAAAGATTTGCACTTAAAACTGCTGTACGGATTGGGGCTGTTCAGAATTATTATCCAAGCAGAGTGCTTTGAGCTTTCTCCTCTGAACAGAACCAAAAGCAGTTCTAAGCTGATTTCACTGAAGATGAGGACTGCCTTTGGGTTGACTGGAGAAGTGCATGCTGACTGAGTAACCAAAATGACTGCAGGATTTGCCAGCAGGACTTGCCTTTTTTGTTTTATGTTTAAATCTTACATTATGAATTGCTATACTTGCACTTTTTGGATGGCCAATTGAGTATAATGTGAAAGCTGTCTAGATGTGACATCTTTGGTTTCAAGAATTCTGAGGATCAAGAAAACAAATTCTGTTTTGCTGCACTTCTTCCTACAGTTACCTCAAATTATCTGAAATCTGGGATCTTTGCTCACTGTCTGATGTAGGTCTTGCTCTAAATATCCTGTTGGGCTTTGGGAATTTTTTAACTATCCAGGACTCATGCTAGTTTAGAACACTGTAGGTCACATTTAACTTTCTAATAAAAGCTACTGCTATTGCAGATGAGGAAGAAATAACGTGTTCATGCTGCAAAACAGTTCACAAGAGACAAGTCACAGTGGTACTCAATTATTTCAGATTGCTACTAAATCGTAGGCTGAAATTTGACCCATTTAATCAGACTCATCTCCAGAACAAAGAACAAATTGTTCTAATCAGATCTTGGCAAAGAACTGTAGAAGTTTAAATTTTCTCTGCAGATGGGGAAAAGGTTTGTAGGAGAAGCTTGAAGCCTAAAGCAACTCCAAATCCATTGCCTTTTGTAATTAGGTGACAAACATATTTGTATGATGGCATATTAATATCAGAAACTTTTAATTACTGTCATTAATTAACTAAACCCACAACTTTTCCAGGCATCAAAGGAGACATGGGGCTTCCTGGGCAGCCAGGACCAACAGGACCTCCAGGGCTAAAAGGTGCCATGGGAGAGATGGGCCTTCCAGGTTAGTTCTTGTGCTCCTATTTTACTTCATTTAGGCTAGAGCTTTTCATTTCTGTAATACAAAAATGGGCTCGTTTCTGTGCAACGCATGGGAATTCATTTAAATGGGAATGCACAGGAGAAAATTCAAATACCAAGTATATTGCACATAATTTTAAAGTGTTTGCAAAAGTAGAAGCAGGATGATCTGCTTTTTGTAACTTCCATTTTTTCTTAGATTCCATTCTGTGAAATAGTTGAGGAAAAAAAAAAAAGATGATTCAGTAAATCCAGTTTTCATTAGACACACATCAGATACAAGCATAGCAGGGAAAGGAGTCTCTATAAAGCCTACTGAAACAAAACCTCCTGTTTCTGATTCTTGTAATACTAGATTGTGCCTAAGTAATAAAAGGAGGTGTTTGGATTTGTGTATGTTAAGAATGGAAAAAAAGAAATCTTAGAGATGTCATGAAAAACCCATGAAAGATCTTAGGTAATTGTTTTAGTTATTAAAAATTAAAGAACATCAGTTATTCAAAGTCAATTTGTTAGTCCTGTCTAGTTCAGTTGGTATAATTTGAGTGACTTCTCTGAACCACTGCAGAAGATTCATTTCTGTTGATAAAACTTGCATCTTATATTTCTGACAGGTCCCCCAGGAAGCAAAGGCAGCCAGGGAATAGCAGGGCGTCCAGGGCAGCCTGGGCCTGCTGGATTTCCTGGACTGAAAGGGGAGAAAGGTGATCCTGGTCTTTCAAGCATTGGCATTCCTGGTCTGCCTGGACCAAAGGTACATTTACAAAATTTTCAATGGGAATTTACATGAGGAAATCAGAGTCTGTATTGATTTTTTTTTTTAGAACTGTATTTTAATATTTATAATAATAAATACGTATATAAATATATTAAGAGCAAGCAAGATTTCCTGTTGTCTGTTCTTCTCAGGTAGAAGCAGAAATTTATAATTTTACTGGGGATAAAAATTTGTATAATTTAATCTGCTGAGAGCTGAAGATGGTTTGCCAGACTTTCCAGTTTGCACTGATACTCAGTGACATTGTGACAGTTGATATGGATTTATACAAGTGTCTTTGTTCCCATGTCTAATGATGCTGTTAATTGTGGGGAAAAAAAAGTTAAGGTTATGCATTTAAGAATAAATTACTATGGGAATGACATGTCATTATTGATGCTGTTTAAAATTTTTAATATAAAGCTTCTGTACTAACATACATGTATTTTCTGTCATTTTTCAAGAATTGTTGAAAAGACTTAAGGAATATTTAGCTGATTTCACTGATGCTTTGGAACTGCTGTTGAGCAGCAATTAATTTAGCAAAACTGTTGCATGATTTAAATCCACATTTGTTGGGTTTTTTCTTTTTTTTCTTTCCCACTCTCATTGGGTACTGCATAGTAAAAGAATCTTGGCTTCTTAACATTTGATTGCATTTTCACAGAACCACACAATGATTGAATTTGGGAGGGATCTCTAGAGGCTACTTTTTCCAGCCCTCCTGCTCAGGCAGGGTCACCTAGAGCAGGTTACCCAGGACCATGTCCTTTTTTTTTAATAGAACATCAAAGTTCTCCTGTCTGTTTTGTTCAGTTTCTGATTACCCTGCATACAATTATGTGGAATTTCAGAAATTAGCTCATTTTCCTTCTACTTTTAAGCATTTTACTGAATTACTGCTCATTCCTTATATCTGTGCTTTCAACCCGTTTCTGATTTTAGATGTGTTTATGGTAACCCAAATAACCTTTAAGATTTAACATTTGTTTATGGCTAAAACTTTAAAAGCTGTCATTGGCTTTTGAATGTCAAACTACCAAAAAAATTTGGGAAAGTCCAGTCAATGAACTGGTATGTGAGCATAGCAATCTAGGATTAAAAAGAAATGCATCAGGATCACACAGGTATTATGTGCAAGGTAGCTGGACCTGGTGAGTTGCATCAGCACTATTATGAAAGAATGAGAAAATGCTCAGCTCTCTTAATAGCAATTGAAAATTTGCTTAGGAAAAAGTATTGCTGGCAAACCAAAAATGTTGGTTTGCTATTTTATTGTTTTTTTTCCCCTGAGATTGTCATAAGAAATATGATTGTGATGGTGAGACTGGGAACGTGCAAGGAGGGTTCAGTGGTCCTACAAAGACTGGGTTCTTATTTCTGCTTAATGTTTTGTAGGGTGATCTTGGTTTGCCTGGATATCCAGGTAGTCCAGGCAGTAAAGGCGTAGCTGGAAATCCTGGTTTGCCTGGATTGCCTGGCAGTCCAGGTGCAAAAGGAGAGCCGGGCCTTCCTGGATTCCCAGGTAATTCTGAATAGGCTTTTTTTCCAGTGTATACATATATATAAATACAGTGGTGGAGTGCTGCTTCTACTTTCAAAAGCTTTTAGGAATCTGCTGCTTGTGAGCTTTGTGCTGTTGGAGCTGTGAATGCAAGCACAAGTGTGTGACTACATTGCTTCAGAGCAGTGTGAAACAACCCATCTGCTTTGAGGGGGGAAGTAATTGTGTGAACCAATACGTTCCACTCCTTACCTCCTCTGACCCACAAAACAACTGTTTTGGGCTCAAGTTTTTCCCTCATGAATCAATAAAGATAGTGCAATCAGAAAAGCTGAACCTTCTTTAAGTAGTGTTTATTGTCTAAAATAGATGTTATAAAGGGAAATCCTTCTGAAGCATTATGAAGTTAAGCTTTTTACTGTTTTCTGGAAATATTACTAAGTTATTCACAGATATGTCATGTCTTTCAATTCTCCATTTACTGATACGTGATGTCAAAAAGATGAAGGTTTGTACTTATGGAGTGATAAAGGGTGTTTACAGGCATACTTGAGCTGTCTTTAACTTAGGGAGAAAGAGAATTTGTAATACTGTAGTCATGGCAGCAGGAAGCTTAGCAGGGAACAAAACCTGGAGGTAAATCTGCAAGTATTTAACGTGTGCCTCATGCCACGCGTGGAAAAACTGTGGGCAGTCAAAATGTTGTATTAGGGCACTCCTTTGATCAGGCTCAGATGATGTTCAGAATAAACACATTCCAACAGGTTGATCATTGTTCCTCCTCCCACTCAGCTAATGCTGTAGGGGTTAAAGTTGGGTATAAGTACTAGGAAGGCTGGGGAAGAACTGGCCAGCCATAGTTCATAATGCTTTTGCTTTGCTGTCAACAAGAAATACCTGTCTCTAAAATGGTAATTTCCTAGCAGACTGCCAGACTGACTCTGTCCTTGGCCACTGGCACTCAGCAATTAAGAAGACGGTCTTGAAAGTAGCAGTAAGGACACTCATGCTAGCATGTTTTGTTTCTGTATGTTCTTTCCTTATAGTTCATCTCCTCCATCAGCTTTACAATGGACATAAATACTGTGTCTTGATACAGTTAGCTAATTTGTTACTCAGGGCATTCCAGACCGTGATATCTCAAGACCTGCTACAAAGCCACTTCTGTGCTGTTTTTAATGAAATGTCTGTACTTAACAGGAACACCAGGAATTCCAGGACCAAAAGGTATCGAAGGGCCTCCAGGTAATCCTGGTCTGCCTGGACCACCTGGGCCAGTAGGTGAGCATGAACAGTGTGACAAATGTCACCTGCCTCTGTGAAAAGCATAACATGTGAAGGCATTTCCTTTCTTCATCATGAAAATGCATCTAGCATACATGGATGCTCAAATGCCATTGCACACATGTCACTGGAATGAAGTAGAAAAGAAAGTTTTAACTTTTCACATCTTTTGTCTGCTGTTTTAATCATACCACCAGCCTTAAAACATGTAGTTAACTGTCAGTATTTACTAGCTTTACTTGTGTATACCAAGCTGAACATTGTTTTATAGGAAAAAAAAATCTTATTTATGCTGAAGAGAAATCTTAGTTTTAGTCAACAATTTACATGGTTATGGGCATAAAAGTTTTTTCTGAATTGTCAAGGGGAATTGGAAAGGAAGAGAGTGAGAGAAAGCAGAGAGGTTTTAATTTAAAGATTACACCCTTGTAAATTTATACTACACTCATACCTTCAGATTCAGTTGGGGGCAGGGCACATTTATGTATCTTATTTTTATTTTATTGTAGGCTACGTTTCACTGTGCTCAAGTGTTCTATCCTCTTTTTAGGTGATACTGGTCGTCCTGGCCCTCCTGGTCCTCCTGGGGAGAAGGGACAGCCTGGTCGAGATGGTATCCCTGGACCAGCTGGTCAGAAGGGTGAACCAGGTTAGGTGTCCTTCGGTGTTGTATTTTTTTGTTGTTGTCTTCAGTATGTGTTGTGACATCCTGCTTTTTCTATTCCTTTCTTTTCCTTTAACTATCCATATACCTTGTAACTGTTTCTGTAGTTTCCATCTGCTAATGATTCACAAAGGATGCTGTCAAGACTTCTGTGAAGCACAGGACTAGAATTCAGTCAGCTCTCAGAGTTTTATACCCTGACATGGCTCGGCACAGGCCCCTATTCTTGCAGTCAGTGGTGCATGTATTGCTTCAGCTCAGACAGAGAGTGGATAAATGGCATAATGTCTTCCCTAAACACAGAACCCCAGCAAGAAATACAGATGTTCTATAAGCCAAAATTTGGAAGAGCACATTGTGAGTGGGTGGAAATACTTATAAATAGTCATAATATTATGAGAGTCACAGACACATTTTGTAACAAAACCTCCAGCTTTGTTGTGGACTCTGCGTGTGAATAAGGAAATTGAGTTTTAGATGAACTGCACTTTCATCATTCTCAGCCTTGTATTCCTCTTCCCAGAGACTTGAAAGCTAAATGTCCATTATGAACTCGATCTATTTCATTTCAGGGCTGCCGGGCTTTGGGCGCCCAGGACCTCCGGGACTCCCAGGATTATCAGGTAGAGTTTCTCAGCTGGTTTTTTTGTGTGGGTTTGTTTTTGTTTTTGTTTTGGTTTCTTTTTTTTTGCTGTTAAAACGTTGAATGGAAACTCCCTGTATAAAAAAAAAAAAAAGCAGCAGAAACAAAAAACCAAACCCCAACATGACATCTTCTGCAACTAATGAATATAGAAAAAAGCAATGTTTTTTTCGCAGCAGATCATTTTAAGTTAGCCAAGGTAATAAAGACACTCATTACTGACTACTGAATATTGTAAATTAAGAATTATGCAGGCGAAATAAAACCACACAGGGTAATTGAGTCTACTGCACTATGTGGAACTTTGCTGATCTGTCTCAGTAAATAAAGCATTCCTACACCAGGTGACAAACAAAGCTGCTTTGAAAATGCTTGCTACGTTTTCAAAAGCAACTTCACAACCTCAGTTGTATTATATTCCAAGAGCATTCCTAAATTCCTTAAACTTACTGGAAAATTTTGGATGTATGTCTTAACTTTCAGCAGTGTCTCAAAAAAATACTGAAGTCTTAATAATTTTCACAGGATTTCTTTGTGAGCATATAAAGCTTGTGAAAGCATTGCTTGTAGGTTCATAAGCTCTGAGGATGGTTATAAATTACAGAGTCAGTGAGTAGTAAAATGAAACTTAGTAAGATTTTGTAACATTTCAGAAGCTATAGCGCTTACTCCTGCTAAAATTATTAGCCCTAATTCTTTTCTGAACTTGTTGCAACAATTCTATATTTTCTCAGTGTACAAACAAGGTAAGTTGTGGTCAGACTTGCACCTTCTTAATCAAGAGAGGAAGAAATAGCTTTGCAAATTCACAATGGGAATTTTTCCATATATCAGTGTATAACAGTGTTCGTAAATATGGCTGTTTGGTTTTACAGGGCAAAAAGGTGAACTGGGGTTACCTGGCCCACCAGGACCCCCTGGACTTCCAGGTCTGAAGGGAGAACCAGGTTTCCAAGGATTCCCTGGCCTACAGGGTCCACCAGGTCCACCAGGATTACCGGGGCCACCTCTGGAAGGTCCTAAAGGTAGCCCTGGCCCACCAGGCGTTCCAGGAAGACCAGGTAAGGGCATGATCCATATCCATCAAGATTTACCAGTGCTTTTGTTTTTTTGCTGAAAGGTTATCAGTTTTTGTACTTCCTCAATTCATTTGGGTGGAAAAGTTCAAGACCCATGGAAGAAGTCTTAATTGTTTGCGGGCCATCAGAGAATTTTGTTGCCAAAAGTAACGGGATTTAAGAATAAAACATCCTCAGTTTCTGTTAATTTCTGATACCTGTCAGCAAAAATCCAGTGTTTTAATAAACGTGAAATTCTCCGCATGCTCACGGAAATCACCTAGCGAGCACGATGCCGACTTCTGAGCACCTGATCCCTTTTGCAGTACTGTCACTTGATCAGCACGTCCTCGCGCACAAAACCCAAACATAACAAACCCCATTGTCTTAAGAGCCATGAAAATCAAGTTCATGTTAGCATCACAGCATGATCAAATTGGATAGCTGCCTCTTCGCCTTCATGTCACGTAACATTGCTCCGTTGTGTCATGTGGCTCCCATGGATTCAGTGCACCATCATGCCGTGTTCACCTTTCCATCCCATGTTTGCACTTTGTTCCTGCACCAACTAACTCTGGGAATGAAAAACCTACCGTGCTGAGTTAACATTGCTGAGCAACTTCCTGGCTTGTTTTAGAATTTGATTTTTTGTCATAGAGTGCTTAATCACGTTAAGATACACTCTTAAAATACATAATTGTGGTGAGTCTGGCACAGCTCTCACCCAGGCTTATTGCTATATCTTAAATCTAGGGGTACTTTGGCACAAGTGAGACTCATCTCACTTAATGTGCTTGATATTCTCCTTAAAGGAGACAGTACTTTCACACCCAGCTAATGGTTGACTACATATATATAAAGCAGCAATGTTTTTATTTATTGCCCTCAAACTCTCACATCAGATCTTTCTGTTGTTCTAATGTTTGTTTGGGAAGGTCAGTTTTGGGCTAGTGTATTTGTAAGATAGCATGTGTTTCTCACTTTAGATATCACAGGAGAATATTTTGAAGTAAATGTTTGGAAAGAATTTAACATTCTTTAAAAAGAATAATTAAAAAGTGAACTGGCTAAGCATCTCCTGATGTGTGTGTAATACAAACACTGACTGAGATTCTGTGCTCTGCTGGAGCATTGGTGTTTTGATGAAGCTTCTAATGCTGGTTACACTTCTCTGTAATTGAGTGGTTACTGATCGAAATCAGCTGGGGAAGTGAGAGTAGTGCTGGGACGTGTTTTGTGCAGCTTTATGAGCATCAAGGGGAAAAAACAACCATTGAAGTTCTGCTCAGCCATGTTTCTCTTTCTTCTCTTTCTTATTTCTATTTTTGTTGCATGCAATGTATAAAGTGATGCATTTGTTTTGCTCAGTTATGTGTGAACTAATGTGGACAAACCAAACTATTATTGCAGTTCTGGTACAATCAGCACTCCAACCTTTTGTTTCAAATGATAACAGTCTATTGTTGAACTCTGATTTTTACAACCTTTCAAATAAGGCAGCTAGTCATAAAAGTAGCTGTTTGGCTGTCAAATTACTCCCTTCTAGGGATGTAAATAAAAACAGAAGCTGTATGTATATATTGTCTGTTGTTGACTTCTGGGTTTGTGCTAGGATTGGTAAAAGTGATGAGGTCAGACATGATGAAACACTGACTTCAGCTGAATTGCCTCAAAACCAAATTTGGATAGATGATGTTGGGAGGATGCATTCATCGAGGATAAAATAAAGCCAGGGCAATGTGAAAGTGCTGTTATTCCATATGTCAATTTTTCATTGCAACAAATAAAATAATAGTTTGGTGTGTTGCATACTGTGTGAAGAAATATTGAGCTAAATCTAAAGAGAAAGGTTTAGTTGAATATGTTAGTTTGTTGATATTTCTAACAATTTTGATGTTTTTCCCCTTGTTCTAATGATGACCTTGGTGAACTCTGACCCCCTACTCCCAGGTCCCTCAGGTTAGCCCCTTAACTCCAAAATTATAACTTTGCATGAAGATGAAAGTATGTACTTTTTTGGTGTCTGAATGTAGATATGCTGAGTCATTTTTCATACATGCCTTTTAATTTGAGGAGAAAAGAACTTAGGCTTCCAAAGCATAGGGTTTCATGTTGTTGTAGGACTGACTGACCCTGGAAGGACTGCTTTCCCTCTGCTGAAAGTTCACGTGGGTCCAGACTTACAAGGCTTTTATAGTGTCCTGACTATGAAATTTGCTTTAGTGTGCTTATTCCCAGAGGAGGTGAAAAAAATATATGCTACTTTTCCTCTTCATATTAAAACAAACAAACCAAAAACCAGCATGTTTTGCTGTCCTCCCCTACCTTTGCTGCATAATTGTTTTGTAGCTTGGACAAATGGCAGCATTCATTTCTGTAACACCTGCTGATGATTTTTGGATGCTCTGATGTGATTTTTGTAAGATGTTTCTTTTATGCCACGAGCCTACATAGGAGCACATGCAGTTACACAGGAAATATAAATGTTTCATGTTCCCAGCATAGTTTCCATAGTTTCCATAGTTTCCATTTCCATTGCTTCGTTTCATCAGCACGTGTTTGGAGGAAAGGAGGAAAACTCTTCCTTTAAACTGAACTGAAGCACACTGGCTTATCTTTCTTACCACTAGAGAGGAGGAGCAGGACTGGTAACTTTCACAAGCTTTTCTCAACTCTAACCATCAGCTCGTAGCACAGGACAGCTTCTGGGGAGACTTCACCTGTTGTGCCTAGATTGAAAATGACTTGGTATATCTACTTAATAATAATGCAGCCTTTAAGTTTTGCTATGATGATTTCTATGAAGCAAAGAACTGTCATCAGAATTCAAGAAGAGAAGTCTTTAGTGCGCTGTGCTAAGCACTGTGGGGGTAGCAAATGTGGGTAGCCCCCAGTGCTTGAAAACTGAAATATATATCTAGCCTTATGCAGTCATGGAAATAAAGAATACAATATATGAATGTGGCTTTGCCTTTTAACTAAAACGTGGTTGCACAAACAGTAACCACAGAGTCAAAGGGAATTAGCATCATGGCTATGCTGAACTTACCAATTCCTTCGTATTTTGTTCCACCCTGACACTGCCCAGAAAGCATTCAATAATCAACAAATAAAAGAAAGATTTAGAAATCATAGCAAAACTTATTTAATAGTGAAAGTTTGAGTACTTAACAGCAACAATGAAATGTCCATGTCGTTATTTTTAACAGCTGTATTACAACTAGTATTTAAAATGATTTACCAAATATGTAAGAAATAGTACACCAAGGTAAACCTGATATGTATTTATTGTAGTTTTTAGCTGCAAATTGCATGGTTATACATAGATGTACTTAAATCATTTCACTGACATGAAAGATGCAAGCAGCACAGGAGCTGCAATACATATTAATTCAGGAGGAAGACCAGCTTACCTTTAAAAAATAAAAAGAAAAGGACATTGAAGTGATTTTCCTAAGGATGTCATTTTCCTTAATAACTTCTAACAGGCAAATTAGTATCTGGGGATACGTTTATTAAGAAAAATCAGTGCTAACAAATTCTGATTTTCGAAGATTTTGCTTTTTGCTTTTGTATTTTTGCTTATAGCACTTCCAACCCTTTTAATCCATGTCAGTTCTGGTTACTATTCTGGGCTACTTTTCAGCCCTAGGATTTTGCTCACAGATAACATAAGCTGTCATTCGCTGTGTACCTCTGTATTTGCCAAGCTCCAGGCCCTGTGAGTGATGAATATTGTCAGTGAAATGCCTTCATAGTGTAAACTGCATTGTGAGTAGGACTAACCAGGCACAGGCCTCAGTGTAGTGTTAAAGCAGTAACACATTTAGTAAAGCTTTTAAGTTTGTCATTAAAAGAAGAGTGTCAAATCAGTCCTAGTGAGCCAAGTCACCAGAATAGCTTGTATCTGAAAATACATATCGTGAACTCATGTATGGTCTTATGCATGCATGTGGATTATATTCTAAATACAAAATATGCTGGTGAAATGGGTTGATGTGTAGTGTATATGCTGTCATCTGTACTATTTCTAACTAGTAATCTTGTTTTGTACTGTGTGATGTCTGACCCTTCTAACATCGATCATTGGGCTTTGGTGAACTCTGATCCTTCCAGGTCCTCCAGGTTAGACTCTTAACTCAGTCACTTTATTTTACTGCATTGCATTTGATATAAAAGAAGGGATGTTTTCCTGTGATTCTGTAATGATCTTTTTAAGGACGGTGGTTACCCTGCAAGTTGTGTGCTTTTGTTCAGCATGTCTCACGGTAGATGGTAGCCTGTTGTTTTGCATGTGTACAATACTGTACCAGTGAAAAAGAACAAAATGAACACAAAAGCCTTTTGATGTTTTCTGTAGCTGAAACTGCAATGGGATGTGTGTGAAATACAGTCCAAAACTGCTCCTACTTTAAACATTTGAAGTCTTCACTCAGATTTGCATGCCGTGTTACAGCTTATCAAGTTTATCTGCTAATATAGACAATGAGGATTTCAAAGGGCATTCTCAGAGGATTCAGGAGAATTGAAAATCCAGCACACTGCTACGTGTTATTAATTTGTTGCACCACAGGGGAGAATGTCATAGCACTGTCCTGCAAAGAGATCCTGTTGTTAATCCAATTAGGAGATCTAACATGTGAACTGCTTTTAGCTGTTGCTGTGTTTGCTTACAGTTTGCTTTGCTATAAGTTGCCTTCTATTTAGATGATAAAGGTGCACGGTCTGATTTTCCAGTGCTCAGAACAGCTGGGCTTCGTTTAAACCCACTGTTCTCTTTTGGTTTAATGTGGCTGTTGCAAAGAAAATATTTAAAGATTGGCTCAGTTCCTCTGTTAAATTTACATAGCATAATTCTACTAAAGACAGACAAACCAGCTGGAGGGTCACTGAATATAAAGTGCCTGCAACTCTAACTAGTATTTAGAGAAGACAGAATGAGGGGCTTCCTCTCGCTGAGCAGTCATTAAATGGAAGATACCAGGCTCCTCTGTAGGTATTGGAAACAGCAAAAAAGCAGCAATATTTTTGTGTTAGTGTCTGTTAACGTAGCACTTAAGAGATGGTGAGTGCAAATGCAGGACAGCAGAGGGTATATTTGTACCATCTAATTTGGGTTTTCTTGGCTCCTGCTGGAAGGTCGCTGTCTGGTCACTGGTAAGTTCCTATCACAGGTGGTTTGCACTGCTGCCTAGAAAGACCTGCTTCTCTTCGTCAGCTGGATGAGGAGCCTTGGTTCCTGATTTGGGTAGTACAAATAACCCCTCTTTGTTTTCTCTTTAGTTAGGGTGTTTTATTTTGTTGTTACACTGAAGGCACGGTCTTGTGGGGAACAGTTGACATGTACTGATACGTTTGTATTTGTTCCACAATGTTAAGGTTCACCAGGCCCAGAAGGTCCACGAGGGCCACCAGGCAGTGGGGGACTCAAAGGGGAAAAAGGGAATCCAGGACAGCCTGGCCCACCTGGCCTGACTGGTCAAAAGGGAGACCAAGGACCACCTGGACGCCAGGTAGGACAAGAATTGGGTTTATTTTTAAATGCAGTAAAGACTGAACATGTTTAGGTTAAAAATATGCCTTTTATTGTAGTAAAATAAAAACCAAAATACAGTGGTTATTATAATCTGTCTCATAGCAAGATTGAGGGTCTTTTCTTCATCCCCCAGTACCCAGGCAGGTTTTCCCCATTATATTGCCATGGGAGCTGGAATTGCCAATGAAGGGCTCACGTTGCAATGTTCTCTGACAGCACCTGCTGTACCAGGCAGTGAGCAAGCAGAACACAAAGCCTCAGCCTTCTCAAGCACTACTTCACAGATCCAAAATGTATTAGTTTGTCGTCTAGCCCATTTTTATCTTCTTTTCTGAAACCATTGGGTAGATGAGTGACTAACATGAATCTGTTGTCTTCAGGGAGATCCTGGTCGTCCTGGTCTCAATGGAATGAAGGGTGACCCCGGGGTTCCAGGCGTTCCGGGATTCCCAGGTATTTAACGAGCACTTCAAGTGAAAACATCCAGACACAGTAGCAGCTCCTCAGGGAGGAAAGAAGCCTGATTTTGGCCACTGCAGCAGATCTTACAAAATGTGTTCTTTCATTGCGTGACCGTGTTAATTTGATCTTTCAGGTATGAAGGGTCCCACTGGACCTGCAGGACCTGCTGGCCTCATGGGCAGTCAAGGGCTGCCAGGCCCACCAGGTAGGAGTCTTGGGTAGCACTACTGTCACTTTGATCCCTGGTGGTAGAATGTGTTATGCAGCTGTAGAACTGTGTGGATGTCAGCCAGCAATGGAAATGGTTAAGAGAGCATCTGCACTCCTGCTGTATTTTATACTCTATAACCAGTCTACTTGGATTAACTTCTGCAAGTGCTGTCCTTTAAGATGTCACCAAGAGCACTTGTTTTGCCCTTTATATACACCTACACTTATTCTTTGTAGTTATAAAAGCTTTCGGTTGCTGACTTCGCAATAAGTAACAGAAATAGTGCACTGCCAAAACTGTCTTCAGTGCTCTCTTCCATCCTGGTTTATCTAATACTGAGCTGTTTTCTCTCAGGTCCACCAGGTTTACCAGGTACCATCGGACGAAGCATTGTTGTCAAAGGTGACCCTGGTCCTCCAGGGCCTCCAGGATTGCCTGGGTCAAAAGGGCCACCTGGACTGGCAGGGCCACAAGGATTGCCAGGTATGATTCTAGATTGTTGCATGGAAAATGAATAAGTATAGCTGACTGCATGTTGCAACGTGGGACTGAATTCAGCAAGAAATAAAGAAAAACGTGGGATTGTACCCAGATGTATACCATCTGGTTTAGTGACCTGTTCTTGCCTAATGTATTGTGGAGAAACATCAGATGACCCCAGAGAGTGTATACCTTTCTGTAGTGAGGTTTCAAGAGCTTTCAGTTCAATTACCTGCTTGTCTGTTCTAGGTCCAGTTGGTGTTCCTGGTGATCCAGGGCGAGATGGACTCCCTGGTTTCGATGGCCCAGCAGGACGTAAAGGAGAGAGGGGTCTTCCAGGCCAACCAGGTACAGTGTTCATCCCATGAGCACCCACTGGAAAAGGAGATTCTCCCTACTGAGTTCCAGCTAACAGTGGGAAGAGACATTTGCCTTGTGAGAATAATAAAATCATTATTTTAGGATTTTGTTAGGGCTGCTGAACACGCTTTAGTTTGGAATATTCTAGGGATCAACACAATTATTAGTCATTGCTGAATAATACTGTAGAACATTTTATCTTGAGATGAATGGCATCCCCTTTGGAGCAATGATGAGGCACAACAAGAAGGAAAGAAAGTAAGAAACAGAATTGAGAGATTAGTGAAATGATTTTCTCTTTACATGAAGAATCACAAATGAGGAAAAGCAGACTTCATAAAGGAAATAATGTGCAGAGGTCAAGCTACCATGAAGTTACTGCTTAGAATTACTGATCTGAGAAAACAGACTACGCACTGAACAGTTTAATCTAAAGCAGAAGACAAGCATTAGCTTTATGTTGCAGCCTTGTGAGTAAAAACTACTAGAATTCAGTTTAAAAACAGTACAGAAATCCACAGTGCCATTTTTGTTTTTCATTTAAGTAGCCTTGTGAAATCTGTTGGTGTTATTTTAAGTGAAAAAAAAAATGTAAACAGTAGTCTAAATATTTGTAGTTATACTTTCTGATATTTTGCTGTTCGATAACAAATGCCTTTTCTGCTACTTCTCTCAGAGTAATATCACTTTCCTTGCTCTCATGCAAGGATGTTTCAGCCTATTTGCACTTTGTCATCTACTCCAAAACTGACTGGTTTCTCTATTCATTTTGGGTTTTAGCTGAAGTTGTTAGAACATGCCCTAGAGTGAGATGTTCTTCTGTTTCTGGCTCTGTCATTTATTTTGTGATCTTGAACAAGATGTTTCAGCTTTATCTTACCAAACTGCATAGGCAGATAAGTATGTTTTGGGATTAGGAAGCTGATTTGTACTTAAAATAGCTGTAATAGCCACTGCATTTGCTAAGCTATTGCTTCACAGCTCCAAATGTATTTAAATTCAGAATACTCCTATGATGCAGGGAAATTGCACTATTTTAATTTGTTCATGATTTGACCAAGCTTAGAAGAAAAAAATAGTTTAAGGTAATTTAAGGAAGATGGTGTTAGCAGATTTCAGGTTCCTCACCTAGCAAGCTCCTCACTCACTACACCATCCTCCCTTTCAGAGATATGTTATTCCTAAGCGAGCAAGAAATTGTGTTAATAAATACTGTCTTGTTTCCTCTCATGTGAATAGGGTCACGAGGAATACAGGGACCCCCTGGTCCTGATGGCTTACAAGGCCCACCTGGGCCTCCTGGAACAGCTTCTGTTGCTCATGGATTCCTTATAACTCGTCACAGCCAGACTAGGGATACACCACTATGTCCACAAGGAACTTCAAGAATATATGATGGATTCTCTCTTTTGTATGTGCAAGGAAATGAGAGAGCACATGGCCAGGACTTGGGTGAGATATTTTGTATGCTTTGTCTTTAAGGGAAAAGATGTTGTACATACTTCTACCAGATGCTCGGTTTTAATGAAGATAAGACTATCCTGGAGTTTACCTAGATGAGGATGAGGGATGCATGCTAAGATCTACTACATCCAGAAGCTGCACTTAGTAATTCAAGATGAAAGACTGTAATCCAAAATTGAGAGTTAAGTTTTTTCCTCATGTGAAAATTTGATAACACATGCTGAATACTCACAATTATCCTTCTCAAAAAGCTGCTACAAACAATGAAGTGAGAACTCGGCTGTCACATTTTATGTATCTTATTCTGTAGGTACTGCTGGGAGCTGTCTTAGACGCTTTAGCACCATGCCTTTCATGTTCTGCAACATCAACAACGTTTGTAATTTTGCATCAAGGAACGACTATTCCTACTGGCTGTCAACTCCAGAGCCAATGCCGATGAGCATGGAGCCGCTGACTGGGCAGAACATCCAGCCATTCATTAGCAGGTGAGACAAAGAAGGCTATCAAGTCTCTTTTTTTCAGTATCTGGATGAAGAAACAGTACATCTCACTACATACAATCCAACATGTAGGTTGGAAATAAGACTGACCTTGTCATGTTTTGCTCTGGGAAATACAAGGAAAAGAGCTGGTTTCTATTGTCTGAAAAGGCCCATCTATACGTGCAGCAGAAATCCTTAGAGGCTGAAAGGCTGTAAGGGCTTTTCTCACCTGAGAAGCATGAGTGCAGGGTTACTGTGAATAGGAAAAAACAGAGGAGCCTGTGGCGCTAGGATTAAGGCATTCACCTGGGGGACTTGGAGCTTCCACTTCTTGTTTCAGGAACTGTATTTTAGCCAGTGATTGTTAGCAGAAAAGGGCAGTTTGTACTCAGAACACTGTCCTACTGCACTCACAAGATACACGAGAAGTCTAAATTAATAGGACAGACCCTCACAAGCAAGGACTCCCTTTCTCTGTCTAATAACCCTTAACAAGTGACATTAAGTTGTATGTTTTATTTCTCTGATGCTTCCCCTGAGTCCAGATGTGTTGTGTGTGAAGCTCCTGCTATGGTGATAGCTGTCCACAGTCAGACCATTCAGATTCCTTCGTGTCCTCCAGGCTGGGACTCCCTATGGATCGGTTACTCTTTCATGATGGTAAGAACTTCCTCCTATTCCAGAAGTGATTATTACCTGTTTGTGTCCTCAAGTAGCTGCTTTAACACTGTTAAAAACTACAGTGGTAGTCATTAGAAAGCCTTTATCTTAAGTTAATAACCATGGCAGTCAAGATTAACAACAATTTTCCAGTACACTGAGAGTAACACTCTGCAAGTCCTGCCTTTCTAAGGATAGTTACAAAGGTGTCTGACATCACATTATCTCAATATTAGCCAAACAGTGCTGCTTTTAGCAATTGCATCCTGTGCTATTAATTTCTATTTCCTACTCTAAGTTTTTTGTGTGTGTTTCTTTCCTGCCCACTACCCCAGCACACCAGTGCTGGAGCAGAGGGCTCTGGGCAGGCCTTGGCATCACCTGGATCCTGTTTAGAAGAATTCCGCTCAGCTCCATTTATTGAGTGTCATGGTCGTGGCACTTGTAACTACTATGCCAATTCATATAGTTTCTGGCTGGCAACTGTAGAGGTGTCAGAAATGTTCAGGTAAGAAAACCTGTTTTTATTACATTGTTTTATTCCAGGGCGAAATATTTGGAAGCCAAATTTATTCCCAAGATCAAAAGAGAAGTCTTTACAGGGAAGTAGGGAAGAGTTTAGTTTGTTTTCCCCCTCACAACCAGTTTTTCAAGTGTGTGCTTGGGTAAGCCTTTTATAAGATGTATAAACTTGTGAGGGCACATTCTGTTTTGCAAGAAGTCAGATTCCTTTTACATCAACTCTTATTCACGTTTAGTAGTACTTTCTCTGAATGTTGTCCTATTGTACTGACTGTAGTTGGAGTTTTAAAAGGTTTGTTTTGTTTTTTTTTCCTTGCATGCTCTTAATTAGTCAAATATTTTAAAAGGCAAACAGGTGTGAGGGGAAACTGGACAAAATCTGCATTGTCTCATTCTCAGCCCTAGTGCAGGATCAACTGTACTTAAACCTTTTAAAGCAGGTGTTCATATAATCTGTTTTTAAAGCCTGGTGTGAAGGAGGTTTCACACCCTCCCTGGTGAGCATTTTTACCAGTACTCTGCAGGAGGATTAGGACACTAGCTTCTCTGCCTTAAGGATTTCAGCTCTCCAGGGTTCCCCTCTCTAATTGACCGGCAGAAACAAATGCTGTCGCCCTGTTTTTGCACTGGTGAAAACCTCATGAATATTCCCACTGCCACCAACCTGAAAAATTTGGCCTTGTTGTACAGGGCTGGCAGTGTGCAGTGTGACATAGCAGCAATAGCCTCTAATTGGGTTTTGTGTAACAACTACACTGTAATATTTAATTGCACGCGAAGTAATCATCTCCAAGTTTTCAGGGTAGTTGATTAGTGATAATTCATGGTGAAAACTACCTTCTGCTAACGACTGTGGGTCTTTGAACTTTCTCTCTCAACCATTTGCCATCTCCCATAAACACAACTTACTTTATTTAAATAAAAAAATCAAGGATAGCACTTAGCATGCGAACACACATTACACAGAAATGTTGTATTACCACCTCTCATTTCATTTCCTTATAGAATAGAAGCAAATTATTTGGTAAATGCATAATTTAAATGTACACATCTCCCTCTAACACTGTTTCTGATGGATTGTTGTAATACCTTTTAACTGAGAAACCAAAAATCACAAGTGCCTGTTTCATGGCAGGGGTAATGTACACTGTGGACCCAAGACTGTCCATGATGTACATGTATATCAGTCAGTCCTGTATATGATGTAGCACAAACAGTAAGCTGAGCAGAAGCAGGGGCTGAGCAAATGTTTTGCTTAGTGGGGACTGGACAAAACTGAAGTTCTGTTACCTGCTGTGGATATACAAAACAATCACTCATAGTAGAAACTCTGAAATACAGGATTAATTCCTCTTTCTGTTTTACTTCCAAATCTGGAATTAAGCAGAAGTCTTAAGTTACAGTTCTGTGAACAAAGAAGCTAACCCTAGCCTTCCTGTTTTGTCTGTCAACCAGTAAACCTCAGTCAGAGACACTGAAAGCTGGAGACTTGAGGACGCGTATTAGTCGCTGCCAAGTTTGCATGAAGAAGACGTAACGTCTTGAAGGATGTTTTAAAACAGTTGAAAATTCCTGAGATGCACTGTCCTCCAGCTGTAACAATGGTGCTACTGTGCAGAAAGAAAGCAAAAAACAAATCCAAACTGTTTTAACCATGCAAATTCAAGTGTACCTCACTCGTGCCAAGCTAAGGGTTGTTTGGTGCATATTTGACAACAGGACTAAGATGAGATGGAAGAATTGACCTCCTGGAAATGGTAAAGACCCTTGTGGTTCACAAAGGATCCGAAGATGAAATTTTCATTTCTCTCCCTGTACCAAAATGGCACCTTTTTGATCAGTCAAGAGAGTAAAGAAAAACACGACGCACTGAGTATGATTAAAGTAACAAGACTGCAGTTTTGAAAAACATTTTTCATGGTGCTACTAACCCTACTGTATCCCAGGTTTTTAATATGGAATTTTAAGTTTATTTCTCTGTAAGTAATGAAATGTGTATATTGTGTAAAACACCTTTTTAGCTGAAACTTTCAGTCATTTAGAAACAAACCAGACTCGGATATAAAAATGCTTATGTCTGAAATTAAAATATACAGCAGTATTTTATCACAAAATTTGTGGTACAGAGAGAATTGACAACTCTTACAGCAATTCATTCGTTTGATATTTCATTTCCTTAGTTGCCAACCTGTCATAGATGGGGAAATGCACAATTATTCTGAAGTCATTTTGATCAGGGTTTTAAATGTTGATACCATATATCATGCTACCAGTGGTTTTATTTGTGTTTAGAGATCCCAATCCACTTGAAGAGTTTGTTGGTTTATTTTTTATCTTGTGAAGATATATGAAATGATCAGCCATATGCCTATATCCTTCTATTCTGAATAGAAGTCACATTCACATGTTAGTAATATTTGGTATAGTTCAAAAAAGCTGCTCCTTGGGAATATCCAGTTATCAAAGCATTTAAGAGTATGCTTACGTGAAACCTCTTTACTCTGAAGTGAAGTCACACATATTATCCAAAATAAATAGTGTACATGCTAAGAAACACTAAAATAAAGTGTAAACTGGTGGAAACTGAGCTTATCCTATTTACCATTTAATCTTTGTGATCTTATGTGAATTTATAAGCATCCACAATGTATTTACGATATATAGCAGCTCCTGTGTATGTACATTCACATAAGGCCTTTAAAGATGGTGCATGCAGTTCCTTCTTTCTAATGTCATTTGGTGAGAATCCTACTGTGTGTGTCTTGGTGTGTCACTGGGCAATAGCTGAAAAGTGATCACTTTCTGTATGCATAACTGCCCATGGTTGTTCTGCGTTTATGGTCAGCGCTGCTCCACTCCCACTCATGTGCACACAGAGCTCCCTGGCCAAAGCAAGGCTGTTTTTCAGAACGATGATACTTTAACACTTTCATTGTGTATTGTCACCTCCACTATCTATCAATACAACCTAACTTGTGAATCAACATAGAGCTTTATACAGGTGAAGTGTATTTGTTTATTTTGACCACTGTTAATAATTTATCTGCTAATTGCTGTTCACCCTTTCCTTTCAGTTGTCCTTGTAACCGTGGAACATCAGAGATCTTGTTTTAAGCATATTTGACAAAGACATAGGACTGGTGGTTAACCCAGGTGGCAGTGCTTTATTCAATGAGATTGGTGCTGATTTCAAAAGTTTTCAGGTATGAAACAGGTTATTTAGTTTAAAGTGAAAAACACGAATAGCTTTATCCTTTTTCCATTAGTGCAATTATATGTTGGTAGAGAGTGGCCTATTCAGCAATGTACATCCTGCAACCCATTTTATTTTGATTTGCTGATGCATATGAACAGAACCTGCTGCTACCTCCAAGTCAGTAACTTGTTACCAAAGCTAAAATAAAAACTTATGTCTCTTTTACTGTAAGCCCATATCTTGCTACCTGCACCTCCCTCAGCAGCCTAAAATGAACACAGGAGCTTATTCCTAGCCCCAGAAAGCAGAATAGAGGCTACAGTCAAGGAGCACCCAGGGTAAAGAGCTCATCCAGCCCTCACTTGGGTCTGTACCAACTCCACTTGTCTTGCCTCCCTGTCACCAAGAAGTTGTGTTCATTATGGGGATCCAGGAAAGGGCAGAACGTGTTTGTTCTCAGTACTGCATCAGTGGTGCTTTTTCTAAGATTGGGCCTCTTTTGCAGCATGCACAGCAAAACTCACTGAACAGTGACAAGACAGGAGTTATAATTCCAGTCTAACATAGATAGCACGCAGAGCAGCTTGTTTTGTGGCAGCAAAGTAGTTCCCAAACCTGTGGAATGACCACAGAAAAGCAGAAATGCTTCTGACAGGTATGTTCTCATTAACTTTGTTTTGGCTTTTTTCTTGGTTAAAAGTAGGATAGAGAGGAAGGAGCATCTTTTAACTGAGACACACAGTAGAGATTAAAATGATACTGCACCTTAGAGCAGGCAAACCACTCGACCTGTATTAGATCTGAGTTTCTCTTCTATAAAAGCAAGCACCGTTATTATTTTCTCCCACTTCCTGACTGCTTAGACTGTAAGCTCTTTGGGGCAGAGACATGTCTGTGCAACACTGGGGGGGCGTCAAATGTTGATTGGGGCCTCTAGGTGCTATTCATCAGCATATAATATTAAACTACAGGAAAAACCTTGTCTGCAGATGTATTATTATTATTGTAAGTGGAAAAAACAACCCTGTTTTGAACATGTACTGTTTTCAGCCTAAGCATGGTCTGGATCAGCCTCTCCTACACTCAGGCTTTTTTTTCCTAGGGTTTGATTTGTTTTTAACTGAAGTTTTAATTTCCCTGGCTAATTATGTTAATCTTAAGCAGGAACCTGGAAATAACACAGCTGCATTTATGAGCTGTATGGGGGAAAAGACGAGCACTGTAGCCACTCGAGGGCACCATACAGCTTTGAAAGAAAGCTCAAGTAGAAAGAGGACCGAATTCCTGGAAGTGCCTGCATCAGCAAGGACTTACGTTAAAGTTTGCTGGAAGGGGGACTGCATCACCCCTCACTGCCCAGTTTTTTGAATGCTTCCTGCAGCATGGAAATCAAGAACAGGTGCTGTCAGTTGTTAGTTAAAAAAGGCAAATCTTCCAAATGAATACTAGTTTGCAAATCTTAAGAACAGTAATCTTCCACATAACTTGCGTTTATACTGGTCCTTCCTCTAGTAGTAAAAAATGAAATAGTGCTTAACACCACAGGTTATTCAGTAGCTTCCTTTGCTCTCTAGTAATACCTTTTACAATCCAGGACTGAAAGGGAACTGCTTCCTTCAGCCTCAAATTCACATGTAATACAGGATTTGAATTTCTGAAATGGTTCTGCAGTCACAGTACAACCTATAAACAAAGGTGGGCACACAGAAAAGCATAAAACATTTGAAATACAGTGAATTAGACTACTGCATGTAAATGTTGAGCTTTAAAAGCTTTTAAGCATGCAGTATCTTTTCCTGTGCCATAGAGGCCAGTCCCCCAATAGCTATGGATTTCTCACCTCAAAGGACAGAGGAAGGACCTGTTTTATAAACTTTAGAACCTGAAAGTGACTTACTGATCTTGCAAGCAACCAAAGCCCAAGTTCCAAAGTATTATTTTGCCATCTAGATTCTGTGCATTGTAGTGTACACTTTGTGTATTTTGTGGACTTTGCTAATGGTACAGAAGTGCCACTGTAGGGGCAGCAGGGGAGTTGTTTTCCAAGCGTGAGGAGTATTCTGCTATATAGACATTTGTAACTGCTGCTTCTCAGAGAAGTCACCCTTTAGACAGTTCAGCAGTGTGGTCAGACACAGGATGTTTCTGCTGCTGTGGCTACTTCCACTGGGCTTTGTGCAAGACACAGCAATAACTTCTTCCTCCCAGGAAGCTATTGACAAAAAGCAGGACACGTGCCAGCGCCAGGCAGGAGCAGTAATTAGCTCGGGGAGCATAGCAGTGTGCTACATTTTAAAGCACAGGATAAGTATCTTGAATTCTTTGCTTTAGAAGGAAAGATTATTAGCTCAACCCATCTGCAGCAGACTGGTGACCAATGCCTAACAGCCCCAACTGGCAACCAAGTCAGGAGTAACTGGTTATTACAGCAACAAACTGCTGGCTCCACTGGAGGTGCTCACTACAGCTGAGGGGTGGAGTGCACAACAGCAGCTGCTGCTCCAGTGCCAGCAAGTAGCTTGTGTGCCCACTGAGCTCAACTTTCCTGATCAGTCTCCTGTAACTTGAAACTTTTCTTTAAAAGGAAATAAAAATAATCTTAAAATAATTCAATTGAAAATCAGTTAACTCTGAGTCAGAAAGAAAAGCGAAGAAACAAAGCAACTGCCTTATTTTGGTGTGTTCCTCTAATAAAAGAGGGGGGAAAATGTTCTTACCTCCCATGCATACACAGCAAACTCAGTGCTCCCCTCTGTAGTGTTCCTTCATGACCCTTCAAGAAAAAAAATCAGAGAAACTGTAATGTAAACTAAAATGTATGTTTGAGGGAATGCTATTGCAGCAGTCAACAGAGGGTGCAGGGACGAAAAGGAATACAAATGATATTACCTGATAACTCTCAAATGGTTCTTCTTCCCCTCGATGAACTCCTCGTTCCCAGATATTTGATACTTCCAGTACCACGCTGCACAATGAGATGCAAGGCCCACGAGCACTGCTGAATGTATTTCAAAACAAAGACTTCTGTAACATGTGTTCCAGCACTGCCTTCAGATAGGAAGTCCTACCGCTTTCTGGAATCAATCGAGGGCTTTCATCATGCTCTAGAAGTTGTGAGTTCTGTCAATGCTTCATCTAAAGAAGTTTGAAAAAACAGCCTAAAACGCTGCGCCTGAGCCCCAACACCCTTCCAAAAAAACAAAACAAAACACACCAATAAAACACAACAACAAAAAGCCCTCAAGCACAGCTCATTTCAGGTCCAGTGAGACTTCCAGTCAGAGGTCTCAAAGCAGTTAATGTGAGGCTGTTGCAACAGTCCTGACAGCGTTTGGATGATGTTCGCTGTTGTCTGCTGGTAGGGCTGTTTTTGTTTTTCTTCCCAATAGAAGCTACAAGCTATAAAATGAGGCCCTAAGTAAGGGAGCCCATTTCGTTGGAGAAAATTCTATTCTTCAAGCAAACTTGACTTCTACCAATGCAGTATTCTGAATAACAGAGTTAAATTAGGTGTTTTTAAAGAAAGAAAAAAGACATTTCAAAGCAGCCACCCACATTCATGGAGAGCAGGCATGCTCACGACTATGGCTGTAAGTTATTTCTAGGCAGAATTAACACATCATTCACATCAGTAAGTGTGAAATGGCGCTACAACTTGTTGGGATTTCCTGCTTAAGCTCCGTTGTTTCTACAGGTGGGTCTGTTACCTGAAAATTGAGACATCTATGTAGGTTTTGTTTTTATATATTTGTTTTTACATACTGGGACCTAAACACATCTCAAAGCCATACAGGACCCTTTTACCCTACGGTCAGAGCCACCTATTTGATGCTCTGCTAGAAGTTCCTTCCCAGGCTACAGTGTGCTGACAATGGAACTTCCATGCCCAGGCCTAAACAAAGTTCTGAACAAAACCTGGCATATTGCTCTGCACTTAAAGGAGGAAACATCACGGACCCTTTCTCTCCCCCCTCCATACACACATACCACACAGGCACCATTCAGAAGCTCCACTGTTTAGCAGCACAACAACTCTGACAGGGAAAGCTCCTTGGCGTTGTGCTGCGTGATACCTTTTACACCAAGCGGCAGAGCAAATTGGAAAGGCTGAGAACCGCTGCCCTGAAATAACACTACAAGCTCCTTCAGATCTTCAGGGAGGAAGAGTGACAACGTGCCTGTAAGGAAAGCAGCAGCAGGAAATGCATTTTCGACGGAAGAAAACAGAAGTCTGTTTAAAAATAAAACCCAGACACGGAGCTACATGAACACGTATTTACTGCAAGTAGCTCTATGGAAAGCCAAGTCAGATAAATATAAACACTATACAGAGCTTCAAGCCAGTCTCCCAGAACCGCAGATGCGATGTGTTTTACAAAGAAAACAACATAACAATATTTACAATGGAAGACAAAGCCAGATCAATCAGCTCAACTTTAAAACAGATCTGTGAAGCAGAAATAGCAAATATAATGAACAGTTTCAACCATATATGTTTTAGTTTGTACAGACGATAACTGTCCAGTATCAAATTAAATTTACAGGACAAACATTGTTCCATCATTGGTATTTTGTACTATACAGCAGCATAAACGGGTAGCTGGAAGGTAGTATATATAGTGATATGTTTTACATATTCTGAAAATGTTCTTCCAGCACAATACTGAATAAATTAGTTGCTGTAAACTAAGAGATTCAAAAAGATTGCATATTTATTATGCCGTACCTGTTAGTATTTGTACCACTCTAGTTGAGGTTACCCATTTAATTATTTATTCAGCATTTATTAAATCAGTGCTGTATATTGTACAGTGGCAGCCTCAGGGATCTAATATGAAATAGGCATGTACGTTTTTCTTCAAAACAACCTTTTCCTTTTGCGTTAAAGGTTTAGAACTATCTCTTCATCCAAATTATGGTTTCTTAAAAAAGATGAAAAGCTTTATAAAAAGCCGTCTACGTATTGCATTATTAATTTACAAGACCAAACAAAAGCTATATGGCAAGACAGTATCATGGTCTAGAAAAGTGGTCATATTTTTCATTAGTGTATGTTTAGCAGCAACAAAGATCCGTACCGACTTAAACTTCTCTTCCAGAATCGCAATCTGTGCTTTTAAACCCTGTACAACAGTTCTTCCAGTCACCGGACGTTGCGTCAACTGATGGGTACCAGCCTCCCAAAAAGTCGTCTCCCAAACCTGACGTGTACAGTTTAATCCTACTCAAAAACAGATCTGGGTGCACACCACCGAGCAAAAGTGACGGTGCCTGATGGCTTCTACAAACCGTACCGCTATTGTAAAGGTTGTGTTAGAGCGAGGCAGCCCGACTGGTTGTTGTACAATATACAAGGAGAGGAGTACAGCTGTGTGGTGCAGTACAGCATGAGGATTTATGTACCACTTCTAAACCCTTTTCCAATGGTCAGTGCCTTTCATTATACATGGCATGTACCAACAACTAGTGTCATGCTCTTTACGTTTATAGCAGTGTTAAAAGCCTAAACTCATTTCAACCAAAAAAAATTATATATATATATATATATTTATCAGTACTAGAGTGAAGCACTTAAGCCCTGATTTTTCTGCAATTTATTTTAGAAAGTGTCAAATAATCACTGTTTGCACTCCTATAACTGGGGTAAGGACAACTGAAGAGCCAATATTTTACTTCTTCCCATTATGCCACAAAGAAAGAACAAAAACAGTCCCAAATTAAAGACGGGACTTTGGCTGAAAGTAAGATCAATTAGGGTGGTTTTTCTTTAAGAAGCTACAGCTGACAAATGTAACGCAGGAGTCACAAACGCTGGATGTGACTCTGCACTCCTCCATTTGAATGCATGAACAAAACCTCATTTTACACAATTCATGTTTATAAACAAGTATCATGAGGGTAAGAACAAAAACAACCTACGAGACAACCAGCCCATTAATCCTACTTTGTACATACCAAAATTCTGAGCAAAAAAGTCAGCTTAAGCCGTGACAGACATTTGATTTAAAGTACTCTAGCCTATGATCAAGAAGTCTCTCGTACCATGAAAGCAAAACAAAACAAAAGGCAGAAGAGGTCTCTCCTTTCCAGACCGGTTCAGCCCTGCAGGTTCTCCCTCAACCTCTCCCTCCTCCTCCCGCCCACCCGAAGAAAGCTCCGAACTGCCCGAATTCCACTAACAGCATGTTTTAAGCTGACCACTTGTTAGCGTACCAGAGAAGCAAAACCCACGGTAAGCAGACATCAGAAACCAGCTTTGACATCTCAGAATATAAATAAAAACAAATTAATGGGAGAGGCAGGAGGAAGAGAAGGGTGTGTAAGGAACTCCCATTAGCACTCGTGCTGCCTCTCAGATAGACATGACAGGAAAGACCAATTTCCATCACCAAAGCACAGCTATGAAAAAATCTCAATTCAAATTAATTCAACTGTAGAGAGCTGATGTCTATGACAAAACTAATTGGAAGGATGTGTCCGTGCTGGTGGAAATGAAAGTAGCCGGCTGGAGCTGAGCTTGGCTTCCAAAAGCACCACACAGTTTCTGTAGTTTCCAGCAGAAAAGTCTTCTCTTCCAACTATGGTTTCCATGGCAATGCAGTCAGTCTGGAAAGGAAGGAAAAAAAAAAAAAAAAAAAAAAGGTGATATTTTAAATGCAAGTTACATCGGAAATAAATGTTTGCTAGTGAGGAGAATGCATGGAGCTCATTCATGGCAGAAGGGACAGCGCTGGATGCAGGCAGCTCCCTGGCAGGGCTGTGCACCCCCGGTGTAACTACAAACAGTCCTATATACAGCAGGCAGAGAACTGCAATATAAACACTGCAAGTCACAACAACTGTGTGCCCTGGCCTCAACTTTCCAGGAAATAGCATAATTTAGTTGTAACAACAAATACCTCCGAGTGTAGTTTTCCTTTTTGTCTCTCTGAAAGGCAACCCACCGTACAGAAGTGCACATCTGCAGCAACAAACCTCCAGAACCATCTTTACTGCTGTCAGCTAAAACCAGTGGCCCAAAGACCAGAAAAAGCAAAATACAAAGTGCTCAGTAAGAGGAGAGAAGAAAACCCTCGAGTACAGCAGGAAGGAATTTCTGGGTGACAGGACAGAGGTGGGACGGCAGGGAAGATGGCCCCAAAGAACAACACCAGCTCTGCGATTACACACGTGTGTGTCAAGGTAAGAGTGACTCCACAGGCTCCTGGGATGGGAACACCCAAAGGGGGGAGGCAAATACCTGGTGGTGAGAGCACAACTGGAACATACCGAGAGCCACGTCTCAGCTCACTGCAAACCCTCCCCACTCCCAGCACAGCTGTGTGAACACTCATTTTCACTCTGGAGTGCCACTGTCAGCCAACCCACAGTATCACAGTCCTGACAGATTGTCCCCTTCCATCACTTCTGTTATTTTTACCCTTTGCTTATCTAAGCACAACACTTCCTGAGCTGTACATCCTTCTGGACCGCTTATATCTCCAGCACTGCCCTTCCCATTGTGCATTTATGCTCACAAAGCACGTGGGCTGCATCTACTAAGAAGTCTCCACTCTTCCAGCAGCTGTGCCCGCACCATTCCTCCCCTGGCAGAGATGGCATCTGCAGATGTCCTCCTTCCCCTCTTCAGCACGGCCCCCAGCCACTCAGGGCACTGGGTGACTCTTCCCTCGCATTGCCCATCTGCAGGACCGGCCCCTGCTGCCACACAGGGAGGGAGTAAGCAGCTAGTTTACCAGAGCACAAATGGCAGCTAGGGTAAAGGAGAAAGTCTTCAGGAAACATCAAACATAGGAGCAGTCTCACTTCCCCTCTCCAAACCATGCTGCACAAGCTCCCACTGCTCAGGGAGAGCTTCCTGCCATCAGGGAGAGCGGTCCTACAAAGGGCATCTCAGCCTGCAGCAGCAGAGGGGCCCCGGCCCCAACAGGAGCTGTGCTTTCCATGGGGCCACAGGACGGCAGTTGGGTCTCAGCGTTTTGCTACAGAAAGTTCAGTACCAAATTAACTCTGCCCCAGGAATATGCTGAAGAACATGACGGCGAGAGCACAAGCAAATGTTATGTATACTAATGTAAACCTGTATGTTTACTTGCATATCCCATCCCATGAAGCACGCACACGTTAAACACACCGACTCCACCCTAAGCTACAGGAGCTCAGATTTCACAGCCCTGCAGAGAACACCGCCTCTTCAAAAGGCAGCAGCCAGCAGTGCAGGGCTGCTCCAGGCGCTGCCTCTGCCGGAACGGCGGGGCACAGAGGGGCTGAGCTGCTGGGTCAGGCACCAGGGCTGGGCACGGCTCCCCAAAGACGCAGCAACTCGTTTTGTGTAATCTGAAGAAAACACAGCCAGAAAAAAAAAATACACCCATTTCTCTTATTTCACAGACATCCTAAGATCGCTACAAAGGGCCATTCCTCGGCACACACACAAGGCGCAATGTGTTACTGCAGCTTTGTTTTCACAAAGGCCGAGTGAAGCTGTTATTTCTGAAATGCTCTTCCCCTTCAGATAAGTATTTCGTTGTAGGACCAAAGGACGAAAACACAACACTACCACAGCCTGAGGCCGATCACACCTCAGCAATGCACACCAGTGAGCCATCGGAACAGCCTAGGCTTCTGCATTAAAGCCGCATTCGGGACAAATTAACATCTACCAACACCCCCCACCCCTTCCCTGCTCCGCACCTATGAGCTTACATGAAAGGAACTTCAAAAACTGTCTCCGCTTTTGTCAGTGCATTTTGCTCCACACCTAACACTCACCTGGAAGCTGCCTGACGAGTTGTTCTGATCCCCACCAGCACACCCGCAGCGCCGGGAGCAGCCAGGGCCGGGCCGTCTGAGCAGGATAATCCCACGTGGCACAGCTCAGTACTTATAAATACCTCCAAGTTTGTAGAAACTTTTATAAACTGCCAAATGGCATTTCAGATGCTTGAGAGGGAAAGAAGGAAAAGCCCAAGAGCAGGAAAACCTGCTGCACTCCTAACTGTGGTTCTTTGAACGAACCCAGCACAACACAGGAGCAGGGTAACTAATGCTAGCTAAGAGGGAGCAAATCGCAGCCCCAGCTGACACATCAGTTTGTAGGGAACCAGAACGGCCTCAGCTGAGCTGTCACAGCTCCCAGTGCTCCTGGGCAGGGCCGCACAGCACTCCCAGCTCTCTGCCAGGCAGTACACAAGGATTTCTTCCTCCTCTCCCACGATTATAAACAACAGTTTTCACATTTCCCCTTAGTTTTTAAGCTAAAACAAAGTTGTATGAACTGCAAACAAACAGAAGAAAGTCCCAGGTGACATCACCTACAGCTGACAGCAGCCTCACGACACCCTGAGCATCTCAGACCAGAGCTGCTGGCTGCCAGCAATGCTCTGAGCTCCTCACTGCTGGAAATGAGCACTGCAGCTGGAGCAGCACAGCTGGCTCCTGCTCATCGCCTCTTTTCTGGCAAGACAAAAGCCTCAGCACTTATTTATGGCTATAGATACAGCTGTACAGGAAGGGCCCCCGCTCACACCCCCTCAGGACACTGAAGCAACCCTGCACCCCTCCCACAAACCGAGCCCACGAACAGAGGGGTCTCTGCAGCACCAGGGCAGCCCAGGCAGCTGCTTCTGAGCTGTGGAGCTGCACCATGGCCAACTGCAGCAGCTTCCCATGGCACCCCCAGGATGCCCCACAGCTCTCAGGGCTACAGCTGCTACCAGCAGGAACCCAGCTGCCCACAGGACCCTGTGTGTGGCTCCATTTCTGTGAAGGCAGCTCCAGCTGTGCACACACAGGAGCAGCGATCAGTCAGAGCTTTGAAACAGGGCAATGTTAAGGAGAAAAGGCCGCTGCCTGTAGTGCTGCTAATACCCAGAGCAGGGCTGTGGATTTCCACCTCCAAGTGGTTCCTCACAAGAAGGTCCTTAGGAAAAGGGGTGGTTTCTATCCCAGGACTACAGCAGTGCTCAGGCACTGAGATTTACAGGAATTCATCTTCCCATGCCCGTGACACTAATGCAGGACAAAGGGCACCAGGGAAAGCAGCACAGTCCCTGCAAGGCAGATCTTCTTACCTCGATGTCCACAACAAGATCCACCAGTCAACAGTTTTCCATGTTCACAGCACACATTTGAGACTTGCTGATCAACAATATGAAACACGATTAGTGCTTCGTTGCCGATACCACATGAATGTATTTGACTCAACACTGATGGAACTGCAAAGGGAGCTGTCAGATAAACAACGCGTGTCTTCCAAGAGGAAAGCAGACAAGAGGTGTGGGCTGGCCAGGAAGGGAGGAACAACGCTCATAGAACAGCCCGGGTCGTAAAACAAATGGCACTGAATGAAACTCACTGGTCAGCTCTGAAGACGATTTGTGCTTTCAGAGCTGGTGTAAGCACATCCCTGGCTTTCAGGGGCTTTTCCAAGATCTCTTCAATCCACCTCAAGGTAGGAAACAGATTTGATAACTGGTCACTGCAGCAACACCAGCAGAAAAAGCCTGAACTCAAAACCTCCTATTTTCAAAGCACTAGAAATACACTACTTGAAGTAGTTCCTATAGCACCGTGTGCAGGACTCTCCTGTTTATTCCAACTTCAGCTTTGTTCCTAAATTCAACTTCCTATGAGCATTCAGTATGGAGAATGAATGCAGAAAGCATCCAGAAACCTTTCACAGATCACCTCTCAAAACACATAAGCAGAGCTTGGGAAACTAAACTAATGTTCTCCACAGCACACAAGTAAACTTAAATTTACCCTTTTGAGATGGGATCTGATTATGAAACTACACAAAGCTGTCATCTTCCCAAGGAAGAAATGATTAGAAGGAAAAGACTGAGAAGACAGAAGAGAAATACGAGGGCAAATATTTGAACTGGGATGGCAGCAAGCCACTGCCCAGAAAAACATTTTGTTCAAAATTCATGTGCTAAAGAAGAGCTCTGCGTGTTTTCTATGAACAAGAAATCCATAGTTTCATAGAAATTAGATGCAGAGGATTAGATCAGTCTTAATTATTTAGACTGTGCACTCTGTGTGTTCTATTTGGAAGCGCATCAGATGAGAATATATCCAACACACACTTCATTTCCTGCACCTGAATTACGAAGGTCACACAAGTCAGACTGCTTTAAAACACACCACGAGGTTTTAGGAGCAGAGCAGACACGTCCTGTTTCCCTCCAAGAAATCCTCCCTAAATAGTATGTTTTTACAGGAAGGCCTTTTACTGACATAATCCTGCAACTGATTCCTAAAAGGATAAAAGCTTTGCTTACAGAAGATATTAATTTAAGATAATTAAATGATTAAGATCTCCACATCAAAGACTAAGGCAATTTAAAGCCTTCTGAAGAACACCACCGAAGTTCTCAGTTTCCTGAACCTCAGGTCAGGGGAAGTTGGCGTTCAGCAGACTGGCGCAGATCAGAAGGCCGAGAACAGCAGCGCACAGCGAGCAACGGTGTCCTGCACAGCACAGCACCAGGCACAGCAGCACCTGGGCACAACAGGCACGTGCAGGAGTGCCGTGGGACGCCGCATCCCCACGGTGTGACACACAGCGCACAGCCTGGCGGGGAATGGATTTGTTTTAACTTAATGGCATAACTCAGGGGCAAGCGGCGTTATCTGAGTACAGGATTTCTTCTCAACTCGCACACTCGGATGCCAACTCGACAAACACGTATCAGAGAAACAGGCACGTTGACTGAGCACTGCTTGCTCTCACTGGAGCGCTGCACACTCAGTGGCTGTACCTGAGTAACCCAATCAAGGCCCTGACACACAGAAACATCCTTATTTGGGTGTACACTCAGCTATACCCATACCATTAAGCACATATTTCACATACTTCCTCCATTCAGCAACAAAACAATGATGTTCAAACTAAGCTAATGAATATACTTTGTGCCTGTGATTTGACTGACCTTTCCATGAGCAAAAAAACCATAACTTGTTAAAAAAAAAACCTGTTACATGATCTATGTTTCGTTGCACAAACCATTTAAACAAAGCAATTGGTAACAGCACATCCCAGTGAATTAAGTTCCTCTTCAAGATGTAAGAGTAACTTTGTGTTTCTAAACCCTGGAAATAAATACTCTATCTACAGCTCAAACCAGGGTTTCAGTACTTAGTGCTCGGCAACTTCACAAGCTAAAAAATCCTCTCCCATGCTCTGTGATCATTTTATTTACTTCGCAGAAATTCCTTATCTCCTGCAGCAGCGGCTTCTTTTCCTGCTACAGTGAACAGTACTGGAGTTTCTAGGAAGGCATTATGCACACTCCCTGGTTTCCCATCCTTCACCAACACTATTCCTAGAATTAGGAAGCTCACGTGCTGTTCTGGCAGGGCTGGAACATAAAGTCAAACCAAACCAGTCAGATTGATAAGCTGTCTTTCTTGGGTTTTGTTTGTTTGTTTGTTTTTGAAAACTAAACATCCTTCCCAATACAGCAAGATGATACTAGGAATGTCTGCCCACATGAAAACACAGGAGCTTAGCATATCAATTTCCATGTTGCAGAAGGAAGAAAAAAGTTCTGCTTTTGAAAAAAAAAAAAAAAAAAAAAAAGCTGTAGCAGCACGCTCTGGCTGACCTCCCAGCTGGCAGAAAACAGCTAAATTTTAGCCAAACAGACCTTGTCTGTGTGCCTTATGGCAGTACGACCTGCTGCAGTTTGCTCCACTCTCGTGACAAAGGTTGAGAGCCCGTAATCAGCAGAGAGGAATGTTTTCCACCTGTGCTCTTCCTGCAAGGCAGATGCTGAGAACTGCTGGGAAACAATGAGAAAAAGACCACAGCCACATGGAACACGGGTACAGGGCAGCACAGGTCTGCTTCCCACTTTCAGAAAGGACCTGGAGCAACCAGCCTGTATGGAGGCACTGGAAGGCAGCAGTTAATTTTAAGAACACAGATACAGTGTGTCCCCACTGCATGAGGTGCAGGAAGCCGCCAAAGCACACAGGCTGAGCATGGCAGAAGAGGATACAACATCTACAAAATCCTAAGTGGCATGGAGGGGAAAGATAGAGCTCATTATCTCCTCCAATACACAATGATGGGGCTGCCAAAAGAAGTCAGGTCCAAAATAGATGCAAAGAGGCCTGTGTACAGCACGCACTGGGTGACCAGAAGCTGCTGCAGATACACAGCATCAGAGAGACTGGAAAAGTACTTGGAGGAAAGACCCATACCAGGTCATGAAACAGACACAGCATCAGGCTCAGGAAATCCCCCAAGCTGAAAAAGCATCAGAGGCTGAGAGCATGCCTAGGGAGGTGCTCTATCAGCCTGCCCTGCTCTTCCTTAGCCAGGCGATGTCTGCTTGCAGGTCTGCTTTGAACGGAGGCAGCCATTCCCACCAACACAACTCAGAGACAAAAGACCCTGTCATTCATGACAAATGGCACGGCTGAACACCTTTCAAGTCTCTTTTCACGATACTTCCTTTCTATAAGGAAGTCTCACATCTTCCAATTCGTCCTTTGCTCTTCCCAACCCCTTTAGTCATTGACACTTGAAAGCATTCAGCACTTTTCTTCTTTCACCTCTGTTGCCATAAGTGACTGTCAGAGGCAGAAACTTGCTGTGCAGCCACATACCAGGCGACCACACCGCCCTCAGCCCTGCCTTCAGCCCACGTGTGCCTGCACAGAGCGCTCTGCATCAGCCCCTGCCTGCTACCACACCAAGCAGTGGCACGCATTGTTTTTTTTCCATTTTCTAATTATCATGTCATTGAGTCTGCAAGAGAATCCCCACAGCGCTTGTTTTTGCAGGAGGGGAAGAAGAGATTGGACAGCATGCATGAGGCAAAGCCCTCTCAATCCCAGCACACAGCAGACACAGAGGGCCTTCTGCTCCCAGAGGCAGCTCCAGAGCTCACAAGAGGTCAGTTACACTATGCCTATACACAGCCAAGTTTTAATCAGGTGTGTACTGGGACCTCCTTAAGCTGGACTCCCAGTGCACTTACACCAATTACAGCTCTGAAGGTGAATACACCCCCAGGCCCCTAACATTATAAGACTGCCTGAATCTGGAGACGCTGCCTAAAGATCTGCTACAACAGAAACGAAAAAGAAACAGTAATGCCAGAGCAGCTTCATCTGCTTTTGGATCAAAGTCTCAGAAAGATCACAAGATGCAGGTCCACATCACGTTAACTGAATGCACAGTGACCCCACACAGGGAGATTCTGTGCTCCATCACACATCCCCACATCCCTGCCTCACCAAATCCATCAGTCACGTGGCTGCAGGAAACCTAACTTACAAAAACAAAACAACAACAAAAACAACACATTCCACATCACATGGAGAAGTAAACTCCAGGACACGCTCCTAACTCGGAGATACATGTTGGCCCACATTCCTCTCACCAAAATTAATAACCTGGCCCACGTTCTGACATTTACCTCATCCTCTTCAAGTCATATAAACCATTACAACCACCGTATTTATAGCTCTACCTCCCATTACTGCCTGCTTTGTGCGTGCCCTTCCAAGTGCCTCCACCAGCTTCCTCTCTCACAACCTTTCTCAGACAGCCTTTTATCTCTTCCAGGTGCTTATCTTCACTACCAATGGCAGCCACCTTGATCACTATCTTGCTCTCCACCCCAGCACATTAAATTTCATCCATCTCTCCAATTTCGTCTTCTGACTGATGGGCTCTTCAAGATGGGGACTAACGCACTCAAGCTGGTGGCACCAAATACAGGATCTCACTCCTGCCTACCTGCTCAGCTTCTGCAACTGCGTGAGTAGGGGTGACAGATTGACTGTCATAGTACTGTCTGAATGACCTCAAAATCAAGCCTGTTCAGTTTTTAAGCTCATTCTTAACTACTACCCTGTTCACCACAATCTGCAACTTAAAAACACGTTTCTAAAAGCAAACATAAAACAGCACCACCACCCAAAAAAACACCACAGAGTTAAACATAGATGGTAAATACCTCCAAACATCCCTCACACAAAAGCAAATGCTCCAAAAGCCTGAACAGTGATGCTATTATTGAAAACCAAGTAGCTCGCAATTATTTCTAATAAACAAACTTAGAACACATGATATTCCATAAACTATTTTTGCTTCTTTTTGACCCCCTAGCCCACATTGTTTTAGACTTCTATTTACAAACAAGCTGGAGATGACCTGGAATACTTATGAGTGCCCTCAGCTCATTCACCCCAGCAAGCACCAGCTGCTTACACCAGGAAACCCAAGGTGCCTGGACTCAGGGAGGTGTCTTTCTGCGCTGTTTAATGGCTTATCAAGGCCATATTAATTCAGTTGGCAATAAGCCGTCATAAAAATGTAATATTTGCCAACACCTTAAATGGGAGTTTCACATGAATGAGTTATCACATGGGTCACATCAGTAGCTCTTCCTGGTCTTGTATACAACAGGCTCTCATTTATTTAATAAAGCATCGCTTGCATTCAGAACTCTGCAAACTCCAGGTGCCCCCAAGATCTCCGTGTGAAAAATAACACCAAATCCAAAAGCATTTCAGGCTCCAGCCACCCAGGTGTCAAGAAAGTCCTACTGCAAATTCATCTGTTCAATAAGAGCTGTGAACAGTAAAGCAGGCTAGCCTGGCACAAGCATGGAAAAGAATCACACCATCTCCTGCAAAAGAAGGGTATTATTCATTAATGCCCCTATAAATTTAGAAGCAAGTTTTACCAGAATTCTTGCACTTCATATTTCCCGTGACTGTCAGAAATAGAAAACCAACATGTTGTTATCCTCTGTCATTCTGCAAAACCCCGTTCTCTTACAAGTGAAAACCTTCTCCAATTGAGTAGCACATTTATGAGCCCTTCATGTCCTAGCGAGAAAAGAAATACTCTCCTTATATACTGTATAAATGAAATAACAATTCAGTGAGATATTTGTAAGTTCATGATACATACATGCATATCATGCAGTAAAAAGAAGCACCGCTCACCTTTCAGCATTAATTAAAAATCTCTGAATTTTGTTCGGTCACATTAGATTGTATCATCACCTTGGAATTACATCTAAATCTTAACCGTATTAATTTCAGCATAAACCATCTCTTTCAAAAGCCCTTTCTTCCCAGAAGATTAAGGAAGATCAGCCCTCACACTTAACTCAGAAATCACTGGCACATAGCACACACTTGTGCACACACACACTAGCAATTCAGACTGTTAGCATTCAGGAATATGGCCAAATGGCCAGAAAAACAGCGTTCTGAATTAATCAACCTTTGTCCTTCAAGATGCAGTCGGTCAAGGCAGAGAACCCTTCCCAACAGTCCATTACTGCTGCTGTAGGGGTAGTGCCCCACCCAAAGAGAATCTCCAGAAATCCAAACACATGTCCAAGATCTTTTAGATAAGATATCCTTGTGATGTCAAGCAACGCCTCAGAGATGCCTTTGATGAGTCAGGCTCGTTTACTTTTGTCTTCCCCCTGCCCTCAAGAATGTCACACATCCCAACTGCTGAAGGCTCCCAACTAACTTGTAACCACCTCTAAGCACAGTGACCTTTACAGAGACACAGGGCTTGATTAAAACTAGAACACACTTTTTCCTTTTTATTAATTGCTTTAAACTGCAAGGTTCTGCTTTCGTAAGACAACAGCACAACTCAATCACTGGATTGCTGTTGATATGCCAAAGCTTAAAGTGAAAGACAGACAAACAGCAAATTATAGGGAGAGCCATGGGGCTCATCTCCAACCAGGTCCTCACAGACCCCTGATGGATGAGTCATACAAGCACTACATTTTCAGGATAAAACAGCAATAATAAACACCCCCAGAAAACAGGAGGCTCTCCTCTCTCACCTGCCTTCCAGTTTTAACATGCCACTTTCCTTTGGATTGAAGAATGACACATTTGATCACAACAGTAGTTAAACAAAATCACTGCAGAGTTTGTTTCCTGCGTTGGATCAGGAAAAAAACAACCTTGTTACTTCAGTCAGCACAGTGGGTACTATTCAGCATGTGCTGGGAGCACCACAGACCCACCGGAGAGCACACAGGCACACACCAATCACAACACGGCCATACAACCTCTTCTTGTACCATCCGAAACCTCAAGGCATAAACCCTCCCTTCCCAGCCATCTATAGGAAGAAAACTCGTTAAAGATCCTTTCATAAAGAAGGGCACACAGAGCCAGCAGAGCTCCCAGCTGAATGTCCTGCTAACATGCCACCGGGCCCCACAGCCAGCCCAAGGAACAGCGTCCCACAGCCCCACCTGCCCACCGCTGTGGCAGCACAGGAGGGAAGGGCTGGGACAATAATATACTTAAAACTTCAGCAAAAGACTGAAGGGAAAAAAAAAAAAAGCCAGTTTGCACCAGTATCAGATTCCTCCCAAAACTCCTGTGTCCCATAGCAGTGCTTTAAACCTACAGGACAATCACAGAAAGTCAGACTTCCCAAAAGACACACGAACATCAGCTGCAACTGCAGCCTTAGTCTGGGAAGCCAATTTCCAGGAGTCCCAACACTCACGGCGTGCATTCGCTCCCAGCAGCAGGGGAACATTCTCGGCGTGGATTTTCTCACCGAGTACAAGTAAAACCCAGCTGATTCCTGGTCAAATATGTCATAATTAACTCACTCCCACTCTGCAAGGCAAAAATCTGTTCAGCCTTCAGTAGCTCATATGCTACTTGAAAAAGTTACCCTATATTTTTACAGTTAGTCACTCAAGACAAAGTAGCATCTGTTACAGCAAGACTTCAAGTTTTGGTTTTTTCCTTCAAAGAATTATTATCCCTACACTACTTGCAAGACTTCGGCTGCACAGCAGCGGTCAGATGCATTTCAGCAGGGTAGTTCAAGCTATTTTTAAGCAGTTCCCTACCCCAAGTGTTCTGCTGATACAAACGAGCCTCAGTTTGAAGCAAACTTCTACAAACCACGGCTCTGAAATCCAAAGGGGCAGTTATTTGTCTGGTATCCTGTAAACTGTAATTTACTATATTTGCAATAGCTAAAACTTCCAGCTTCTGAACTTCTCAAAGTGCACATTGTTCATCACAGTCAAGATTTTGCATTTGAAATACACAAGTACCATAAAGGACCCAGACAATTTAGAATCAAAGTTTTCCTTTACGGCCGTACTTGTTTTCCCTCCTCCCAGCTCCCAGAGCATACACAGCAACCTCACACAGGAGATTAAAAAGGTGAGGAACATTTAAATTATAATCCTGCACTTTAGAGAACTTCTGACATAATGTCTGAACATACCATTAGGATATCAGGTAGAGGTAAGATTAAAGAGTAGGTGTAAAACAGGTGGGTTGGTATTGCACTGAGTGCTGCATTTACTCTGAACAGTCTGTTTTGTTTTTTGGAGACCAGGGTATCTTTGTAGGTTTAGTATTTCTAATTATGTCTGAAGAAACTTTTATTATACATGACCCATTATTTATTAATGGGCAGTTTATTACCACCCCGTTCTCATTATCATCCCAGTTTCTACAAGGTCCAACAACAAGGTATACATTAGCTAAGCCCTGTTTGAAGTAGCTTTTGTGTTCCGTACTCCTAGCACAAAATTTCATGACTCAGATTCACGTAATCAAAACTGCAAACCGCTTGCTTCAATATTGTGTAACGATCTCATGATGAAACTGTTTTGCTAATGACCTCCTTAAACTTCAAGCACTCAAAATCAGAACCCTATTTTCTTTTTATCGTAGTATTCAACATAAACCTGACCTCAATTTTGCCTAAATCTAAAATAAAAGTTGAATTGCAAGCCAGCTCTGTTTATCAGTTCAAATTAGTGCCCTCCCCTCCTCCACCCATTTCATGAATGGAGAATGGGAAAAAAAAAAGTTTGATTCGCATCAGTGAACCTGAAGCAGAAGTAGTTTGGGAATTACAATGAGGGGGCAATGATGCATTGGAAATCTCTCTCCATTTTACTCTCAGCAGTTCAGAGAATGCAGTTGAGTCACTGTACACAATATCTAACTTAAGCAAACAAAAAAAGCAAACAGAAGTTGGGAAGTGTTTTCCTTCCAGCACAACTGCAGTTCAGGGAGATTAAAGATCTCTACCTGATAGAGCCTAGTAAATACGGGGATATAAAAATAAATAAATATGGGGATATAAAAAATAAATATAAAAGTAAATATTCCTCCTTCCTAGGAAGTAAAGGGTAAATGCACCTAGTAAATATTTTCCTTAAGAATGTATTTCGTTCACGTCAGACCATTTTTCAGACTAGAAAAGTGGGATGCAGAAATGAAGACAGCACTCCATTCTGCAAAGAGCCCAAAAGTATTAAAACTATCAATTACACACAGGTACACTGCACCTCCTCTTCAGGATATCAGAGGCTTAAGAATAGGGATTTATTTTCACTATTCAAAATGGAACTTGAACATGTTTTCTGGATTAGACATTCTTTTTAAATATTAAAATAAAAGCTTCATCACATCAGAAACTGGCGAGCTGGTTAGGGAATACAGACTTCTAAAACCATACTTGCTATAGCTCAAACACATGATTTAATATGTGACTGAAAAACAATATCTTTAAAATCAACAGTTTTAAGCCATGCCAAAGACACGGCCATACACCACCACCTCACAACGCTGTGTGTTAGCCTGCTAGCCCGGGCTGCTCTGCAATCCACTCTCCACTCCATGAGCCACCTGGAAGCGAATGTGCCCACACCTCCACCTGCCCTCCTCCTGCACACCATAAATACTTTATGTTCCCTTTGTGGGAAACTCTTAGGCCTTGTTTTGAAGCAGAGTTTTAAGATTTTGTTTTCTTTTTAGGCCTAGTTGGGCAACACCAACCTAAGCTCTTATTATTCTCACCCTTAATTTCCTGCCAGCATCCATGTTTTTGTTTTTTTATACACAGCTTCTTTCATTTCATTTTAATGCATGTTTCATTTCCAGAAAGCAGACTGGCAGCAAAACACACCAGCAGCAAGGCTCCTTCCCCCTGCAACTTGTAATAGACAAGGAAAAAACCCAAGCACAGGCCTGGGGATATTTTGCTGAAGCTGCAGTAAACAAAACATTTAAAGTAAGTACATTTTCTAACCAGTCTCTTGAAAAGTGCTCTTAGTATATAGTATTTACAGGCCAGACTAAATGAAATCACCTTTGTTGTATATTTTTTCCCCACTCTCGAGAAATCACACACATTTTAGTTATGTGAGGGAAATCAAGCAGCAATTCTGCAGTCTTTGGGGGTGCTTCTGAAAAAACAAACACTACGGCAGTCAGCTTCCCTTTGACTTAGCAGAAAAATCTTTGAAGTGCTGAAAGACTAACTTTGGAAGAAAGCACTTCTTGGACTGGCAACTTTCAACGTCTTCTAAATTTGATTCCAACCAACAAAACAAAGCAGGGAAAAAAAACCACTGAGGCAAACCACACATTTCTGAGCAGCCCCAAGCACTGCTGCCAGACTGTGAATGGCATGCTAGCTGAGTCAGGCTTACACCTTCCCCTATTAAGGGCTACACAATTTTAAGCTGCTACAATACCTTCTGTCTTCAGACAGTTTTAAAGCAAAACTAGGGAAAAAAAGTATCATTTAATTTAAGAGTGTAACTAAAAAAAATAAAAAGCGGAAGCAGCCTGTCCCTTTACTGCTGTCTTTATTGACAGACAAGTAGACAAACATCAATGTCCAACAGTGATTAAATATTTCCTCTTAGCAGTCATCAATTATTGACTACACACACATTTGCAAAGAGAAGAAAACAACACTTACAACACACATGGTTTTCTGCCTGGGTAGGTGTATTACTGCAAGGAGTTGTACAGGCCACTAGTACCAGAAGAGAGATCTACAATCCTACAGTACTGCTTGGCCAGGAGATATGTATAATAACACCAAGAGCCAGTTATTATTTGCTCCCACCACAACAGCAAAGAGCTGACTGTATGCCCATATTCTCCTCTCCAGAACCAGCACCCTAAATTTCTACGCACACCTCAAACTACTCTACTTTAAGTTCAGCAAGACTTTGCTGCCTGCTTGAGAGCGGGCAGCCCACTCTCCAAAGCTTCAGACCTAGAGTTTATCCCCTCAGAGTCAGTTCTGCCTCTACCACAGGTGCTTCTCACTGCCTTCTAACAGGCAGATCTCTGCACAGCAGACGCCTTCAGACGTTGCTCAGTTGGCAGTGAGTGCAAGGGCAGGAAATGTGGGAGCCCCTCACAACCCCACTCAGCCACCAGGAATGGCTTCTGCAGGGGACACCATGATACTCAGGAGAGCAGAGCTCAAAAGTAGCACACCAAACCTTCAGAAGAAAAAGAGATGCGAGCTTGTTTACCTAAGATTCAAATAAATAAATGCATACACATTTGCACACACAAAGCTCTGAAATACGCATTTCACCCACGTTTACTGCAGTAAACAAATCCAAGCCCCACCTTTTGATTTCTAAACCTAATTTAGCAGCTTTCAGCTCTCCTTATCCACGATACAAAATACTTAATTTCAATTTCAAACAGTTGGGAAAACCATCTAGGTATAAGAAAGGAAGAAGAGAAAACAAATTGGAGAAAAGAAGAGCTATCATAACCTCAGAACAAGAATTCAGAACATAGAATGATAGATGTTTATACTAGCAAAATTATTTTATAAAAAATATCTGAGCAGATGGCAGTTTGATAACACTTCTAATTGCCTAGGAGAGTTACATAAACCTATACCCTGCAGGCCAAGGACCACGTCCTCTGCTGTGTTTGTTCAGTCGTTAGGTGACTGCGCTCCTACAGGACAAGCTGTACCGGAGCAGATTATATAGCAACATTTACTCCATTCTTAAGACCACATTTTAATATTAGGTTACAATTTAATTCCTATAGTTAAGCATGCATGAAAGGAAAATGCTTGTAAAGTTACGAACCTTTGCGTGCAGCGTTACACTTCAGACCGTCAGACCTGGTGAAGTCTATGCTTACGTACGCTCCACTGTCCAAACTTGAAGTACCATTCTGGAGATGGCAAGTCGGCGTCCCAGTACTTGCCTCACAGCTTATTGGATCATCACACAAATTCAAAGCTATGTAGTTTAAGCCATTCTGAAATCCAGTTGAGGTATCCCTGGACATTTTGCTTTCCTGACCATCAGAAATGCCTTCATCTGGTTTTAACCAAACATTATCGAATGAGGCAGAGCTGTGTCTTTTGCTACTATCAGTAAAGAAGGAGGAGGATGTCGTCACAGTCCCAGCAGAAGAGAAGGTTTCAGAACTGTGTCTCCTCCTGCCTTGAGGATCAGCTCGGATAACTTTCGGTCCCATTGGAGGCTCAGCGCTAGGAACAGAAAAGCTACTGCTACCAGCATATCGATCAACAATGCACAGTCTGTTAACTATGGAAGAAGGACTATCCATCTTTACACCATCATCGGATTCAGCAGCAAAGGGCCGAGGTGGTGTTGCTGCCATGTTGAACGTCATCTCTGTGTAATCATCAGTCCTGTTACTCGCAGTGCTAACACACGCAGTACCAAAGGAGAGCCTAGCATAGTCAGGATTTTGTTGGCTTCTAGGAATACTGGAACTTGCATAAATTGAAATATCTGTTAAAGAGTTAGATAGTTCTTTTGCTACTTTTGGTGACTGTACATCCAAGTCAACGCTCATGTAATCTGAGAGCGGGGACTGTCTGTGGTCACTGCTCGAGCCCAGAGATGACGGCGATCCTTCTGCGGATAAGGAATACGGTGTGTTACTTGCCTTTTCATTAAAATCAATATTGATGTATTCACCAGGACTTGCTGGCTCAGGTGGAACTGTGCGATCATACATTCTTGGGATAGTATTACTCCCTCTTGTACCGAGGGGGAGTCTTGTTGGCCTCATAGCCCTGTTCTGCACCAGTCCTTCATCTGAACCTTTCACCACTGGTGACTTAGAGATGCCGTTAGACAGAACTTCGCTGTTGGTGCTTTTTACATTTTCTGGTCCACCATACAGGAGTTTTCCAGGTGAAGACATTGGAACATATTCACTGTGGTCACCATTTTGGCCTGTTAATGCCTTAAAGCTTCGAGGCAAAGAAAAATACGAACTGAAACCTTTGGAAACAGAACTGGTATGTATATAATTTGAATCACCGGGATGCTTTGGAGCTGAATTACCAGGTGACATATCCATGTATTCATTGTTTACAATCTTCTCGTTACTACCTTTAGAAATAAATCCAGTTAAAGGACTCCGTACAGGTGAAGAGCTTGCCTTTGGAAACATCATCATATATCCTCTTGAGTCAACCTGAGATGGTGACCATGAATTGTTAATCTGTTTTGGAACAGACATACTTTTAGGAGTCATTGGCAAATAATCACTGTTACTTGACAGAGAGGATGCAACGCCTGGCATCATTGGCATGTATCCATCATCCCTGGCTTTACTCCTGCTTTGGTTGCATACAGAATCAAGATTACTGTCACTGTACTCCAATTCATGGTTACCTTTCAATTTTGATGTTTCAGAGTAAAGTAATCGTCCATGATTTCCTATAGAATCTTCATCCAACAAAGCTGTAGTTTGTGTTGTTTTCTGCTGCACTGCTACAGAAGTTGGTTTAGTTAGAGAGTAAGTTCTTTTTCTGAAACACTTTTCAGCTTCCATGTAATCATCTCTTGAGCTATCGTCTGCTTGCTGCTTACTCATGGACATGTACTCACTCAGACAATTCTCCTCTCTGATAGGTGGGGTGTTTCCCAAGGAATCCGGTGTATTACTCCGGACCCTAAAGTACCTGAAATCTCCAGGGCTGGAGCCGTACTCATCAGAAGAAATAAATCCCCCATCACTTGGAGAGCCACAAACAGAGGAGCTAGAAGGCCTGGTCAACATGTCTGAAGCAGAGCCATGGCCACTGCTGGAAGAAACACTGATGGGACTTGTAGTGGAGGGAAAATGAGACACAGGCAGCGAAGCAGACCTAGTGTGATATGACGAGCTGAATGCGGCTCTAACGTACCTTCCACTCCCTTCTTGCCGGCCCAAATTCATCCTTGCGGTGTTGAGGTGGATCAGGCTCCCCGTCACTGACCTAAAAGGTCTAGTCATGGTTCCTTCTCCCTCACTGGATGTCCTGAAGCGGTAGGAGTTGCTGCTCTTGGTGGTTGGAGGCGTCCCTCCTACCACACTCTCCGTTCTTGATCTTCTCTGCAAGCCCGTCTGGCTGGGGGGCAGGTTGCCCAGGTGCCTCCTAGTGGTGATGAAGGAAATGGGATTGGTACCACCACCACCACCAGAAGACTGGCTTTTGCTTCGGGGCCTAAACTCTGCAAAGGCTTTGAGCGCTTTCATGGTCTCCAAAAAAGTCTCATGCATATTCTGGGCCACCACAGAATCATCGACTTGCATCCAGAGCTCTCCAGGCCCGATGGAGGCCGATCTGCCCACTTCAATGAAGAAGAAGTTCTCCGAGTGCCCACAGCGGCGAATATTCATCAGCTGTAGGTGGACAGAGGGCACCTCTGAGTTAAGCTTAACGAGGTGGATAGCCTTGCTGGAGAGGCACAGCCGATACACTCCAGTGAGGTTTTTCGTCTGGCCCAGCCCTTTGGGCTTCACGTTAACCTGCCACACCTCCTTGAAGACAGTGCCAGGCCTCAGGGAGGCCCCGTAGTGCTCGTCGTCCTCATCCACCTGCTGCTCTGCCTGGTCCTCCTGTTCCAGGCAGCCCCTTTTGCTCTGGCTCATCAGCTCGCTGATGGCTTGGTACCAGGCCTCCTGCTCAGCCTCGTTCTCCGCCAGCATTGCGAAGTACTCATCCTTGGTGTACAAGGCGATGATGTGCTTGTGCTTGGCATCGGCGCGCCGGCTGACAGTGAAGCACTGGTAGAGCGGGATGACCCGTTTGGGCGGCGGGCAGCAGAGAGGGGCCGCCCCGCCGCCCCCTGCCCGCAGGCTGCTCTTGAACTTCTTCTCGCTGTCGTAGTACTCCAGCCGGGCGGGGGCCAGCGGGCTCTCGGCCCGCAGCACGAAGTACCGCTTGTGCCCGTGCTTCTGCTTCCTCAGGTAGCCGCACTTCCTCACGTCGTCGCCGCCGCAGGACGAGGCCGGGGGCGCGGCGCGGCCCGCAGGGGGGGGCTGCCCGCCGCGGCCCAGGCCGGCGCGGCCCGCGGAGCCCTCGGCGGGCGGACAGAGCGAAGCGCTGGGGGAGCGCCGCAACAGCAGCAGCAGGTGGTGAGGCTGCGGGGACGGGCAGCGCCCGCCGTCCCCCGCCGCCGGCTCCCCCTCTCCCGCCGCGCCGGGTTCCCGCTGCTGGGGCACGGCTCCGCCTCCCGCGTGCCGGGCGCCCGGCTCCTCCTCGCCGCCCCTGACCGCCGCGCCGCTGCTGCCGCCGCCGCCGCCCGGGCCGTTCATGCCGCTCGCCATCTTAGGGGCCAGGCAGGGTCCGGAGAAGGGGGGAAACGGGGCGGGCTGCAGGAACCCGCCCTCACCGGGGAAGCGCCCGCCGCGGGCCGCGCATGAGGAGCCGAGCGGCGCGGAGAACCCGGCGCTGCCCGCTTGCGTGCCCGATACCCGCCTACCCGCTCCCTCCCGCCGGCGCCCGGCTACTCGCACTCACACGGGCGGCCTCGGCGGCACCACGGCAAAAACATCACGTGATCGCGGAGGGCGGGGGCGCGCGCCGGGAGAGACGGAGGCGGGGTCCCGGCCGGCGGCGGGCGGAGCTCCCGAGCAGGGAACCGGCTGAGCCGCGCGGCGGAGTGGCAGAGAGACGGCCAATGGGGAACGGCAGCCGTTGGCGAACGGACCAATCGGAGGAGGCCTGAGGGAGGGCTTCGTCGCGCTCTATCCGGGGGAGGCGGGACTTCGGCGGAGCGACAGCGCCGCGGGCCAAAGGGAGATGACGGGGGCTTCAGGCCGGCCGCGGCGTGGCGGGGTGTTTCCTGTGCTGGAGACGGGTGCGTGGGGACGGAGGCGGGGCCGGCGCTGACGGGAGGGGGCCGAGCGGTGGGGCGGTGCCCAATCGGCGCCTCACACACACAGCTATGGGAGGCGGGGGCGGGGCGCTGCGGCTACTCGGCGGCGCGAGTCAAACGGAAGGCGGGCGCTCGGGGAGACGGGCAGGGCCCTCGCCCAATGAGCGGCCGCGTCCTCAGGCCGAGGGGAGGGGGCAGTGTCGCTGCCTTCCCCCCGGCTCCTGTTTAAAAGGTGCCCGCCCCCCGCGCGGTCAACGGCGGTTTTGATTGGCTGGTGGGGCGCGTCGGTGGTGGCGGAGTGCAGGGGTGAGGGGAGAGGGAGGGTGAGGGGAGAGGGAGGGTGAGCGGGCGCGCGCACGCGCCGCGGGGGAAGTAAACAACCTTCAGTGCGCGGGCGGCTGCTGAGCCGGGAGCGGAACGTGGAGCTGTGCGTGAGAGGCGGCCGGAGCCCGCGCTGCGCTCCGCCCCGTCGGCCTCGAGGTGACGGGCATCCACACCGCCCCTCGGCGGGAAGTTTTTCTATGTGATGGCCGAAACCGCAGGCAGAGCTGAAGCTCATTGTCTTTGGGCTCCACCATTTAAATAAAGTAGCTGAGGGCGCGGAGCCGTTTCCCGCCCTTCACCTGCCGGCTGGGCTGTGTGGGAGCAGGGGTGCCGCCGCTCCGCGCAGTCCGTGCTGCGTCCCTGTTCATGCAGGCGTTCCCCCACCGAGGTCCCGTTAGTGCTGAGCGCTGTGCCGGTCGGTCCCGTCAGGATCGTCCTTTCCCTCGGCGCTGAGATCACGTCCGTGGTCGGATGCCCGCACTGCTCCCAGCGCTGCTCTGAGCTCTCAGCCGGCAGCTCTAACCAGTGCTCGACACCGGCTCCCGCCACGCGCTTGTTATGTTTTTTGGATGAGTTCCTCGGTGTTTTCTGCCTCTTGGATGTGGGAATCAATACTTTCTGGAACCTCCAGTAACAGACTGGGAGCTGGCGTGCCAAATCTGGTGCTTGCTTTGCTGATGGCAAATGCCTCATTATTTGTACTTCTCCATTCTTTCCCAACGAGAAAACGATTAAAAGAAGAATTGTGGGGCTTCTATTTGGTGTATGGATTCTACTTCCCAGTCATCCACCTGTGGGCTCCCTTGGCAGAGACTCTGAATAGGCCATCTCTGGATGTAAGCAGAAACGCATCAGTGTTTTGTGATTTTTTTACAAGTCTTTTGCTACTACATTGCAGTTAGCTGCAGTGTTTTCTCTCAGGAGTTTAGAAGCAATGTATCCATATCTCACTAGAAGGAATTTGGGGTTGGGAGGAGACATTTGTGATGCGGGCTGTGAGCAAGGGAGACGATAGGAGCACATTCTGATGGAATTTCTTTGGCTAAGTAGAGTGCTTGGCCTTCCTCAGAGCTTGAATTATTCATGTTTCCGTATATGACTGTTAGGACATACTTCCCCAAACTGCATAGTAATATTTAATTTGCTTATGCTTTCTCAGCTTCCATTATTAGGAGGTATAGAAATGTTGTCTAATTTCTTTTAGCTTGGAGAAGAGAAGGCTCTGGGGAGACCTCATTGCAGCCTTCCAGTACTTGAAGCGAGTGTATAAACAGGAGGGGGAACGGCTGTTTACAAGGGTGGATAGTGATAAGACAGGGGGGGAATGGTTTTAAACAGACACAGGGGAGGTTTAGATTGGATATTAGGAGGATGTTTTTCACGCAGAGGATGGTAACGCACTGGAACAGGTTGCCCAAGGAGGCTGTGAATTCCCCATCCCTGGAAGCATTCAAGGCCAGGCTGGATGTGGCTCTGGGCAGCCTGGTCTGCTGGTTGGCGACCCTGCAGATAGCATGGGGTTGGAACGAGATGATCATTGTGGTCCCTTTCAACCCAGGCCATTCTATGACTCTTTTCAAATAAATGTAGTTCCTTGATGTAGTTATCGAATCACAATTACTGTTTTTCTGTAGAAATTCTTCAGTTTTACGTATAGAAACCAGCCTTGCCTATGTATTAAATGCTTCCTGAACTGTGGTTAATTTGTCTTCCAGCAGTTGTAAAAGGAAATGAAGATCCCCTCTTCGTGTCTCTTGATCTTCACTGCACTAGAAGAACCTGTCATTCTGAAATCTGGAGGTATGTTTGCTTTTCTTTCATTGACTTGCTGTTTCTACCCTACCAAGTGCCTATGTGAGGTGGGTGCAGTAAAACATCAGAATTTAGAGCCACTGCTTTCTTTATAGTTTCCATAATTGGTTGTAAAGTCTGTAATATGAAGTAATGAAGAGATTGACACTTGTTCTGTTGAGCCAAAGAGAGCCGTGTGGTATTTGCTGCAGAAATGTTGAGGGACGAAAGGTGGGCTCCCGTGGGTGTCTCCTGCAATTCCAAAGAACAATGTTATTAATTCAGTTACAACATAGAAAGGTGAATGGTTTTGCACACAATGTTGCATGACTTGTGATTCGTTGCTTCTGCTCATCACCAGCCTGTATTATGCACATCTTAAGCTGATCCTGGAAGAGTAATAACCTGAAAAATGGCAAGAAAAAAAAAGTAGGAAAACACATTTTTAGTTCAGTATTGCACACAACATAAAATGGATAGGAAATTTACTGTAGAATTTCAGGTTAACAATATTGCAGAAATATTTATCAGTTCACTGTAACAAAGAATATTGAGTGAAACCTAAGCTCTGTAGCTTTAAGGTTTTTGTATGGTGCTATTTTGGCAATTGTAAATTTGTATACATTTCCAACATCTTATTAAATATTTGAACTATGTTCATAAAATAAATTAACATAAATTTTCTTATACGTAAATATTTCTGGCTCAAACTCTTCCTTTAAAATTCTCATTTTCTCATTGTGGTTCCTATGTAGGCAGCTGTCATTAACTTCTTAGCAGTTCTGTTCTCAGCACTGGCATAGTTGATATATACAAGAGGCAAAGTAAACTCAAGAAATCAAATGGAATAATGGTTTTATGTTAATAGGTTATAGCTGGGTTATTCTGCAAACAGGGAAACTTTCCCATCCACCCCATGTCAGTCAAATAAGAAAATGAAAGGATATTACTCTATGTCTAGAGGGAAAAAACAGCTGTTTATGGCACAGATCAGGAATTCCAAGCTTTCTTAGATTTATGCCCTACATTCTTGGGTGCAGAGAAATGCTGTGTCGTGGCTTGAAGCAGTGATTGAGCACCTGGTGGGAAGGCAGGGCCAAGCAGGGGAGCTCAGGTGCATGCAATGTGCTTGAGTGATCAGAAGGGGTGGAGCCAGGATCCACCCCATTCCCAGACCTCATTTAAGGGTTGGCAGTAGGGGCAAGGGTATCTTGTTGGAGATACCTGTATGCCTTTAGTCTTCTAAAGGTAAGCAGATTTTTTTTTTCCCCCTTTGTTCCTGTGTTTGTGGCTGCTGCCTTTGGGCTTGTCCTCATTTGCTGTAGTCTAAGACTTTGCTACCCTGCTATTATTGTGGTACTTTCCATCACACTATAGCATTAGACTGGGTAATTCTTTTTGTTTACCTTTTTCAATTCTTCAGCTGTTGAATAGAGACTGAAGTTCCTGCTTTCTTCCTGAAGTGATTTTGGAGATAAACTCTTTCAGTGACTGTGAACCTAAGATGTTGTGTACAGTATCAAGGGCTGTGTAAAGATCATTGTTAAGAGCCACCCTGAGGGTTCTTTTATCCTTACAACTATGTAGAATCCACTGAATTGAGTCCCCGACAAGTTCACTTTCCAGGTGTGACATGGCATGTAACATGAGGTTATAAGTCCTGCACCCAGATCTCCTTGCTGTGTTTAATATGGTACTGAATCTGTACTTGTTATGATTAATGAAAATGTCTAGATTTGATTTTCAGATTTTTAGGCATAAGGGCTGAAGGTGAGCACCTTAGAGAGGTGCCCAGTTTAATGCAGAGGGAGCTTTGGGTGCTCAGCACCTCTCCGATGATGGAGATCGGTTGTTTACTTGTTCCATTTTATTCCTTTCACTGTCTAATCCTATCACGTAATTGTCTACAGAAGATGCTCAGACACTTCGTTTCTTTACTGTTTTGTATAACTGGGGATAGTGACACCATGCAGTGAAAAGAACCACAGACTGCTGTTTTTCAAATGCATATGCTCAAGTTTGCAAAACACTTTCTCACTGGATCAGGAATGAATAGTAAGATTATTCTGCTTATTTGTTTTCTGATGTATGGGCAGTTGTTATTTGCTGTTTGGGTTGTTTAGTGATGAGAGCTTTGAGATAATGTGGAATATTATGCAACTGGTATAATGAGAGAAACGTAGATGCGTCCTTTTTTGAACTACAGTTGTTGGCTGTATGTCCAGCTCAGTAAGATAGGGAAAATGCTTAAGCAACCGGAGTGTATTTACTGGTTTCACAGATTGCCTTTGGGAAATAGCAATTGAACAGAAATTTAAGATATTCATTTATGTAACTGGAAATAAAAGGTGGTTTAGTTAGTGCCACCAGTAACATATAAGACTGTTTTGATAAAGAAAAACTGTTCAGTGATCTACTGAAATGATGTTATATATGGATTAGAAAGCATGTCTTTAACTCTTTGATTAAGAAACAAAAGAGTGGAAGTCTAATTAAATGCCCTTTGGACATTTATAAATGAGAAGTTTCAGCATTATACTGGATGATACCATCGCTGCAATTATTGTACAAGTCCTTAGGTTAAGGAAGATCTATTTACTTATCTGTTTCTTTTTTTTTTTTTTTTTTTTTTTTTTTTTTTTTTTTTTTTGATGAATGAAGTTGCAAGTAATTTGTTTCTCTCCTGATGGAAGTTACTTGAGCAATACAGGTAGAAAATACAAGTTTGCAAATGGATTTGTCTGTCTGATACATTTACATCTCCAGCTGCAGTCTCTGAGCATCAGTACTTGTGTGCTGGGGGTCAGATTGGTCTGAATCTGCATTTCTACAGCAATATCTGTCTCGGGGAATGAGTGTGCATGTACTTGTTGTAACGGCAGCCGTGCTCAATGAACTGACTGCTCCTCGTGCAGTTTTATCTTGTGCCGTTCTTATTTAGCTTCAACACTTTATTTTTTAATTGACAGAAATTGTCCTTTCTTCTTGATACAAGAGTGAAAGAACCATATCTCATCTGTACAGCGAGACATGGAATTTCCAATCTAGTGCTAGTCATAGAAACTATTTTCTGAAAATAATTCTTGTGGGCTCTCCTGTGTCTGAATTATCACCCTTCACTGTATAAGGGCATATGTTTTAACTGCATATGAACAACTGAATTTGAGAAAAACATAGGAATGCACTGTTGTTAATGGAGTAGGTCTTAATTTAGACTTATTGTATTTTCTGATGAATACTGTGGAGTAAAGTCAGATAAAGTCAGAAAGAACAGTGGTATTCGGTAATGGAGCAACACCTGAACTTCAGAAAAGTACTTTTAAGAGGAGGAAACGTCATTTAACTTAAGGGAAAGTATTTTAAAGAAGGAATTCTGGCATGTAAATCCTTTTCCATGCAGAGACTGTATCTCTCACTTGCTGTGTTCTTCAACTGAGCCTGAACTTTCTGTTGGAGAACTTGGGCTGGTATTTTTCTGGTAAGGTATCTTTGACTGACAGCTCAGAGATGCCTCCTCTTCCTGTCCCCATCCCCAGAGGTGTTCAAGGCCTGGTTGGATGGGGCCCTGGGCAGCCTGGTCTGCTATTAAATGTGGAGGTTGGTGGCCCTGCATGTGGCAGGGGGTTGGAGATTCATGATCGTTGGGGTCCCTTCCAACCCTGGCCATTCTGTGATTCTCAAACAGAGGCAGCATAAGTAACTTCTAGAGATGCTGAACCTGCTATCACAATGAAATACTTTAACTTCGCTCCTGTTAGTATTTTTTTTTTTTTTTTTTTTTTTTAGCAGTGTGGCCAATTTCCATTGTAGAACAAGTGCTAGCTTAGAGTTTAGTCTTCAGACAACAAATAATTCATGGGAACTCCATCATCTGGTATGTGGAAAAGGCAGATCTAGAGTGCCTGTGCTCCTCACTGTATGAAATCTTTTCGATACAGTTTCAGGGAAGGATGGTAGTGGCTTTACATGTTTCTCTTGCACAATCTTATCTCACTACAGGTGGTAGCCCATGCAAGGTAGTGTTAAAGAAGTGGTTTTTTTGTATTTTTTTTCATGTTCTTGAACAAGGAATGATGTAGGCTTTAGTAAATGACATTCTGCTTCTCAAACATGTCTTTTCTAAAGGGTGATGCCTGCCTTGGATAAGGAAGTAAAGCAATCTCATAGAGCTCTGCTAGGAAGCATAGGTGGAGCAAAAAAAAACAGAACTGATGTGCGCCTGGATTGCAAAGGCCTTATCTGTATCAGCAGTTTGGGACTAGAGATTGCTTTTGAAGAGGGTGGTCTTGGAGCATGGGTACTGAATTCCTTTTTTTTTTTTGACGAATCTTAAGATGCATTCCAGCAGTATAACTGGGGAGTATTGATGGACATCACTCCAAAAGTAATGCCTCCTATTTATTTCTATGGAAACTACAACAGATATGAAGAGTACAAAAGCACCATTTGATTGAAGAAAATCTCAGCTACAAAATGCTCTTTTCCAACCTAGTCACCACCATTAGCTGTGTGCATTTTTACCAGCTTTTTTTTTTTTTTTTTTACAAGAGCCTGTACGCCTTGTCTGTGAGCATCTGTACCAGTGAAGGTGTCCTGCTGTCACAGCTGCTGAGAAGTATCACTCACACCACTGTTTGGTCTCTGTAAATGTCGATGGATGGCAGTGGGTGCCGTTCTTTCTGCATGGAGGAATTCAGTCCCATCCCTTTGCTTCATCCTCACCTCTGTGTGCCATTGTGTCAGACTGCACCTCTGCTGCCTTCTGTCACAGAGCAACAAAATGTAATGGGATATTGGAGGGAAGGTTCAACCTCCACTATCATAATTCCACCATTTGTCTCTGACAAATGGGTCAGCATCAAGAAATAAGAGGTATTATTTTTTGGAGCCCTTGTACATTTTAAGTGAACTTAAAATTAATTTCTCATTTGTCCCTAATTACCTTGTTTTGATTTGTGATCTGGAACAGTCTAAGAGCACACAGACTGAATTCCTTGCTGGTGAAATAAGACCAGAAGCTGCTTTAGAGTAGCATGGTTAACGTGCTGCATGCTATCAGGTAAACTGCCAAATGCATGTTCAGTAGACATGAAGTTTTCAACACTGGTTCTTGGCTGTATAGATTCTGTTGTACTGCTCTATGTTTCTTGTTAATGTAGATGTAGCCTTAATGCACTCCAGCTGCTAATCATTCAATCTATGGGCCGAAATTAAAGTTAGTATAAAGTAAAACCACGGAAATGCACGTAATGTGAACTTGTGACCTCAACGTGGTATCTGTTGTACAGTGCTACTTGAGTACAAAGACCTGCTGAACGTCTCGGGCATACGCATAGCCTCGAAGAGAGCGATATAAAGTAAGGAAAGCAAATCAAACTCTTGTCTTTTCTATGATCCATTGGAGAGAAGGAAAAAAAAAAAACAAAAAAACAACTTTGCATGGAAAAGCTGAAACCTTCACCTGTAATGTCCGAGTAATACAGATTATTTTTAGTGATCTGTGAACTACCTCTAGAGTTGGGTAGCTCAAACTTCTTTTAACCAAACTATTTTTATGGGATCATCTAAAAATACAGAAGCTTTTGTTGAGGTTTAGTAGTATTCTCTAATATTGAGTATTCCATGTGTGTATAGGTATAGACACGTATGTGTATATAACTTGAAGAGTATGGATGAAAACAGGCAAATCAATTTTTCCTAGTTGCTGCATGAATTTGACATGGAGATGCTTCAAAGTGTTGTAGGGCTTCAAATAATGACGCGTTGTACTGACAGAAAGACTACTTCATAGCAAGCGTAATCTGGCTGCGAGAGGCATTTTACACTGTGACAGAATTGATAGAAGAACTCATAGTATACATAGTGCTAGATGTTGTTCAGGAAGGTCATCTGCTCTTTTTGAGCCAATGCAAATGTGAAGTGGGAAGGGCCTTCTGGTCATCAGTGCTTTCCTTTCCTACACTGCATGCTAGCATTAATTCTGTAGGCTTTTGTAGAGTTTTGTAGGCAATTTGTAGAGTTTTAACCTATTTCAGAATACTTTCAGTATTGCTTCAAAGAGGCTGCTGGCAATTTGTGATTTAGGAATCAGTCTGTTTTTCTTTCATGGCTTGCAACACAGTGGTAGTTGAGGTATTTGTGTAGTCCTTGATTACGAAAACAATTGTTCATTATATTTAGTGGAAATGATTTAGGAAGCTTAGTGATGTTTTCCCTGCTTTGGGGACTCTGGAACAGTAGAACAAAGATGCATTGTGGTGCAGCTAAAGAAGGATGTTTTCAATCTTGATGTGTCATAATTAAACATATTTTCAATATAAATTAGATTGATTACAATCTGCCCTCTGACATGGGATTTAAAACTTAATTGTTTACAACACCATAAATTGTGCCCTATTTTAATCCATAATGAATTGCAGTATTGTTTCTGAGTGAATTATTTGATAATCTTTAGCAGATGATTTCCCCTCCTGTATCTTTAGAAGTTAAAGTTCTAAAGCTGTTAAATTATAATGCACAGTTATGTTGCATATTCATAACCTTTGTTAGTGCTTATTTGGTGACCAGTTGGTATAGTTCTCTATATATGCTATGTAGATATTTCAACTGTGCAGCAGGACAATGCAGACACTTTAGAAAACACAGATAATGAATAGTTTTGCTGTTTCAATTTGTTAGCAGTGGGTGATTTTTTTTTCCCACTGTTGTAAAATAACTGTCTTAATTACTGCAAAGTGAAGTAATGGTGAGTAGAAAATCATGTGTTGCTGCCCCTTGCAAAGTTGGTGCTTTTGATCTCACTGACACATTTCAAAATTGGGGATAAGATGGAAGCTTTTCTTGTCCCATTCTTGGAATGGAACAGAACAGCCTTACCACTTCAGAAGGAGCTCAAAAAGAAGTTATGACTCAGACAGTCCTCTGAATCATATTTCCCCTGAGCTTTAGCATTGCACAAGTGGGGAGTGTGCTGTCGGCCCTTTGCCAGATGAAGCACGTTCCCTCTCTCCTGTCCAGTCAGCTCTGTTTGCTGACACAGGAAGGAGGAAAATGATGGGTATGTTTACTTCCAACCCAGTTTCTCCCAACTTCTTTCCTTGTTCATGGAAGGGAACAATGCTTCTTGAAGGCTTGCTCATTAGTGCAGTGCTCATGGTGCTGCTTTCAGGAGGGATGTTGTGAAAATGCAAGAATGCCATATAACTTCCAGAAGTTTTTTTTTGTTCCAGCTGATGCTTGGTGTTCGGCATTTGCTTTATTGTTCATTTGTTGGTGGGACACTACTCTCTTGCCAGATCTGAAACTCATGCTTCTTCCTTGGCACTCATTTATCATCCCATATAAATTAGAAGCACATCTGTTGCAGTGAAGGGAATATATTAGAAACACCTACGTGACTTCAAAGCACTGTGATTTGAGGCAGATCTAGCAAGACCAGTAATCACCAACTAAAATATGAAACAAAGCTGAGTTCTTAGTGATTATTTTAAAAACAGAAAGTTGTACTGACACAAACCAACAAAAATAACTACTTCCTGTGTGTTGGATAAAAGATGTAGTAATAACCAAATAAATCTGATCAGCTAATCAAACTCTACAGTGTCTTATAACAGATTTAGTCAGCAGATTTTTTTACATCAACATTGGTTTACCTGCAAATAGTAAAGGTTGAAGTATTTGTTTGTTACGTTAGATCAGCAATGCAAAGGTCCACCTTTCTTAATGGTTAAAGATGTTAATTATTCTTGTGATCTACTCAGAATCAAGCATTTACGATTCCTAACTTGCTAGCAACAGTAATCATATGCCACGTCTGCACTGAGTAGTATTTATTTTCCTCCCCCATTAATGAAGGAAGAAAACATAAAGCAGATAGGATAGCAGATCTTGAAAAGACTCATTTCAGTGTCAGACAGCTATGCTTGTACCTTTATAGTGACCTCTAAAAGCATTTTACCTGAGCTGTATAGTTAAGGCACAAATTACACACCTATCAGTACAAGAGAAGTTATCGATTTGTTGATTCTAGCCTGTAGGAATGCTTGGGCAAACAGCTGCCCACTAACATGAATATAGGTTGTGCAATCCAGTTTTAAGTATGAGACTTGGAATTCCATCTTGGGTGATCCTTACACCTACCCTTTGTCAGAAAGAGCTTTCACGGATCCGCAAGTCGTTTTCACAGGAACAAAACATTGTTATAAAATGCAATAGGTGATGATAAAGCCAGAAAAAATGTTGCAGTAAACTGTGGCAACAGGAGATTGTCACTGAATATTTGTGCTGTCTCCTGAAATTCTACTGTGAGGGCTGTAGTGTTACTGCGAAGTTTTTTTGCTCGCCAAGCTTTACTTTTTATCACTTCGTGTAAAATGAAATATGGATGAAGTAATAAATTACCCTTGTCGTGATTATCACCATTACAGTGTGCCCATGTGTGTAAGAACCCTATAAGTCACTTTGGAGGATATAACCATATGATAAATAGATAGACCTGATAGACCTGATCTTCACTGTCTCTGTGGTGCACCATGTGGTCAGTGAACAACTGACAGTCTGCTGAACTTCCACAGTATTACTACCCACAACTAATGAAGTTCTGAGAAGAAGCATTACCTACAATTCCTTTTTAGGTAATTGCAACATCTTTAATATTAATATTGTTTTGTATTATGCTTGATTTAATACACCAGCGAAGATTAATCCAGTGCTTCTTGGTATGATGCATCTTGGAGAATAGGATAATTGTCCTGTGTATCCACAGCCTGATTTATTTTTATTTAACAATTTTTGAATGAGAGGAGAGGAGAAAGTGTGTGTGAATATGTTGTATGAGTGAAAAATCAATCCTTTCATGCCTTGCAAAGCTTCCCTTCTGTTATTTCAGTAGTGCAATATTCTGTTACATAATGTTGGCAGTTGAGTGTTATTTCTCCATATATGTATATAGTATGCAGCATAATAACACTTAATACAGGGCAGTAAGTCTCAAATTGTTTTACATATTTCATCATAGATTAACAAAGGCTTACCTCTCTTTTTAGAGTAGCATTTGACGCATTTTGAAATAAAGTGCCACTTCTAAAACCCCTGTGATAAAGTGTGCACTCCACTTTGTAGCAACACATTTCTCATCTCCTGACAGTTTGGAGAAGAGTAGCATTGAGAAGATCTCAAAATCTTACCTAATGTTCTGTTTCTTACTTCATATTTGAAGTGTTCATGTGCCAAGTTTCAATTGTTTTTGAATGTTGCAAGGTGAATCTGGCATTGGATGTCAGCCCCTTCAGCATACAAGTGCTGTATGCGTATGATGTAATGAAACTGTATTTCATTTGGTCTTACAAATGAATGTCCCAAATAGATTTATAGACTTCATGACTCAAAATAGTGCTGTTAAACTGCAATGGCCGTGATAGAGGATATTCCAAAAGCGTTTATATTTTTGTGTGTGATTTAGATGGATGATTAAGAAAATCAAGGACAGAAATGTAAATGACACAAGTTTAAACAACAAATGCATACAACAGGTAATACCCCTATGTGGGCAAATTAAGTTAGGGTCTGAACGAGTGGCAGAGAACGTGTCCTTTATGCACTGATTAGGCATTTGAAGACTGTTTTCTTTAGAAAATAAATGAAATTTTTAAAATAGCCATTATATTTCTCTGGAAAATAATTTAATATCTTCATTCAAGCTTTAATATTAATGTTTTGAACATGTCCTTGTTCTTTTATATGCTACGATTTAGAAGGCATTTTGAAGCCTTCTAAATGCTTAGTAAAACAGCAGGATACATCAAATAGTCTGAAGGGGGAAAAAAAAATAGATAGCTAATGTACTGTTAGGAGAGGGGAGCAAGCTCAGGCCTCGTGGTGGTGGAATTAACTCAGAATGGCCTTAGAGAGAGCACTACTAATTTGTTGTAACTTAGAAGTGGATTGGGTCATTATCCCTCTCCTTCCTTTCCTATTCATACATATAAATGTGTCTTGTGTGTGTGTATATATATGTGTGTGTGTATATATATATACACATAAAAGAGAAAATGTAGCACAGACAACAAATGAAAAGTAGGTCTGCACAAGTGAGTCACTTGTTTAGGATCGTGCTATATGTAAAATCACTGTGTGCAATCAAGTAAAGTAGCTGACTTAATTGTGTAAACCTAGTTCTTAGCTTTATTAAAATCATGCTATACCAAGGTGTAAAAAGTGAAAGATGTATTTCTCAGGATTCAAAGTACAAGAAATCAATTAAATCTTTTAGTGTCTAAATGTATAATCCTTGAAGTAGATAATGATTTAAGAGCACAGCTCAACTGATTGTTCAGCATACCCAGTGTATTAAATTCAGAGTGATAACACTGAAGTTTCTTCTTGGATAAAGGAAAACAATATCAATGTTGATTCACATGTTATCATTTCTGATTCTAAAGCCAACTTCTGACCTGGGAACACTGAGGTAGGCCTGGTCAACTGTTTGTTCAGGTATGAAGACGCTGCTTTTCTTCCAGAAATGTGCACTGGAGTTACCTGCACCATTTGTAGATGTACCCAGGTACTCCCTGTGCAACAATGTGAAACTGACTCAGAGCAGCTCCGTGCAAAAAAACAAAGTGACTAATCTCTTCATAGAGCTGGGGCTCTGCAACTTTGCTCTGAGTCATGATGACAACTCCAAGCACCTAGACTTAGAACAGAAATAAACAAATTTAAACAGAGCACTTGGTTTCATAACAGATTGCTCCTGATCCTTCTGTCAGAATGGCCTTGGTAATGCTATTTAACATCAAAGTGCTGCTGATATGCAAGGTAGTTTAAAGTCCCTAGGAGACTATCAAAGTGGGATCTGAGCAGTTAGGTAAAATGAGGAAAGGAAGAAGGAAGGGAATAAGACTAAACTTATCCATTTAAAAGCACAGGGAGAGCAATCAGTTGTCCAGTGGCAAGACTACAATCAAGATTAAAACTGGAACTGATGAAATTAGAATGTGGAAGGGAGTTAAAATGTGGAAGGAAGAGATAAGGGAGATATGTCAAGAACAGACAAATAATTAAAATGTTGTAGCCACCCTTAATTAGTTCCTCACATTCTCAAAGGTTGTATAGATAACTAAGCTGAACTCCAGTAATATTAATCCTATGTTTTTCAGCAAATCTCTGTGTTAAAGCAACATGTTCCTCTGTCTTTATAGTGATACCTAATATCTAAAGGGTAAATATTAATACCAGCTGAGCTGGGATCTGTTCTGAGATAAATGACTGGTTGCTTCTATCACCTCCATGTTGTAGGAGCGCATCCTGCTTTCAGGGGCACTAGTGTAAATTTGGAGAAACAAACCTGAAGTTTAATGATCTGCAAATTAAATACAGAAATGAGTTACTCCTGACAGCTCTTGTATACCTATGAGTGGTATTTGGCCCCATATATTTATTTCTAAATCATAAAGATTTCAAAATGGCTATAATATATTTTACTAGGATAGATCTGGACATGTCTGTGCAGACCAACCTAAGTTTTTGTGCTTGTAGTCCAAGATAGCCAATGAACTTTCTGTGACTGAAAGCTGTACAACATGTAAGGTCTGTGCTCAGTACTATTACTGAATGCATTATTACACATCTATTACTAGATTTCTGTAATTAAAATGTGCATAACAAGATTTTTATAGAAGTGGTATCTCAGTGTCCCATTTTAAGCAATTGCTATTGCAATAATAGTGGAAAAAGTAAATAACTCTGGAAGTGAGCAATGTTGAATGTCTAATTTGAGTCACAAAATCAGCAAGAGGCAACATGTTAATGACTTTAGCATTAAGAAAGCCAATGAGCATGTTAGTTGAACTGCTTTTGTGCTTGAAGTAGGATCATGTAATATCTCAGAAACTAAACAGAGTTGGGCCTCGTCTGTACTTGAATGGGAGATGTGTGAGAAATATCCATTGTATCACAAGAAAGGATGTCAGAGCTCTAATAGATTTCATCATTATAGCTGAGTCAGTGCTGAAGTCATGCCTGCTATGGTGCTAAGGATTCTGTTAGACTGAATACCACATTCACTCAGTGGTTGGGCTTAGACTAAATCTGTAGCGTTACATGTAGGAAAGCATTCTGTCTTGCATTTGCATCAGTATCCTGATGACAACAATGAAAAACATGCGAAGCCCAACAGGGGAATGTAGTATTAAAATAATATAAATGCACTTTAGTTATTAATTGCTCAAGACTTTTTTTACTTCAGCATAGGTCAGGTGGACATGATCATCATTAGTTTCTCTATTTTATTTCTTAGTCAATCCTGTATTTTTTACTTAAAAAATAAAAGGAAGAAACGGTGGGAGGAAATTTTGCCAAAAGAAGTACATGTTTATTTACTTCACTGTGAGGGTGGTGAGGCAGAAGAGCAGGCTGCCCAGAGAAGGTGTGGATGCCTCATCACTGGAAGTGCTCAAGGCCCTGCGCAGCCTGATCGACTGGGAGGTGTCACTGCATGGTTCTGAACTGGATGATCTGTATGGTCTTTCCAGTCCAAACCATTCTATCATTATATTGTCCACACAAAACAAATACGCAAAGCAAATTAAACTGTGTTGCAGTGATGAGTAAGTACAGATAACAAAGGAGGTTGCCAAAGGCTGCTTGCATTTGCACAAGCAAAGCTAAAGTACATGATTGATTGTATCTGTCCTTCTGGTTTAGAAAAAAAAGAAAAACTTTGGTAAATGTGCTTGATTATTTGTCCTAATTAATATGTATTTCTAACATTCACACAGTAAATAAAATATTCCTGCATCTTCAACCCATTATAAAAATATTGCCCCTAGAACTGCTGTTGTATGAACCAACACTGAGTGGCACAAGCACTGCTACTTTAGGAGTGGGTACAGCCTAAAATGAGAGATTAAGGTGGAGCCCTACACTTGTGCATGTTATTTGACTTTCCTTCTGCCAGTTATGGCTCGAGAACTCTTTTATCATTTTAAAAGCAAAAAGGGAGGCAAAGTGTGCTTTCACTGCAAAAAAAACTTATGGTGTGTCAGAAAATGACTACGTCATTCCCCTTTCTCTGAAACAAAGTTTTGTTACAGGCTGTGCACAAATTCTGGAGCACCTTTGTAGACAGTATGACCTCTGAGGACAAAAAAGTGGTACAATTTCTAATTGCACTCAATTACAGTATTTGTATCTTCAAATTCAGTGTTTCTGTCAGTATGTCATTTGCCCTATCTCTGAACTTAAATGATTTCATGAAAATACAGCTCTCCATGAAATGATTTCTGAATAATCAGTAAGTATTTCCTGCAGAACTGCAACTAGTTGGGGCATCAAAGAATTGAAAGCCAGTGGTGTCTAAAGTTGCTTAGCTAAAACTCTTATAGAAATTGAAGAATTTGAAGATCAGACCTTCAGAAATTGAAGATCAGGTAACGGAGACTGTAACTTTCTGATTTGAAATACAATGGAGAAAGCCTACCCTATTAATCCTCTGCTAGGGACAGTGTTTTTCACAAGTATTTTTTAAGTGTTTTATGATGTATGCAATTTGCTTGTATAAATTCTCATGCAAAATTTGGTGTGTTTTATTTCCATACCTCTTGATAAATTTTCAGGCTTGCTGTTGAATCTATAGAATGCTAAAATAATGGGTTATGATGTCTGTGCAAATTGAAATTTTGCTTGTGTATATATGACAATGCTTTAAAAAAAAAAATCTTCAAAAATGACATTTAGACTCATTTAGAATTAAAAATTAGAACATGGGTAAGTTGTCACTATTTTTGTGTGTTCCCACGTGTTTGGGATTTCATTTGGAGGGAATATAGGGCAAGAGCCTGCCTGTTCAAGCTGAACTAAGCATGAGTGGCAAAGATTTAATGCATTCCTGTAAATTCTAAAATATCAAGTACAGCCTCTGGATTACCAGAAAGGGTGAGAATTTGGCTCTTTGGTAGTGCCCTTAATGAGAGAGACTCTTGTGTGCATTACCTGACCAAAAGGTGGTAGAGCGCGCTGGTGATTCAACACAACTGTTCTGGCTTGTTTTTTAAATATTTGCAAGGAGTTCACCAATGATTAGCTGACACCCAAGAATGAGACTTGAGAAATTTATTGTTTAAGAGAATCCTTAGCTTTTGACTCACACACAAAAGCAAGGTTTTAAATGAATGACAGAGGGTCACTGAGTTCATGAGTCAGCACGATGGGTTGGAATGCAGCCAACTGTAGTCATGGAACTAATATTCTGTAGACAGTTAACATAAATAGTTAAACTAAGATCAACTAAAATCAATATAAACTCAACTGTAAGCTAGAAACTAAACTAAGGTTGATACAAAGAGGTGAACTAAAAAATAAGAAGTTGTGGTTTCTGATTTCCTTTTCCATACTCTGCTAATATGGACCAAGCTAATTTCTGTGAGAGTGTGCGTGCCTTCTGTTAGGGACATCCCGTCTCATCTGCTGTGTTTGCATGGGAAACATAGCACTTAAGTTTACTGTATGAGGCATACTATGCTCAGCTTATGCAGGGTCATAGGATTCTGGAGGGACTGATTCTGAAATATGGTCCAGTACCAATTGATATATTTTTTTCCAGGTCTGTTAGCTGTATCAAAGCACTGTTTGCCTAACACTGAACTAGATACAAGTAATCTGTCGCCGCCTGGTAGAAAAGATTGTTATTTTGAAGTCTGTACTTGCACTGAATCATCAACATGAAAAAATTGCTATACTGAGAATTTTATAACTGATAAAGTACAAAATATCCATGTTACTGTAAGGGGAAAACCAAACTTTTTGCAGAAAGAGGATACAATTACAATAATATACCACTGCAAATCTTCCCCCCCCCCCCCCCCCCCCCCCCCCCCCCGTTGGCATGAAATTGTTTCCCTTCTCATGTAACTCGCTGACTTTATAGGCATCATTTATTCTATTACAGAGGCAAATGATGTTTACCATGAAAATCTTTAGGTTAAGTTCAGTTGCACGTGTTTTCAATTGTATTTTAACAGACTATTTTTAATAGTGATAATTTAATTGTGATTTAGTGTAAATAACACTGTTTTAAGAAATATGGTATTTTTAAGAAATGTTATTTCTATTTTCCCTTGCAAAAATCTTTGCTTGTAATTAAACTGTTAGCACTGTGTTTTCAGTTTTGAAAGTGAAAATAGTTTGTAAATATATGTACCATTAATTGAAATCACAGGGAAGAAAGAAATGATCCTGATTGCTCTCTTTCTTACCTGTCTTTTCTAGAAAATGGAAAATAACATTTATCCATGAAGTTATTATGATTCCAGAGCATGGAATTCAGGCTTTCTTTTGCTTCCGTGTGAATTTGGCACCAGCAGTAGGACTAAATAAATCAGTCTTTTTGTTTACAAGGCCTAATATGTATTGAATAGTCAGTCACAATTCTTTGTTCTACATCAGTCCTAGTTCTGTATATGTTCTCCCATCTAAGTGCTAACAGGAATTGGTGATGTGTAGTTTGAGTGCTTTCAGTTGTGTGGGCAGCCTAGCAGGAGAATAGATGCATGCACTTGATAGTGCTAGGTAGACTGCTTTGCTTGCAGTGATTTTGGTTGTATCAGTATGTGTGTGGAAAGCAGTTATAAATTCCAGGTGGAAAATGTGTCCGTGGCTAGAATTCTTAAGAATTGTGTTTTAGTGAAGTACCTACACATCTGGATGAATAATACTTGTGCCTATAATATGCTGAAATACTGCGCAGAGCAAACAATGATTCATTCCCTTCTAATACTTCTTTTCTTAAATAGAATGATTCATATCAATACTTCCTTAGAGGAATACACTCTGTTTTTATTTGTTACTGAAACCAGACTGCAAGACCCAACAAAACTTCTCCATTTCTCTCAAAAGAAACCTCCTGGGTGTTTTTATTGTTGAACTGGGATTTTTTATTGTTGAATGGAATACGTGAATGAAAGATGACAAAAAATTTAAGTACTAGATTGATTTAGATTCTCAAGTGATGGAAATGACTTTTCATCAGTAAAGCTATGCTACTGAACCAAGGATGACAAATCCTGTGAGTTAGGCGTGAGAGATTGAAAAACAACAAGACCCTCTCACAAGTGCAGGCTTGGCTTTATGGAGCAGAAACACTGAAAACCTTTTGTTTGTTTGTTAGTGTCCTACCACTGCTACAGTAACAATCGCTTTCCTCAGTGCCTCATGGCTTCTTGGTACAAGACAAAGATGCAGTGCACTCCAAAGGCCGGATGAGGTACTGGGTCTGTGATTCCTTTCACTTTTAATCTAGAAATATGGTTTATGGGAACAGCATACCTTGTATTCTGTTCTGTATGTATATTTGAACACCGTCAGGACAGCAGGTTTACCATCTCAGTTCATTGTGTACTGAATTTATGCTCATCTTGCAGACAGTCGACAGGGCGTAAGGAAATAGAACTGAAAGGAGCCTAACTCGGAATAATTTTTGCTCTGAATTATTACTGGTAACTGTGTCAAGCAAGGAAATCTTTTCTCTACAAACAATAAAAAAAGCAACAACAAGAAGACCAAAACCAATCAAGATTACTCTAAAAACAAAGAAGCAAAGCTAACAAAAATCTGCAAAGGCTTATTTTGCAAATACGCACTTTCTATCTCCTGCTTACTGTGAACTTTCCCTATGCAATTCTCTACGTACAATCACAGCATCTTTAACCATGGAAAGATGCAAGTGCTGTATGAAAGGAAATGGGGAAAAAACACTTTCTAATTATGCACTAAGCTCTTTATTCCCAAGAGTGATGATTGTAATTTCTGGTTAAAAAAAAAATAAATAAATAAAAATAACATTTATGAAGCAAGGCTAGGCTTAGGTTATACGGATTTGTTGGCCAGAAGATTCTCCTTTGCTACGACAGCGGAGACTGAGCAAGACTTTGTACTTGCTAAGCACTGGAGTTGTAAGACACAAGCAAAAGGTTTAATTTCTATAGCAGGAAATTGGAAAGAAACTAGGAGTTTTACAGTCCTATTTCATGACAGGAAAGAGACTGGGAATGTGGAGGCAGGAACTGACAGGGAGGGATGGATCCTTTCTGGCACAAGCTAGCTGCAAGCCTGCCTGTGACACTAGGCTGCCCCTCAGTCTGTACACATCACAGCTTGCTGCTCTTTAAAAAGTAGCCAAGATTCTCAGTAGAGAAGCAAATACCAAGAGAATGTAAAGCCTTGGTTTGTCTTCTCACCAACAGAAGTATTTCCCCAGAAGGGCCTTAGGGTATTACTGGGTGATTTGAGAAGTTTACCTGGCTGTTATGCTTGCCATGCCTGATCCACGAGTAAACAGAGGGTCTCAAGAATGTTTACTAGGTGTTGTGTAGTGCATACAGAGCTCAGGTCCTAACAGCAGTGTAGCTACATCAGCAGAGCACTCTCAGACTTACTAGGTCAACAGTCTCTGCAAAATAGCTGCACGACTGCTTTGCCCAGTGTTGTGCTGCGTAAACGTTCACTGTGACCTCTGGTTTTAGTATGGCATAGGTAGTAGCAGGTATTTATGCAGTGCCCTGCATTCTACCGTGGGCAAACCTTTGGCTTCAGAGAATCTAAATAATGTATTAATATGCTGTTATTAAATCAAAAAGTGTGATAGCTTCACGGTAAACTGCCCAACATTCCTGAGTTACTGTTACAATGGGTGACTTGAGTCATCTTGAACAAGGGTAGGGTTCTGTTTGGTGAATTGCTTAATGCTGAATTCCCTGACACCTCAGTTAGATTGTTTTTGGCACCTGAACTATTCCCTTAAAACAGGTTTGAATATTTCCATGCTGCGCTTCAGTCCACAGGTCAGAAATGCCCTGCCCACTTGACAGTGGGACACTGATTTCATTGCACTATATGATTTGTAACTGAGCAAAACTGGAAAATAAGAGGTAGAAAATATACAAATTAAATTATATGTGCTCATTTTAAGTTTGTTTTTTTTTTCCCCAAGATTTTTTATTTAATTCAGATCATTCATCTCTATTCAAGTACACAGCAGTGACTTATGCAAGAACCCAGCTGCCAACTGATATGCAATAGTTACAGCCAAATGAAAGTTTGTCTTGGAAATCTCTGTTTGTGATATGCAAAAGAAAGTATGGATCATGTTTCCCTCTCTAAGGATAGTAATTTTGCAGTACTGAAACCTACAAAAGACAAATTAGTAGAAACTAAGTAGTGCATGCAGGAACAAGTATTACCTGTTCAGTGTAAGTCAACCCAGCTCTGGCAAAAATCTATTGGAATCTCTAAAAAAAGTTGCGGAGCAGATGAATGGGGGAAAAAACAAACAAACAAGCACTGCAGTCTCCTTTAATTTCCCAAAGCCAACAAAAATTCACACCTACCAATAGTTCCCACAGAACTAAAACTGCCAGAGATTAAGAGGGAAATAGGATGAGTGAATGGTTAAAGGACAGAGGTAAAATTGATGATTGGTTGTCCCAGTGGGTTCTGTAGTTGTAATAGCATGCAGCTCATTGCATGCTAGCCATCTGATTGATTACTCAGATTTCTGAGGAGGCTTTGCATATTTGTGAAAGACAGGGCTTTGCAGAGAATTTGGTTGGGCTGGGAGGGAATTAGAGTGCAGTTATTGATCAAACTTTCCATCCTTTTATCTGCAGGATAAACTGGATCAAGCTGTTGCAGTTACAGTAATTAAAGTATAATAAATAACTACAGAATCATAGAACAGCCCAGGTTGGAAGGGACCTCAAAAGATTATCAGGTTCACCTTTTCCTGGGACAAAGGAGCCTAGATGAGGTTGTCTGGCACTGTGTCCAATTGCATCTTGAAAGCAAAAAAAATCCTTAAATCGAGATGGTACTTCTCCCAGTGCAACCTGTACCCACTGTCCCTTCTGCTCTCAGTGTGACTCCTTGTGAAGCAGAGTGAATCCTATTTTTTCTGGTTTTTATGTTTATGAAGCACATATAGTCAAGCCAACATAGTAGAGGTTTCAAAAACTCAGCAATAGAAAAGCAACTGAGAATCAAATTTTAGCCTTACTATGACTGTGATTTCAGAACATATTTAAGCACAGATATCGTTTTTAGTTGTGGATTGAACAGTGTTTTTTCACAGAAACAGATTTTTAAGACCAACGTTTCCACTAAAAATAGCTGATACAAATTTCTGTTATTGTTTCCAAAATAGAAGTGATTGTGATTAAATATTAATTGGTTTGGAATCCCATGTCCACAATAGAAGACATTTTGATTAAAGTTCTAAATTTACTGCAAGGATTCCATATAGCACTCCAGTTTTATTCTAATATCCAGTTGTCATCAAGCTCCAGAAAATGTATGAAAATAGAGAAGATAATCCATGGAGACAAGGAAATTGGTAGGCAGCCAGCTCCAGTGCTAACACAAATGGGTACAAATAAACAAACCGTATAAGCTGTCAATGGCAAACCAGCTTTGCTGAAGCCATACAACGAGGCTGCAGAAGCATGCATACATGAGAATTGTATAGAATCCAAACAAGCAGACTGGCTGATCAATTCATGTTCTCTCTCCTTTGTTTCCTAACATCTTCTCACAGATTTACTGTGAAATGAGTTGCTTGTTAATGTAAAAATATTGGGATATACAAGATGGTGTATGATGGAAATATTACTGATGTTCATATAGTAGTACTCTCTACTGAATGGTCTGCTGAGGCTTTTCCTATTTCAGAAGTCTGTTTAGGAAGCAAACAATCCTGATTTAATTATTGATTTAATTATTTATTCTTTTCCTGGATTCTGTGGGTTAGATCTGCAATTGTAACTTGCTCATGTTCTCCTGATAGTTTCGTGGGTTTTTTTTTTCCTGAGAATCCACTGTCCTTGGTACAAACACAGTAGATCTGTGGGAGAGAAATCGAGACAGCTGTAAGCCTGCTAAAGCTAAATGAATAGTCCCCTGTGTGTTTTGACATGCCCTCTTTTGTGGCATAATCTGAAGCATATCAGCAGTAACACTGATGGGTTGCTTTCCAGAGCATTTTAACAATGTTCCATATGCCATTATATATTTTAGTGAGCCTGTTTGCTAACATTAGAAAGAATGTTGTTTTTGCAAGTGTGCCGTTCTACTTTTCCACACGTAACATTTGGTTTTCTTCAAGTATTGGTTTTGCTTGTGTGATCTGAAAGTTGCAATCTGGTTGGCAAAGAGAAAGGTGCTTCTCCAACATTTGCTCAAGTATCTTTTAAGTGTATTAATAAATCAAAGAGTAAAGCTTAAAGCGTTACCTACTGTACAAAAGTATACAGAAAAATCCACACAACACTAATTTACAGGCAAAACACTATGACTTCTATTCATCAAATATCTTTGAAGAGCAAAAAAGCTTTCAGCAGAAAAAAGTCCTTCAAATGTACAGGATGTTGCAAAAACTGTTTTCACTGATTGGTTTTAAAGAAGGCTGGGAAATATCCCAAGTGCTTGCTGTGATCTATGTGTGCATTCCTTCCAGTAGCACTGACTGGCAGGATGAGGCTCGCCCTGTGAGCAAGGTGCATAGTGCTTTGCTTTCAAGCAGATGTGCACTCATTAGCAATAGTTCAAATTCATCAATTTGTGGGCATTCTTTTCAGGCTCTCTTCAGCCAGCTGATCGGTGTGGCAGTGTGTCTGTGTGTGCGAGAGGCCAAGTTGGGTGGGGGAAGAGTGTGATGTTTCCCTTTAAGGTATCTGCATTGTAAACAGCGCTTGCTTCTGCATACTGATTTCAGCAGGCATCCAGTGTCAACACTGACGTTTTTGATCTTTTATGTCATATTAGTGAAAAGTGACCTGTTTTGTTTGTGGAAGCTCTGGAATCCCCCAGGAGAAGGATCACTCAGCACCATGGCCATCTGCCAAGTACAACTTGTTCTGAAACATAGTGGCTCTGAGAAGTTGCATTATCAACTGAAGCACAATGTCGGCTTAGCTGGGGGTAGGTTGGACTGTGATTAGCTGAGTTGTTATGACCAGTGTACTCTCCTGAGTACGCTGTGCTTCTGCTGCAAGGATCTTCCCTTTTTCTCCTCCTTTCTGCTATGTGTTGTTGGAGGTGGCCACTACAGAGCTCAACAACGGTCCCTCTTATAGGGCTGTAATGTATTCAGCATCTGTGGTGTATGCTGGGAATTGAGAGCCTGCCTTCTTTTGTGAGGAATAGTTTCTTAGATTGCTAAATTGTTCAGAAGTCATTTTATCTTTGTGACCAATACAAAAAAAAAGATGGTAATTTAAGTTTTGATTTTATTTCTGGTATCCTATTTCTTTACTCCATGCTATGAAGGCAGAAGTCTAAAAATCATATAATCATAAAATTGCTCAGGTTGGAAAAGGCCTTCCAGATCATCAAGTCCAACCACAACCTAACCATACTACCCTAACTCTAACCACCCACTGCTAAATCACATCCCTGAGCACCACATCCAAATGGATTTTAAGCGCATCCACCTCCCTGGGGAGCCTATTCCAGTGTTTAACAACCCTTTATGTAAAGAAGTTTTTCCTGGTATCCAACCTAAACCTCTCTTGGTGACATTTCCCCTCGTCCTGTCATCTATCACCAATTGAGAAGAGACTAACCCTGCTCTTGCTGCAATCAACTTTCAAGGAATTTGAAGAGAGCAATGAGGTCTCCCTTCAGCCTCCTCTTCCCCAGACCAAAAACAGCCCCAGTTTCTTCATGCTCCTCATACTGCATATTCTCCAGGTCCTTCACCAGCCTTGCTGCCCTTCTTTGGACCTGCTCCAGCACCTCAACCTTGTTGCCCCAAACTGAACACAGTACTGGAGGTGAGGCCTCACCGATGCTGAGTACAGTGGGCAGGATGACTTCCCTAGTCCTGCTTACCACAGCATTCCTGATACAAGCAGGATGCCATTGGCCTTCTTGGCCACCTGGGCACGCTGCTGGCTCATATCCAGCCAACTCTCTCTCAGCACATCAAGGTCCCTTTCCATCAGGCTACTCCTTCCCAAGCCTGTGGGGTTGCCTGGGGTTGTTGTGACCAAAATGCAGGACACTTAGCCCTACTGAAGCTCATTCAGTTTACCTTGGCCCATCAATCAGCCTATCCAGGTCCCTCTGTAGTGCCTTTCTACCCCATCTAATCAGCCAGCTGGAAAGCATAAAATAGCTTAGCCTATAATAAAGTGAAGTGGCTTCTGGATTTTGGTAGAATCAATAAAGCTGTCCCTTCTTTTTAAGTAAATCTGTTGCTAGCTCACATTTTCAAAATAACTGATGGATTCAGTCCTTTTGATATTCAACCTTGACTCCAGACAGAAAATTTGAATCCAGGTCTGTACTTCAGTACTTAAGTCACCTCCTGGTAATGTTATAGATCAGGAAGTTGTTGCTATTGTAAAAGTAATGAGCAATTACAGAAATTAAAGCCAGATTTAGTTCTGAATATTGCATTACCCTCATAGGATGCAAGAATGTTTTGAAAAAGAACGTGGCCCTTTACTGCTGGAAATCTTATTGTATGAGCAAATCAATTATAGAGTGGTTCAATGAAAGCAGAAGGTAGACTTCAGTTTATGAAATTCTTTTTCAGAGCTGTGAGTTTGAAGCAGTTTTTCAAAAACACTCTTTTCAATTAACTGCCAGGACAATAAGATTAGTATTACATAAAGGAGAGATTACTGTGCAAGGATGACCTACACAGGATTCTGTTTGTTTTCTGTAGGTCACAAAGTCACTTGTAGCTACTGGTATTTGGCTTAAAGTAGTTCGGCTGCTCATAAGCAGCACTAACTCAAATGAACTAGGAGATCAATTTTGTTCTGTTCTGATTCATAGTTCAGTAATAGTAACAAAGTACAGATTGCAGAATATTACTGATGAAAACCCATAGATGAGCAATATTGTAATAGAGGAAACTTTTGATTTATCATTTCTCTGTGGAAATGGAAGGGTTGACTGTTGAATCTTCAAGTTGGCAGTATACTGCTGCTGACTTCTGTATCATCAGAGTAGACGTAGGGCTAACAATACTTAGTCTTTTTTGGTTGACAGAATCCTTGTGTAAATTAGCCTTTTGCAGGTGCAGAAGATGTCTGCTAAAAATACAAATGCATTCATATTGTCCCAAGAACTCCTGATTAACACAAACTTGAGAAGGAACTTGAATTTACAGCATGCTTATCCTGAGTACTACTGGGAAAGGAGGCACATCAGCCCAGAAAAAGTGCTTACTACAGAAAGATTGTATATAATGAATTGTCAGGCAGATGAGAGTCTTCTGATCTTTGTCCAAATTTCTTCACTTGAGCTTACTTCTATATTCAATCCTCACAGCCCTGAATATATGGTGTGGAAAACTGGTCTGTATATGCAGAAGGGGGGCACAGAGACTTTCATCAAAAGGCAGGCAGAGAGGCTTGTGCACCTAGTGCTTCCCTGCTGCATGGCAACTGCAGGGGGAAACAGCAGCAGTGTGCATAAGTATAAACTCTCCCAGTAGCATTGCACCAGGAATCTGAGGCTTCTAGAGCTTGGCAGGATGCAATGGCAAGATGGAGGAGCTTACTCTGCTTTTCCTTTTTCCTGCTGGTAAGAGCTGGTGACTTATAAATTCCTTATCATCCTCTGCAGTCTCTGCTGCTCGAGGCCAGAGCCAGTGAGGTAGGTATGTGGAAGGGAAAGGTGACAGCTGTAGCAGAGGCAAAGAGTCAAGTATATGTTTGTATGAGATCTGCATGTGAAATGGAAGAGGAAATACTTAAAGTTGGGTGAGGTAAGTGTTGAGCTGGATGCAAGGAAGTAAGCAAATGGGTAAAAAATGAAAAGGGTTAAAATTCAATGTAAAATTAGATTGCTAAATGTGAAATAGACTTTCAGAAGAAATAGAATATTTGTATAAATATGCAAATAAATGTTTTATACACACCTATGCATAACATAACCTTCCGGTCCCAGGCAGAAAAGATAGGCCTAATCTGAACAGAATGAGAGGCAGGTTGGCAATGCCATTTTAAGGAAGGAATAGATGGCCGCAGAATTGCAAAAATATGTACAGGTTTTTTTGTTGAATGCCTGATGTATAACATAAGGAAATCCAACGATGGTTAGATATTAAGGGGAAAATTCTTTATACTCAGAGGGCAGCGAGGCACTGGCACTGTTGCTCAGAGAGCTGTAGGTGCCCATTCCTGGACGTGCTCAAGGCCAGGCTGGATGGGCCTCAGGGCAGGGGGAGGGAGGTAGAGGAAGGGGTCGGAGCTGCTTTCTAAACAGGGACTTTTTTTGAATGAAATGATAGTGGCTCATCATGTAGTCTGCCATCATATTTGATACCATGGAAATTGCTAACGTATGCAAGTGGCAGGATCTACTCTATAGTGAGCAAAAGAATAAACAGATCAATTCAATTCATCTTTGCGTAGCCACATAGGAACTACTTCCATCTATGTTACCAGACCTAATGCCAGCACAGGTCTAAATTTTAGGGCATCTCTGTTAAAAGAACAACATCTTCAAATAATTCAAGAACAGTAGTGCAGTAAATGCTTGGAGAAGACATCCATGAAGTCATGTGCTTACAGCATCTACACTGATAGCTTAATTTAAGTGGCAGTGAAGGCAATGCTAAGCTGTCCATAGCCAGAGCATGAAGCAGCACTGAGGGGAAAGGAAGTGGAAATAAAAAAATGAACAAGCAGATTCTGCCTGTATAGAAATCAGTGATGTTTTGCGTTCACCAGAAAGCCTCTTTCATTTAAGTATCAGGAGATCATTACTGGAAATAAGTGATGCCTTAGATATGATACACTTTCTTTGAGCAAATAATTCCATTTGAAAATACACTTACCAAAATTTCATTTGGATGTGCCTTGGATTTGTTCACTAATGCAGTCTTCTTAAATAAGACCACCTATGTTTGTATTTTTTTTTTAATCTTCTATGAAGTGTAATGCACTCCTGTTTGTGGTACTGAGAGACCATTTAGCTCAAACATACGGGCCTGGATCACATGCATAGGATCAGACCAACAAAAAGGGTTTCTGGAAAATGAACTCAAAGCAAAAGGAGCACTTCATAAAGGCCTGTTTTAACACCCACGCCTTGTGTGGAACTTCCTTTGGGGTCACACACATCTTAATGCAATTTCTTGCCCTACTTTTGCAGACTCCAGAGATCTAGGGAAGCATCTACACTTGTGTGTTTTTGGAGGAACTAAACCATTTCATTTCTTAAGGAGTAGAGGAACAGGTTATTTCTGAATTATGGGAAGCTTCGATTTAGATCCCAAGGCTTATATGACACTGAGGATTCATTTAGGCTTCTCATATGTGGATAAAATGCCTATGAGAGTGTCTGTAAGGCCATACTCCCTGATGATTTTCATTTTAAATTTGCATTGCCCTTGGGGAATCATAAAGACAGACTATTCGCAAACTGAGGGGAGCCTCTGGAAATACCCAGATTTGCAGAATCTTCCAACATCTCCCTGAAAGCTTTAATTATCAGTTGTGTTTCTGCTGCCTGTGTCACATATCCCGCAGAGCAGCCTGCGTTATCACAGTGTCTCACCAAAACCCCTTGCACAGTTCTGTGTTCAGTCTGCAGTCACTGGGGTGACATTTAGAAGCAGTGCTGGTACAGTCCAAGAGCCTAGACAAAGCCTGTAGAAATCATTATGTTTTGGGCTAAGCTTGAAGTCGTTCAGAATTTTAGTTTCCAAAACGTACAGTGGGAAAAAAAAAAAACACCTTCCACTCATATTTCATTCTCTTTTTAGATTGTGTGTTTTCTCAAGCACTTTTTTCAAATATCTGGTATACCTGCTGCCTTGTGTCTGTGAAGATTTAATTTTTCACTAGACTGAAAATTAAGAAATAGTTTTACTAAAATTAAGCTGTAACGTTGGATGGGAACTGTTGAGCAGGGCCTGAACCGCTGATTGAGCACCTGAGGTGAGCAATGAGTCAGCGGCAGGAGCAGGGGTGAAAGCAATTCAGCTGTGCTGCTGGAAGGGGGGGAGCCTGGCTGCCCCTCTCCTTGGCCCCATTTAAGGGCTGACTGCCCCCAGGAAGGATCTCTTCTGGAGATTGCTCCTTGTGGAGTTTACTGCAAGCCTACAATGCCAGTGAGCATTTCCATTTATTTTGATTATCTTTGCATTACGATAATCTTGCTAAGCCTAACCTTTGTACACCTATTGATTGTACAAACCTATTTGCAACTCTGTGTCTCTGACCTGTTCAGTCAAATACCAAGTACAACTCAAATTTAGGGGAAAGTGGTGATAGCTGTGTGATTGCAAACTCTGTGATGTGCTTATCAACCATCTTCATTGCAGTTATCAGTATTTGTTTTTAACTCTTTCTCAATGATTGCAGTTGTGTGGCCATTTCTGCTATTATACCCAAAAGCAAAAACTGAAACAGGAGGAATATGATTAAGGATTTAACGTGAATCTGTCAAATACTGGGTCACTAAAAGCAAAAAGCACTTCCCATGAATCAGAACATTTAAGCTATTAAAAAGGATAAAAATGCAATTTTTATTCACAGAATTCACAGCTATGTTTGTGGGGGTTTTTTTGTTGCTTTTTTTTTTTCTTTTTTTAAAAAAAGAAAGGAGATCCAATTCTCTGCAGGAAAATGCCATGGGAACTAGAAAGAGGCATTTTGTCCTGTTAATCATAGTTGTTACTATACACATTTTTTTGCATGATCTACTGTGTACAAAATTATATAATAATGAATAAATGCTAAAAGCTTTGGTTTAAATGACAAATTGATACCCTCCCCCCTCACTGACGGAAAAAGACAGAAATTGAAGTGTAGAATAATAGCTCTTATTCACCAAAATGTGAACTTTCAAAATGGATTAAAAGTATGAGACCCCATCAACATCGTGTTTCTCCAGCTTCTTGCCACAGGTGCTGTAATGGTATTACTCCAGTTTCATTGGTGATCACCTCTTTTAAGATCTTGTCCTATTCACTGCACCATGCTGGCTTCCTGTTGAAGCTCTTAGCAGTTTTTTTTCTAAAAATATATTGCTGTAAATCAGCAGCCTGTCATATGAAAGAATATAATCCCTGTCTTTTTCCAGTGTAAGTGCAATTTGGGAAGCTTAACTGGCACTTCACAAACTCAGTAGTTTGAGTTCTCTAGATGACAGAGTGAAAACCCAAAGAGGGTTAAGGAGGGAACTCTGAGAGATTTAAAAAGTACCTTCGTGTGAAAAAGCTTGCAAACAAAATAGGGCATAAGTGAACTGATTCTCTTTCCAGTGCTTTAGCTGCAAGGGGCCTCGAGCATCCCACATGCTTTTCCACTTTTAGGGGCCCTCTACGTAACACAAATTGAAACCAGGGAATGCCTTTCCTTAGAACCTCTGCCAGGCGTTTTATTTTCATAGCTGTCAACTTGAAAATCATGCTTTCCTGTTACTGATGTTTTAATGGAGGTGGGAGAAAAGAGTACGCAAGTGAACTCTGATTACTTGAATGAGATGCTTTGGTCACTGGTATCTTGGCTGACCCTCTCACATGGGGGTGGGGAGCAGCAGCAGTCTAGACGGAAGAGGCCAACGACTGGCTGTCCACTCAGGTTTCAGATTATAAATGAGCAGTCTTCAATTTCTTACAGATGTTTGGCAGCCACTTTGCTTTCACTCTAATTGTAAGCAGGATTTCTGATGTTTGAACAATGTGGTGACCAATAGACCTTCATAGGGTAGTCCATCACAATAGCTCCGGTGCTGATGATCCCATTGCTGTGGTTTAAATCTATCAATGAGAAAACGTTCTGTTTTTTAAAAGTAAAATTAGTAGCATTATTAAATCATTCGGTCTTGGTGCATCTTCCTTTAAAGTGTAGAGTGTTTGTTTCATGTAGAATGTTAATTGTCAGCAGGTTTGCTCCAGAGATAAACTTAGTCCTTTAAATCTAAAGTCAAACCGTATCTGTAAAGACTCTTCAAGGATTATGAGTGTATTATTATCACCTCTTCCAAATTACGGAATGAAAAATAAACTCACTCAATGTTAGGTGAAGTGAAAAATATAATTATCATACAATGTACGTGTTAGGTTGGTCAGTAAAATAGTGTGTAAGAGTGATGATATCAAAAGATGGTCAAAAGGACAAGGGGGAATAGTTTTAAATTGAGATGGGAGATTGAGGTTGGATATTAGGAGGAAGTTTTTCACTCAGTGTGGTGACACACTGGAACAGGTCGCCCAGAGAGGCTGGGGATGCTCCCTGGAGCATTCAAGGCCGGGCTGGATGTGGCTCTGGGCAGCCTGGTCTGGTGGTTGGCAGCTGCATATAGGAGGGGGGTTGAAAGTTTGTGGTCCTTTTTGACCCAGGCTGTTCTATGAAAAGAGACCCAGTGACAAATTTCATAGGATATAAAGGAATATTTCAGATTAAGCCTGAGATGAACTTGTTGTATGCTGTGCAGACTGATATTGTTGCTGAGTGTCCAAGGGCTTGATTTGTTTGTTTATGTAACTTGTAATTCAAAATATACAATGATAAAACGATGAGAACCACATTACATCCTATAAAGTTACCCCAAATATGAAAGAACCCGGTCATCAAAAACCAAATGTGGCCCTTCTTAACAGGGATTCCATTCTCAGTGGTGTATTAGGCAATACCAAGGGAAATACTACACTTCAGAAAGGGAACTGAAAGCCTCAGCTGAAGAGAGACCTATTGGATTGTGAAATAATCTCCCAAAGGAAGTGCTGGAAAAAAAAGAAAAAATCAGTTGGGATATTTAGGAACTGATGTACAGAGTCTACTGGAAGAGCAAGGAAGGGGACTGTCATAATTTAGCAGAGCAAATGAATGCTTTTGTCTTAAATTATAAAGGGTGATCATTTATCACCCTGCGCAGCCGTACGTATAACTGAAGTTCCTATTCCTAGATACTAGAATCTAAGTAAAATTAAGACAGTAATACTGACATAGTGTAAGGCATTCAAAGAAACTCAAACTCGTTGTCAGGATAGAGACAGAATAAATACAATAAGGTCCAAAAGGTCAATAAGGCATGAAACGAAACAAATGTTTTAGCCTGACGTCTCTCTGCCCATCATTGTTTGAAAATATTTGAATTGTTATGAAAAGAGAAGAGGTTCTATTAAAAAGGAGGGTGGCTGTGTGATTTAAAGGACTTTTAAAAATATTTAGAGGGTAGGCTGAGAAGACAGAAATATTTGAGAATGTGGGTGAGTGAATGTAAAGGACTGACTGAAATGGTATTAACACTTCAGAAAGAATCAGCACTTATAAAATCACTCTTCTATACTTACGTACTGTAATTACCTGATTTGTCAACAAAGGAACAAAACCTGTCAGCTGACCTAAGTTTCTGGGAACAGCATTTAAAATACGTATTTGGAATGGCAAATGCTCAAAAATTATTCAAGCAGCAGACCAAGAACTATTGCGTAGAAAAGTTGCAAATTACCTTGCATAATTATTCCATTATTTAAAGTAAAGGAAAATAACAATTTCCATGTTCAAGCTGCTTACAGCAGGAAAACGTGAAATAAGTAATTTCTGTTGTGTACTACTGTTCCATGTTCCAACTTTTACATTTATGCTTCTGAAGGTGGGAATGCCATACGTTGCTAGCCAACACATGGCTGGAAGGAAACTTCTCCTGTCCATTTGGAGCTGTGTGGGTCTTCCCTAGCTTTCCCTTCTAAACAGGGCTTCTAGAAATCAGAAGATGGTCCAAGTATGAAGTTACGTTTTGGAAAACAATGCAGTTATGAAGAAGTCTCTACCAAAGACAAACAAATTACTCAAAGATGCTCAGGAATCCATTAAGATTGGGATGTGTTTTCAGATAAGGTATGTCAGAAGTTACATAAAAAATAACAGGAGGGCTGCGAATATGTTTTGAGAAAAGAAAACCCTCTGCTCACAGAATTTAATGAGCAACTAAGTTTGTTTAATTTCATAGTTTCAATCAGAGATCTTCCCCTACTCCCAAATAGTGCAATCTTAAAATGATGGTTAACTTCATAAGCACACATTCAATCTCAAGGTATTGATTTAATTAGTACGGATGAACCTATACTGTAAGGGGCCATATAAAGTTGGCTTTCTGAATCTGCACTTTTGAAAGGATATAAATTTGTCCAGCTGCAGTCTGCCTTATTCTTCCACCACTATGACTCATATGAAGGCTGTCTGATGCCTGATGTCAGTGGCTTTCAAAAAACACTCGTGCACTGGCAGATGCGCAGAGTGCTGCATAATCTTTCTCAGAAGCGCTGACTTTGGGGAGTGTGCTCTCGTTTGGAGTTGTTATCAACATGTAGCAAGTCAAAAATTGACAATCTGGTAACACGAAGCAACAAAAACAAAAATAGTCTAGTCCTCAAGAGTCAGTTTCAAACATACCCTGATGTTTGTTCACCGTCTTTTATCTATGTACTTGCTGTACGTTATCTTGTATTTCTGCTGCCAAATAGAAAAGCAAGGCCAAGCAACTTCCTAGGTAACATTTCACTGTAAAGTCTAAACAAGAAATGGAGCTTCAGGCGTGGAAGTCTGATTCTTTCTTTAAAGAACGCCTTTCCAGTTCTTAGAGAAAGTGAGACACAATTTACGAATGTCAGCTCATCACAATAATCATAATACTCAGTAGTGACAGGAACTGGTATTTCTTCTATCAACTTCTAAAATGCCCACAGTCTGTGGTTCACTAGAAGGCTGTGTACGTTTTCAGAGAAGCAGCGTTTCTATAGAACACGTTTCCATTTCCTTGGGGTTTTCAATCCATACTACGTTTTATTGGCCCTTTCTGCAAAAGTCAATCTTCTGCTAAAGAGTTTTGTCTCTATCCACAAACCAAGCAAATGTTTTATTTTATGTTTTCTTGTTGTTCTTCTGGAATGGTTTAGTTTGGAGAAATCTCTCTGTCCCAATGTGGAGTTATTTGTAGAGCTCTCCCCTTTTGGTAAAAAATAAACAAAAAAAATAATTTAGATTTTTGTCACTGATTTTTACTGAACTTTATTTTCTCTGAAAAACAACAGTGTGCAGGTCGTCAGTTTTCTTAAGGCTTCTGGGAGCTCCAGACTGGCTGGGAAACATGAAATTCCTGGCTCTTGCTACAGTACCCAGACCACTAGACCACATATTTTTGTGTCATGGAAAATTAAAGCCCATTACTTTGCAAGCTTTCCTGAACTGTTTCTTCTCTCACCCTGTTTGTATTGCTTTGGACTGTGATAAAGATACAATGTTCAGATTTTAGAGTTACAAATCAGCTTTTAACAAACGCAACTACAATCTTCTGAAGAATTATACTTTTAATACCCTAAATATTCAGACTACTGCCAGGTCAGTCAGCATTTCAGCGTGGGTTGACATTGTTTTCTTCTGGCAGTGAGAAGCCCACACTATGACTTCACCTCTTAAATTTGCTCAAGAGGTTGATTTTTCACTAGAAGTGCAGTTTTTCCAAGCCATATTCAACTTAATCATATCATAACTCAGGAATTTAATTTGTTCCATATTGTTACAAGTGCCACCCTCAGCAGTTGAATGGATGACATTTTATTTTTTTGCAATCCTGAGAGCACGTAATTTGTTTGGTTAGCCTTGTATAAAATGTAAGGAATCAAAGGAACAAATAATTACAGCACTTGCATAGATGTACTTTTGTATAAGTTGATATGTGTATGTATGTACAAGTACTTGCACAGATAACTGCACACATGTGTCTGTGTGCGTATAGTGGCTGCATTCTTTTCTGGAGAGCTAACCTGCTTCATTTTTTATACTATCATGCAGATAATGCCCTGCAGAAAAAGTGCATTGCATGCAAATTTGTGCTATTCTACCCTCTTCACAACAGTTTTTTGGTCAGTAAGTATTACATAGGGGTTCTAGGGCAATCAGAGGTATGCCCAGAGCTTTGCTCTTTCTTGGAGCAGGGATGGTGAGTAACCACAAAGGACTTAATGGTAGTTCTAGTATAGCCTCAGAAGGAGGCATCTGAAGTGCTCTGGATGCTCTGGGCTGTGTCTCACCAGTTAGTTTTCTAGAAGACTCTCCCACAAATTAAATATGGCTTAAAAAAAAAAAACAAAAAAACAACAACAAACAACTATGGGAACTTTATCAACTAATAGGAGTTCTTTTTAGTTGAAGCACTATGTAGCAGTATGGGACTGATTCTTTCTTTTATACCCAGGAGGATGTGATAGTGTGTATCTTGTAAAAACAGCTGCTGCTTTCATGCTTGTGTTCAGGACCTCGATAACTGCAGCCACTCAGACCACTTAACATCTATACACAGCAGTCATACCAAGCTCTCTCAGTGCTGGCTCACTCACACGTTGGGCTGAAGTCCAATATAAGATGCAAGAGCCTGTGTGATAGATACTGAAGATTCTGTTGAATCTAAATTTGTTCTTCCTGCTGCGCGGATGAAGTGGGAAGAAAAGATCTTCCCCATATCATCACAGAACTGCAGAATCACTTTTGGCTGCAGCCCTAGCAATTCACCTTCATAGGAGAAATACAGCACAGGATTACATGAGGTCATGGTATCATCTTCCTCACACCTGCTTCACTCCGGTGTGTAAAAGGCTGATAAGTATAGAGCTCTGTATCAAAGTGTGTGATGGGGAAGAGGAGAGGAGCAGAATAACAAGGGAAATGAAGCAGGAGAGCTTAGGGCCATTACTACCTCCCTTATAAAGGAAGTCTGTGGTAGTTCCCAGGTGGTCTTCTGAGGAGGAAGTACCTTCCTCCTTCATAGTGCTGTTGCAGTAGTCCTTATAGCAGTAGGTCACTGCTATAAGGTCAGTATTGTAAATGCAATAGCAGAGAAGCTGAATAGTTCACCTGCGAGCCTGTCGGTTTGATTCTCCACTGCTGACGTCAGGTATCTAACCACGTTCTGTGAGTGGACGTAGTCACCTCTCCTTTGTTGCTCTTGCACTGGTCGGGAAAGCAGATGTATTACTTTTCAAAATGGCATGGCAGAAGTCCAAGTGTATCTAACAGAGGAAGGAAGCAATCTTATCAGCTTTTCTGGCCCATTGCTAAAACCATACAAGGAAATCATTTCGCTTTAAATGAGGGAAAGGAAGTCTTTGATAAAATTTAGAACTTGCCTTGGGAATCGCGTCAATGACGATGACATGTACAAATAACCAAGCATTTCAGTCTGTATGAAGAGGTTTGTTTGTAATATCAAAGCAGAAATATTTACAGGTTCTGACAAGCTTCCCCACGGGGGATCAGTTAACATCCCTTCTGGCCTGTCTACTTGGTCGTGTACTTTCAATCTAGAATGTTCTTTATGAAAAGAAAAAGAAAAAAAAAAGAAAGAAAAAAAAAAAAACAGCAGCAGCCAACCTATATGGTTTTAGCTCCATTCATGCCATAGAGTCTAATTTGCTGTCACCATTGCAAGAGTATCTCGTGTATTGGTATTCCAGTCTTATTTTGTACTAAAATCTCTAATTTTTCTAAGCAAATTGTGAGATCTCTGTTCAGTCTTTTTTGTACCTAAGCAAATATCTCCACTGGCAGTGTGTCATGCCACAGGAGAATACTAGTTCAGGTTTTCAAGAGCTCCCGAATCTCTGCAGAGCACCTTATTTTACAAAGCAGACATATCCAGGTACCTCATGTTTTACCTGTTCTTGCTTCTAGCAAAGTAATTGTACTTGCTGTAACAATGAAAAGAAAACAATCCCAACTTCATTTGTCAGGTTAACCGTTATTAGCATTCTTAAGGTAGCTCACAGAAGTTGGTGAAAAAAACAGCTCTGACATTGTTTAGGTCTATAGTATGCAATAATTTGAGGTACAGTAAGTTAATTCCAGAGTAAGGCTTGAAGTAAATATGTATTTGGTCAAAAGCAAAACACCACTGTATTTCAATGATATGTGTAATTAGGATTATGGCACAGGTTATTTATTTGTCTTTGATAGATGTTATTCTTCAGGTGCAGATTCTGGTTAATGCTGAATGCCTGGATCTTCCTGCTGAATTAATGATAATGACAGGTGTCCAATTTCTAGACTTGTTTTACAATAGTAATATAAGAATGAAATTAACCTGCAATAAAGCAGAGTGCTCCACGATGTCTGGACTTTTGGTACGAGCCTTGTACTTGTTAATGTCGCTCTTCTGTTTGAACTGTGATAAGAAACAGGAAGGTTTGAGCAAGCTGTTGTGGTTGCTGTATGCTACTTTCTGACTGCTGAGACAAATAAGCAAACTGAGTGCTCAAGCTAGATTCTATAAATTAAGTGTGAGTCTGCACATGCTTAAAATACACTAAAATTAATAATCAAAGCCAGTATACTCAATTTTATGTACCTTGAGAGCAGAACACTTGTTTATTGGCTATCGGTGAAAGCCAGAATCCTATTCTTGCCAAGCTCTCTCACTTGCAGGTTTGGTCTACCAGTCATTGCTTTGGTATTCCAAAAGATCGGTATGAGTATTTTAATTTTTTTTTTCAGTGTATTTGGTCTCATCATTTTCATTCTTATAATAAGTGACAACTGCTGTTGCTATTACAGGCTGGAAGTTCAGAGCACGTTTTCGTTTTTAGGCATTTAAATGATTTCTCTGAAGAAATGAGCGGATTGTGTACATACAATCAAGTAGTAAGTATATGGGAAAGAGAACTGTGTGAGATTCTTTCCTTCCTGAAACAGCTACTGTAACAACTGCTGTTCAGATCAATAAATCAGAAGTGGAGAAATGATCCTAGTGTCATCTCAGTGGTGTGATGGGCACTTGAAAAACGCCACAGGCAACAGAAAATGTCTTCCTTTCTTACTTAGTATTTCTATTCTAATCAGACTGAAAGAGAATTCTGGCTGTTTTACATACTTCGTTACTTGCTTGCCTTAAAGCTCCTTGTTTTGTTATCATGGGCTCATTCTGTGGTTTTCATCCTGATTTATCAGAGTCCTATTCTCTCTGACCTTTAAAGTACAACATGTTACTGCAGCGAAGTCAGTTTTCCAGTACCAGAGAAATGAATCAGTTGACATATCCGTGGCCTTTTGCAACTTGCAAAATTTATGGGGCCACAGGATCTCTTTGTACAGTTCTTTAGGCTTAGCTCAGTATGTGTGAGCTAAGTCAAACCTTAAAATCTCTGTTCCGTCCTACTTTTGTGCACAGCAGAGGTGAACATATACTTCTGAGCACCCACCCAAACAAAAATAAAGCTTTAAGTTCTTGAAAATCTGCTGTCCCACTGTTTTCCATCTGTCAAAATGTGATAGTTCTGGTTGCTGGTCATTTTTCAGGCAAAAGAGGAATAAACCGAAGTATTCAATCATTCCATGCAGTATGCACTGTAGTAAAAATAACCTTGGGCAAAATGACATATGCTGCAGACCTCAGCCCAGTCAAATGATTCCTTCTGCTCTAACAAGCTCTTTAAAGTATTTATAACTTTTTCTCACGTACTCAGGCTGCCTTCCGCTTTTGGTCCACTTTCAATTATCTGTAATTGAGGGCAGGGCTCTGCGATGGAACGAGGACACATCCAGGCAGGCTCTGTGTGAGCTCAAATGCATACTAGATGGAGTATAGAAAAGAACTTTGAGTTATGTATAGGTGTAACACTTTGTCGTCTACATATACACATACATGCATCTATATATATGCCCTGATTAGTCTTTTGGAACAGATATTAAACTTCAGAGACTAAAATGCTGAACAAACTGTGTTGAATAGGAAGGATATTTCAGGCCATTTTGTTTTAAACTAAGATGTAACACAAATGACATGCTGAATTTCTGACGGTGGGATTTACCCTTGGCAGAAAAAAGGGGATGGACTGTGTAACAAGGAATTTCAGTTTGCAGGAGCATCTAGTTGTGTTCCAGATATGCTTCTCGTCACAGTGGACTAATCAACACACAGTCAATAGCTAGACCTATATGTTAGCGCAGTCGCTGCGCCCTCTTCCCCTCCTCTTTATCTAGTGAGGATATATCAAGCTGTAGCCCAATATGTAGTATGAATAAATTCTTAGAAATCAGTGGATGGGAAGTTATTAAAATACAGCTTCTCCGTGTGTTTTCTTCAGATTCTGGATCATTTCTTAAAAGTAGATCGCTTCTTTCATGTGCAACTAATATCAGCAGATATCTAGAGTAATTTCATTGACAGGAACCCAGGGAGAGGTCAGAAGAGACCCATTTTGTCCTCATTGAATTCAACAGACTTTCTCCTTATCTCCTGCAAATGCTTAGCTGCTGAAATGCTTATCAAAAAGCACAGCAGCCCCACATTTGAGTTTAATTTCTCTGTGCACTGCCTATTCCAGATGTGATGTTTTCCGGACTTGATACAAAAACGCTTTGCAGAGAGGTGTACTGCAGGTTTTAGTCTTCAATTAGGTCAATTTACAATTAAATCCAACAGTAAGAAATAGGTTAATTGCTTTAGGCCCAATTTAACAAGAATTAGCCCTTGTACAAAAATGCTTCTCTTAAAAGAGAAAAAGCTTTTATTTTTCTCTTGGGAAAGGAGGAAGACTTTACTTTAGATATCAAAATAAGTAAATACTATTTTTAATTCTCACAGATATCCAAATATTGAGGTGTTAAATAGTCAGCACATACAAGGTATATTTTATAGCTTTTTCAGAGCCCTTTGTAGCCCTTTGTACCCAAGTAGTTTATGGAAGACATAGCAGTTTTTCTCTCTCTTTTAAGGATTGCAAATATGAGAAAAAATTCACATTCTGCTCAAGCTCCCGTAGTGTCACTGATGTCCTGGGGAAGAATAAAAGTGGGGGTTGACCCCCTGTCTGCATCTCTACACTTTCTGTCTGACTGGGGAAAGAGGAACAGTAAAATGGCAGATGGTTTCTCCCCTCCCAATGGATGGATCTCGTTGTGTTGCCAAGCAAGTTCCTCCAAAGTGGTTCACGCATTGTGCAAGATGATTTTCACTGGGACTTTGACTCCTGGCAGTCAAGTATTCCCAGTAACATACCCCAGAACTTGTTCTTAGGCAACTTCATCTTTGGTATAATTCCTGAAGTGAATTGAACTGGAGAAAAATAAAATAAAATGAATACGTTAATAATCCTGGTAATTTCCTGTTGATCTTCATCTTACCATTAATTGCCACTGTTGTTTATGAAGCCTGCTTGGTTTGTTAGTTTTGTTTGAAAAGACCGATGCAGTCTTTCGATTTTGCTAACTGAAACAGAAAGGATGGAAAAATGCAAACTTAATATATCTTGTTGTGCACTTGCACATAAAAAGTTTTATACTGGGTGTTTCCCAGTTTATTGCTTCCCTAAAATTATCTCTGGAGTAGTTCTGCTGAAACAGTAATAGATATTAGTATAGATAGATACATTAGAAGATATTTGTAGCTTCAAGAGCTAAAGGAAGAGTTTTGTGGCTGATTGTATATCTGCTACGCAGGAGAATGTGCCTCTCTTCTCTGAGAAAGCTAGAGCTGTGTTTCCCATTCAAGACCATCATGAGGTACCAGAACACATTAGTAAAACAATATGAGATTAATACCACATTAGAAAAGGAAGAATGATAAAGGGTGGATGAAAGAAATGGGTAGTTTTTTTCTTCTGGCTTGGAATTGCACGTCTGGTCTGTATTTAGCAAGGAGGTTTGACATTTATATTGCATTTATCTCAGTGTGGCATCAGAGATCTGGATTTCTGTCTAACTAAAGGAAAGTCATTTCATCCCTCTGTGCCTCTGTTTCCGCTGCAACCTCGTGTTTGTCTTCATTTAGAATGTAAGTTCTGTGGGGCTGAAAATTGAGTGTGTATGTCTGCACAACCCTTGGGGCACAGATTTCAGATGCAGCCTCTGCGTGTTGCCAAAATACAAATATTCCTATTTCTGTTGTGACTCTAAATGAGCCATGTGATCTATTTGCATTTATTTTCTCAGCTATAAAATGGGAGAATAACTCACAAAGGGGCTATGAAGATTAGCTCACTAATGCTAATGAAATATTTTTACTTCCTTAGATAGAAAGCTTTTAAGAACAGGAAAGTATTATTGAGCAAATGACATCTGTGTTTTATTAATTCACGAACATGTGAGATTGACCTTAAAAATGCAGCTCTGGTTGATCAGGTAGAACGGTCCATCTGATGGCAAATTAGCTCAGCACTGTAGCTTGCACTTTGCAGCCTTGTGCAAGGAAAGAGAGAAGAGGAAGGGGCTGAGGGAAAGGTTGCTTCAGGAATACCAGGAATTTGAACGATTTCCTGTGTCGTCTGAGGGTCCTCCTCTGCCATTCAGGAGTGACACAGTGTAAGCAGCAGTCGAGTAACCTCGAAAAACTAGTGGGCTTTCTATGAATTAAAAACAAATGAGCATGCAGTGCTTTACATACGGACTGGAGAATGAGCATACCAGAAGCCTGGTCAAATTTAAATTAAAAATGAAACAGCAGCTGGTATCAAAATCTGACTCATTTGAGGTGAGGAGATCTGGGCTAACAGTCCAGGGGTGATATTCACAAGGAACCATTCAGTCTTCTGTTTCCCCAGTAGCCAGGAATTAGGGAACCTTGCTGCACACAGAACTGGCAGTGTAAGGAGTTTCAGCAGAGGGAATTATACGGAGAGGCCAACATCCTTTTTGCAGGAATCCATGAGATAAAAAGTATGAGAATCAATAAAAGGAGAACCTGCAAATTGAGCATAAAATCTTCTTTTCATAAACGTTTTTGAAGGTAATGAGGAAGAAGCTCTAAGTGTGGGTAGAAAACACCCCCAGAGATGCTGGTGAATGGCTGGGTGACTTGGTTGTTATAAGACTGTATATGTAAGAAGATAGGTACACAATTTTTAATTTATGTATATATTTATTTACAAGGTTTAAAGTCTTAAGGGGAAGAAATTATTTTCGTTACGAGATTTATTTAGCAATTCTTACAGTTCTGTTGAATTCAGATGTGTGTATACTAGAACCAGTCAGTTTTCATTCTTAGAATGTTTTTAAGGTTTTTTTAAGTCAGAAGTATTCCATATTCGTTTCCAATTTCCTTAGCAACAGGAAACGACTGTGATACATTTATATGTGCATGTGTGTGCATATATGTGCTTACAGGGAGTGTAGAAGTACAATAACCCTGGAGGCATCCTGAATGGGTTCAGTCTGAAGAAGAGGGAGAGTCTGGTAACTGAAGGAGCTTTTCATTTTATTCTGTGCAGGCAGGCAGGAAAGGGAGTGCAACATGAGCAAGACATTTCATTTGTGGTTGAATCCACAGATGAGCTATTGTAGAAAGTATTCTTCAAAACATGCTTACATGAGAGATGGGGCACGTGGTACTGATTAGATTTAGTACCAGCAAGGCAGTTTTATGACACAGAAACGTTATAGTTGGAAAGCTGCAAAATACATTTCAGTGTCAGGAGGCTGCTCCTTTATTGTTACAGAGCCTTGATGGGAACAAATGGAGTTCTGCACCTTCCCAGAAAGAGCTCAGCACCTTTCTGCTTTAGCCAATATTATAGTTGGTGAGGTTCAAAGCTAGAGACTGTGTTTTCTTTTAACAGTCAAACAAGCTGGAAAACAAAGGAGAAAGAATGCCTCACATTCCACTGAAGTCAGTGGTTTCTGTCTCTTTTTGCACTTTATGTCACTTCAGTTCTCTTTGGCAGAAAAGGAAGAGCCTGTGATTGAGTTGGCAGTGTCTGCTTTCACCCATGGGTACGGAGCTCACCCCTCTCCAGTGGGGGAAGACGCAGCCTTCGTGGTGCCATGGGATTCTGCTGTGTGCAGTCACTCAGTGCCTTCTTGCCTATCAGTGGAGCAGTAACAAGAGGAAGAGATTATAACAAACAAATACACAGCCTCTTTTTTTATTGTTGTTTGGTCTTCTCCCAACATGCCACTGATCTGGTTTACACTTTTTCTCCAGATGATACCTTTACTCACTGGAACTTTCAGTTGGATTTAGAGAGGGGAGAATTCTGATCATGCATTTATGTGCAAATGTCAGTAAGGAAATACAAGGCTGGGAAGCATCACACCTAGAGATTGCACAGTACTGTTATTCTCCTGAGCCATGACATGACAATCACTCTGAAAAATGCTGAGCATTATTCCTGACAGTTATTTTTTCTGCTAGAAAGAGATTTACAC